>NC_133328.1:458381223-459581223 GCF_042186555.1 Aquarana catesbeiana
GGCTTCCTTTAAACTGACCCAATATAAATGAATGAATCATTTTACAAGCAAAAAGAGCCATGGCCCTAGGCTTCTGTGCCCTGTAGAGCATACATTTACCAGCTTCTGATAGATTATATTTTTTAATGTGAACATCTCTATATAATTCTACTATGGATTTATTACAGTATCTTCATTGTTTCACATTTTCCAAGCCCTGATGTAGAGAGCATAAGTACAGCCCCTGAAACACATTGGCTTTGCAAGCAATTTGTAACTAGTTGAACCTGAACGTGTGGTGTGGAACATCAATTCTAAATTACTCATCCCTACCACAACCCAAGGTGATTGTGGAAACCATATGATGTGTAGAAACTGCCAGCCCAATGTTGGAGAACAGCAGTGATAAAATTATAAAGTTGCAACACCTCCTATCCACTCTCTTAAGCTATGGCCATCATATCTCTACATACAAAGAATTATGCGAGAGAAACAGGGATGCTGTTGCTGTTTGGAACATGCTAGTTGTCAGGCAGTCATACTGATATACACACATGTAAATCAGATGTTTAGACTTCACTTGCTGCATACTTATTCAAAATCTCTCAACCTATCCTTGCACTCCAACCCTCTGCACACCTCTCCAATGCTTTACACCAGTGGTCATCAACCCTGTCCTCAGGACCCACTAACAGGCCAGGTTTTATGTATTACCTTGGTGAGATGCAGACTAGAATACTGCAATCACTGAGCAGCAAATGATATCACCTGTCATGTATTTTGGTCATCTTGCAAACCTGGCCTGTTAGTGGGCACTGAGGACAGGGTTGAAGACCACTGCTTTATACCACCTCTGAAACTCTGTGTCCCATCTCTGCACCACCCTCTAACTCTCTGTATATACTCCAACTTTGTTATTCCCAGATACCTCAGCCTAATTCCTTGTATGTGTCCTACACCATACCCCAACTCTGCATCCTCTCCTGCCAACCATTACAAGTCTCTACCTCTCTTTCCTCCCTCCCCCCATTCACCCCAGTCCAACTCTTCACACCCCATCCTGTACACCATTCCAACTCCCTATGTCCCCTGAATCTCACTCAAACTCTCTACATCCTGTCTCTGCATCCCACTCTAATGCCTCATACACACGGTCGGACATTCATCGTACATTCCGACAACAAAATCCTAGGATTTTTTCTGACGGATGTTGGCTCAAACTTGTCTTGCATACACACAGTCACACAAACTTGTCGTAAAATCCGATCATTCTGAACGCGGTGACGTAAAACACGTACTTCGGGACTATAAACGGGGCAGTAGCCAATAGCTTTCGTCTCTTTTTTTATTCTGAGCATGCGTGGCACTTTGTGCGTTGGAATTTTGTACACACGATCGGAAATTCTGACAACGGATTTTGTTGTCGGAAAATTTTATAGCCTGCTCTCAAACTTTGTGTGTCGGAAAATCCGATGGAAAATGCGTGATGGAGTCTACACACGGTCGGAATTTCCGTCAACAAAGTCCTATCACACGTTTTCCGTCGGAAAATCCGTCCGTGTGTACTGGGCATAAGACTGCTTTCACACTGAGGTGCTTTACAGGCGCTATAGCGCTAAAAATAGCACCTGTAAAGAGCCTCTCCTCCCACTCCAGTGCGAAAGCCCGAGTGCCCCCCCAATGCACCATTGTGAAAGTAGCTTAAGTATGTACAGTGGGGATGGAAAATATTCAGACCCCCTTTAATTTTTTACTCTTTGTTATATTGCAGCCATTTGCTAAAATAATTTAAGTTCATTTGTTTTCCTCATTAATGTACACACAGCACTCCATATTGACAGAAAAACACAGAATTGTTGACATTTTTGCAGATTTATTAAAAAAGAAAAACTGAAACATCACATGGTCCTAAGTATTCAGACCCTTTGCTCAGTATTTAGTAGAAGCACCCTTTTGATCTAATACAGCCATGAGTCTTTTTGGGAAAGATGCAACAAGTTTTTCACACCTGGATTTGGGGATCCTCTGCCATTCCTCCTTGCAGATCCTCTCCAGTTCTGTCAGGTTGGATGGTAAACGTTGGTGGACAGCCATTTTTAGGTCTCTCCAGAGATGCTTAATTGGGTTTGGCTGGGCCATTCAAGAACAGTCACGGAGTTGTTGTAAAGCCACTCCTTCGTTATTTTAGCTGTGTGCTTAGGGTCATTGTCTTGTTGGAAGGTAAACCTTCGGCCCAGTCTGAGGTCCTGAGCACTCTGGAGAAAGTTTTTATCCAGGATATCCCTGTACTTGGCCGACATTCATCTTTCCCTCAATTGCAACCAGTCGTCCTGTCCCTGCAGCTGAAAAACACCCCCACAGCATGATGCTGCCACCACCATGCTTCACTGTTGGGACTGTATAGGACAGGTGATGAGCAGTGCCTGGTTTTCTCCACACATAACGCTTAGAATAAAGGACTAAAAGTTCTATCTTGGTCTCATCAGACAAGAGAATCTTATTTCTCACCATCTTGGAGTCCTTCAGGTGTTTTTTAGCAAACTCCATGCGGACTTTCATGTGTCTTGCACTGAGGAGAGGCTTCCGTCGGGCCACTCTGCCATAAAGCCCCGACTGGTGGAGGGCTGCAGTGATGGTTGACTTTCTACAACTTTCTTCCATCTCCCTACTGCATCTCTGGAGCTCAGTCACAGTGATCTTTGGGTTCTTCTTTACCTCTCTCACCAAGGCTCTTCTCCCCCGATAGCTCAGTTTGGGCGGACGGCCAGCTCTAGGAAGGGTTCTGGTCGTCCCAAACGTCTTCCATTTAAGGATTATGGAGGCCACTGGGCTCTTAGGAACCTTAAGTGCAGCAGAAATGTTTTTGTAACCTTGGCCAGATCTGTGCCTTGCCACAATTCTGTCTCTGAGCTCTTCAGGCAGTTCCTTTGACCTCATGTTTCTCATTTGCTCTGACATGCACTGTGAGCTGTAAGGTCTTATATAGACAGGTGTGTGGCTTTCCTAATCAAGTCCAATCAGTATAATCAAACACAGCTGGACTCAAATGAAGGTGTAGAACCATCTCAAGGATGATCAGAAGAAATGGACAGCACCTGAGTTAAATATATGAGTGTCACAGCAAAGGGCCTGAATACTTAGGACCATGTGATATTTCAGTTTTTCTTTTTTAATAAATCTGCAAAAATGTCAACAATTCTGTGTTTTTCTGTCAATATGGGGTGCTGTGTGTACATTAATGAGGAAAAAAATTAACTTAAATTTAGCAAATGGCTGCAATATAGCAAAGAGTGAAAATTTTAAGGAGGGTCTGAATACTTTCTGTCCCCACTGTATTTCCATTCCTGCCAACATTAGCTCTCTGCACCCATGTCCATCTTTTATCGTCCCCCCACTACACGTCTCGTCAACCCTCTGCATACTCTTTAACCCTTGGCATCCCCTTGGCTCCCTTACGCTCAGAATACATGTTACAATCTAATTATACAATCTCCTTTAGATCCACCAACAAGTATGTAGTTCAAGGGACTGCTTTACTGGATACAGATTGATTGGATAGTTAGGTTGGTTCTCATATTACATAGTTTTGGTAAATCTAAAATTGATTGTACAAACATTGTTCAGTCAGATTGTAAGATGTACTGTATGGTGACCCATAGGCTGTCCATACATTATACAATTTTCTTATTCAATTTCCTTTAGATTTACCATCAACTATGTGGCGGCACAGAGGTGTAGTGGGTAGCACTCTCGCCTAGCAGTAAGAAGGGTCGCTGGTTCGAATCCCAACCACGACACTACCTGACTGGAGTTTGCATGTTCTCCCTGTGCCAGCGTGGGTTTCCTCCAGGTACTCCGGTTTCCTCCCACACTCCAAAGACATGCTGGTAGGTTAATTGGATCCTGTCTAAATTGTCCCAAGTATGTATGAATGTGAGTTAGGGACTTTAGATTGTAAGCTCCTTGAGGGTAGGGACTGATGTGAATGTACAATGTAAAGCGCTGCGTAAATTGACGCTATATAAGTACCTGAAATAAATAAAATAAAACTATTTAGTGCAAAGGCCTGCATGATTGCAATCAAATGGAAAGTGTTTAGGTTCAACTTGATATTATATGGTTTTGGTAAATCTAAAAGAAAATTGTACAAGAAAACTGTATAATGTATAGCCAGCCTTATTATTATTATTATTATTATTATACAGGATTTATATAGCGCCAACAGTTTACACAGCGCTTTACAATACATAGGGAGACAATACAGTTATAATACAATAAAATACAAAAGGATTAAGAGGGCCCTGCTTGGAAGAGCTTACAATCTAATAGGGTGGGGCAGGTGGTACAAAAGGTTGTAACTGTGGGGAATGAGCTGGTGGAAGTGGTAGGAGAGGAAGGTAGCAAGACTAGGGGATAGCCGGATAGATGGAGGTAGCGAGTTCCAGAGGATGGGAGAGGCTCTGGAGAAATCCTGGAGACGAGCATGGGAGGAGGAGATGAGAGAGCTTGAAAGAAGGAGGTCTTGAGAAGAGCGGAGAGGTCGATTTGGGTGATATTTGGAGGCAAGATTAGTGATGTAGCTCGGGGCAGAGTTTTGAATGCCTTTGTATGTTGTGGTTAGTATTTTGAATGTAATTCGCTGGGTGATTGGGAGCCAGTGTAGGGATTGGAGTAGAGGGCTTAGGCTCTTACCCTCTGTTTCTATCTGTCTGCAATTGTGAAAGACTGTAATGAAGCAGAGCAGGTGTTTGTATTGGCAGATATTTCCAGATAGCGTTCTTATGTATGCAAGCATGAAGCATAAGATCACCAAAGATTCTGACTGGCTGACTGCCTGAGGGTTATACATTACGACGGACTGAAATCCAAAGGACTTTTTGACGGACTTTCGACGGATTACCAACGCAACGGACTTGCCTACACACGATCACACCAAACTCCGACTGATTCGAACATGATGAGGTATGACCGGACTAGAATAAGGAAGTTTTTAGCCAGTACCCAATAGCTGCCCTTGCGTCGTTGTTTGTCCATCGGACTAGCATACAGACGAACGGATTTTTCGACCAGGCTCGAGTCCACCAGAAAGATTTGAAACATGTTCTATTTCTAAAGTCCGTCTGATTTTGTCGAAAAGTCTGGTCGTGTGTACACGGCATAAGTGTCAGTGGATGCAAAAACAACCCCCAGCATTGGTATCAGTGAACGCAATACCAACCCCCAGCATTGGTGTCAGTAAACGTAATAATAATCCCCCCATATTGTTGTCAGTGAATGCAATATTAACTCCAGCATTGGTGTCAGCAGATGCAAAAATAACCACAACATTTGTTTCAGCGGATGCAATAATACCCCCAGCATTGGTGTCAGTGGATGCAATAATAACCCTAAGCATTGATGTCAGTGAACGCAATAATAACCCCTGGCATTAGTGTCAGTGACCGCATTGGTGTCAGAGGAAGCAATAGTATCCCCCAGAATCAGTATCAGTGAGTGTAATAATAACCCCCAACATTGGTGTCTGTGGCCGAAATAATAGCTTCCAGCATTCCAGCATCACTGTCAGTACTATTAACCCCCCTCCCCCCAGATGGTAGATGGTGCCTGTGGTGCCTGTGTCAAAGCACAATGGTTTGCATTCATTTTCTTCATTACCGTTCAATGTATTCCGCCTTGTCTGGCCATCTTCTATCATATCAGTAAATCCTGTATAAGAACAAGAGATGTGAATGGTAAACAAACTGCAAAGTAAAGCTACAAGGCTTTCTGCAGCTAAATCCCAACTGCCTGCCTGAACCAGGGCATGCAGCTGCTCAGTGCTGAACACATGCTGGGGCAGTGATGCTGTGCTTTACAGCCACAGCAAAAAATTAAACAGCATGACGGCGGACGATACTACCACCAAAAGTGACCAGTGC
The DNA here is from genome assembly GCF_042186555.1 of Aquarana catesbeiana. Classification (NCBI taxonomy): domain Eukaryota; kingdom Metazoa; phylum Chordata; class Amphibia; order Anura; family Ranidae; genus Aquarana; species Aquarana catesbeiana. The sequence goes on from NC_133328.1 coordinate 458,387,121, forward strand.
AAGTCTATAGGACCGTGCCACAACTTTCCTGCAACTGCATGCTATGCACACAATTGTGGTGCAGTAGTGCCGCATTTAAAGGGTTAAATGGGGCAGAGAAAAGGCGACATACTGTAATTCCCCCTCACTGCCTGTCAAATGCCCTCTGAAGAGCGTTCCACATTGAGATCACTAGAGGGCATATTTATACAGCAGAGAGTGTGACAGTCACAAAGCATTCACTGCAGGTGAATTATCCTGGTCTTTGTGTTTTCTATTACAGTGATTGATTCACCCACAGTGAATGTTTTGTGAATCTCACATATACTGCTTTTTATAAATATACCATCATGGGTGTCAGGGTATCCACTAAAATGGTTTCATTCTGTGATATATCCCTTGTTCTATTTGATCCTTGATAGGGTTGAAATAATGACTAATGCCGCGTACACACGGTCGGACTTTTCGTCTACAAAAGTCCAACGGACGCTGACGGACTAAAGCTGGCTGGTAATCCGATCGTGTGTGGGCTTCTCCGGACTTTCAACGGACTTTTTTAGCCTCAAATCCGACGGACTTTAGATTTGAAACATGCTTCAAATCTTTACGTCGTAAGTACGACGGACCCCGAAATCCGCTCGTCTGTGTGCTAGTCCGACGGACAAAAACCCATGCTAGGGCAGCTATTGGCTACTGGCTATGAACTTCCTTATTTTAGTCCGGTGTACGTCATCACGTACGAATCCGTCGGACTTTTGTGTGGTCGTGTGTAGGCAAGTCCGTTCGTAAGAAAGTCTGCCGCAAGTCCGCCGAAGGTACGTCGGAAGTCTGTCGGACAGGCTGTCGGACTTTTGTAGACGAAAAGTCCGACCGTGTGTACGCGGCATTAGAGTTCCACTTTAATTGTTTCTGTTTTTTCTTACCTGTGTACGTATCAATTGTTCTATTTAAATTGTTTGTGCTCCTTTCTTACCTGTGTACGTATCAATTGTTCTATCAATCTGTATCTAGATGGAATTTGGAACTGCTGAATAATCATTACATGTTCGCTGATGAGAAACTCTTTGTACCTTAACCTCATTTGGTAATGCCGATAAGATTACTGCTTTTGGAACTGCCTATAAAAGAAGTAAAGGGAGCAGTCCTTTTTGTGTGGGATGCTCAGAACTTTGATACAGACATACCTGACTCTGTGTCTTAATTCCTATATGAAGCAATAATTAGACAAAGCAATATAAACTATAAGCAACTTATTTAAGAGTTGCCCCTAACATTTTGGCGCCCGAAACAGGGACTCACCGATGATACTACAAGAGGTGGACGAACGCGGCTGACGGAACAAAAAGACAGGCATTCCGGGAACCACAGATCAAAAAAAAAACCTGCGCAGGTAAGAAAAAGCTTTATTTTTCTTATATTCTGTGCTCCCCTGATTTGTGCCTATCCGTTCTGTCAGTTACGGTTCTCCTGGTTTTAAAACACCAGCCTCTGTAGTGGTGAGTCTAGAATTACTGCATATTTTAGTTTATATTGCTGGAATTATTTGTTTGTTTTGTCTGTCTTGTCTGTCTTGTCTGTCTTGTTGAGAAAGTGAATGAGCCTTGTCAAGGATGGTATGAGTTAGAAGGGGATTGCTGAACTAAGCAACGGAATGCGCCATACCTCACACGATTGGGAACCTGAGAGCTTGTGAGCTTGGGGGTCTGACGCTTATGCTTAACCTCACATCTAACTCATAAACCATAGACGGGTTGAGAGTATAAGCCCTGTCTGCTCCATAAAGCAGGGATAAGAGTGTATGAGAGGGATTCCCAGATACGAGGGAGGGAATAAGGTCTCAACAAAGTCCCGAGATCTAGTCGGATACCTGGCCACTTAAAGGAATGCTTGTATATGTTGTAGCCGCATTTTTGTATATGTTGTAGCCGCATTCTGGTTTGTTATTGGGCTAGCATATAAAGTAATTATTTATTATTGGGCTAGCATATAAAGTAATTCGGTTTCAGAAATCTCATTCCGGAGAGGTTTCTAGAATTCTAGCACCCTAGGAGGAAGGCAACGAGGAACTAGTGTAACTTAGCTGGTTTGCTATTGGGCTAGCATATAAAGTAATTATTCATTCTTGTATATGTTGTAGCCGCATTATATTGTACACTAAGTGTCCCACACGCTACCTAGGCAGGACTATTAGAATGGGCCAGAGGAACACAAAACCCCGTCAGGGAATTGTGGCGCACTATACGGTGCCACAGATAATTAAGAACATTTATGGGAAAACCGAAGCACAGGACTTAAAGGATGTCCTTCGTAAATTTAAGGTGAAAGGAGCAGCGGGCTTAGACCCGGATGTATGGAGTGAAATAAAAAGGGACAGACAAGGAGAGGTGTTAGAGAAGCAATGGATGCGTCAGGTTCAATGCTTAATTAAGGTCTCAAATAGAGCGAAAGAAGAGGGGTGGAAGTATAATCCAGATTGTGATGGTTGGGATATGAAAGATAGAAGAACAAAAAATGTCGAGGCTCCCAGCTCAGCCATCCCACCCCCATACACTGACGTAGAACGCAAACCACACAAGATATATCCGGTACTTGAGGGGAGAGGATGGGTTTGTCAGGATTGTGGAGCACAAAACCCAGAATGGGCAGTAGAATGTGTGCATTGTGGGGCACAAAAACCTCATCCAGAAACTGTAGCTCCCGTACGCACTGATACACGCATTGTTCAGGTAAACAATCCAGAATTTGGACAAGCAGCCCATCCAAATGCCCCGCCTACTGTCACTCGTAGAATGCAAATAAGGACTTGGGCACCATGGTCGGCAGACACCCTTATGGCATTAATACAGAGCGCCCCAGACCCGGTAGCAAAGCCAGCTGCTTTTTGTAGATTTGTGACACAGTTAATGAATACACATGAAGCGACCTGGCAGGATGGGGAGGATCTATGCAGACACAAAATGACTCTGACCCTGTTTAACCAGTTTATGACAGAAATAGGTCCACACAGACCTGCAGGACAAGTTGATGGGGATGGCAATTTAGAGACAGGACATGTCAGACATATAGACTCAAGGGCCCCTTTTATTGCTAGATTAGAAGCTTTTTGTCAGGCAAAACAACAGGAGAGGGGGTCCATATCACCCATGAAGCAAATGCCAGGACAGACTGTATCGGAATTTTACTTATCTATGGAAAGTATGATGGCAGATGAGGGATTGGACTTGGCCCTGCCAGTCACAATCCGAGCCTTCAATAGACAATTTATGGAGGGATTAATTCCACAGATAAGTGAGAGACTGAAAGCCTGCACACCAGAGTGGAGGGCAACTAGAGATAGAGGGACGTTGTTACAAAAAGCGCAAGGCATAGAGGCGGACTTAGCAGAAACCAAAGGGAGGAAATCTCATGCTATCAACGCACTCGGGGGTCCCCAAGAGCAAGGTAGAGGTTCCTTTCGCAAACCCCTTACCTGTCACTACTGTAACAAGATTGGTCACATCAGACGCAACTGTAAGAAAAGAATAAGGGATGAAGGAGAGGAAGGTGTTGATTCTCCAGTTAATCAGAGAAGGAACCAGCCCAGGGACAACAAAAATAGTCATATCAGGCAGCAGGGAGATGGTCCACGAGCATGACTCACCCCAGTTTTAGAAAAATCCAAAACAACAATGCTTAAGACAAATATAACGGTTGGTAATAAGAAAATCTCTTGTTTAGTCGATACAGGAGCTTCACGCTCGTTACTTTCTGACTCTGAACTACTCCCTGGCCAAAAATCACCTGACACTTTACTAATAACTGGATATGATGGCATTTTAGCCGACGCCCCGCTTACAAAACCTCTGAAAGTTAAAGTAGGAAACCACATGTTCCTTTCACGCTTTCTGGTATCCAGAGGAGCCCCCACTAATTTGTTAGGAGCTGACATTTTGCAGAAAATAGGAGCTAACATTACCTATCACCCAGATGGCACTGTCACCTTAGCTATAGGGGATAATCAAGAACACATGGAGATGTGTAACCTGATACAATACCTAGAGGAGGAATCGGAATTGTCCGGCACACCTCCTTCAGACTTAGATCAGATTTTGTCGTCCCTTCCAGGAGAACTATGGGAAAAACATCCAGCTGATGTTGGACTTTTGCCCATACCTCCGGTTACCCTACAGCTGATTCCAGGAGCAGTGCTTCCCCAACAAAAGCAGTATCCACTTAGTGCACCTCAAGAGACGGCCATAGAAATGCAGGTCCAATCCTTCTTAAAAAGTGGAGTTCTAAAAGAGGTAAAATCACCGGCAAACACTCCCTTGTACCCGGTTAAAAAGAAATCAGTAGCCGGTAGTCCGGTTAAGTATAGAATGGTCCAAGACCTTAGAGCGGTCAACAAAATACTAGCCCCGATGACACCTTTAGTACCCAATCCACATACATTACTGTCACAAATACCATCAACCAGTATGTACTTTACGGTTATAGATTTAGCGAATGCTTTCTTTTCCGTCCCGCTTGCTGAAGAATGCCAACTTTGGTTCGCATTTTCAATAAAAAATCGGCAACTAACCTGGACACGCCTACCTCAGGGTATGGCGCATTCACCTACCTTGTATTCGCAAGCATTGCAAACGGTGTTGGGAGAATGGGTACCACCAGATTCCTGTGTATTGTTACAATATGTGGATGATTTATTGTTATGCTGCCCTGACAAAGAAACTTGTTTGGCCACCACCCTTAATTTGTTGCGATTTTTGGCAGAAAAAGGTTGCAAGGTTAATAAGAAAAAGTTACAAGTGTGTCAGGAAAAAGTTATCTTTTTGGGACATTGTATATCACAGGGTACGAGACATCTCACTGAGGAGAGGGTTCAAGTGATAAAGGGAATGTTACCCCCACGGAATTTCAAACAATTGCGTATGTTTTTAGGTATCATGTCATATTGTAGACAGTGGATACCACATGCTAGCGCTTTGATGCAGCCATTATACGATTCTTTGAAAATTGTACCGTATATGCTTACAGAAATAGCTTATGAGTCGTTTATCACTTTGAAAAAGTTGTTGATTTCTGCCCCGGCTATTGGTATACCAGATTACACCAAGATATTTAATCTGTACATTGCTGAGATCACTGGACACGCCACAGGTGTTCTGACACAGGCACATGTAAAACAAAGACCAGTCGCTTACTTTTCAGCAGCATTAGATCCAGTATCTAGAGGTTCACCGTCTTGTGTACGGGCGGTAGCTGCAGTGTCAATTATCATAGATAAGTCATCAGAGATTGTTCTAGACAATCCAGTCGTAGTGCATACCACACATGACATACATGCAATCTTGTCTCAGGTACAGCCCAAACACATTTCAATGGCTAGGCAATTAAGATTACAGTGTACTTTACTCTTACCTCCAAATGTTACTTTTCAGCGCTGTACAACCTTAAATTTGGCCACCTTTTTGCCTCTTCAGTCACCAGATTTGGCAAGATAGTACTAATAGTACTAGTGAGAAAGGAAATGAGGACACTGACACTCTTTTGTTTAAAGAAGTAGATCAGCACGATTGTTTTCAGCTCATGGAACAGGAGACAATGGGATTCCCACATGTTACAGATACACCGATTTTAAATGCTGAGCACACCTTGTATATAGATGGTAGTAGGTTTGCTGATGACAAGGGTAAATATCACACAGGGTATGCTGTAGTGACTGATACGCAGGTAATTGAAGCACAGGCCTTACCAGCCCACATGTCAGCACAGGAAGCAGAATTAAAAGCTTTAGAACAAGCCCTAGAATACTTAAAAGAACGAGAAGGGAATATTTACACTGACTCTGCCTACGCTTATGGTGTAGCGCACGATTATGGCCACATATGGAGGGCTAGAGGTTATCTGACAGCAGCAGGTACACCTGTAAAACATGGAGAAGGGATTAAGAGAGTCCTGAACAATCTTCAAAAGGTTAAACGAGTAGCCATTATGAAGATAGCGGCACACACGAGCGCAAAAACAATTGAGGCAAAAGGAAATGCATTTGCAGATTTGACTGCAAAACAGGCAGCTCTAGGGGAAGGAAGCCCTGAGACCTTAGCAGCGGTAGAGGTGAGTATCCCAGAACCAACATGGCAGCAGCTGAGTAAATTACAGGAGCAAGCAGGGGAGAGCGAGAAAGATAAGTGGGTCAGGATGGGAGCAGCACCAGACCTTGACAATGTATGGAGGGAAGGAGGCAAAATATGCCTGCCTGCCTCTCTGTACCCAGAAATGGCAGCGGCAGTTCACCTACCCACACACGTCAGTTCCAATTCCATGTATAGGATTGTGAACCAAGGATGGCTCGCCCCTGGATTCAGTAGTACTGCAAGAAACTACTGTGCAGCCTGCCAAATCTGTCTCCTGAATAACCCAGGACAGAGAGTAAAAACCCCACGAAAACACCAGGTCCGGGCCCAATACCCCTTCCAGAGACTGCAAATTGATTACATACAAATGCCTAAGAGCGGCCCTTTTGAATTTGTCCTCGTGTGTATCGATTTATTCTCAGGTTGGCCCGAAAGTTATCCAGTAAAATCGGCTACAGCTAAAGCCACAGCTAAGAAACTGATCACTGAGTTAATACCTAGGTTTGGTCTTCCTGAAACCATAGAATCAGATAGGGGGACACACTTTACAGGAGAAATCATGCAAAATGTGATGACCATGTTAGGGGTTCAACAAAGTTTTCACACCCCTTACCACCCACAGAGTTCAGGATCAGTGGAGAGAGTAAATGGGACAATAAAGTTAAAAATACAAAAAGCCATGCAAGAGTTAAACAAGCCTTGGCCAGAATGCCTGCCTTTGGCTTTGTTCTCTATAAGGTACACTCCAACAGGAAAGACAGGATTATCCCCATATGAGATACTTTTTGGGAATGCACCTAGATTGGGTTTATACTTTCCACAGAGTATGCAATTGCAATGTGATAGTTTGACTGCATATGTGATACAATTACAACAACGTCTAACTAAGATCCACAAAAGTGTGTATTCTTCTCTTCCAGACCCTAATTCAATAACAGGTACACATACTCTGCTACCAGGGGATTATGTATATGTGAAGAAACACACCAGAAAGACATTGGAACCCAGGTTTGAAGGTCCTTACCAAGTACTCTTGACCACAGCCACCTCAGTAAAGCTGGAAGGAAAACCTACCTGGATACACGCATCACATTGCAAGAAACAACCCGAGAAAACCACATGATGAAATATCTACTTACAGATTTTTTGTTGAATATTGTTGTTTTACAAATATATGCATGGACTCCTGGTATTAATGTACTTGAAGTAGAGGAAACAACAACTTTCGAATGGGCTATAGATGATCCTAAAGTAGCAAATTATTATTGACAAAGGTAGACTAGTACATCTTTCCTCACAGATACAACAGGATACTGCACCACATTGGTGGGATATATTTAGTGGAATGTCTTCTACAGCAACCAATACCTTTCACTGGTTGTTAAGTCCAATGGTAATTATTATTCTAATATTAATATCACTTACAATCACGAATATATGTGTATACAGGAAAATAAATAGGAAAATTAGGAGAATAGACAGGGTATACTGATAAATGTGTATCCTCTGACAACTCGCGGTCAGGGAAAGGACTCTGGGGAAAAACTGACTAGAACTTATTCATGAGGACCCAGGGGGAAGGAGAGGATGATGTCAAAGGGGGAAATTGATAGGGTTGAAATAATGACTTAGAGTTCCACTTTAATTGTTTCTGTTTTTTCTTACCTGTGTACGTATCAATTGTTCTATTTAAATTGTTTGTGCTCCTTTCTTACCTGTGTACGTATCAATTGTTCTATCAATCTGTATCTAGATGGAATTTGGAACTGCTGAATAATCATTACATGTTCGCTGATGAGAAACTCTTTGTACCTTAACCTCATTTGGTAATGCCGATAAGATTACTGCTTTTGGAACTGCCTATAAAAGAAGTAAAGGGAGCAGTCCTTTTTGTGTGGGATGCTCAGAACTTTGATACAGACATACCTGACTCTGTGTCTTAATTCCTATATGAAGCAATAATTAGACAAAGCAATATAAACTATAAGCAACTTATTTAAGAGTTGCCCCTAACATCCTCTTCATGGTTTATTGACCCTATTAACTGTATACTCATAAATGGTTATCATTTAGGATTTTTACTTACACCGCCCCCCTAATCCATGAGCCCGGCCCCTAATCTACATGCAGGGCACCGGCCGCATTGATTTTAATGTTTTTTTTTTTTTTTTTGTTGAAGCACATGATTAGAGCCTGAGGCTCTACTTGGCTTCAAAAAATGGTGGGCTCGGAGCGCAGAGCACTACGCCCTAAACCTACCCAGTTGTGTGACATTAGTAAATTAATATTCGCCAATCTATTCCTGTTTCTCCTCCCGGCCAATCAGGAAGCGGGTCCTGAGACCCGATTGGCTAGGAGTCCTAAGACCCGATTGGCCACGATTTCAGGACTCCTGATATTGGCCAGAAGGGAGAAGCGACTGCTGGGACTCGAGGCTGGGACTCGGAAGGAGACGCAGGGATGAAGCCGTCAAAGCCGTGACCTAGATGGGGTTGGTGGGGGGCCTGGCGGGCGACAGGCAAGCAGACGAATTGGTGATTGAGCAATGGGGGGGGGTGGTGTAAGCCTGACTCCAGTACCTCTGTACAGTTGGCTTGGGAACTAAATTGAACCCTGTGATGGTACAGTGTCCTGGAGGCTGCACTGGGTAGCAGCAGTTGTGCATTGGCGCAAAGTAACCAGATGCCAAAGAGACTTGCCCCCTGGACTTCAGCTGTGAGGGAATAGGCTGTTCTTTATTCGCATTTACGTAATAATTGTCCTCTAACTGCTGTTTGCTAATCATTTTGGAGTATCCCATAACCTAATTCCTTTCCTGTTACAAGTTCTACAGGCAATAAATTACAAAAAGATAACTCCTAGACTGTTAATTGGAGCCAAAGTGAATAGACTCTTGCTTGGGTAACTGGTGAACTGGTGGCCTCTGTACAATTTGGGAAAGAACCAGTTAATATCTTTGGCCCTTTCGGGGGTAACACTACATCTATATTTAACCACTTGTTGCCCGCCCATTGTCAAATGACTGCGGAGAGGTGCGGCTCTCGTTCTGGGCCGAAATCATATGAAGGCATTTGTGGCCTTGCTGTGTTCTTAGGACACGCCAAGACCCCGGTCTCGGTAAAGAGCCAATGACGTGGCTCTTTAACCGTGTGATTGGCTGTGTCCAATCACAGTTGGTCACATGTAAATGAGGAAGTGGCATTTATCGTCTCTCCTCGCCTCACACTGACAGAGTGTGTGTTGACGAGAGCCCTTTAGCTGCATCTCCTCACAGGGGAGACCAGGACGGGTAATCAGGGCACTGATCATCATTGCCTTGATTACAGTAAAGCCCCAACAGTGCCCATCAGTAACACCAATCAGTGCCCAGCAGTGACACCAATCAGTGCCTATTAGTGATGACAGTAAGTGCTGCCTTTCAGTGCCCATCAGTGCCAGCTCATCAGTGCTGCCCATTAATGCCGCTCATGAGTGTCCGGCAGTGTCCATCAGCGCTGCCCATCAGTGCCGCCCATCAGCACCCATCAGTGCCCATAAGTGCCGCCTATCTGTGCCACCTGTCAGTGGCCATCAGTGCCACCTGTCAGTGGCCATCGTTTGGCATATTAGAGCCTCCTCATCAGTATCACCTAATCAGTGCCCTTTGGTGCCGCCTCATCAGTGCCCATCAGTGCAGCCTATCAGTGCCACCTCATCAGTGCCACCTCATCAGTGCCGCCTCATCAGTGCACATCAGTGAGGGAGAAAAATTACTTTCCAAAATTTGCTGACAGAAAGTGAGAAATTTCAAAACTTTCAGCCTTTTTTCTTTTTTTTTGTGAAAAAGCCTGTTTGACTCATAGAACCTCCTCCCAGCCATGTACAACTCCTTGGGTTTCTGGGGACTGAAAACCATCCCTTGCAGACTGCAGGTGAGTGTTATCCTCTACATCCATGCTGACACAATCCTCCTCCTCTTCTTCCTGTGTGTTTGGCGGGCCCGCAGGAATGCTATCTGGATAAAGGGGTATAAAAAGGTACCCCGCGCTGCCTAGACTAGCGATAGCAGCTAACACAACAAACAGATATTTTTGTTAGAATCACAAGAGTATATAAGTGTAGCGCTAAAGTGTTTGAGTTGGTTAGCATAACCCAACCCTTAACAATGAAAGGTGAATCACAAAATCTCTGTATATCAAATGATATAAATCTACAAACCATACTGGCTAAAGGAAAATACAAAAAATCACAAAAAATACCACATGTGATATGTGCCGTGTAAATATAAATAAAAAAATCTTATGAAAAATTAAATTAATGAGTCCATGAAAAGATTTAAAGTCCACAGTGCGTATTAAGGAAATTGAAGATCCTAATCACAGCATTAGCATCCAACATAATGGGTGAAAACTGAAGACACCCGTGCAGTAAAGCCACCACCAAGGCAGATGTAAGCTTACCGGACGGTTTGAACTCAAAAGAACATACGTTCTATGAATCAAACAGGCTTGTGTTATCAACCGACAACCAGGATGGAATCTTGGGAATCCTCTGTAATTGGAACCCAGGGCGTCACGAAACTCATAGGAAATCAGTCTCCATACTGTAGATTGTCCCTATGCTTGCAGGGCAAATTTTTCTTCTTCTTGAGTCTGTAAGGAAACCGCTATCAACCACTGAAGACTGCTCATGGAGGAGGTACAGGACATGCCACGTTCTATGACAGGACAAGCGGCAAAGTCTACAGTGCGAGGAGGCAACACTTCCCCGGACCATCCACCCTCATACATCAGTGCGACTGCAACGTCACCATCACTTTCATTGTTAAGGATTGGGTTACGCTAACCAACTCAAACACTTTAGCGCTACACTTATATACTCTATCTGGATAAAGGGGGCCTTGAGAGGAAAGAAAGTCCTCCTCTTCCTCCCGCTGTTCTGCTTCAAGTGCCCTGTCCATGATTCCACGAAGCACGTGCTCCAGCAGGAAGACTAGAGCGACAGTCTCACGAATGCATGCATTGTCACTGCTCAGCATCCTTGTGGCCTCCTCAAATGGTGACAGGACAGTGCATGCATCCTTAATCAGTAGCCACTGGCGTGGCGAAAAGAAGCCGAGCTCCCTGTCCTGGTGCCATACTCGCACAGGCACCCATTGATAGCCCTCTGCTGTGTGTGCAGCCACTGCAGCATTGCCAACATTAAGTTTCACTATGTGGGCATGACACAAATGAGGCAGTTGGTGGGCAAGTTGCATTCCCTTTGAATGTCAGCCAGCCAAGCACTGACATTGTATGACTGGCGGAAATAACCATAGACTTTTCTGGCCTGCCACAGGAGATCTTGTAAGCCTGGGTACCTGGTCAAGAACCACTGCACCACCAAATTCAGGACGTGTGGCAAACATGGAACATGGGTCAAGTGTCCCTGTTCGAGGGCGGAGAGAAGGTTGGTGCCATTGAAGGCGTCAACCACCTCCGAGCCTACCCCTGCAGAGCTGACAGAATCTCTGCCCTAGTGTGGCTCCTGTCCCCTAGGCAGACCAACTTAAGCACCGCATGGCCTCTTTTAGCCTGACAGCTTGTGCAGGCCCTTGAACGCTTACGGAGCACTGCTGGTTCAGAGGACAAATCTGCAGAAGAGGCCATAGAGGAAGAAGAAGAGGAGGGGGTGGAGGAGAGAGCTGTGGCAGAATCACCACTAGCATTTTGGAAGCATGGTGGCGGAACAAGCTCCGACAATTCTGAACCCTGTCCTGTATCCTTCCCAGCTGCCAGCAGAGTTTCCCAGTGCGCCGTGAAGGAAAAGTAACGTCCCTGCCCATGCCTGCTGGACCATGAGTCAGCAGTAATATGAACCTTACTGCTGACCGCCCTGTCAACATTGCCTTCTACATGCCGGTAGAGAGCTGGAATGGTCTTCCATGAAAAGAAATGGCGTTTTGGAACCTGCCACTGAGGTACAAGACATTCCACAAATTCATGAAAGGGGGCAGAGTCTACCAGCTGAAAAGGCAGCAGTTGCAGTGCTAGCAATTTGGCCAAGTTAGCATTTAGACGCTGAGCATGTGGATGGCTGGGACCGAATTTACTTTTACAGTTCAGCAACTGGGGTAGGGAAATTTGATTGCTAAAATCAATTGGTGGTGTACTGCTAGCAGATTGGCTGCAAGTACTTGAGACACCTATTGCTATACCTTCATTCCTCTCAGTGCAGGTTTTTGAGAGGACTGGAGGTATAGTAGGGTTGGAAATCCCAGATGAGGAGCAAGAAGTCCACCTTTTTCTATGATACGGGTCCTTCAAGTGCTGTTGCCAACAGACTGCATGGCAGGTCATCATATGTCTGGTCAAGCATGTGGTGCCCAAGTGGTTGCTGTTCTGGCCACGATTGATACGCTTCAGACATAGATTGCAGTAATGCTGAGATCTGCTGCACTTGTGTCGAAAAAGGCCCACACCAAGGAACTTTTAAAAGTCAGCGGGGAGTCAGCAGCGCCCTGCACCTGCGGATCTCTGCGGTGTGATGCATTTACTGTGGCTGCCCTTAAGCTGCCCCCTAGAGGACATCCTGCTTTGTTGGAGTTGTGCCTCCTCCTCCTCTCTTCTCTCAGGCACCCAAGTACAGACAGTGACCTCATCATCCCCTCCCCGTCACTGGAGTAAATTTGGCAGTGCTGCAGCTGAGGGAATATGACTACCAGTTTCTTGTCCTTCTGTGGCACCCCCTCTCTCTAGGATCACGTTACTTCCTTCCTCAACCTGTGAACCAACATCAGAGCCTTCAAATCGTTGCGCATCCAGTAGCATATAACCGTCACTGTGGTCAAATAATTCTGGGGACTCCTCCGTGCATGATGGTGGGGCTATGGAAGGACTGACTGTGGACAAGGAGCCGGTGGAATAGGCTACTTTGGCAGCTGCGTTGGAAGGCAAACTACTCTGAGCTTGGGTGACAGAGGATGAGGACGGCTTCGTTATCCACTCCACCAACTCTTCTGAATGTTGTGGCTCAATAACAGGGCCAGCAGCAGAAGAAAAGAACAGGCATGCCCCACAGCCACCTGCAGAGGATTCACCATGTCCACAAACACCACTGTTTACTGTAGACACAGAGGCTGCTTGGCCTCTTTTAGTGGCTTGTGAACCCATGCAGCCTTGGTGGCCTTCCTGACATGATGTATTTTTTGTTTTGCAACACCACACTACACTGTATTATATACTGTGTACACCACCTGCAGTGTATATATATATATATATATATATATATATATATATATATATATATATATATATATATATATATATAAATAAACCACCTGAAGTATATTGGAAACAGTACACCACCGAATGCACTGTAGATATAGGCTACACTGGATGCAGAGTATATATATATATATATATATATATATATATATATATATATATATATAATAATATATAATGTATATATACTGGACTGTATATATATATTAATTACTTGCCGACCAGCCGCCATGATACTGCGGCAGGTCGGCATGATCCCGCGAACCGTCATAGCTATACGTCGGTCCCTTTAAGCGGGATAGCGGCACAGCTGGGGTGCCTATGCTCGTGACTGGCGGTCACGATGACCACAGGCCACGAGCGATCAGGGGCACGAGAGGCAGAACAGGGACATGTGTGTGTAAATACACACATCCCTGTTCTGAGGGGAGAGGAGAGAGAGATCGTGAGTTCCTACGAGCTGGGAACCACGATCTCTCACCTTCTATAGTCAATCCCATCCCCCACATTTAGAACACACACATAGGGAAGAAAAGGGGAGTAGTAGTGAAGCACACTACTAAAGAATAAAATGCAGTCATGTTTATTGATTCCTAGTAAACAATCATATAATAGTGATAATCTTTATATAATCAATGACAATAGATGACAACTTGATATTGCATGTATATACATATATTCCAGCATAAATTAGAATTGTAAATTGATAATAAAGGTAATAATTAGTTTCCTATTTACATAATAGACAAATGAATCTCAAACATATATTTTGCAATGATGTAGCATGTAACAGTAGCTCTACACGTTTCATGGGTATTCCCAATCATCAGGAGCAATTAAAAGTAGATGTATCTATAATAAATACATCTACTTTTAATTGCTCCCGATGATTGGGAATACCCATGAAACATGTAGAGATACTGTTACATGCTACATCATTGTAAAATATATGTTTGAGATTCATTTGTCTATTATGTCAATGGGCAACTTATTATTACCAATTTACAATTGTAATTTATGCTGGAATATATGTATATACATGCAATATCAAGTTGTCATCTAATGTCATTGATTATATATTATATGATTGTTTACTAGGAATCAATAAACATGATTGCATTGTATTCTTTAGTAGTGTGCTTCATTAAAAGTCCCATAATTCCCCCCTTTTCTCAATATATTAGGGATGAAGGCATATGAACCTATCCATTCATAGCCTCATATAAAGTCCCACCCTTGTTTCCCCCTGTTTCACACACATAGGGAACACAGTTAACCCCTTGATCTCCCCCTAGTGTTAACCCCTTCCCTGCCAGTGACATTTATACAGTAATCAGTGCATTTTTATAGCACTGATCGCTGTATAATTGTCAATAGACCCAAAAATGTGTCAAAAGTGTCCTACCGGTATGTGTCCGCCATAATGTCGCAGTCTTGATAAAAATCGCAGATCATCGCCATTACTAGTAAAAAAAAAAAAATATATAATAAAAATGCCATAAATCTATCCCCTATTTTGTAGACGCTATAACTTTTGCGCAAACCAATCAATATACGCTTTTTGCAATTTTTATTAACAAAAATACATAGAAGAATACATATCGGCTTTAACTGAGGAAAAAAATGTGCTTTTTTTTAAAAAAAATTGGAGCTATTTATTACAGCAAAAAGTACAAAATATTGTGTTTTTTTTTCACAATTGTCGCTCTTTTTTTGTTTACAGCACAAAAAATAAAAACCGCAGAGATGATCAAATACACCAAAAGAAAGCTCTATTTGTGGAGAAAAAAGGACTGCACCGACTGAATATAGAGTAAACACTGGATATAAAGACCATGCTAAATACAGAGTATATATATATATATATATATATATATATATATATATATATATATATATATATATATATATATATATACAGTATCTCACAAAAGTGAGTACACCCCTCACATTTTTGTAAATATTTTCTTCTTTCTTTTCATGTGACAACACTGAAGAAATTTCATTTTGCTACAATGTAAAGTAGTGAGTGTACAGCTTGTATAACAGTGTAAATTTGCTGTCCCCTCAAAATAACTCAACACACAGCCATTAATGTCTAAACCGCTGGCAACAAAAGTGAGTACACCCCTAACTGAAAATGTCCAAATTGAGCCCAATTAGCCATTTCCCTCCCCGGTGTCATGTGACTCGTTAGTGTTATAAGGTCTCAGGTGTGAATGGGGAGCAGGTGTGTTAAATTTTGTGTTTTTGCTCTCACTCTCTCATACTGGTCACTGGAAGTTCAACATGGCACCTCATGGCAAAGAACTCTCTGAGGATCTGAAAAAAAGAACTGTTGCTCTATATAAAGATGGCCTAGGCTATAAGAAGATTGGCAAGACCCTGAAACTGGGCTGCAGCAGGTGGTCAAGACCATACAGCAGTTTAACAGGTTCCACTCAGAACAGGCCTCGCCATGGTCGACCAAAGAAGTTAAGTGCATGTGCTCAGCGTCATATCAAGAGGTTGTCTTTGAGAAAAAGACATATGAGTGCTGCCAGCATTGCTGCAGAGGTTGAAGGGGTGGGGGGTCAGCCTGTCAGTGCCCAGACCATACACCGCACGCTGCATCAAATTGGTCTGCATGACTGTTATCCCAGAAGGAAGTTTCTTCTAAAGATGATGTACAAGATAGCCCGCAAACAGTTTGCTGTAGACATGCAGAATAAGGACTTGGATTACCGGAACCATGTCCTGTGGCCTGATGAGACCAAGATAAACTTATTTGGTTCAGTTGGTGTCAAGCGTGTGTCGTGGCAACTAGGTGAGGAGTACAAAGACAAGTGTGTCTTGCCTACAGTCAAGCATAGTGGTGAGATTGTCATGGTCTGGGGCTGCATGAGTGATGCCGGCACTGGGGAGCTACAGTTCATTGAGGGAACCATGAATGCCAACGTATTGTGACAAACTGAAGCAGAGCATGATCCCCTCCCTTTGGAGACTGGGCCGCAGGGCAGTATTTTCCCATGATAACGACCCCAAACACACCTTCAAGACAACCACTGCCTTGCTAAAGAAGCTGAGGGTAAAGGTGATGGACTGGCCAAGCATGTTTTAAGACCTAAACTCTATTGAGCATCTGTGGGGCATCCTAAAATGGAAGGTGGAGGAGTGCAAGGTCTCTAACATCCACCAGCTACGTGATGTCGTCATGGAGGAGTGGAAGAGGACTCTGGGGCAACCGGTGAAGCTCTGGTGAACTCCATGCCCAAGAGGGTTAAGGCAGTGCTGGAATATAATGGTGGCCACACAAAATATTGACACTTTGGGCCCAATTTGGACATTTTCCCTTAGGGGTGTACTCACCTTTGTTGCCAACGGTTTAGACATTAATGGCTGTGTGTTGAGTTATTTTGAGGGGACAGCAAATTTACACTGTTATACAAGCTGTACACTCACTACTTTACATTGTAGCAAAGTATAATTTCTTCAGTGTTGTCACATGAAAAGATATAATAAAATATTCTCACTTTTGTGAGCTACTGTGTATATATATATATATATATATATATATATATATATAAATCAAATACACTGCCACTAACTGAATAACCTGCCTGCTTAATCTAACTCAAGCTATCTCTCTGTTCACGACAACAACACTACACATGGCCGCTATGTAAGCAGCCTTTTGTAGTGTAGGGTGTGGAGTTAATCCTCCTGAGCCATGATTGGCCAAAGGAACCCTGCCGTTGGCCAATTATTGCTCTCTCAGCAGAGTGTGCTGTGATTGGCCAAAGCTTGCAGGTCAGGTGCATGCTTTGGCCAATCATCATACAGCAATGCACTACGATCTTGCAGAGAATTATGGGATGCTCAAATTTCCCGCGAACGCCCCATATGTTCATTTTGTTTTAGAACAAATAAACACCTGATGTTCGAGTGACTCGAACCGCTGGCTCATACCTATTCGTGATTAGAGCCCAATCTCCTGAGCTGCAGGTTAACTATCATCCGAGGGCAGGCATACACAGTGCAAATTTCTTTCCTGCAACCACATGTACCGGTGTAGTTGCCACTAGTAACAAACATCCACCAAATCACCCTGCTACCAGGCTCCCATATATCACTTGCAGAGAAAATGAACAGTCTTTTGCTGGTTTTGTTTTTGTTTATTGGGGGTACAACTTGGTTGGGGAAAGGGGTATATGGGATGCCCATAGAATAACTCATTTCGCCATCATATTTTAGTATATTTACAGATTAGCACATAGTTTGAGCCTGAAGAAAGGATGTGCATGTTTTGACAGCTATGATCTTTCTCCTGCATCACCATGCCGACTATTACTCTTCCTCTGTGTAGCTCCTGCAGGCTATTGCTTCCAGAATTTCCTCACCCATTACCGTGTAAGGATGAGGACATCACTCTTGACCGTGTAAGGGTGATGTTCCCAGAAATCCTCTCCTCCTGCACAAAGTTATACTGTAGTTGTCAATGTAAAGTATGTCACATCTTACTCTGTACGCAAGAAGGAGCCACTCTAAATAGTTCCTCAAGCTGGCTCTGGCTGTTCGCTGCTACTAGGCCAGAGGCCTGCAGCTTCTCTCCCCGGAGGCCTAGTAGTTTAAGAGCAAATGTTGAGCAGTGGACTACTGTTCCCAGCTAGCCCAGCTTGCAAATCCTGTGCCCTCAGGCCACATTGATTTGACACATTCCCCCACAGTCTCTCCTCTGATCCAGGACTCCTCATGTAATGATAAGGACTTCACTACTGATCGTGTAGAAGTGAAGTTCCCTCACAGACTTCCTGGCACTTCCAACCCACCACTCTGGTACACTCACCGACCTTCCTCTGCCCTGAGTCCTTGATGGAGAACTTGACCTGGACCATACATTCCGACAGCTTCACCTGCCCCTCTGCTCCAGGAGTTCCTTATCAGTGACCGTGTAATGATAAGGAAATTGCCAATGACCGTGTAAAGGCAAAGTTCCTTCACAGACTCTCCCGGGCCTCCTCCTGCGATCGGCGCACCCCCCCAGATGGGGGTGTCCTCCTGCTGCTGTCTAGTATTCCATTCTCCACTTCACCCGGCCAACAACTCCCCCCAGTGGCATGTTACCTCAGCTTATATAGGAGGCCCGCCCCCTGCCAATACCAGTTGGGGATTGGTCAGGGCTCCCACATGAGCTGCCTGCCACTCCAGTTCCAGGCCCTGCCCCTCTTCCAGAACATTCTCGCTGGAAGCAGGGGGGCGCCTCAGAACTAGAGCACAGGTGGTCACACCCACTGCTACACTAACCACTCCCAGCCCCCAGATCAAAACAGCATAAGCCTGCCTAAATTTACCTGTGCTGACATTCTATTTAACAAAAATCCTATTACTAGCACCTACCTATTCGTAGAGGGTGCTACACACAGAAAATATGTTTCCTTGATTTCTCCATCAACACAGACAGTGTTGATGTGGAATCCCTCTTGCCGAGTAGTTGGATTCTCGTGGCGGGGAGGGGGGGGGCTTCCCGCTTGAGGGAAGACAGTGATTATTGCTAGCAGCTATACCAGCCGCTAGCAATAATCGCAAGTAAGATCCAGCAGCCTAATCAATCAAATTTATACATTCAGCCTGCCCATACACATTTTTTGAATCTCAGCCAAGATTTGACCTGTCTATGGCCGGCGTAGTGTGCTGTTCTATCTTATGGTCTTCAGCTGCAACTAGGGTTGCCACCTGTTCAGGATTCACCCGGACAGTCCGGGTTTTGAATCATGTGTCCTGTTTTCAGGTGGACTGAAGCCTGGACACATGATTCAAAACTTGGACTGTCCTACATTATTCAGACAGGGTGAGGGGGCACAATGTGCGCCACATTACTATTCTTTTTGGAGCACCCAAAGGTGTTCCAGATCTGTTACAATCCTACTGTAGAGTGTATACTAAAAAAATAAATAATTGCTGTGCGCCACTAAAGTGTTCGGGTTTGGCTTAAAGAAAAAGTGGCAACCCTAGCTGCAACTGATACATATGCAAGGGAGCTTTTTCTTTTGAAAAACAAGACATACTGGCTGGATCACCAGATAAAAATAGAAAAAAGAAAGCCTAAAAAATAAAACCAATACCGACATCACATCTAAGAATTGGTAAGCTGCAATATAATAAATGTTTGCTTTTGGGTTTAATACCACTTTAAATGGAAACACTATGGGGTTCGAGCTATTTAGAGTTAGAAGTCAAGTTACATTTGTTGGACTTATATTGCTGTCTGTGTCCTGCTGACAAAACAGAATTAGGCCGGGTTCACACTGCGGTTTGGCTGCAGCGCAGGTGTATGAGTGGTTTACCTGCTTTTTAAACATGTTTTTCGACTTCTGTTAGACCCCTTTTACACTGGGTCCACGGCCGCTTTATCACTAAAGCGCCGCTCGTTTACGGCCGCTAACAGGGCGCTTTTAACCCCAAAGAAGGGGTTAAAAACACCCGTGTTGCGGCTCTTCCAAAGAGCTTTTCAGGTGCATTTCAATGGGCAGGGCATTTTGGGAGCACTGTATACAGCGCTCCCAAACCTCCCCAAAGATGCTGCTTGCAGGGCTTTTCCTAACGTCCTGCAAGCACACCGCTCCAGTGTGAAAAGACACACTGAAATGAATGGGAGGCAGTTTTCAGGCACTATTTAGAGGCTATTTCTAGCGCTAAAGCACCTGAAAACTACCTCAGTGTGAAAGGGGTCTTAGGTTGTGCGCTTTCTTGAAGCGCATCAAAAGTCCCGCATGCCATATCTTTGGCGCGCTTTCAAAAGCCACGTCAAAAATGCACAATCTCATAGAAGTCAAAATGAACATCGGCTGAAAATGCCTACTAAACACAGGTAAACTGCGCATACACTCATGATTCTGACAAACCAATGTGAACTTAGCCTTTAGCAAATCTCTAAAATTAAACAAAGAGTACCAGAAACTTGATAGTGGTGTTTGTTTTCACACCATGCCAAATTAGCAGTACCCAGGGCTTTTTTTCAGGGCGAACTTGGTGGAACTCAGTTCCACCACCTCTGGCTCAGACCCTTGGGGGGGGGCCCTGCTCACCACAATCACTTGTAAACACAAAAGTCCGGTTTCTGTGTTTACAAGCGACAGCTCTGCCCCCTGAATCCTGCACTCTGTATGTAATGCAATCCTGGTATTTAATGCCCCTTTAAGACTCTCCTATTGTTCATGAAATTTGACTGTTCACACCCAATATTTGATGTGATTTGGAGGGTGTTTGTGGGGGGAGGGGTTTTGGGGGGTCGTGGTTGAGTTCCAGCACCTATTGTTTGAGGAAAAAAGCCCTGGCAGTACCCAATCTGAAAATCATTCAGTTCAAAGCCACTTTCCAATTAATTCTTCTGCCGGGTACACAAGGGTCGAAAATTGTCCAAAAATGGTTGGTCCAGCAGGAACCAGTTCTTTCGGCCCATACAGCTCCCTATCCGACAGACGCCGGTTGGCATGCATTTAGTGTTCACAGACGATGGCTGCGAGTGCTGATCAGTGTGTCCTGGCAGGGGGGCAGTACCCCATGTCACAACACAATAGCACAGCAGGGGAGATTGCTGTACTAACAATGCTTGTGTTAGTACAGTATTCTGTCAGGTTTTTTTCATCCAGCCCACTGGGTTGAATGAAAGAAAACTTGTAGAGTGTACCAGGCTTTAACCTGGTCATACAGGAGTCTTTTTTTTTTTCTTTCAACCAGTGGGTTGAATAAAAGAAAATGACTCGATTCCTCCATCCACATACTCAGTGCCGCTATGCTATTGTATTCTGACAACTGGAGACTTCTCCACTATCAGAATACACTGATCAGCACCACCAGCAGCGCTAACTGGGAGAAAAGTTTCCAATAGGCTGGCTGAACACAGGTCGATCAAAAGATCAACTTGTGCACAACCAGCCTGCCTATACAGGGATCAAAATGTGGCCAGTCCCTGCTGATCCGGGCAAATTTTGATCCATATATGGGGAATTTTTTATGTGGACACACCTTTTTTCTCCTATCTCCTGCCATTCCATTTTACTACCAGCTGTTATGCCTTAATGGTAATCCTTGTGAGGATGAATGAGTAAAATGTATTATGTAACTACACAGTAAGCATTGAAATTTTAGTGCCTAAATGGTTAGCTATAATTAAAGCACTAGGTTACTTATTGACAGCAAAAGGTATGATAACAAGAAATGTCAGTCAGTTCACTTCCTTTTGTCTATTCTTGACTGATAATGTCAGTTTGATAGCACTGAACTGTAGTTTGTTAGGTGATTTCTTTTTATTTTTCAGCCATATGAATCAACAGTTTGAGATTAAACAGAAATTTGTTTAACTGCTATTTTTTTTTTAAAGCATAATAATAAATAATGACATAAGTTAATAAAGCAAAAGAAAAGGCCTTCAAAAAATACAATTTCCACCTCCGTGGAACGCACGCCATTCAGCGGCGGACTCGGGTGTTCTCACTGATGCCTGTTTTTTTGCCAGTGATCCTGTAAGTGGCGCCTAGCTTGCGCTTTTATATTTTATCTTAGCGGTATTTCGCTATGAGCTCTCTCTTTGTTTCCCCATCTATGGAGTGTGGCGTAACCTTTCAGTCATAAAGCAACCCCTCTGGAGAAGCCTTTGAGCAATCATCCTGCATACCCCAGATCAATAGATCACAGCCAATTTGACCCCCTAGACTGTAAAGCTGAGGGTCCATTGTTTCTGGTGAGTGGGGTCACCGAAGGTGGAATGTTGGCACCTCACACATTTTTCAAGTTTGGAGCACCGTTGCACTTTATTCTATCATCATATGAGCACCAAGCACTTTAATGATTTGTATAGATTTGCTTATATAATAATATATATTTTTGCTCGCATGTTGATTGGTAGAGCACAAGTATACTGATTTATATGGTGTCAGTCACTATATCATTGAATTGTTTATATTATTACATTCTGCCAGCGCTGTTTCTTATTTTCTTACACTGATTAAGGTTCTAGCACCTTTGTACAGCTGTTGCAGTTTTGCATGTATTATTGCATTGGAGCACCTTAGCGCAAGTTTTATTCATTTTCATTAAATTAATGGGGTGGGGAACTACATGGCAAATGAGGTTTAAAGTGGTTGTATACCCGCACAAAAAAAATAAATTAAAAAAACCTGTAAGGCAAAGGCATTATGAGCTAATTTGCACCGCATACTAGCACATTATGAAATACTTGTTGACCTCCAATGATGAAACGCGTAGGGCAGGGTCACAAACGTCTTACGTCACCTCCGGTTAGATGAATACAGTTTTCTGACGGCATCCATCTATCCATATTTTCATGCTTATACCATTTACATACAATGTGAGTACAACTTTTTAAATTAACTAATAAAGGTTTTAAAAAACGGTTTTACACTATGGGCATCCCTTCTCTTCTACATGATGAATATACAAAACGCTGCTAACAACATCTAAAGCACAGACCAGGACCGCCAGGGATTGTTACACACTGGCAGATACTGTGGCTGCGCAGTGCCCCTGTGGGGGTGAGGCTGTTTGGTGAGTGCATGTACAGTAGGAGCACGAATAAGGAGCACCATCACTAGCTGGCACCTGAATAAGAAGCCTTTTTTTACTACAATACTGTTTTTCAGCAAACACTGGACTTTTTTCTAGAGCACACGTCACTTTGTTAAACAGTTTATTTGTTAGCACTGGACACTTTTTGAGCACCTAGCACTTTTTGATGATGCACTTTTACTAAGTTTTTTAAATGTTAATTATACCAATTGTGTAGAATGTATTACTAATCAATTTGACCATATTATGACATTCATACCATTGGCGAATAGCATAGGTCTCAGTTTGCACATATATTTTTTCACCGATTAAACAGACAGGGGGTATAACACATTTAGGACACTTTTACTTAATCGCCTCAAAAATCAAATATAGGAGCAAGCTGGGTAAGCTGATTACCCTTTCTGGTTGCTGAGATCATATTGTCTACCAACTGCCAGAGGGTGTAACACAACATAGATAAATTTTATTTTATTTTACTTTATTTTATTTCATTCCTCCTTTTTTAACATCAGTCATTGAACATTAGCTATACCCCACGCACTGGTTTATTATTTAGAGAATTTAGTATCATAACAAGAAAGACACCACTGGAGTTCCCTTATTCATTCCCATTTCTGTAATTTCAGACGTGAATATTAGAGGATAATTCATTTGTTTTCTTTCATTTATGCTTATATCTATATAATAATCCCTCTTTTGAGGTGTGTTTAACCATTAGAGGACAACATACTTGCACATTGGTTTATGGCACCACATCCTGTTAGGAGTGCATATACACAGGTCTAGGCACCTGTTGACAATTTAATATCTACATTTTTGGCATTCTGTTGAGTAATCCTCTTACCAACCACATTTTGCTTTGAAGCACTGCAGAGGGTGTAACACAGTAGTTTTTCTACATAAGACACTTTCTTTCACAGAACAGCGCCACACCTACACTCCTCTTCACACTCACTTACCTTAGAACGAGGCGCCAGCATCTGATCCCGGTCACTGCCAAGGGAGCTGACATTTTCCCCTCGGCGTGTCTTCCAGGTTCGCGGCTTCAGCGCTGTGAGTAGCCAGAGCCGCGATGACGACACCGGAAGAGGTCGCTGGACCTTCACAGCGCATGCGCCACTGACGTCAGCGGCTGCATGCAAAGTGAATATCTCCTAAACCGTACAGGTTTAGGAGATATTCATTTTACCTACAGGTAAGCCTTATTATAGGCTTACCTGTAGGTAAAAATGTAAAAAAGGGTATACAACCACTTTAATGTTGAAAAATGTAAAGTAATGCATTTGGGTGCCAAAAATATGAACGCAAGTTACTCACTAGGGGGAGAACCTCTGGGGGAATCTAGGATGGAAAAGGACATGGGGGTCTCAGTAGATGACAGGCTCAGCAATGGCATGCAATGCCAGGCTGCTGCAAGCAAGGCCAAAAGAATATTGGCATGCATTAACCGCTTCAGATCCGGGCCATTGCCAAATGACGGCAACAGCGCGGATCTAAATTGCCGGGACTACGTCTATTGACGTCGTCCTGTGCACGAGCGGCCTGCGTGCCCCCTGCAGGGCGCGCGCGGCGCACTCGGTGATCAGCGAGTCTATGAGACTCGCCTGATCACAGATCAGAGTAAGGGGTCGGTCCCGACCCCTTACCACATGATCAGCTGTCAGCCAATGACAGCTGATCATGTGATGTAAACAGAGCCGGTAATCGGCTATTTTTCCTCCTCGCGCTGACAGCGTGAGGAGGAAAAAAGAAACCCGATCACCGGCGGCCGTGAGAGGGACATCAGTCCCGATCACGGCGCTCTTCTGATACAGAGCAGTAGGCAGCAGTGCTGCCTACCAGTGCCCACCAGCGTCACCCATCAGTGCCCACAGTGCCATCAATCAGTACCATCAATCAGTGCCCACAGTGCCACCCATCAGTGCCCACAGTGCCACCCATCAGTGCCCACAGTGCCACCCATCAGCACCCACATCAGTGCCACCCATCAGCACCCACATCAGTGCCACCTATCAGTGCCACCTACCAGTGCCCATAAGTGCCCATCAGTGCCGCCCATCACTGCCCATCAGTGCCGCCCATCAGTGCCCCCCATCAGTGCCACCCATCAGTGCCCCCCATCAGTGCCGCCCACCAGTGCCCCCCATCAGTGGTACCTATCAGTGCCCATCTGTGCCACCTATCCGTGCCACCCATCCGTGCCACCCATCAGCGCCCATCAGTGGCCATCAGTGCCGCCTTATCTGTGCCCATCAGTACCGCTTTATCTGTGCCTATCAGTGCGGCCTTAACTGTGCCTATCAGTGCCGCCTTAACTATGCCTATCAGTGCCGCCTTAACTGTGCCTATCAGTGCCGCCTTAACTGTGCCTATCCATGCCCATCATTGCAGCCTATCAGTGCCCACCAGTGCCGCCTCATCAGCGCATATCAATGAAGGAGAAAAATTACCTGTTTGCAAAATTTTATAACAAACTATTAAACATGATTTTTTTTTTTTCAAAAATTTCCATCTTTTTTTGTTTGTTTAGTAAAAAATAAAAACCCCAGCTGTGATTAAATACCACTAAAAGAAAGCTCTATTTGTGGGAAAAAAATTATAAAAATTTCATTAGGGTGCAGTGTAGCATGACCGCGCAATTGTCATTCAAAGTGCGACAGCGCTGAAAGCTGAAAATTGGTCTGGGCAGGAGGGGGGTTTAAGTGCCCAGTAAGCAAGTGGTTAAAAAGGGGATCAACTCCAGAGATAAAACGATAATTCTTCCACTCTACAAGACTCTGGTCCGGCCACATCTTGAGTATGCTGTCCTGTTCTGGGTACCAGTCCTCAGGAGGGATGTGCTGGAGCTGGAGAGAGTCCAGAGAAGAGCAACAAAGCTAATAAAGGGACCGGAGGACCCCAGCTATGGGGAAAGGCTACAAACACTGAACTTATTCTCTCTGGAGAGGAGAAGCTTCAGAAGGAATATGATATCAATGTACAAATACCATACTGGTGACCTTAGCATAGGGAAAAAACTTTTCAGTGAAAGGGAATTTAAAAAGACACTAAAATTAGAAGAGAAGCGGTTTAACCTTAAACTGCTTAGGGGGTTCTTTACTGTCAGAGCAGTAATGGGGCGTACACAGGGTCGGACTTTGTTCGGACATTCCGACAACAAAATCCTAGGATTTTTTCCGACGGATGTTGGCTCAAACTTATTTTGTCTACACACGGTCCCACAAAGTTGTCGGAATTTCCGATCACCAACCACGCGGTCACGTACACCACGTACGACGAGACTAGAAAAGGCCGGTTCAGAACCAAGCGCGGCACCCTTTGGGCTCCTTTTGCTAATCTCGTGTTAGTAAAAGTTTGGTGAGAGACGATTCGCGCTTTTTCAGACTCGTGGCTTTCAGATCGTTTTCTGTCGTTCAGTTTGTGCTTGTGGGTTTGTATCTGCTCTTCAGTGCGTGCAGTCAGTTCGTATTGGATTTTTCTGTGCGATCTTGTCCGCTCGTTGCTGTTTTTCAGGTCGCTCTTCACAGGCCTTGCTGTTCTTCAGTGCGTTCTGTTACTTCGTTCTGAGCAGCCGACCGTTTTCTAGCCATGTTTCGTATGCGCACTCCTCGTAGAGTTCGTGCTGTGCGGGGGCTTGGTGTTGGGGTCCTGACCTTGACACAAGTCCAGTCCATGAACAGGGTGGGGAGGAGTTCATGGACCAAGAATTGGTTGCTTCAGCGTGACCAGTTCTCTCATATGCCTTTGCTCCGTGAGATCCGTGAGAATAATCCTGATGATTTCAGGAACTTTCTCAGGATGACGGACCCCGTGTTTCACCGTTTGTTGGCTTCGCTGACCCCCTATATCAGCAGGCAGGATACCTGCATGAGGCAAGCCATCACTCCGGAGCAGAGGTTGGTCGCTACCCTGCGGTATTTGGCGACAGGGAGAAGCCTGCAGGACTTGAAGTTCTCGACAGGCATCTCCCCCCAGGCTCTGGGGATCATTATCCCAGAGACCTGTTCTGCCATCATCCAGGTCCTGCAGAAGGAGTATATGAAGGTAAGATTTTTATCCTTTTATATCACATTTTATTGTATTGAATGTTTGCTAATATATTGTATTTCTTTCCTCATTCCCTAATTACCATGATTGTAATATGCTGTGAATGTCCCCTTTGTTCTCATGCATGCTGGATTTTTATGTAATTATTATTTTATGTCCTTCATACATATTTGCCCTTCACTAACCTCCCCAGCATGGTGTCTCCTGCCCTATATTCACCTCATGTAGTCACTTAACAATGTATTTTATCAGCTCCATAGTAGTGCTTTACCCCAAACACCCCCTAAAATGTTTGGAAATGTTATTTTTGATTTAAATTCAGGCAGAGTGCCAGAGTATTTTTTTTTTGTGGTGTCCCCCAAAATTTTTTTGTAACCCTCCCTCCCCCAACTGCTAAGTCAGCTGATCCCAATTCTCTATCCTCAATCATCTATCTTCTGACTTTGCCAAACCCATACACACTATACCCACCTCTTTACTGGTCAGATTTATGGATGAATTCCCCAAAGCATGTAGTGCAAGGGCCTGCCTGTATACTTTCCAATGGTACTGTTTAAAGTTTTTGTATCCTATTATTATCTTGATAGGTAATAGCAGAATGTCCAAATGTCCTCAAATGTGTACAGTGTGTATTTATATCTTTGTATTATGACACTTCTTACCTGTCCAGTGGGCTGCCAATAGTGTAACTAAGGAGGGGCTGTTCCAAGTAATACCCATTATTTAGGCATTCATCTCTCAATGAAGTGAAGAGGGTTACCTGTCCAAGATTTCCACACACCCCCTATAATGTTAGAAATGGCCCATGAGAGGGGGGGGGGAGGGGGAATATGATAGGTGTACCTTATACTTTGGCCTTGATAAATTCCCCTTAGTAAATGCTATCTGGAGGTTGCCCCATAATGTTTGTGTATAATCTGCTTGCCATGTTTCTGAGTAAAAATAGTAATGTTTATTGTTTTTTCCTCAACAGTTTCCTTCCACGCCACAGGAATGGCAGACTGTGGCCTCCCACTTTGCCGAGCGGTGGGACTTTCCTAACTGCGATGGGGCAATTGATGGGAAACACGTCCACATCGTCCCACCACCCAACTCGGGGTCGCACTATTATAATTACAAGGGGTTTAATAGTATAGTGATGTTGGCGGTGGTGTCGGCTAATTACGACTTCTTGTATGTGGACGTGGGGAAGAATGGCCGGATGTCCGATGGTGGAGTGATCGCCCAGAGTTCTACAGGCGTCTCCAGAATGGCAGCTTGGACTTGCCAGCTCCAGAGGACAATGTGGAAGGACTCCCATTTGTGTTCGTTGCTGATGAAGCGTTTGCGCTGGGGGACCACCTGATGCGGCCATTCCCAATGAGGACCCTCACCCAGAGGGAACAGAGGGTTTTTAATTACCGGCTGGCCAGAGCCCGAAGAGTGGTGGAGAACACATTTGGAATCCTGGCCAGCCGGTTCCGACTATTTCTGACACCCATCCATATGGCGGAGTATAAACTGAACCATATTATACTGGCGTGCTGTGTTCTCCATAACTTTTTAAGGAAACATTTGGCCAACTATGCTGGCTCAGTTGGGCCTGAGGCCAGAATCCTACATCAAACCACACTGACGGTGCTTGAAAGTGGCCGTCCTGGGTTGCCCTCCCTGAGTGCCCGTGATGTCCGGTTACGCTACCTGGAGTTCTTTGCGGGTAGGGGGGCTATCAATATGCCAGACAATCTGTGAAGCCTTTTTATAATAAAAAAAAAAAAAAAATTCTTGGTGGACATTTACTGCTTGTGTTTGTTTTAGCTGACCCTGACAGAAATGTGTTAAGTGCAGAAAATGTCGTGATTGTGTAACCTTATACAAAGCACTGTTGGCTGTCATTTCCTAAATGCAAAAACACATTTCACTACAAGTGCACTTGCAACTGCACTGAAACTGCACTTGTAGTGCAAAGAGGATTTGCCCTTAGGAAATAACCCCCATTTTTGCAGAAAACAGCAATTACATCACCCCAAAACTGTTGTATTGTAGTGTTGAGACAATAATCCACACATTCTTGAGTAGGCAACTTTTTTATACCTGCACAATCACATGTGCATTTACCAAAGGTTTTTAAAACAAACCAACATGTTTGTTGTATAACAATTTTTGCAGTAGCATTATCAAAAATCGAAATGTCCATTTCAGATAAAACAGGCCAGGGTAAAACCAACAAGAAAGCCAAAAAACTTGAACTTACAAAGTTCACATTAGGTAAAACCTGAAGGCTATATCAGACATCAGTATTTAGGAACTGGGTTTGATATAGCGTTCAGATGGGGGGAAATCACCCCTGGAAAAGCCAAACTTAGAAGATGCACACCAATTTACGAATGTCAACATGTGCTATCTGCCATCAGGGGGGATCAAGGGACGTGTTTTGGGGGAGCAAGCCCTTCCTCAACGCTACTTTATAATTGAGGAAGGGGTTGCACCCCCAAAACGCGTCCATTGATCTCCCGTGATGGCAGATAGCACATGTTGGCACACTGTGTGCATCCTCCAAATTTGGCTTTTCAAAACATTGCAAAAATATTTAAAAGATTGGACCACAATCCAAAAAGTGATTTTGTGGGGTTTTAAATTTGCCCCAAAACATCAATGATGTTATTATTTTTTTTAATAACATCATTGATTTTTTGCCGTATGTTTTGCAGTTCTACATTACACCCCATGATCTCCCCGATCAGGATCTGGGCACTTTCTGATGTGAAACGTTCTGGATCCACAACCTCACGATCACCTAAAAAGAGAGAAAGAAAACAAAAACAGGTATCAAAAATCTGCCACCATCCATCTCTTTTACCTGAGCCTGTGGTCGCAGACACTCACCTGTTGTGGTGCCAATCTCCACCACATCTTCTTCTTCCTCCTGCTCTTCTTGTGTTGGTGTTAGTTCCCCTTCTTCCAGAGGTGGGGGGTCTGTGGTCTCCTCGGATGAGGGGTGTCCTCCGGGTCTTTTCTCCCCTATGTAAAACAAAAATGGTATAATTAGCACACAGATATTTGATGGCAGAACTAGAAATAGGAAACATTGCTTGGAAGTGGGGTACAATTGTCTATTTTAGCCGAGTTCACAGATGTATTTTTTTTATTGGCCTTTGTCAAGCTGCAATACTTTACCTGTTTAGTACAAGCTTCACAGATGGAGACCCCCCTATAGTATACACTGCAGCACCTGTGTGGCCCCCTAATAAAAATGGTGTTCTTGTGTCCCACACTAGTGCTCCAGTGTCCAGATGTGAAAACAGCTGCTCAGTGTCCTCTCCTTACACAGAATCTAGTTGGCATTTCATTCTAGTAACAAACCCATCTACACAAACAACTATTTGGCATCCAAGTAGGCCCAAAAAAAATGTGGGAAAATGCATATGGCCTAAACAATGGTGTTTTAGAGGCCGAAAGAAAAATGTTTGATACGAACGAATAATGGGCCCATGAACATTAAAGTTGCCCTTTTAAACGTTACAATTAATAAAAGCATATGGAGAAGCACGAACGGAATAAAGACATAAAGAATAGGAACACAGCACAACTATTTACTTTTTTGCAGCACTCTCCGGATCTTTCGGTACTGCTCTGGCTCTCTCAATTTCAGGTCCGACCACCGCTTCCTGAGCTGATCTTTCGATCTTCGTACCCCGAAATTCTTCTGCAGACTTTTGATCACTTTCGCCACGATCTTGGCCTTTCTGATATTGGGGTTGAGGTAAGGCCCATACTTTCCGTCATAGTCGGACTTCATGATGTCGACCATCTCCAACATCTCCCCAAAGGACATATTTGTGGCCTTAAAACCGTCTCCTTCTGGATCGGGACGTGTCCGGATCCGGGCTTTCCTCCTCCTCCTCCTTGTTCCTGCAATTAGCACGCACCTGCTGTGACTCCGCCATGTGCTCTTCCCCCACTGCGCCGAACGAAAAGGGGCGGGGAATAGACTAGAAAGAACGTCAGGGGCGGGCGGAGTTACACGCATGCGCAGTGTGTATAAAGCGTAACACGAGTGCGTATTACGTACGATCTGTGAGCGGAGGAAGGAGCATTGGACGCGCCGATCGTAAGAACGAAGGTAAGAGACAAACTTGTGCCTATACTGCTTCTACATTGAAGCCTATATTGTAACAAGATTAGGAGAGTTTTGTCTGACATTAGGCTTTGTCTTGTGTTGTGTCTCGCAGTGAACATGGATATGCTAATGAAAGATAATGACTTCATGTCAGTATTCCTAGATATGTTAAGGGAGCTGCCCTGTCTGTGGGAGATTAAACACCCCCATTTCAAGAACCAAGCAAAGAGGAAGGCAGCACTGGAGCAATTGTGTGAAATTGTGAAGCAGGTGATCCCCACGGCAGACATCACCTATTTAAAGATCTTCATTGGTGGCCTGAGGAGCACATATCTAAGGGAGCGCAAGAAGGTCCTGGATTCACAGAGATCCGGAGCAGCAGATTACATCTATGTCCCCAGGATGTTGTACTATGACAGGCTGCATTTTCTGGCAGGCCAGACTGAACCCAGGTCATCCCCCTCCAGTCTTCCTTCCACGCTTCCTTCCCCCCCGGTTGAGGCTTCTGACGCCCAACCTGGGCCTTCCAGGCCACATGTGGAGGAGCCCAGATTGAGCCAGGTATAGCATTCCTCTAAATATTTCTGCTTGTCCAATCAATGATGTTACCTAGATGTTAGTTGGGAGTACTAATTTATGATTGTGATTGATGAAGCAAAAACTAAAACCATGTCCTTTTTTCATACACAGGGAAGTCTCAGCCAGGAGGTGGCCGGGCCGAACCGGCTGGCTGATCTGCAGGTCCCTCCACTCCCCCTGGAAAGAGAAAGTGGCAGGAGCAGGAGTGCCCTAGAGGAGGCTACCAGAGGACTCTTTTGGAGGGCTACAGAGGTCCTGGGAGCACCACACACCGTGGAGGAGGACATTGCTGCCGTCATTGCCTATAAAATGCAGAGGATGGAGGAGGGCCAACAAGTCATGTGTGAGTCGCTCATATTGGAGGCTCTTTTTTTTTTTTTTTTTTTTAAATCTTTATTTAGGGAGTGCAGATTATACATAGAATTCAACAATACAGTATGACAGTTATCTGTTTCTGTAAATATTTTTCACACATAGCAAAGAAAAGAAAATCAATTATGTATTAGTTTAACAGCAGGTATGGCGACATGACATTGTAGCTAACTATGTGACTCTCAAGGGGTCACTCCAGTCTATCCCTGTTGTCTGAGTAGTGCTCTGCCATCTTTTGGTGAATTAAGTCTATGCATTGCGTTATATACAATTTATGGTGTTCAATCCTACGAGCATAGGGGTGGCACCAATGTGGGATACTGCAATCCGGGGGTTTTTTTGTTTTTATTTGTTTTGTTTTTCCCCTACCCCCTTCCCCCACCACTGCTGGGGAAAGGAGGCGAGGAACACTATTAGTGTCAAGAAAGGAAAAAAGGAATAGAAATGGGGGGAAACAGAAGTGGAAAAGTAAGAAGGAGGGAGGGGTAGGTATAGGGTTCTGGCGAGGTCGGCGGCCCGCAGTCCCGCAGCTTCCGGGAACAAACTTCTATATGTACGAGTTATAGTCATCTGAGAAGTGGAACATATTCCAATGTGTCCAACGGGTGCCATGTTCCTCCTCCTTATTCCTGAGAGCAGCTGTGAGGCTCTCCATCTGCTGAATATCACAGACCCTGTTAAACCATTGTGTCACTGTTGGAGCGGACTGCTGCTTCCACATACTGGGAATACACGCCCTAGCCGCATTCAGGAGGTGTTTCAGCAAAGATTTGCGGTACCGCTTACTAGACATTGGAGTCAGGTTCAGGAGTACTGCCGCTGGATTGTTCTGGAGAGTCACATCAGTGAGTTTGTGGATGATTTCCAGTACCTGCCTCCAAAAAGGAGTCAAGACCGGACATTCCCAGAAGATGTGGATTAACGTGCCATTTTGTGTGCCACATCTCCAGCACAGGGGACTGTGCCCCGGGAAAATGGATGCCAGCACCGAAGGAGTCCTATACCATCGTGTCAGAATTTTGAAGGTAATTTCTTGGTATTTGCTACATAGAGAGGATTTATGTGCAAAGAAGAGGATTCGGGTCTTTTGGTCTTCTGTAAACGTGGTGTTCAAATCTCTCTCCCACTTTCCCAAGTATGGGGGATCCTGTTGAGACAGATGGGTTAGTAAGATGTTGTAAGACTGAGAAAGAGATTTCCGAATTGGCTCCTCACCTATGCACAGCTCCTCAAAAGGTGTGGGTTGCCTCCAAAAACCCTGAGCTTCTGGAAGAGATCTGAGAAAGTGTGACAATTGTAAGATCTTCCATCTGCCCAATATGGAGGCGGTAAAACTAGGGTATATGGTAGAAGGGTCGTTCCAACCCGAAGGCCCACAAAAGGAGGAGGCTCTAACTATACTCCGATTCGAGTGGAGCCGAAAGGACCGATCGGAAAGGCCTGGGTGGAAATCCGGGTGTCCAATTATGGGTGTCATTGGGGAAGGAAAATTAGGCTTCTCCACCATTCTGGAGTATCTGCGGAGTTCCTCCAAAGTGGCATCCCGCAGTGGGTGTGGCGGTAAAAATCTGGAAGAGCGAGTTCCACTCCAGGGTAGACCCTCAATGGGAAACGGAATCGTCTCCTGTTCTAATCCAATCCACAGCTTGTGTGATGAGTGTCTGCACCAGTCTACAATTCTGTTCATGTGCACTGCTGTGTAATATAGAGCTGGGTCAGGTAGGCCCACGCCTCCTCTCAGTTTTGGTCTTTGTAGTAGGGATCTCTTGATCCTCGGTGGTTTGCCCCGCCAGACATATCTGACAAATAACGAGTGTAACTTGCGGAAGAAATCCTGCGGTATCCCAACCGGCAGTGCCTGGAGGAGGTAAAGCAGTCTCGGCATGATGTTCATTTTTAAAACATTGCACCTGCCGAGCCAGGAGACCGCCAAGTCCCTCCATCTGTCTAGGTCTGAGGAAAACACACTCAAAAGTGGTTGAAAGTTGTGGTGGTAAATGAGGTGTAGATCAGAAGGGATTTTTGTGCCTAGGTATTTGATGGCCTGGGGGGACCACCGGAAGGGGAAATTGCCACTAATGGAAGCCCGGGATCTAGGGGTAAGAGTGATGTTCAGCGCCTCTGACTTTTGGAAGTTAATTTTGAAATCCGATAACTCCCCGTATTTATGTATGGCCGATAGTAAGTTTGGTAGGGACGTATGAGGATCCGAGATGTAAAATAATAGGTCGTCCGCGTATGCGGCAATTTTATGGTGATAAGTGCTTGTCTCGAGTCCCTTGATATTTGGGTTAAGCCTTATATGTTGTAATAAGGGCTCCAGTGAAATTATGAAAAGGAGCGGGGAAAGTGGGCATCCCTGTCTCGTACCATTGCCTATCTTGAATGGGCTAGAGGTACTCCCATTTACCCTAACTGTTGCTGTGGGAGAGGAATATATGGCAGAGATCCAGGATAACATAGGAACCGGCATGCCAAGGCGTCGCAGGGTGGCCAAGAGGAAAGTCCAATTTACCCTGTCAAACGCCTTTTCGGCGTCTGTAGATAACAACATGAATGGTATGTTGAGGTGTTTAGCCCTAGCCACTACGTTTATTGTTCTGATAGTATTATCTCGAGCCTCTCTGTTACGGATAAAGCCTGCTTGGTCCAGAGGGATTATGCGTTGGAGAACTGGGCCTATTCGCTCAGCCAGGATTTTTGTGAATAGCTTCAGATCACAGTTAAGAAGGGAGATAGGCCTGTAACTCGCGCACATCAGTGGGTCTTTTTCAGGCTTAGGGATGACAGATATACTGGCTTGTAGAATATCTGTAGGTATGGCGTGGTTATCCTGTATAGCATTGAAAGCGGTGACGAAGTGAGCTGCCAGTTGAGTTTGGAAGGTTTTATAATAAGTGATGGTGAAACCATCGGGGCCGGGCGCTTTCCCCGTCGGGGTGTTGATTAAGGCCTTTGTGAGCTCATCTGGGGTAATAGGCTGTGAGAGCAAATCTATCTCCTCCTCATTGAGGGAAGGTAGCTTTGCAGCAGCAAGATATGCCTCAATAGAGTCTAAACTATTTGGGTTCCGTGTCCCAGAGGGAGAGGAGTGTAGATTGTACAGGGCTTCATAGAATACCCTGAAGGACTCAGCCATTTCTGCGGAGTCGTAAATTTTGGCTCCTGTGGAAGAAGATAAAGCAGTAATGTAGGAAAGATTGCGCTGTGTCCGTATGGCGTTTGCTAGTGTTCTACTGCACTTATCTCCAAACTCGTAGAAGGTTCTACGTATCCTCAAAAGGTTATTCTTAGCATGAAACAGGGAATGCTCTCTGATTTGCTCTCGGAGCTTGGTTACTTCTGCCTCTATGGCCCTATCTGGATGGTGTTTGTGACGCTTTTCGCAATCGTGTAATTTTACAAGTAGTTCAGATAGTGTTTTTTCTCTGGCTATTTTGAGTCTGTGGCCATGTTTAATAAGTATTCCTCTTATGTAACATTTATGTGCTGACCATATAGTTAGCGGGTTTGGGACCGATTGTTTGTTGCTCTCGAAAAAGAGATTCAGTTCTCGCAAAATATCTGCTCTCACCTCCGGGTCTTGGATAAGGGATTCGTTTAGACGCCAGGTGGTTCCCTTGGGAGCCGGCCGTTTCAAATTTAAGGTCAAAGAGATCGGAGCGTGGTCTGAGAGCGCTATATGTCCGATCTGTGCCCCCGTGACAAGTGGGATCGTGGCGTGGGAGACCAGAAAGAGGTCAATTCTGGAATATGAGTTGTGGACAGCTGAGAAGAAGGTGTAATCTTTCTCTTGCGGATGAAGAATCCGCCATATGTCGACTAAACGATGAGAATGCAGTAGGTCTTTGATTCGGTTCCGGTATCTCAAAGACAGGGCCGAGGATTCCGATGATGTATCCCTACGAGGATCTATGGTAAGATTAAGGTCTCCCCCTATTACTAATGTTCCCTCTGTGAAGGAAGCCAGGGCGTCCAAGCATGATTCAAGTACCTGCAGTTGGTACACGTTTGGCAAGTACAGGTTTGCGAATGTGAATGTCTGTGACTGAATGGTACCTTTGACAAAGAGGTATCTACCTTCAAGATCAGCATGGAGGTCTCCCAGCTGCCAGGACAATGTCCTAGCCAGAAGGATACTTGTCCCTTTAGATTTTGAGGAGGGTGAAGCACTGTGGTACACTAATGGGAAATGTTTACTGTGGAGTTTAGGGATACAATCCGCCCGAAAGTGGGTTTCTTGTAAGAACACGATCTGGGGTCTTTGCCTCCAGAGATCCGAAAGGCAACTAGAACGCTTCTCTGGAGCATTTAGGCCCTTTACATTCCAGGATATCAACTTCAGAGACATGTCTGCTAGAACAGGGTCGGGTCGCCAGACCCCGCCAGAAACCAACACTGTTAGCAATGTGGGGGAGACGAAGGGGAGGGGGAAAACGGTATAGAGTACGAGAGTTACAGTGAGAGGGTGGGGAGGAACAAAGATTGGGGCAAGAAAAGATAAAGAGAAGAAAGGGAGGACAAAAATAAGTAGGAGAAATCTAAATCTCCAATCGGAGAGTTACTGCCTAATTGGGCAGCTAGGGCCTAGTGGGGGAAGAGGTAGGGCACTTCAGAGGTCGGGGCTCCCGGA
Organism: Aquarana catesbeiana; assembly: GCF_042186555.1. Classification (NCBI taxonomy): domain Eukaryota; kingdom Metazoa; phylum Chordata; class Amphibia; order Anura; family Ranidae; genus Aquarana; species Aquarana catesbeiana. The sequence goes on from NC_133328.1 coordinate 458,423,757, forward strand.
ACGCGAGCCCCCCCCAGCCCACTTCTCATTAGGAGCCGTCCTGTCAGGGACTGCATTGGTTCTTTTAGGCTTCTTTGTAAAGAGAGAGCCCCTTAGTAACACATAACATAAAACCTTGTGACGTTAAATTCAACATAACACGTCTTAACATTATGACCATCAAAACTAAGACAGTAAGTAAAACCGTAACTGAAAGAACTGTGTCAAATTCTGGTCTCTTGTTGTTAGCTCTGTTTACTAGATGGATCGCTAAACCTACCGGGTCCAGGCCAAATGAGAGCGGTCCACAACCCTCTACTCTAGTCTCCGTATCTGGGAGAGACAATTCCGTCTGGAACATTCTCAATGTCCTGGGATAGGGTAGTTGGCAAAAAGGAGGGGTGGGTATGGGAAGGGGTGAGGAGAGGGAAGAGGAGGGTAAATGTAGGGGATGGTGGGGAGAGAGGAGGGATGGGGAAGGGGGGGAAGGTGGGGGACCATTGGTAGGATAATAACATCTCCTAGCAGGTATTCATCTTTGGTTGATGTAAGAATTTCCAATCTTGATACTAACTAGTCTCTCTGTATCTCATCTTAGAAGTTAAATTCACTTCAGTGATAAGCATCAAAATTGTTAAGCATTGCGAATTATTTGTACCCCTTTCTGTGTTTTGTATTGTGGTACAGAAGCACATTTATATTTTGACAATGTTCTGTATCTTGGTAAAATGCAATACAGACATCCTTAGTGATTTCCAGAATGGCATAATCAGCAACCACAAAATATTTAAGGACATTACTGTGATATTTTGTAAAAAGTTAATTCAACACTGCTATTACCACTTGCATTAAAGCAAATTAAGCAATAAGATTGCTAGCGGTCCCAGAGGAGATAATTTCACAAACTTTCGTTGTACAAGTCCGTGAACCTATTGGCGAAATCAATTATGCCAGTCAGGAAGCACCAACTCTCTAAAGGCATACAATAAACTTCTACCAGGTGCCAATACGATTTAATGAAAAAGGGGATGTTTATCCTCAGACAAAAAAAAAAGGGGGGGGGGGGAAGGGGGCCTTAACAAGTTTTGTAAATGTGTTCACTTGAAATTTATTGGCCCGGAGTTTGAGATTTTAGCTCAATGCTCAGATCCAGCATATTGCGCCACTGGACAACAAACCTGAGGCTTTCGCCTTTATAGTTAGGTCATCAGTGCTGATCACCATATCTCAATACTCACAGGCCAAATTTCAGTAAAAGGAGGTAGGCCTTAAAGTAGAAAATTTGCCTGTATTTGTTTTGCCATGTCAAAACAAATCTCTCAAAAGGACCCAGAGGAAATAGGCAACGAGGGCTGTCTCACAGAATGTTATTTTGCATGTAGTATTGTTCCAACTACCGTTAAACTACTTTCAATAGAGTCTGTTATCTCTAACTTATGGTAATAAAGGCAAACATGTCGGTGACTGTGGGACTCGCTTACTTGTCCGTGTACTTTCCTTCTGTTCCTGGATGGAAAAAAAAAAAAAAAAAAGGGAAAAAATGTGTTTCTTTCTCCTCACCCCCTCCTTTAATCAGGGTGCTGGAAGCCTCACTTGCCTCCATGGAGCCAGTAGGCCAGAAAGGTGCGAGGAGGTCAATCCGGATGAACAAACAAAGGGGGACCACAAAAGAGAAGTAGGTAGCCAAGCTCAGGCTAAACAATGTTGTTTTTAAGCAGATGTAAAAATGAAAGATATAGCCGCGGGGCAATCGTTAACAATATCATTACTCCGGTGAAGGGGGACAACAAAAACTTGAACAGTCCCTGCGCCCAAGAGACTTTCTGCTGTAAGGGGCTCATGGTTCGTTGTCTTGAGGGGCCTGTGGCCTTCTGCGTTGATTTTGGCGATTGCGCCTGGACCTTTGAGGTCTGCCATTAGGGTACACCGATGGGTTGTTATTGCCAGCCGGCAATGCGAATGCTAGCCAATTGGGAAGCGACATTATCGGCAGACCAAGAGAGTTGAGGAAGGTAGGTACTTCTGAGGGGTGTCGAAGGGTGTATGTACGCCCACCTTTCCTTGCAATCAAGTGGAAGGGGTGGCCCCATTTGTAGGTGATTCCTTGTTCGCCGAATTTCTCCAGCAAAGGTTTCATGCAGCGGCGCATCTGGAGCGTCCTTCGGGACACATCCGGCAGAAGATTGATCTGTGCTCCATCAAAGTCAACTTGTCCTCTGCGCCAGGCCCTTTGAAGGATGTCCTCTTTAACAGAATAGTTGTGCAGGCAGCAAAGAACATCTCTGGGTCTGCCATCTGTTGAGCCTCTAGGGCCGAGGGTTCTGTGTACTCTGTCGATGATGATGGGGGTCTCTGTCGGGCGGTCCAGACAATCGTTGAATATGGCAGTAACTGTCATCTTGAGATCCGCCTGGTGGGTAGCCTCTGGTAAACCGCGGATCCTAATGTTTCGCCTGCGGCTACGATTTTCCAAATCGTCCATTAGTAGGTGTAGCTGCGCTATTTGGTCAGTTACTTCTTCATGCGTGCCTTGCAATGCCTGGACGTCATTGCGGAGGGTAGAAGTGTCTGTTTCTAATGTAGAGACTCTTGCGGCCACTTCTGTTATTTCCTGCTTAATGCCTGCAATTTCCCCGCGAAGTGCTGTCTCCATTCTGGTTGCCACAGAATCTAGATCTTCTCTGGTGGGTAGTTTTTGCAAAAGTTCCCATATTACCCTATCACTACTGAGCAGAGCTGTGTGCTCTTGGGAGGGCATGGCTAGAGAACTGGATTCTCTCATTACCTGCAGCTGCTGTGGTACATGCACAGATGCACTGAGGCATGGGGGCTGGTGCTGGGATGGCTGCATGTGCTGTGAAGCCCATGGTGTGGAGCTGCTATTCTCTCCTCCTGGACTGCCCAGGGGTGTAAGGGACAGAGAGCGGGGGAAGCAGGGGGAGAGATCGCTAGTGGGAGAGAACGGTAGCATATCATTACCGTGATCTTGTTTCTCCTCTCTTGCTGCAGGCGATCCGGACTCTGTCTGTGCGGCTGAGCTCGGCGCCATCTTGGCTGGATCAGGTGTGGACGCCGTTTGCTGTTTCGGCTTCAGGAACCGATCCATCAGTGCTCCGGAACCCACAGAGCGGTAGGGTCTCTCCTCTGGCAGGGAAGTTAGGGACTGAGAAGCTGTAATGCTGGGTATGGCTGTGCTGGTGGCCTGTGAAGGAGCCGAGGCCCGGGAGCCCCGGGAAAGTCCGTCCTCACTCTTCCATGCCGAGACCACGCCCATATTGGAGGCTCTTAACAAAGGTATGAGGGGCCAAATGACAGCTCAGACACACCTTTGCGATGGTCCTCCTCCTCCTCCTGCAGGTCCTCCTCCTCGTCCTCCCTCTCCTCCAGGTCCTCCCAGTCCTCCTCCAGGTCCTACTCCTCCTCCTGCCACATCTCCAACTGCACAGCCACAGCCGGGAAGGAAGCGTGAAAGGAAGACCAGAAAGTGAGGACCCTGGATCCAGTCTGGTCGGCCAAAAGATGCAGCCTCTTGTGGTACCACAGCCTGGGGACACAGATGTCATCTGCTGCTATCCGGATCTCTGCGAATTCTGGACCAGACTGCCCTCCCTTACATATGGACTCCGCAGGCCACCAATTTTGATGTTCAAGAATTGATGTCTGCCGTGGGGGTCCCAGGCTTCGCTAATTTCTCTTGTTGATCCAGTGTTGCCTTCCTCTTTGTTTGGTTCAGAGCCCTTAAAGCGGGGGTTCACCCACACCGCCAAAAAAAAAAAAATATTAAAAGCCAGCAGCTACAAATACTGCAGCTGCTGACTTTTAATACATGGCCACTTACCTGTCCCAGGGTCCAGCGATGTCGGCAGGGGACGCCGAGAACCCGCTCGGTTCTCGGCAGCTGCCGCCGCCATCCTAGGTGAGGGAATCAGGAAGTGAAGCGTTGCGGCTTCACTTCCCGGTTCCCTACTGCGCATGCGCGAGTCGCGCTGCGCGTCCCTAGTGGTCCCCGCTCTCTCCTGGGAGCTGTGTGTTCCCAGCAGACAGCGCGGTCGGGACGGGAAGAGGCATAGACTCCCATGAGAGTCTATGCCGGAAGTGGGTGCAAATACCTGTCTTAGACAGGTATCTGCACCCCCTCCCCCCTGAAAGGTGCCAAATGTGACACCGGAGGGGGGGAGGGTTCCGAAAAGCGGAAGTTCCATTTTTGTGTGGAACTCCGCTTTAATAAAGGATTTTTGTTTTGAATTATACTCTCCTATGTGTTTTACTTCAAAAATGACAGTTTGTTTGTGAGGATTCAGGTACATTTCAAATATACAATGTGAAATGAACAAGGGACACCAACAACAAACAATCTCCTTGAGATTAAATAATAAAAGATATCAATGGTGTTGGGGTAACTTGACACACAAAACACACACAAAAATATTCTGGAGGAAAAATAAAAATAACATTGAACAAAGATCAGCCTTTGAAAAAATCCAAACATTAAATAAAAAAAAGGCTTAAAATCCCCAAAAAAATTTAATAAAAAAAAAAAAATTCTGTCAGATGTGACAACTAATAACAATATATTCAGGGAATCCCAATAAAAAAACAAAAATAAAACTTTGGAGAAGTGTGTGTGAATATGAGCAGCAAAACTACTTCATTCTTGTCACATTATAAAGAAGAAGAGAGTGCGCTGTATTAAACCATTTTTAACATTGCAGCGTGACGAAAGTGCTGTATCCATTGCGAACGCTAAGTTTACCAGAACGAGCTGTTCCGTCTTGGAATTTCTTCTGAGCATGCGTGGCACTTTGTGCGTCGGAACAGGCTACACACGGTCGGAATTGACGCGATCGGATTTTGTTGTCGGAAAATTTTATCTCCTGCTCTCCAACTTTGTGTGAAAATCCGATGGAAAATGTCCGATGGGGCCCACACACGGTCGGAATTTCCGACAACACGCTCCGATCGAACATTTTCCATCGGAAAATCCGACCGTGTGTAAGGGGCATAAGAATGTGGAATTCTCTTCCACAAGCAGTGGTATCAGCAGGGAGGATTGATAATTTAAAAAACTATTAGATGGACACCTTAACGACCACAACATACAGGGATATACAATGTACTATTGACATAAACACACACTCACACACACACAGGTTGAACTGGATGGACTTGTGTCTTTTTTCAACCTCACTATGTAACTATGTAGCTAAGTAAATAAATCCAAATAATTGAATTAATTCATGGATCAATCAGCTCTAGTGAGATAAATTCAATAATTACATTCTGTAAGCACTGTGGTATAAACATCAGCTTCATGTCAAGAAAACCAGGGGTCTCCAAACTACAGCCTACTGCCAGATTTTCTCTGACCCTTTGCTGAAAGGCAAATTTCATTTTGACTTGTTCATTTATAAAACTGTTTATTTTGGTAAGCACAGTCTACGGAAAAAGTTAGATATGAAAGATCTTACCCCTGAAACAATGGGGCATCCTTGATGTTTTTTTTAATATCTTTAGTGTTTTGCGAGTAATAATAAACATCTTGAATTTTGGATGTTTTGTTTGTAATAAAGTTGCATTCAGCTTTTTTCAGAATCCCTAAAGTTTTCCTTTTTTGACTTTAGTTCAAATCAGATATGTACTTATCTGTAGGGTCAGCTTTCAGAAATGTATATTTTTTTTATCTTCTAACAGCCTTTGTAGTTCTTTGTTATAATCTAAAAAAGGGTTATCTAAAGGGACAGGACAGACAAGCAATAAGATCTCTATCACAAAGAAAACGTCATTATTCATTCAGCAGATAAAGGTGGAGGCAGAGTGTTAAAGGCTGGCCACTGGCCATAGATGATGCAGTTTTCTTTCCTTCAACTCGTGGTTAAAAATCTCTTGATTTCTCTATCAACACAGTCATAGTCTCTCCTTCTGCGCTATTGTATTCTGAGAGCAGGAGGTTTCCCCGCTGTCAGAGGGCAGTGATTGTACGAAAAAATCCTGCCAATAGATGGATCGAAATTCGATCAGTTCCTGCTGACCCAGTCGAATTTCGATCTGTCTGTGGACGGCTTAAAGCGGAGTTCCGCTTAAAAAAAAAAATTAAAAGTCAGCAGCTACAAATACTGCAGCTGCTGACTTTTAATAATCGGACACTTACCTGTCCCAGGGTCCAGCGATGCGGGGGATCGAAGCCCCGCTCATCTCCCCCTCCGCTCGGCGGTGCCGGCATTTTAACTGTGGGCGCCCGGCTGTGGCTTCACAGCCGGGCACCCACTGCGCATGCACGAGCCTCGCCGCGTGCCGTGACTGGCCGCGCAATCATCTGGGACCTGTCACGTGTCCCAGATGATTGCCTAGAGAAGGCGGGAGAGGTGATCTCCCTTCCTGCGCCGAGGGAAGTGACGTCAGGAGCCCAGGCGCTGAAGAGGCAGATTTCGAGGGACCACATAGCAACAGGCATTATAAGGTAAGTAAAAAAAAAAAATTTACAATTGTTTTTTTTTTTTTTTTTCAAGCACATTAATGAATTTTTAATTTTTTTTTGGGTGGAACTCCACTTTAAGTCTGCCAAACTGTACATGGCTTGCATTTCAGGCTATTCCTGGTGAAAACAATAGCCAGCAAGAGAAATTCCTTCATCCATGCTGCATGCTGTTTTAGCAAGAATAAACAAATACAGTATATTAAGTTGGCCATACACTAGAAGAATTGTTTAGTGATTTTTTTCAAATCAACTTTTATTTTCAACCACAGTGACAAGAAAATTCAGAGGATGGAACATTTCATTCTTTCCAAAATTGAATGTAAACAAAATTTTTAAGTGCTTTCAAACGTCATTCATCAAGTCATCAAATGTACTGATCAGAATGTTTTGTATAAATGTTCATACAAACATTTATTCGAAAATCTACTAGTGTATGGCCAGCTTTGTATTAAAGTGGTTGTAAACCCTGTCACACCACTTTTACCTACAGGTAAGCCTATAACAAGGCTTACCTGTAGGTACCTTGAATATCTCAGAAAACTTGCACAGCTTAGGAGATATTTAGTATATGCGTTGCTGCTGATGTCATCAGCGCACTGAACAAACGGTCTGCTGGTGCAGTTTCTTCAGGAGTCATGCCGTGACCGGCGGCTCCCGCACGCATCACCTGGAAGTAACTCCAGTGGAAGATGTCCGTGCTGTACTCTGAGGGCCGATGCCGATCCAGGGCATTGTTCTAAGGTAAGTATTTCATAATGAGCTAGTATGCTATGCATACTAGCTCATTATGCCTTTGTCTTGCAGGGTTTGTTTTTTTGTTTTTTCGAGGTTTACAACCTCTTTAAGCTCATGGCTAGCTTTACTAAAAAAAGGTGATTATAACAAAGAACTACAAAGGCTGGTAGGAGATAAAAGAATTTATAAAATTCTGTAGACTGACCCTATGGATCACACTGCAGACACACTCTGTAAAAAGTCGCAGCATGTTTAACTTGGGGAACAGAGTTTGACAGGAGGCATGGCCTGTCAAACTTGCCTACTGAGTTCAATGGGGCTTTCAGGAGGCAGCAGTAGGGGATATAAACATTATCGCAAATGTAGTCTGAAGGGTACATTTATAAGGCGGTGGATCTGACATACATGAAACATTCAATGTAGGTGACTCTTCTTTGTGTTTCAATTTACAGTGATTGATTCATCACCAGGAAATGTTTCATGAAAGTCATATTTGCTGCTTTATAAATATGCCCCTAAGTATAATTTTGATAGGTCCACTTGCTGTTATCAGTATTCGTTTGGTGGATATGAATGTACAGCTGAATTTCAGGAATAGCCAGTAAGACAAACAGGCAACTTGAACAAACTGTCAAGTTATAAAAAAGCACACAGAATGACCCGCACCTCGTGCAAATAATGGGGCAGAGGTTAACTCTATGAATCATTCTGCAAAAATATGCAATACAGTTTTCTGCAAATGTATTCAAAGTCCTGGCTAGTCTGCAAATATTTTTAACGACCATATCCACTTAACAACCAGTGACGTAAACGTACGCCACTTTCAGTGGTTATAGTGGGATGATGCCTGCAGCAGGCATCATTTCGGTACAGTTCTTTTTAGAGCTGGCAGTCGGCTCTCTCATATAATAGCAATCAGAGAGGCTAACTAGCCGCTTGATTGCTATTACAAGCAGAGGGAGGGGACGCCCCCCTCCCCCCACACTCTTGCCACCTACCAGGGCTTGCTTGAGCTCTCCTGTTCCTCCGGGAGACCCGAAGGACCAACCGACTTGCCGGACAGCCAAGCAAAGCCGTGATTGGCTTTGATCAGCTGTTCATGATAGTAACCCAGAAGCAATTACATGACATCACCTCCAGTTTACCCGGATGTCGACGGCAACACTTTTAAAAATCAAAAGCATTCAAAAACACTTGGTGTTTTGAATGCTTTTAAGGACAAAGGAGGGAATTGGGGTATTGTAGACCCCAAATCCCTCCTTAAAGAGTACCTGTCACATGCCCATTGCTGTCACAAAGGATGATTACATTCCTTGTGACAGCAATAAAAGTGATAAAAAAATTCAAGCTACAGTGTAAAAATAACAAAAATAAAATAAAACAAATTAATAATGAATTTTTTTTTTTAAGCGCCCTATCCCCTCGTGCTAGCACGCAAACGTGAACATGTGCGTCCGTGCTGCACGTACGCAAACATCGATCATCCCACACATGTGAGGTATCGCCGCAAATGTGAAATCATAGGCAGTAATTCTACCACTAGACCTCCTCTGTAAATCTAAAGTGGTAACTTGTAAAGGCTTTTAAAATGTTGCCTATGGATAGTAAAATTTACATAGTTTGTCATTGTTGCACGGGTGTGTGCAATTTTAAAGCATGACATGTCTGGTATCTATTTACTTAGCATAACATCATATTTTATATTTAAAAAAAACTGGATTATGTATTGTGTTTTTTTGCATTGAATTCAAAAAAGTGTATTTTTTCCCCAAAAAAGAATTGCATTTGAAAAACCGCTGTGCAAATACCGTGTGACATACAAAATGTCAACACCCACCAATGTATTCTCTAGAGCTTCTGCTTTAAAAAATATATAATGTTTCGGGGTTCTAATTTTATAGAAAAAAAAATGAGTTTACTTGTAAATAAAAGTGACAAAAAAAAGGCCTGGAGCTGAAGTGAATATCAAATTATGCCATAGAAAGGCCAATGTATACAATATATCACACACTCCACTTTCCTTCCTGTTCAGCATCACACTAACATGCTTGGAATTGTCCACTCTGTGTACACCAGGTATCATTCCTTTTTCCCTAATCTTTCTTTTTCATCAGTCTTTATTGTTCATGTTCTTTCTTGGCCTCATTTTTTTCTTTGTTTTTTTTTCTCCACTCCTTCCTATCCCACTCTCTCTCCTTATTTCCACGTTGTCACCACATCACTCTTTTCACATTTTCTCATACTTACACATTAACACACATCACTATGATTTGTTTCATATAGGTTTCCCACATGGAGGTTTGCATCCTACACTCATTGCAGCCACCAGCAATGGTTTTGCCTATGGCCGTTGTTCCCATTCCCGCAGATCACCCTGGCGTCGGGCAGCTTTGCTTTGCAGCTCTCTGCGATTTTGGATGCTGTTGCACTGGATCGCTGATGCAGACGTGAGTTTGGACGCACAACCTTTAATTCATTCTATACAAGTAAAATATTTGTATACAAAACCTTTTTTTCATTTCCTTCTTATTTACTGGAATTTTTTTTTTTTTAAATAAAAATATTTTTTAGAATCATTCCATGACGTATGCTCCTGATGAGCGGTTGCTATACCGCGAAACGCGTAGAGCTTGGATTATTACCAACCTTCCCATATCATGGAATACCAAGATTTCAATGATTCCACTTACCTCCATAAGTATCTGTCATGGCATTAAATCTCTTTTATTATTATAATTGTTTGTCCTAATTTTCATGGATCTTTTTGGGTCTAATCATAGTAACAAATGTACACATGCATATTGATTGTTATCTTTGCTCTCTGTGTGACAATGGATCATGACTTATTGTGTAATTTATGTGTATTTTATGTATAATCAATCCATGGTTTTATATTATATAAAGGTTTGATGCCCACAACATTTTAGAGGTTGGATGCCCAAAATGTTTTTTACATACCATGGATTATACCAAATAAATGAATTTTGGTCACTTGACCTGCCTTGTGCCGCTGTGTGCTTCATTTAAAGTCCCACTTCTCTCTCTTTTTCTTTTTAACCAATGACCGGGATGGAGGCGAGCATCCCTTTGGTGCTAGCCTCATTTAAAGTCCCAAAAATGTTTCCTTTTTTGAATGTATACAATATATTTTAATAAATATCAGCAGCCATATACTGTATGCTTGCATTTTCTCATTTGTTTGATTTGGTAAGGATTGCCATTGGACATTTAAAGGGTCATTACCCCTTTTGGTCTTTATGCATGATCAGTGTATTCTGTCAGAATACAATAGCGCAGCTATGTATGGACTGCTTTATCCATGCTTCTGCCTGTGGTGCCTAGACAAGGGTGTTTTCAGCATTCTTCAGGGATATCTTTGGGAATGCCAAGTATCCAAATCTTGCAAGAGGACTCAGAAAAATGTAGGGTTCCAAAAGAATCCCCAGAAGGATGCCTACATCATCTCCCGCAGCCCTGAAAGCATTTGTTTAACTTTTTCCTCCACAGGTGTTTTCTAATTTTGTATTTCTTTCAGCAGGATAGAGGAGGGGACACTTACAAATTAAGCTAGTGGCTGCAAATCTAGGGTTCCTTCACCCCAGGGGGTGAGATAAGACATTTCAGGGGTTGCAAGAAAAAATTGCAATGTTCGCTATTGGGGTTGATTTTGCCATTTACATTCTTCTCTGAATGAGTTAGATTCGAATTGCAGTAAGTTAAAAGTTTACTTCTTAAGTTCAATTTGTTAATGCATTATTGTATGCAAGTATTGTAGGTACAGTATTTCAAATTGTGGCTCAAAAATTAGATATTTGACTTTTCATCCTCAAATGTATTATTAATTTTGTAGAGGATGTGAACATTATTGAACTTTTCCTAGGGATATGTGGCATAGAAAAGGTTGGGAACCACTGACTTAAGCAGACATTTAATGGAGTGCAAGGTCTGCTTTAACGTTTGCCTTCTGTAAACCCCCCTGTACCCTGAAGGCAGGTGGAGTACTCCAGGGGGAGGGGCTGGTATTTTCCCATGGCTGAGTCCATGGAAAAATGGGGAAAGTGAAAAAAATTGCGTGCCGGTCACTTTAAGGACAATTAAACTGACATTATCCCTTGCAGCAAATCATGGGAGAGAGGGGTAAGAAAACTCAGAACACCTATCACTGATTTGCAGACCCAAACTCCATCAGTAGACCTCAGTACAGGCAAAAACAGCCTTTAGGCTGAAACCAGAAACTTGTACCTTTTCCAGAAGAAGCAGCAGTTTCCAATAGCAACAACGTCTCCATTAGCATCAGCAGGCTTGATGCTTTTCTAGGCTCTTTGCGAGTTCCCCCTCCATAGGACCTCAAATGGCAGAGTCACTTCTGGTACACCATCCCAAGCATCACTTCTTCCTTCCCGAACCCTTTCCTCTGTGAAACAAAATATATATGAAACCCTGCGAGCCACTTACGGATAAATGCCTACAAAATAATAAGTGAACAGTGGAGACCAGCTGCAAACACTCAGTCACGTTCCATATTCGTGCAAAGTATTAAAATAAAAAAACAATGTGTCTGCGCTAGAAAAAATCGCTGCACTCAAAGTGCAGTACCCCTAGGTGCTAAAGTATAAAGTGCACAGTGCTATGTGAAACACAGCAAGTGAGTGATCAAACAAAACAACATATCCATTAAAATATCAAAATAAAATACAAGAGGATATAACAAACAGTGAATAAATGAAGTCCAAAAACGTGTATATCCAATGATATAAAAGTGCCCAAATAAATTAGTCCAAAAATTTGGTGAATTTCACATATCCTATCTTCCAAACTGTGCCACCAAAAAACATGCTGTGGTGTCTTCCAGCCGCCCCCACAGGTGTATATGCTCACCTTCCTGTGTGTGACACAGCGATTAGACTATGTCAAACAAAGCCTTGGAGCCACTCCTGTGCTCATTAGGAACCAGCTGTGCAGACTTCCAATGTTCTCAAGTGGAGATGGTTTATGCAAGAGAAAAAAACTCCATAGCGCAATATGTAGGTATAAAGGATTTTAAAATAATCAGCTCCCCTCACATATATGTGCATGCGTAAAACTACCCCTAAGTGCTAAAGTATAAAGTGCACAGTGCTATGTGAAACACAGCAAGTGAGTGATCAAACAAAACAACATATCAATTAAAATATCAAAATAAAATACAAGAGGATATAACAAACAGTGAATAAATGAAGTCCAAAAACGTGTATATCCAATGATATAAAAGTGCCCAAATAAATTAGTCCAAAAATTTGGTGAATTTCACATATCCTATCTTCCAAACTGTGCCACCAAAAAACATGCTGTGGTGTCTTCCAGCCGCCCCCACAGGTGTATATGCTCACCTTCCTGTGTGTGACACAGCGATTAGACTATGTCAAACAAAGCCTTGGAGCCACTCCTGTGCTCATTAGGAACCAGCTGTGCAGACTTCCAATGTTCTCAAGTGGAGATGGTTTATGCAAGAGAAAAAAACTCCATAGCGCAATATGTAGGTATAAAGGATTTTAATCAAATAATCAGCTCCCCTCACTGGGGTACTCACATATTGTGGGTGCGTGAGTGCACCATCCTTAACAAGCATAAAACGGTCAATCTCTCGGTGTGGTGTGCGGTGCGGCGTGTGTAACGAAAATCTCCTGCTCTCTCTCTGCTGACAGCTCCGTCCAGGCCCCTCCCCTACGCGTGTTCGGCACCGGGACCACGTGCCTTCTTCAGGGGGAATCTGATTGGACGAGAGCTCCAGAGTGAATATATATAACTCCGGCGGCCATTTTGCCTAAGACCGCAGACACATCTGTGTCTATAGCGGCCATTTTCCCTTAGGCCATGGATCAGGCTGACACCAGCCGTGTCAATCATGGCAGCCATTTTGCCTAGGATCACAGATGTAAATCCTAATGGGCAGTAAAGGTAACTACAGCGGCCATTTTCCCTGAGACTACAAATCTGCTAAATAGCAGAATGTGTACTATTAATAGCAGGATCTCACAATAAATGATCTAATCAGATGTTGTGCATAAAAATAATCTACAATGATATATAACCATGTATTCTATCTTAATATAATAATATTATACAGGACGGAGCGGTCTCACAAAGAGAGCACCGCCACACACCACACACGTTTAGATCGCCGCAAACGATAAAATATCACATAATAAACAAACGTACAGCATTCCATATATGATTAATCGACCCCAAGATTGGATCAACCAACTTAAAATTAAATATTACTAAAATATTAAAAACAAACATGACATACTTTATTATAAAAAATTGTTATTAAAAATATTTGAATCACATAAAAAATCATAAAAAAATTCTTTTTAAGATATTAATCTAAAAAATCTATTTAAAAAAATATATTCCAAAATGGATAAAATTTATACACCCAACATAGAATCACTGTGGGGAGGTAATTGAACTATCAAGGGGAACATCACAGTATACAATCTATAGTGGATGCCCTAGCTGAGCCCAATAGATAAGGCATCCCTTTCAACTCAAAACGAGAAAGAACAGAAATGGTAAAAGGTATATCGCCAAAGCAAACAGTATCAATAGTTACTAAGAAAACATCTCAAATCGAAATCTCTATTCAATCCTCCAGGGACCAAAGACCCAAGCTGGTGTATCCACCAGGATTCCCTTTTGCTTATCTCTCTGACAAAATTCGAACCCCTCCAGTGGCGTTTGGGCGCCTCAATCCCCCAAAACTTCATGCCTACGGTACTTTGGTTGTGTACCCTCTTAAAATGCACATATAAACCATGTTTATCGGACCCATTGCATATGTGCCTCACATGTTCTTCTATGCGATCTTTAAGGGCCCTGGTGGTGCGCCCCACATACAACAGGTTACATGGGCACTTTAAGGCATAGACCACCCCTACTGTATCACAAGATATAAAATCCCTAATCTTATATGAAAAGTTGTTTCTAGGGTTCGAGAATTCCTTTAACCTCCTAGTGTTGTCCGGGATCCTCCTGCAACTGTAACACCTGCCGCAGCTATGGAACCCTTCTAGGTCCAAAAACATTTTAGGTTTTGGAGGGGGGGGATCTACCACATTATGTATCAGCCTATCCCGCAAGCTAGGAGCTCTCTTAAAAACAAATTTCGGTTTATCCGGGAGAACATCTTTGAGCTGGGTGTCCTGTTTCAACACACTCCAATATTTACATATGATCCTCCTTACTTCATAACTTTGTGCTGAATAATCAAGTATTACACTAATACCCTCATGAACATCATTACCGGTTACTTTGATAGCATCTTTTAGAAGATCCGCCCTACTCATGTTGCCAATTCTACTTCTTTCTTTCTCCAAAAACTCCTTCTGATATCCCTTCTCCAAGAACATGGTACTCAACCTCTCTGACTGGGTCTCATAATCAACCATCCTGGTGCAATTCCTTCGCATCCTCATATATTGTCCACTCGGGATGTTTTTTAACCAGGGTTTATGATGACAACTCGTAACCGGAATATACGAATTCCGGTCCGTAGCTTTGAAGAAGGATTTGGTGATGATACCCTCATTGGTGTTGGAGATCTCTAGATCCAAAAAATGTATATTTTCTGTACTAACATTCCAGGTGAGGGAGATGTTTCGATCATTGACATTCATGGAGTTCAGTAAACCCATCAGACCTTCCATATCCCCTCTCCAAATAATTAAGAGATCGTCTATAAATCTCTTGTATAGTACGATATCTCCATTGTCATCCTTTAGGTTTTCCTCTTCCTCCCATTTGGCCATATAGAGATTAGCTACACTCGGGGCGAATTTGGCGCCCATCGCGACACCTTTCTTCTGTAAGTAGATCCTGTTATCGTACCAGAAAAAATTATTCTGTAAACAAAAATCTAAACATTTCAAAAGAAAGAATGTAAGGTCCTCATCGATTGAATCTTCCTTATCCAAGGCCCATTTGACAGCATTCAGGGCACCCTCATGGTCGATGTTAGTATATAATGAGGCCACATCTCCTGTGGCCATAATTATATTCTCATGTGTAGCACATCCCCCAAGCAACTGCAAAGTATGCTTGGTATCCCTAAGATAGGCGTTGGTTTTCTTCACTAAGGGCTGTAGATGGATGTCTATATACTCTCCTAATCTGGAGGTAAGGGATCCAATACCGCTCACTATCGGTCTTCCGGGTGGATTTAGGCTGTCCTTATGGATTTTGGGTAAGTAGTAGATTACAGGCATTTTACTGACCATAGGGACTAGGTATTTGGCTTCATGCTTGTTCAACAAGCCTTTATCGGTTCCATATTTGATAATGCCCTCTAATGCACTTTTACACATCTTGGAGGGGTTATCCTTAAGGGGTTGATAAGTGTCCATGTCGCTCAGTATCCTTCCCATCTCATCTTTATATTGTTGTAGTGAGAGGACGACGACACCTCCCCCTTTGTCCGCCGGTCTAATCACTATGTCTTTCCTTTTCTCCAGTGAATCCATTCCTCTTTTAATATCTATATGTTCATACACTTTCTTAACCGGTAACTGTTCTAACTCCGAGGTAACCAATTTTTTGAATAAATCGACATATTTATTGTTGGATATATAGGGGTTAAACACTGAGTTATTTCTTAGGTTAGTGAACCTATGATCAGTGACAGCTCTCTCAACAGGATTGAGGGCATAATACTTTTTGATATTAAGTTTCCTGACCAATTTTTGTACACCAACATAGGTGTCGAATTT
Organism: Aquarana catesbeiana; assembly: GCF_042186555.1. Classification (NCBI taxonomy): domain Eukaryota; kingdom Metazoa; phylum Chordata; class Amphibia; order Anura; family Ranidae; genus Aquarana; species Aquarana catesbeiana. Next base: position 458,439,693 of record NC_133328.1, read on the forward strand.
GTTGAGTCCTTTTTTAGGGGCATATTTGATTCCCTTATCTAAAACTAGTAGTTCCTCCCTTGATAGTTCTGCTCCGCTCAGATTATAGATTCCCCGTCCTAGTCTTCCCGCCTTCTTTTTCTGTTGAACTCTTCGTCCAGCTCTCCCTCCTCTCTTCCTGGATTTCGTACTTCTCGGGAGGGTCCTCCCCTGGTCCCCCCTAAAAAAGATTCATCCAGAAAATTGTCATTGTCGCTCAAAGGCTGGAAGCTATTAGCCACAGGTACCCCATAGTGGTCCTGCTGATGTGTTTCATATCTAACTCTCTGCGGTTTAGGGGAATAGTAAACTCCACCTCTACGTGCATCTTCTCTTGTATGTGTGGGGTGTCCCCTAAAAGGAGGTTGATACGGTAAGGGGCCCCTATAAGGTGCACGATTTCCTCTCTGGGGTGTATTCTGCTGATTCCCATAACTCCTATAATGATGATATGGAGTACTGTGTTGGTATCCATATGGCCTTTGATGGCCATATGAGTACTGTTGGCCATTTCTATAGTGAGGGGCAGGATTCGGAGGATAATCCAAATCAAGATGCTCCCTCTCCCTATAGCCATTATCTTGATAAGCGGGTGCCTCATATCTCCAATTCCCATTGTTGGGCGGCGGGCCATTTCTCCCCTCATTATTAGGTCGCCTCGACAGATTTTGTTGCGATTTTCTAGGGGGTTGGCGATAAGGCGTATGAGGTAACACCTCCTCCTGACGTTGCGGTGGAAACCCTCTGTTACCTGGTCTGTTGCTCTGTTGCTGTGAATGAGACTGACCCTGTGGTTGTGGTACCCTATTGGTAACTGTCCCCATCTGTGAATGGGGGTTAACCACAGTGGTGGACGCCAATGTTGATTGCCAACGAAAGACTTGTTTATTTTGATAGTCTTCGAAGTCCCTTTGGTACTTCTTCTTCTTTACATTTTTATTTTCCGTGTCTTTCTTCTGCATACTCCTCTGTAGCTCCCCCATGAGTTTAGTGTATTCAGGGTGATTAATAAGGGAGCTAAGTTTATCCCTAATATCCTTAATTTGGTTCTCCAAAAGATCTAGTTTACGCTGTTTTCTCTTCATAAGGAATTCCATAATCTCCCTTCCCTTACCCACAAAAAACGCATACCACTCCTCCACATCATCCACCCCTAGTAAGCCATCATTAATGGGAACATCCCATCGTAACTTCCTAGGGATCAGACCATCCTTTAAATATTTTCTCATGGTGGACATGTCCCACCATATATTACTCTTTTTATCCATGCAGTGTCCTAATTTCCTAAAAAGCTGCGTAATATCATTCTCATTCGTGTTGGTAATGGAGAAAAGATCCTCCAGATCAATTTCTTTGTTCTCAAAAAAGGCAAAAGGATCCATCAGGCTACTAGCAAGAATATGAAAATTTGGGAAACAAAATATATATGAAACCCTGCGAGCCACTTACGGATAAATGCCTACAAAATAATAAGTGAACAGTGGAGACCAGCTGCAAACACTCAGTCACGTTCCATATTCGTGCAAAGTATTAAAATAAAAAAACAATGTGTCTGCGCTAGAAAAAATCGCTGCACTCAAAGTGCAGTACCCCTAGGTGCTAAAGTATAAAGTGCACAGTGCTATGTGAAACACAGCAAGTGAGTGATCAAACAAAACAACATATCCATTAAAATATCAAAATAAAATACAAGAGGATATAACAAACAGTGAATAAATGAAGTCCAAAAACGTGTATATCCAATGATATAAAAGTGCCCAAATAAATTAGTCCAAAAATTTGGTGAATTTCACATATCCTATCTTCCAAACTGTGCCACCAAAAAACATGCTGTGGTGTCTTCCAGCCGCCCCCACAGGTGTATATGCTCACCTTCCTGTGTGTGACACAGCGATTAGACTATGTCAAACAAAGCCTTGGAGCCACTCCTGTGCTCATTAGGAACCAGCTGTGCAGACTTCCAATGTTCTCAAGTGGAGATGGTTTATGCAAGAGAAAAAAACTCCATAGCGCAATATGTAGGTATAAAGGATTTTAAAATAATCAGCTCCCCTCACATATATGTGCATGCGTAAAACTACCCCTAAGTGCTAAAGTATAAAGTGCACAGTGCTATGTGAAACACAGCAAGTGAGTGATCAAACAAAACAACATATCAATTAAAATATCAAAATAAAATACAAGAGGATATAACAAACAGGATCTACTTACAGAAGAAAGGTGTCGCGATGGGCGCCAAATTCGCCCCGAGTGTAGCTAATCTCTATATGGCCAAATGGGAGGAAGAGGAAAACCTAAAGGATGACAATGGAGATATCGTACTATACAAGAGATTTATAGACGATCTCTTAATTATTTGGAGAGGGGATATGGAAGGTCTGATGGGTTTACTGAACTCCATGAATGTCAATGATCGAAACATCTCCCTCACCTGGAATGTTAGTACAGAAAATATACATTTTTTGGATCTAGAGATCTCCAACACCAATGAGGGTATCATCACCAAATCCTTCTTCAAAGCTACGGACCGGAATTCGTATATTCCGGTTACGAGTTGTCATCATAAACCCTGGTTAAAAAACATCCCGAGTGGACAATATATGAGGATGCGAAGGAATTGCACCAGGATGGTTGATTATGAGACCCAGTCAGAGAGGTTGAGTACCATGTTCTTGGAGAAGGGATATCAGAAGGAGTTTTTGGAGAAAGAAAGAAGTAGAATTGGCAACATGAGTAGGGCGGATCTTCTAAAAGATGCTATCAAAGTAACCGGTAATGATGTTCATGAGGGTATTAGTGTAATACTTGATTATTCAGCACAAAGTTATGAAGTAAGGAGGATCATATGTAAATATTGGAGTGTGTTGAAACAGGACACCCAGCTCAAAGATGTTCTCCCGGATAAACCGAAATTTGTTTTTAAGAGAGCTCCTAGCTTGCGGGATAGGCTGATACATAATGTGGTAGATCCCCCCCCTCCAAAACCTAAAATGTTTTTGGACCTAGAAGGGTTCCATAGCTGCGGCAGGTGTTACAGTTGCAGGAGGATCCCGGACAACACTAGGAGGTTAAAGGAATTCTCGAACCCTAGAAACAACTTTTCATATAAGATTAGGGATTTTATATCTTGTGATACAGTAGGGGTGGTCTATGCCTTAAAGTGCCCATGTAACCTGTTGTATGTGGGGCGCACCACCAGGGCCCTTAAAGATCGCATAGAAGAACATGTGAGGCACATATGCAATGGGTCCGATAAACATGGTTTATATGTGCATTTTAAGAGGGTACACAACCAAAGTACCGTAGGCATGAAGTTTTGGGGGATTGAGGCGCCCAAACGCCACTGGAGGGGTTCGAATTTTGTCAGAGAGATAAGCAAAAGGGAATCCTGGTGGATACACCAGCTTGGGTCTTTGGTCCCTGGAGGATTGAATAGAGATTTCGATTTGAGATGTTTTCTTAGTAACTATTGATACTGTTTGCTTTGGCGATATACCTTTTACCATTTCTGTTCTTTCTCGTTTTGAGTTGAAAGGGATGCCTTATCTATTGGGCTCAGCTAGGGCATCCACTATAGATTGTATACTGTGATGTTCCCCTTGATAGTTCAATTACCTCCCCACAGTGATTCTATGTTGGGTGTATAAATTTTATCCATTTTGGAATATATTTTTTTAAATAGATTTTTTAGATTAATATCTTAAAAAGAATTTTTTTATGATTTTTTATGTGATTCAAATATTTTTAATAACAATTTTTTATAATAAAGTATGTCATGTTTGTTTTTAATATTTTAGTAATATTTAATTTTAAGTTGGTTGATCCAATCTTGGGGTCGATTAATCATATATGGAATGCTGTACGTTTGTTTATTATGTGATATTTTATCGTTTGCGGCGATCTAAACGTGTGTGGTGTGTGGCGGTGCTCTCTTTGCGAGACCGCTCCGTCCTGTATAATATTATTATATTAAGATAGAATACATGGTTATATATCATTGTAGATTATTTTTATGCACAACATCTGATTAGATCATTTATTGTGAGATCCTGCTATTAATAGTACACATTCTGCTATTTAGCAGATTTGTAGTCTCAGGGAAAATGGCCGCTGTAGTTACCTTTACTGCCCATTAGGATTTACATCTGTGATCCTAGGCAAAATGGCTGCCATGATTGACACGGCTGGTGTCAGCCTGATCCATGGCCTAAGGGAAAATGGCCGCTATAGACACAGATGTGTCTGCGGTCTTAGGCAAAATGGCCGCCGGAGTTATATATATTCACTCTGGAGCTCTCGTCCAATCAGATTCCCCCTGAAGAAGGCACGTGGTCCCGGTGCCGAACACGCGTAGGGGAGGGGCCTGGACGGAGCTGTCAGCAGAGAGAGAGCAGGAGATTTTCGTTACACACGCCGCACCGCACACCACACCGAGAGATTGACCGTTTTATGCTTGTTAAGGATGGTGCACTCACGCACCCACAATATGTGAGTACCCCAGTGAGGGGAGCTGATTATTTGATTAAAATCCTTTATACCTACATATTGCGCTATGGAGTTTTTTTCTCTTGCATAAACCATCTCCACTTGAGAACATTGGAAGTCTGCACAGCTGGTTCCTAATGAGCACAGGAGTGGCTCCAAGGCTTTGTTTGACATAGTCTAATCGCTGTGTCACACACAGGAAGGTGAGCATATACACCTGTGGGGGCGGCTGGAAGACACCACAGCATGTTTTTTGGTGGCACAGTTTGGAAGATAGGATATGTGAAATTCACCAAATTTTTGGACTAATTTATTTGGGCACTTTTATATCATTGGATATACACGTTTTTGGACTTCATTTATTCACTGTTTGTTATATCCTCTTGTATTTTATTTTGATATTTTAATTGATATGTTGTTTTGTTTGATCACTCACTTGCTGTGTTTCACATAGCACTGTGCACTTTATACTTTAGCACTTAGGGGTAGTTTTACGCATGCACATATATGTGAGGGGAGCTGATTATTTTAAAATCCTTTATACCTACATATTGCGCTATGGAGTTTTTTTCTCTTGCATAAACCATCTCCACTTGAGAACATTGGAAGTCTGCACAGCTGGTTCCTAATGAGCACAGGAGTGGCTCCAAGGCTTTGTTTGACATAGTCTAATCGCTGTGTCACACACAGGAAGGTGAGCATATACACCTGTGGGGGCGGCTGGAAGACACCACAGCATGTTTTTTGGTGGCACAGTTTGGAAGATAGGATATATGAAATTCACCAAATTTTTGGACTAATTTATTTGGGCACTTTTATATCATTGGATATACACGTTTTTGGACTTCATTTATTCACTGTTTGTTATATCCTCTTGTATTTTATTTTGATATTTTAATGGATATGTTGTTTTGTTTGATCACTCACTTGCTGTGTTTCACATAGCACTGTGCACTTTATACTTTAGCACCTAGGGGTACTGCACTTTGAGTGCAGCGATTTTTTCTAGCGCAGACACATTGTTTTTTTATTTTAATACTTTGCACGAATATGGAACGTGACTGAGTGTTTGCAGCTGGTCTCCACTGTTCACTTATTATTTTGTAGGCATTTATCCGTAAGTGGCTCGCAGGGTTTCATATATATTTTGTTTCCCAAATTTTCATATTCTTGCTAGTAGCCTGATGGATCCTTTTGCCTTTTTTGAGAACAAAGAAATTGATCTGGAGGATCTTTTCTCCATTACCAACACGAATGAGAATGATATTACGCAGCTTTTTAGGAAATTAGGACACTGCATGGATAAAAAGAGTAATATATGGTGGGACATGTCCACCATGAGAAAATATTTAAAGGATGGTCTGATCCCTAGGAAGTTACGATGGGATGTTCCCATTAATGATGGCTTACTAGGGGTGGATGATGTGGAGGAGTGGTATGCGTTTTTTGTGGGTAAGGGAAGGGAGATTATGGAATTCCTTATGAAGAGAAAACAGCGTAAACTAGATCTTTTGGAGAACCAAATTAAGGATATTAGGGATAAACTTAGCTCCCTTATTAATCACCCTGAATACACTAAACTCATGGGGGAGCTACAGAGGAGTATGCAGAAGAAAGACACGGAAAATAAAAATGTAAAGAAGAAGAAGTACCAAAGGGACTTCGAAGACTATCAAAATAAACAAGTCTTTCGTTGGCAATCAACATTGGCGTCCACCACTGTGGTTAACCCCCATTCACAGATGGGGACAGTTACCAATAGGGTACCACAACCACAGGGTCAGTCTCATTCACAGCAACAGAGCAACAGACCAGGTAACAGAGGGTTTCCACCGCAACGTCAGGAGGAGGTGTTACCTCATACGCCTTATCGCCAACCCCCTAGAAAATCGCAACAAAATCTGTCGAGGCGACCTAATAATGAGGGGAGAAATGGCCCGCCGCCCAACAATGGGAATTGGAGATATGAGGCACCCGCTTATCAAGATAATGGCTATAGGGAGAGGGAGCATCTTGATTTGGATTATCCTCCGAATCCTGCCCCTCACTATAGAAATGGCCAACAGTACTCATATGGCCATCAAAGGCCATATGGATACCAACACAGTACTCCATATCATCATTATAGGAGTTATGGGAATCAGCAGAATACACCCCAGAGAGGAAATCGTGCACCTTATAGGGGCCCCTTACCGTATCAACCTCCTTTTAGGGGACACCCCACACATACAAGAGAAGATGCACGTAGAGGTGGAGTTTACTATTCCCCTAAACCGCAGAGAGTTAGATATGAAACACATCAGCAGGACCACTATGGGGTACCTGTGGCTAATAGCTTCCAGCCTTTGAGCGACAATGACAATTTTCTGGATGAATCTTTTTTAGGGGGGACCAGGGGAGGACCCTCCCGAGAAGTACGAAATCCAGGAAGAGAGGAGGGAGAGCTGGACGAAGAGTTCAACAGAAAAAGAAGGCGGGAAGACTAGGACGGGGAATCTATAATCTGAGCGGAGCAGAACTATCAAGGGAGGAACTACTAGTTTTAGATAAGGGAATCAAATATGCCCCTAAAAAAGGACTCAACAAATTCGACACCTATGTTGGTGTACAAAAATTGGTCAGGAAACTTAATATCAAAAAGTATTATGCCCTCAATCCTGTTGAGAGAGCTGTCACTGATCATAGGTTCACTAACCTAAGAAATAACTCAGTGTTTAACCCCTATATATCCAACAATAAATATGTCGATTTATTCAAAAAATTGGTTACCTCGGAGTTAGAACAGTTACCGGTTAAGAAAGTGTATGAACATATAGATATTAAAAGAGGAATGGATTCACTGGAGAAAAGGAAAGACATAGTGATTAGACCGGCGGACAAAGGGGGAGGTGTCGTCGTCCTCTCACTACAACAATATAAAGATGAGATGGGAAGGATACTGAGCGACATGGACACTTATCAACCCCTTAAGGATAACCCCTCCAAGATGTGTAAAAGTGCATTAGAGGGCATTATCAAATATGGAACCGATAAAGGCTTGTTGAACAAGCATGAAGCCAAATACCTAGTCCCTATGGTCAGTAAAATGCCTGTAATCTACTACTTACCCAAAATCCATAAGGACAGCCTAAATCCACCCGGAAGACCGATAGTGAGCGGTATTGGATCCCTTACCTCCAGATTAGGAGAGTATATAGACATCCATCTACAGCCCTTAGTGAAGAAAACCAACGCCTATCTTAGGGATACCAAGCATACTTTGCAGTTGCTTGGGGGATGTGCTACACATGAGAATATAATTATGGCCACAGGAGATGTGGCCTCATTATATACTAACATCGACCATGAGGGTGCCCTGAATGCTGTCAAATGGGCCTTGGATAAGGAAGATTCAATCGATGAGGACCTTACATTCTTTCTTTTGAAATGTTTAGATTTTTGTTTACAGAATAATTTTTTCTGGTACGATAACAGAATCTACTTACAGAAGAAAGGTGTCGCGATGGGCGCCAAATTCGCCCCGAGTGTAGCTAATCTCTATATGGCCAAATGGGAGGAAGAGGAAAACCTAAAGGATGACAATGGAGATATCGTACTATACAAGAGATTTATAGACGATCTCTTAATTATTTGGAGAGGGGATATGGAAGGTCTGATGGGTTTACTGAACTCCATGAATGTCAATGATCGAAACATCTCCCTCACCTGGAATGTTAGTACAGAAAATATACATTTTTTGGATCTAGAGATCTCCAACACCAATGAGGGTATCATCACCAAATCCTTCTTCAAAGCTACGGACCGGAATTCGTATATTCCGGTTACGAGTTGTCATCATAAACCCTGGTTAAAAAACATCCCGAGTGGACAATATATGAGGATGCGAAGGAATTGCACCAGGATGGTTGATTATGAGACCCAGTCAGAGAGGTTGAGTACCATGTTCTTGGAGAAGGGATATCAGAAGGAGTTTTTGGAGAAAGAAAGAAGTAGAATTGGCAACATGAGTAGGGCGGATCTTCTAAAAGATGCTATCAAAGTAACCGGTAATGATGTTCATGAGGGTATTAGTGTAATACTTGATTATTCAGCACAAAGTTATGAAGTAAGGAGGATCATATGTAAATATTGGAGTGTGTTGAAACAGGACACCCAGCTCAAAGATGTTCTCCCGGATAAACCGAAATTTGTTTTTAAGAGAGCTCCTAGCTTGCGGGATAGGCTGATACATAATGTGGTAGATCCCCCCCCCCTCCAAAACCTAAAATGTTTTTGGACCTAGAAGGGTTCCATAGCTGCGGCAGGTGTTACAGTTGCAGGAGGATCCCGGACAACACTAGGAGGTTAAAGGAATTCTCGAACCCTAGAAACAACTTTTCATATAAGATTAGGGATTTTATATCTTGTGATACAGTAGGGGTGGTCTATGCCTTAAAGTGCCCATGTAACCTGTTGTATGTGGGGCGCACCACCAGGGCCCTTAAAGATCGCATAGAAGAACATGTGAGGCACATATGCAATGGGTCCGATAAACATGGTTTATATGTGCATTTTAAGAGGGTACACAACCAAAGTACCGTAGGCATGAAGTTTTGGGGGATTGAGGCGCCCAAACGCCACTGGAGGGGTTCGAATTTTGTCAGAGAGATAAGCAAAAGGGAATCCTGGTGGATACACCAGCTTGGGTCTTTGGTCCCTGGAGGATTGAATAGAGATTTCGATTTGAGATGTTTTCTTAGTAACTATTGATACTGTTTGCTTTGGCGATATACCTTTTACCATTTCTGTTCTTTCTCGTTTTGAGTTGAAAGGGATGCCTTATCTATTGGGCTCAGCTAGGGCATCCACTATAGATTGTATACTGTGATGTTCCCCTTGATAGTTCAATTACCTCCCCACAGTGATTCTATGTTGGGTGTATAAATTTTATCCATTTTGGAATATATTTTTTTAAATAGATTTTTTAGATTAATATCTTAAAAAGAATTTTTTTATGATTTTTTATGTGATTCAAATATTTTTAATAACAATTTTTTATAATAAAGTATGTCATGTTTGTTTTTAATATTTTAGTAATATTTAATTTTAAGTTGGTTGATCCAATCTTGGGGTCGATTAATCATATATGGAATGCTGTACGTTTGTTTATTATGTGATATTTTATCGTTTGCGGCGATCTAAACGTGTGTGGTGTGTGGCGGTGCTCTCTTTGCGAGACCGCTCCGTCCTGTATAATATTATTATATTAAGATAGAATACATGGTTATATATCATTGTAGATTATTTTTATGCACAACATCTGATTAGATCATTTATTGTGAGATCCTGCTATTAATAGTACACATTCTGCTATTTAGCAGATTTGTAGTCTCAGGGAAAATGGCCGCTGTAGTTACCTTTACTGCCCATTAGGATTTACATCTGTGATCCTAGGCAAAATGGCTGCCATGATTGACACGGCTGGTGTCAGCCTGATCCATGGCCTAAGGGAAAATGGCCGCTATAGACACAGATGTGTCTGCGGTCTTAGGCAAAATGGCCGCCGGAGTTATATATATTCACTCTGGAGCTCTCGTCCAATCAGATTCCCCCTGAAGAAGGCACGTGGTCCCGGTGCCGAACACGCGTAGGGGAGGGGCCTGGACGGAGCTGTCAGCAGAGAGAGAGCAGGAGATTTTCGTTACACACGCCGCACCGCACACCACACCGAGAGATTGACCGTTTTATGCTTGTTAAGGATGGTGCACTCACGCACCCACAATATGTGAGTACCCCAGTGAGGGGAGCTGATTATTTGATTAAAATCCTTTATACCTACATATTGCGCTATGGAGTTTTTTTCTCTTGCATAAACCATCTCCACTTGAGAACATTGGAAGTCTGCACAGCTGGTTCCTAATGAGCACAGGAGTGGCTCCAAGGCTTTGTTTGACATAGTCTAATCGCTGTGTCACACACAGGAAGGTGAGCATATACACCTGTGGGGGCGGCTGGAAGACACCACAGCATGTTTTTTGGTGGCACAGTTTGGAAGATAGGATATGTGAAATTCACCAAATTTTTGGACTAATTTATTTGGGCACTTTTATATCATTGGATATACACGTTTTTGGACTTCATTTATTCACTGTTTGTTATATCCTCTTGTATTTTATTTTGATATTTTAATTGATATGTTGTTTTGTTTGATCACTCACTTGCTGTGTTTCACATAGCACTGTGCACTTTATACTTTAGCACTTAGGGGTAGTTTTACGCATGCACATATATGTGAGGGGAGCTGATTATTTTAAAATCCTTTATACCTACATATTGCGCTATGGAGTTTTTTTCTCTTGCATAAACCATCTCCACTTGAGAACATTGGAAGTCTGCACAGCTGGTTCCTAATGAGCACAGGAGTGGCTCCAAGGCTTTGTTTGACATAGTCTAATCGCTGTGTCACACACAGGAAGGTGAGCATATACACCTGTGGGGGCGGCTGGAAGACACCACAGCATGTTTTTTGGTGGCACAGTTTGGAAGATAGGATATGTGAAATTCACCAAATTTTTGGACTAATTTATTTGGGCACTTTTATATCATTGGATATACACGTTTTTGGACTTCATTTATTCACTGTTTGTTATATCCTTTCCTCTGTGAGGCTCCCTGAGCCCTGGGCCTCAGGCAGCAAGACCATACTGGACAGACAGACTCCTTCTGTTTCCAGGCCTCTGCACCAAGCACATGTGAAGGCCCTTGGTACCTGGCCTAGTTATTCAGCTGCTCCTCACACGCCCTCCACAGGCCACAGCCCTAGGGAAAGAGAAACCCTACTGGCAGCAGAGAGAAACCACAAGTCCACTGAGTTTAGGGGAAAACCAAATTAACAAATAGACTATAAATCTGAGCTGACTACCACCCAGCAAGACTAGATTTGGATAGTCACCCCTTTTTAGGACAGGGTGGTTACAACTGCACTGTGAATCTCCATAACTGCACAGTCCTCACACCATTCTCTAGCTGGCTGATGCCCAGCATCATCCAATCACTTCCTGTTTGCACAGGCAATCATGGCTCTACCACCTATTGGGGTCAATTCACTAAAGGTAACCACATGCGATCTGAAGGTCACATGACTAATTTTTTGGAAAAATCACATGAGATAAGAAAAGAGTCAATACCGCAAAAAATAAATAAGATAAATCATTACAGTAATTTCACCAGCACCTGGTGTTTGCTGGCGGTATTTTAGAAAAGTACAAAATAACAATTAGGCCTCATACACACGGACATTTTAACAGCGGATTTTTTGAGCTTTTTTTGCTGCTTAAGAACGCCACTCCATGTTATTCAATGGGCTCATACACACCATGGCGTTTTTGAGCTGTAACAGGCATGGTCGTTTTTAAACTCCAAAAAAAAACAAGGACCAGCGCGTTCTGAGGCTCCAGCACTAGAGCTGTTTTGACGCCGATGACGAAAAAAGCTCAAAAAAGCTCAAAAACGCGCATTAGCGCTATACTGACATTTTTTAGTGTCAGTTTTAAGCTGTAAAAATGTTTATGTGGGTAATTTGGGAGTGGAAAATAGCAGAGGGATGTTTTTCTTAAAAAAAACGCACCTTAGCGCTAACGCTTACAGATGAAGTTAAACGCGCACTGACGCCAAATCCAAACGCTAATAAAACCGCGTTTTTAATGCTGCTTTTTTCCAGGTGTTGTCACTAGCTTTACAGCCCGTTTTTTAAAACGTCAGTGTGTATGAGGGACCCTGCACTGGCCAGGCAGTGAAAAGTATACAATGTATCAGTGTGAATATGTTCTCCTCAGAGCTCAAGAATGAAAATACATTTTAACATTTCATCAGTGAATGAAGCACCCTAGAATGTTTTGATAGTTTCACAATATTGCTGTGTGCCTTCTGGTGCAGTGCTAGCCTGCACAAAAAATAAATTGAAAAAAACGCCAAAAAATAACACAAAATTGTAATTGCTAAATAACACAAAACATAAATATTTAATGCATTCGTTAAATAACACATGTTTTTAGTGAATTGACTACTTTTGAGATAAATACTGCATGCATTATTTTAACTCAAAAATTCATGCTGTATGTATCTCTTAGTAAAATAACCCCGTAGTCCTCTTGGGTGCAATAGTCATGAAGCTCTGTGCTTTCATATGAACCTGGCTGCCCAGTAACACCCACTTATTTCCTAGCATATTCTCTGGCTCCTAGGAAGGTGCGCAGAATGTTGGTTGTTGAAGCCCCTAGCAGCTCAAACACATCAAGCCTTTGTGACAAGTTTGTGTTGTTCTTCTCTGCTCACAGCCCCTGGAGCTGGATCAGAAACCCCCCCAACCAAGGGCTGCTTGCTTTTAAAGTATAATGTCATTGTAATGTCAGCCAAAGCATTTTAGCTGTAGACACAGTCAGGTAGTGTTAAATGCTCTGTCAGGTGTTTATTGCCATCTGTGTATCTTCATTTGGGACATTCCCCTCAGGCACTGTTCTCAGAGACACCTTGGGGTTGATTTCCTAAAGCGAGGCGCAACGCACATTTCTATATTTAGGACATCGTGCACCTGTAATAGAGATCAAACCCTTCATTTACTATTGCAGTTTCAGCGCATGGGAGAATATGAACATGGGAGAATATGGACATGGGAGAATATGGACATGGGAGAATATGTCGCACGGCATCTCCTATTCAATATTAACAGATGATGGATTAACATATAAGAGTGGGGGTAGACGTGAAGCAATTATAACTCCATGGAAGCACCGTCCCTGGTGGATACAAAATTCAGATTCAAGGAGTAGAGTTGGACTTTACATGTGCCTCAGTGGAGTGTAAATAATGATTTATAACACAATTTTAAAAATATATAGAAAAACTTTATTTGCCATCCATGGATGGAAACCTTTAACCACTTCAGCCCCGGAAGGTTTTACCCACTTCCTGACCAGAGCACTTTTTACAATTTGGCACTGCGTCACTTTAACTGCTAATTGCACTTTCATGCAATGCTGTACCCAAATGAAATTTGCGTCCTTTTTTCCCACATATAGAGCTTTCTTTTGATGATATTTGATCACCTCTGCGGTTTTTATTTTTTGCGCTATAAACGGAAAAAGACTGAAAATTTTGGAAAAAAATTATATTTTCTACTTTTTGTTATAAAAAAAATCCAATAAACTCAATTTTAGTCATACATTTAGGCCAAAATGTATTCAGCCACATGTCTTTGGTAAAAAAAAGTCAATAAGCGTATATTTATGGGTTTGCGCAAAAGTTATAGCGTCTACAAACTACATTTTCTACATTTTCTACATTTACATTTTCTGGAATTTACACAGCTTTTAGTTTATGACTGCCTATCTCATTTCTTGAGGTGCTAAAAATGGCAGGGCAGTACAAACCCCCCCCAAATGACCCCATTTTGGAAAGTAGACACCCCAAGGAAATTGCTGAGAGGCATGTTGAGCCCATTGAATATTTAATTTTTTTGTCCCAAGTGATTGAATAATGACAAAAAAAAAAAAAAAATTACAAAAAGTTGTCACTAAATGATATATTGCTCACACATGCCATGGTCATATGTGGAATTGCACCCCAAAATACATTTTGCTGTTTCTCCTGAGTATGGGGATACCACATGTGTGGGACTTTTTGGGAGCCTAGCCGCGTACGGGGCCCCCAAAAACAAACCACCGTCTTCAGGATTTCTAAGGGCGTAAATTTTTGATTTCACTCCTCACTACCTATCACAGATTTTGAAGCCCGTAAAATGCCAAGATGGCACAACCCCCCCCCAAATGACCCCATTTTGGAAAGTAGATACCCCAAGCTATTTGCTGAGGGGCATGTTGAGTCCATGGAATAGTTTATATTTTGGCACAAGTTGCGGGAAAATGACAAACATTTTTTTTTTTTTTTTTTGCACAAAGTTGTCACTAAATGATATATTGCTCAAACATGCAATGGGCATATGTGGAATTGCACCCCAAAATACATTCTGCTGCTTCTCCTGAGTACAGGGATACCACGTGTGTGGGACTTTTTGGGAGCCTAGCCGTGTACAGGGCGCCGAAAACCAAGCACTGCCTTCAGGATTTCTAATGTCGTAAATTTTTGATTTCCCTCCTCACTACCTATCACAGTTTTGAAGGCCATAAAATGCACAACCCCCCCCCCCCCAAATTACGCCATTTTGTAAAGTAGACACCCCAAGCTATTTGCTGAGAGGCATGTGGAGTCCATGGAATATTTTATATTTTGACACAAGTTGTGGGAAAATGACAATTTTTTTTGCACAAAGTTGTCACTAAATGATATATTGCTCAATATATAAATATAATATAAAATATTCCATGGACTCGACATGCCTCTCAGCAAATAGCTTGGGGTGTCTACTTTCCAAAATTAGGTCATTTGGGGGGGTTTGAACTGTCCTGGCATTTTATGCACAACATTTAGAAGCTTATGTCACACATCACCCACTCTTCTAACCACTTGAAGACAAAGCCCTTTCTGACACTTTTTGTTTACATGAAAAAATATTTATTTTTTTGCAAAAAATGACTTTGAACTCCCAAACATTATATATAGTTTTTAAAGCAAAGGCCCTACAGATTAAAATGGTGGGAGTTTCATTTTTTTTTCACACAGTATTTGCGCAGCGATTTTTTGGGGAAAAAACAAACTTTTTTTTATTTTAATGTACTAAAACACACTATATTGCCCAAATGTTTAACGGAATAAAAAAGATGATCTTATGCCGAGTACATGGATACCAAACACGACATGCTTTAAAATTGCGCACAAACGTGCAGTGGCGACAAACTACATACATTTTTTAAAGCCTTTAAAAGCCTTTACAGGTTACCACTTTAGATTTACAGAGGAGGTCTACTGCTAAAATTACTGCCCTCGATCTGACCTTCGTGGTGATACCTCACATGCATGGTGCGATTGCTGTTTACATTTGACGCCAGACCGACGCTTGCCTTTGCTTTTGCACGAGAGCAGGGGGGACAGGGGTCCATTTTTTTTTATTTATTTTTTGCTTTTTTATCTTATTTTTAAACTGTTCCTTTCATTTTTTTTTTTTTTTATCATTTTTATTGTTATCTCAGGGAATGTAAATATCCCCTATGAGAGCAATAGGTAGTGACAGGTAATCATTTTTGAAAAAATTGGGGTCTATTAGACCCTAGATCTCTCCTCTGCCCTCAAAGCATCTGACCACACCAAGATAGGTGTGATAAAATGCTTTCCCAATTTCCCAATGGCCCTGTTTACATCCAGCGAAGTCATGAAATACTCGTAGCTTCCGGTTTCTTAGGCCATAGAGATGTTTGGAGCCATTCTGGTCTCTGATCAGCTTTATGGTCAGCTGGCGGAATCACCGGCTGTATTCTTGGGGAGAGCCAGAGAAAAACATGGAACACAGTAGGAGGGGGGGACATTCCCTCCCACTGCTTGTAAAAGTAGTCTAGAGGCTAATTAGCTGCTAGGATTGCTTTTACATAAAAGCCGACCGCTGGCTGAAAAGAATGATACCAAGATGATACCTAAACCTGCAGGCATCATTCTGGTATAACCACTCAAAGTCCAGCAACATACCAGTACGTTGCTGGTCCTTGTTGGGCATATATTGTATTCTTTTTTTTTTCATGCAGCCTGTGGTCTGAATGAAAAAAAGAGATTGATCGGTGGGTATGCCCACCATTAGAATACCTCCCTTCATCCACCCACTTATAATGATGGGCATACATGCACCATTTATATATGCCGAAGCATGAGGGCATCCGCCCCAAAAGTTAGGAGCAAATTGCTCCTCCGCCCCTGCTGCCCCCATGCTTCGGCATATATGCTCTTATTTTTAACTGTGGTGGTGAAATCACCCCCTACAGCGCTGGAGCCACGGCTTTATGTATCGTGGGAGCAAACGCTGTTGCTGTCAAGATAAATAAATCCGCGCTGCAACTGAATGGCGTACCTGCTAAGCAAATGATGGTTAACAATAAAACAAAGTAACATTATAGTATAACTGTAAGACATACCATACCTGCAAAGCAAATACAAAAAAAATAGTAAAAAATAAAACATTTTTTAAAGCAACCTGTGCCTAAAATATATATGCCGAAGCATGGGGGCACCCACCCGCAAAAGGTAGGAGCAAATCGCTCCTCCGCCCACTGCTGCCCCCACGCTTCGGTATATATGCTCTTTTTTTTAACTGTGGTGGTGAAATCACCTCCGACAGCGCCGGAGTCGCGGCTTTATGTATCGTGGGAGCAAACACTGTTGCTGTCAAGATAAATAAATCCATGCTGCAGCTGAATGGCGTATCTGAAAACAAAAAAATGATTAACAATAAAACACAGTAAACAGTAAAGTATAAAAAAATTACATACCTGAAAAGTAAACTTGATAAAACATAATAACAATAAAACATTGCAGAATAGAATACAGTAAAAAAGAGCAGAACAATAGAGAGAGAATAGAGAGAGAGAGAACAATAAAACAACAAATATATATATTTTTTTATTTTAATTTTTTTTTGTGTATTTTTTCTTTTTTATTTTTTACACTTTTATTTGTAACTGTAAGGGTTCGGTTCCAGGTTCAGGTCTCTCAAAATGCGATGGCATCTTGGGAGACCCTGTGAAAGTGTGCCTAGTCTGTACAGTGCTGTACCCTATGCTAAATCTCAACTAGTGTATGGTAGTGCTCAAAACATTCACTAATGCAAAGACCAGGATTGTCAGGACAGGAGGAACAATAATAGCGGGTGTCACTATATCCGCGTTTTCTACAGACACAACATTTTCTTTGGGGGGCTCGTTGGGTAGGGGTACTCGGGAGGTCATAAGGAAAATGCACTTACACTTCAAGCAGGCTCTCTCCCCCAGCCTAAGACGGGAATCTACAAGCCGCTGGGGAAAGCCCCGGCGATTAGATTGCACGGTGCCACATGCTCCAATCTGATGATCAAACAAGTGACTAAAAAGTGGCACACTCGTGTAATAATTGTCCACGTACAAGTGGTACCCCTTTCCGAATAAGGGCGACACCAAGTCCCACACGATATTGCCAGCGCATCCTATGTAGTCAGGGTAGTTTGTCAGCTCTACGTGACTATCTCTTCCTCGTAAACCATAAAACTACCTGTATAGCCTGTAGCCCTGTCACAGAGCTTATACATCTTGACCCCCTATCTGGCACGCTTGCTGGGAAGATACTGTTTGAATGACAAGCGCCAGAAAACTTAATCAGGGACTCATCAACGCAGACAACTTGATGGGGAGAAAACAAGTCTGCAAAAGGTTGGTTGAAGTGATTTCCGAGGGGCCGAATTTTGTAGAGCCGATCGTATCCAGGGTCTCCACAAGGACTGCTCGTATCGTGCCCTGGCCATGGAAGCAGAGAACATGGGCATATGGTGAATTGGGTCAGTAATTAAACTTAAATTGTGCGCTGGCATAAATGGATAAGATTAAATCTGCAACAAGAAAGGCTTCTTGGGAGAACACCAGAAGCTGTAGTATATACCTTTAGAATAAACCACAGTGCTGCAAAATAACAAAATACAAAATGTGACACATCTCCGTGAAAGAAAATATATAAAAAACAACAAAAAGTGAAAAGTTCAAAAATTGTGATTAAATTCTAAAAGACGCTTGAAAAGCGCCACATTAAGTTCGTGAAAAACGGAATTACATGGTGAAGAAGATAAAACGTTCCTTTAGTGTATCACATCAAAGTGAGAGGGTGAGAGGTATGAGAACACTTCCAAGCCACCGATAGTTGCGGGAGAGTAGCAATGGATGTACTCTTACCAAACTTGTTGGACCTCCTGTATAGCGAGGTCGTACGAGCTTGCAGATATACCCCTCTGCAGGGACAAGTGAACGACGATATCCTAGTCCTGCTCACAAGCGCCACCCACTTCTGGAAGTTACCTCCGCTTCAACATCAGGGGAGAGACTCCAGTAATTATGTTTTTCAGAGCTCTTCATCACACCACACCTGGGAAAGTATCCACCCAACTCCTTTCTCACATGTTAATTCAGAATTGGGTCAGTAGACCAATGTGACCGCAACTCACTCTTTTTGGTTATGCCCATGAAGAGGGATAGGCCCAGAAAGATCTTAAATTCGGAAACCGTATTTGGTTTCCAATCTCTGGCAAGGGAGAACTGGGGATTAGTAGCAATGTATTGACCAGCATACAAATTGCTTTGAGCTATAGAGATCTTCGGTGAAAAATAGTGAATAAAAAATCAAGTGACGTAAAATCAACTGTTTCCACTTGAATGCCGGGTTGGCCAGTGAATGGGGGAAGTACGGGTGCTGCAGAAGTGGCGAGTTCCCAATTAGGATTGGGGAATGCAGCAGGAAGGGCACTGTGGGCTCGACGAGCCTGTCTTTGTCTTCTTGGTGGCAGCGGGACACTACTTGTGCTTGCCACCTCGCCAGCTTGAACTGCACTTATGGGACTCATCATGTCACCAAGTGTTACTGCAGTGCTGGATGTACGACCAGGGTGTACTAGGCCGCTGGTGCTTGTCAGTTCACCAGAAGGAGTAGCGGCGCTAGTACTTCTCTGCTCCATACGAGAGCCCTGCGGTTCTTGCACCTCAACAGCAGAAGAAGATTGGGGTCTGGTACGCCTGACCTTGGCAGGGACCACAACTCCGTAGTCAGAGCTGTCATGTAGCCACTGCTGTCTACAGGTTCGTATTCTGAGCCTGAATCTGACAGATGAGTAACTTCCTCATCACTATCTGTCATGCTCAGAAACGTGTAGGGCTCCAAACTACTGTACCTTCGATTTGCCATTTTGGGCTCTAAATTTAGTGGTACAGTAGTGAGACTCACTGGTAAAAAAGCTCCTGACTGTCAGCGACTGTATCAAAACGCTACCAAAAAAACTCAGGCTCGATTCACATCTATGCATGTTGCTTTTGAGCATTTCTGCAGTGTTTTTTGTGGTGCTTGTTGCGTATTTGAGCAGCGTTTTTACAGCATTTTTGCTGTGTTTTTGCGACGCTTTGCGTTTTTTTTTTACAGTTTTTTTTAGACTGTATACAGTCTAAAAAAACCAAAAAAAGCAAAACGCGTCAAAAACGCCACAAAAACGATGTAAAAACGCTGCAAAAACGATGTACTTGCGTTTTTGATGCTGGTCCATTGAATTCTACATTACATGCTGCATTTTGCATGAAAAAAAGTCCCTGACCCTTTCCAAAAACGCAGAGGTACAAAAATGCATTGATGTGAACATGTTCCATAGGAATGCATCAAAAAATGCGTTAGTGTGAATGGAGCCTGACTCTGTATGTCTATGACAGTGTTATATTAACGGCAAGCAATGCTCAGACGTAACATGGGGTTTGATTTACTTAAAGCAAATAGACTGCGCACTTTGCAAAGTGCAGTTGCACTCTGCAAGAGCAGTTGCTCCAGAGCTTAGTACATGAGGTTCCCTTTGCAAAAAATTCACATGGCTAAAATGTAAATCTCTGTACATGTAGTGTATCTGCAGAGACATCCATAGAACTCCTCCCTATAGTCAGCAATGCAGAAGTCCTATAGTGATGAGCTGGCTGTACACTAGTAGGTTTTTAAATGAATGAAAATTCTCAGTAAGTTTGATGACTTGATGGGTGTCCTTTGAAAGTACGTCAAAACTTTTAACATTCGATTTTGAACAAAACCCCTATACACTGATGGAAGTTCCAAGAAAATCTCTCCATCCTGCTCCCTTGTTTTTTTTCCTCACTGCAGTTGAAAACAAATGTCTATTTGACCCTGCCAACGATTAGAAAAGCAAAATTTCTTATAACAAAAAATAAATAAATGATACAATACTGTATGGCCAGTTATAGGGGTTATGTGCTCTATCAGATCCACTCCATTTATGTTCTCTATCAGATCCGCCTTACAAGTCCCGGGTGCTCGGCTATACTGACAATAAGATACTAATGATCAGATAGACATTTCCGGAGGTGATCATACTTGTTCTGAACATGTCCTGACTGGTGACTTCTGCCCCCAGGAAATTACTGACCGTTGGTGACCTTTAAATACAAGTCTGTGCAGGGACCTTAAGGCCAGTTTACCAGAAACTGGCCAACATTTGACCCGTTTGTACATCAGCCTGTCTGACAGAAGCCAACCAAACATGCACAAATACAGCAGCCGATCGGCATCCTGACCGGTGTGTTCTGACATGGGGGGGCAGTCACCTGTCAGAACACAATAGCTTAGCGGGGGGGGGGGGTCACTGTACCAACATCACATAGTTAGTTTAGCAAGCTCCTCAGTTTTTTTTCGTTAAGCCCACTGGGTTGAACGAAAAAACTGTCAGTGTGTACCGGGCTTTAGTGTGCATTCACACCTGTGAATGCATCCAACACTGATTACATGTGACAACCCCAGCTGGGGTTCCGGGCAATTACATGAAGGTGTCAGCCCCAATGAAAGCAGTGTGGTTGCCGGCCCCCGCAGCTGATTTCAGCCAATCGCATGTAATCACTCATGCAGCGTCATATGCGAGTGATCAGCCCTGGACGCAACGATTACATGCAAGTGGCCGCTGTTAGCTTTGGGAGCCGACAGTGTCACATTACTGAATACATAAATGCACCCTTAACTCATAATTTATAATTTAGAAAATCCTGTGCCCAGCCCTCCTCTGCAGATCCGGTGGGGCCTGGGCTTGGTACGGGAGTACTGCCTGACAGCTTCTTGGATCTCTTATAAATCTATTTGTAAGATCTCGTTCTGCATACCTGCAGTGGTAATTTTGAGGGTTTTTCACTCTCCCTGTTGGGGTTGTTATTGAACACAACAAGAGAAGACACAGCACGCAAAGGTGGACTGGAACACCCAAAACTTCCATGTGCCCTGGAAAAAAAGTTGGGAATTATGGCAATTATGGGAAATATATATTTAACTGTTGGAGTATCAAAGACATACAGTATATTAACTCAATCCCCTAGATGCCAACTAGAACTAAAATATCACTTTTGGGTGTAATGACCTTTTAAATAAGTTTATTAAAGTTCAGCCCAGACTGTCTGTCAATTTGAATAGAAGGTATTTGATGAGAACATAACCCACATTGAGACAGTATTTACTCAATGACTGATAAGTTTATTGGCTGTTGGCATGATGTGTCCTCAGGATCTATTTGGATAAAAGTCTCTTTAGTAAGCACATTTAACATTTCAAAATATCATTTAACAAATGTTTTAAAGTAAATGCAACAAGGTATAACTGCTGTGCCTATAGTTCACTTGAGTACATGTATATATAAAAAGGAAATCTGTAACCTACCATTGCCAACCTCCTGTAGACTGCCTGTAGGCAGTAGCCTACAGAAGGGTTAATGTTTTTTTTTCTGTGCTGCCTCATGTTCTGTAGTTATCTGGGTCAGGTCTGCTGTCTTTCCTGTAAAACTGGTACAATGTATATGTGTGGTGGATCTGAGGGATTGATTGGCTAGATTTTCCAGCCAATTTTCCACAGATCCACATAAGGGCTCAAGTACACACAGACTAGGTTGACCGGTGGCCACTTTTTTTTTGCTGCTTTTTTTTTGGCCAGCGGTCAAAACTTTCCCATCCTGAATGTGATTCTTCTGTTGAACCTCCCCTAACCACAGCAGCTTCTAAACTCCTCTAAAAGCCTATGTGTGCATGAACACATAGACTTTTATGGAGTTGAGTTTAGGAGCCCCTAAAGGGGCTCTTCAACTACCAAAGAACACTGATAGCCTTTTAAGGATCTTTGTCAAAGATAGACTATATGAACTCTGTGTTACCTCTGGTGGAATATTTGCCAATGATGGACGCTGCATTTAATGGACACTAAGGACTCTTTTGCTGTTATTCAAGTATGATTACCCTATGGGCACTAAAGAGAAGCTGCCTATTAAGAACTGTACCTGTATGTTGCCTTTCTTCAGTAAAGCTTCCAATAACTGTTTAATGCCTGGTCTAAAGTCTCTTCTTAAGTGGTGTATTGCATGGTGTATCCAAAGAACATTGCTTGTAACAAGGGACTGTAGGTTAAAGTAGATACAGTACGCTTTAGTCCAGCATGTAGTTTGCTGTCTAGTGTAGGTCATATAGCCGTTGCTAGGCACAACCGTATATGTATCAAGGCTTAAGGCACCCAACCAGCCAGGGAATAGGTGACTAGGTGTCGGGTGATGGTTACTCTAGTAGGGGTGTTGTGCTTGTCCCTTTCACTAGCAGTTGGTTTCCCACATTTTTGGGACTCAACCTGCAGTACAGAGAGCCTAAGGACCTAGCCTGGGAGTCACAGGAGAAATGTAGAGGGGTCTCAAAGTAAGAGTGAGCACGTAGTTACAGAGTGAGGTTCATTTCCTGTATCCATTGGTAACTGTGTACGTGTCACTGGGAGTGGGGTGACAACTGTTACTGGGTTGGTGGATGCCGGTGCAGACTCTGTAGCAACGGTTTCTAAATGCTGTACACCTGGGAGTTGGTGTAATGTAGTGGTAAACAAAATCAAAGAAAATTCCCAGCTCAACTCATCAGCCACCAACCACCATTCTGCAACCAACCAAATTTTCCTTTCTAACAGTTTGCGTTAAAATTAGGGGTTTCGTTTGCATTCATTTGCAAATACATTCGTAAGCTGCAGAACCGCTTCAAAGCAACCCAGTATTATCTGCAGTCCTAACTCTTGTACATTTCTGAGAGCCTCCATAGTAGAAGCACATGCATTCTAATGGATAGACAGAGGGCAGGTGGGCCACCCCTCATTAGAGACACAGGGGCACACTGGACATCTAGCACATAGCACAATTGCAGCAAAGGTGTCCAGTGTGCCCGCTCACCAATATTACATTAGTAACAAACAACTGGCCACTGCTTCCACCTATAACTGGCCTTCACAGCAAGGGGCGCATTAAAGGGCAACGCAGGCAAAACAAAACCAAAGAAAATTCCCAGCTGAACTCATCAGCCAATCTGCTACCGACCAAATTATCCTAACAGTTAAAAACAGGAGTTTAGTTAGTACACTTTTACAAATACATGCATAAGCTACAGAGCTGCTCCAAGGCATCTCAATATTACCTGCAGTCCTAACTCTTGTAAATTTATTAGAGACTCCATAGTGAAGCATTTGCATTTTAATGGATAGCTTCTACTGGATACTTCTAATGGATAGATAGCTTCTACTTCTACTATGGAGTCTCTCATAAATTTACAAGAGTTAGGACTGCAGATAATACTGGGGTGCCTTGGAGCAGCATGTCAAACAAGTTTTGCATTTCCGTACAAGGCTATAAGAATGCAAATCCCCCTGAAGTAAGTTAAGTGCAAGTTAGAAGAGGTCAGCTGCAGGTCAAATGCACCTGTCAATAAATTCTGAATGACCTCAGAAGCTCCACGAGCTGATGCCATTGACACAAGCCCAAAGCCCATCAACACAAGTTGTTAGGTGACGTTGCTTCAGTTTTTTCAGGACCTCCCTAGGCCATGCAAAGTGGAGTGGAGATGTCATTCTAGAATCTGATCTATGACATCATCACGACATGATCTGCTGTCTGTCAAGGATCTGAAGTGACATCACCAGGACACGTGATTCTTTGGTTTAGTCCTGCCCCTGATTGCAATGCAGAGAAATAAAAAAAAAGCCACATGAGCCAATAATGAATTAATTAAAAGTTGTAATAAAGTGCTATTAAACCCAACGTTGGAATTTTGCCCTATATTAAAGGGGTTGTAAAGTCATTAAGGTGAAAAACCTTCTGTGCTGCAGTTGCCCCTGCAGAGCCCCCCTTTTACTTACCTGAACCCGATCTTTCCAGCGATGAGAACGAGCCCAGCAGCTCCAGCCGCTGTCTCGGGTCCTCATTGGATAGATTGATAGCAGCAGGAACCGTTGCCTCCCACTGCTGTCAATCAAATCCAGGGCCGGGGGAGGGGCCGAGTCCTGCTGTCTGTGTCAACGGACGCAGCAGCAGGACTCTGGAGCGCAACCGCACGAGTGCCCCCCATGGAAAGCGGCTTTCCGCGGGGGAACCCAATCAAGAGGAAGATCCAAGAGCGCCACCGGGGGACCCCAGAAAAGGAGGATCAGGGCCGCTCTGTGCAAAACCCTTGCACAGAGCTGGTAAGCATAACATGTTTGTTATTATTTTTTTTTTTAACAAATCTTTACAATCACTTTAAGGTTTGTAAGATGTCTGACTTATAAGTACCAACAGGCGCCGTTTAGGAGATTTTTTTTAATGTATTCTTTACAAAGAACAACCTTGTGTGCAATGCATGAAGATGGATCTGAGCAGTGATGGCATACTCTCCAGGCACCCAAGGTGAACCCCCAGTTAGGAGATTTAAAAGGGGTTGTAAAAGCAGAAGTTTTTTTTTTTATCTTAATGCATTAAGATAAAAAGCGTTCTGTGTGCAGCAGCCCCCCTCAGCCCCCCTAATACTTACGTGAGCCCCCTCTCTATCCAGCGATGTCCACAAGTCCCTCGGCCATCCGTGACTGTCCCTCCTGATTGGCTGAGACACAGCAGTGGTGCCATTGGCTTCCGCTGCTGTCAATCAAAGTCAGTTAACCAATCAGGAGAGAGAGGGGGCAGGGTCGGACCACAGCTCCATGTCCGAATGGACACACGGAGCTGCAGCTCGGCTCGGGTGCCCCCAAAGCAAGCTGCTTGCTGTGGGAGTACTCGACAGGAGGGAGGGGCCAGGAGCAGCAAAGAGGGACCCAAGAAGAAAAGGATCTGGGCTGCTCTGTGCAAATCCACTGCACAGTGCAGATAAGTATAACATGTTTGTTATTTAAAGAAAAAAAAAACAAGACTTTATAATCACTTTAAGGTGGTTGAAAACCCTTACAAATACCTAGTGAAGTGACTAGCCTTAGGTGATAAATAGAGATAAAAGTTGTACCTGTCTATCTGCAGCCCTCTCTCCTCTACATCTTTTCAAAGTCCAGAATTTATAAAGTTTGTCTAAGGGTTCAGTTTGTCTAAGGGGTGGAGAGCTAAAGTTACACTCTGCAGAGAGGAGAGCTCTGAGAGCTGATTGGACTTTTAATAAACACACACTCACCTGTCCCACGATCCAGCGATGCGGCTGCCCGAAGCCTCGGTTCTCTCCCTCTCCTTTCCGCAGCACTGGAATCTAGTGTGGGGACCCGGCTGTGACAGCTTGCGGCTTCACAGCTGGGTGTGCACTGTACATGCGCGAGTCGCACTGTGCGTCCTGAATGGCCGAGAAATCTTCTGGGACCTGTGATGTGTCCCAGAAGATTGCAGGGGAGGAGGGGGAGAGAAGACCTTCTGCTCAAGACGCCTAGGTGGCCCGAGTGGAAGTGGGAGCTGGGTACCAGTCAAAACTAGGTACCCCCCCCAAAAAAAAAAAATTGCATGACACTTTTGGGTAGAACTCCGCTTTAAGATAATTTTTTCATAATGTGCTAGTAGGCAGTGCCTACTAGCACAATATGATATGCAAACTGTTGGCGCTATATAAATCCTGTATTATAATACTGTAATAATAATAATAATAATAAATACCTTGCAGGGGGAATTTTTGTTTGTTTTACATTTCTAGAGTTTACCACCGCTTTAAGCATTGGCTCTGGCTGATGATGTCACTTGTGCATGTGCAGTTCACTGTGCAATGACGGCACACTGCCAGTGCGATTGCAGAGAATGCTGTATTGTAATGGTGACTCCCATGCGCATGTGCAAAAGTGACATCATTGCGAATCCGGAAGAAAGATGGAAGCGGCAGGAGTAGGGTTGCCACCTTTTCTTCAAGTCAAGCCAGAACACTTTAGCGGCGCACAGCACACATAAGCGGAACTCCTCCCCTTCCCCTGCATCTTGGAAGAATGCTTAAATAACATTTTTAATCATGTGAAGTAAATCGCAAGAGTCCCCTTTTACGTCAGAGTCCACAGAATTCCCTTTTACATCTGAATCCAAAGAGTTCCCTTACACTGTAAGGGGGGGGGGGGGGCTCTGCTGACTCTGATGTAAGGGAGATTTCTGGGGACTCTTAACATAAGGGATGCTCTGGGAACCCTGATTTAAGGGGGACACTGAGAACTCTTATGCACAGAGAGGACTTTGATGTAAGGGGGAACACTGTGGCTTCTGGTGTCAAGGGGAACTCTGATGTAAGGGGTGCTCTAAGAACTCTGATTTACCTTCGTGTACCCACACAGAGGCAGGAGAGAGAAGAGGGGAGACTTCAGTCACAGACAGGGATGGATGGTGAGCTCACACACCCCTTGGCAGTCAGCACCTCTCATCCAGACGTATCTGAGGCTGCTGGACTTCAAATTTCCGGCCCCCGCTTTCCTTTTCTGAGGCACAGTGCTGGAGATTGGAGTGTGGGCAGACACAGAGGGGTAGGGGCTGGAGGAAGAGGAGCAAATCAAGCCCTCTATTCTCCTGTGTATGTGTGTGTATGGGGGGGGGTTGTTAGTGCTGGCTTTGGGCAGTGTAACAGACACTCTTGGCTTAGACATCTGAAGACAGCAACCCTGCTGGGAAGCCATAGTACAGTCTAAATAATGTGTCCGGGTTTCAGGTAGTTGGAAACCCGGACACATGATTCCAAACCTGAACTGTCCGGGTGAATCCCGGACAGGTGGCAACCCTAGGCAGGAGCGGAGACGGCTCAGCACCGGAGGGCTGTGTTTGACGTGTACGTCTGTCATAATGTGCTAATATGTGGTACACAATGTGGCGTCATAAGGGCCCATCCAAAAAAAAGCTGTGTTTAATACAGCTTTAATTGCTTGTTTTGGCTTTTTTCCCCCTTAAAGTGTCTCCTATATAAATATGGAGGTAACAGTCTGTAATACATCAGAAGCTTCCTCCAATGAATGCTGGCTGTGGGCTTGAATGGCTCTGACATATCACCCACCGCAGACTGCTGTAAGAGTTCACCAAGGTGCTTACTACAGCAATTCGAGAATGACAACACAAGAATTTAGAGGACAACTTCCAAGCACAGGTGTCAAGGCAATCCCTGTGTTCCCGGAGCCATATCTCTGCCCTCCCCTCCACTCCTCCGCCCGCTGACTCCACACCACATCCCCTCCGAAACACAATGGCAAGAGATGAGCCGAGTGCGCCGCAGCCAATCAAAGTGGAGGAGTGTGAGCACGGAGCCTTGTGATTGGATGGCGAGATATGAGTATACAAATAGGTTTGTGGAGCGCCAGAAGGGAGAGCTGTGACTGAGGAGGAGGAGGCGGCCAAGAGGGATTAACCTGTGCTAAATCCTCCGGAGCTCCATTCACTGACATCTCCTACAGGAGGAGGGGGCACCGCTATCCGGGATCTCCACCATTCCGACTGCGGACGAGTCACTGCGCTCTGTGGTTTCTTGCAGCAAACATGCCAAGCCAGGTGAAGGCAGCATCAGGAGTGACCCATGTAGAGGAGGTGGAGGAGGAACTGGTCACCTATCCGCCTGGAGATTCCCTGCAACTCCATGCACACATCCCAGACTTCAACATATACCAGGCTTTGTACGACAAGTCCATCCACCACCCCCAAGGTATTTCTAGACAGCCCCAGGACAGCTTTATCAGCCCTTCTCAGCCTTTCACCCCACAGGAACCCCCTAAAATAGTTCTCACCCCACAGGAACCCCTGAAATGATTTCCACCCCAGAGGAACACCATGAATATTCACCCCACATAATCCCCTGAAATGACCTCCCTCCCAGAAGAACCCCTTGAATATTCACCCCAGAGGAGCCTCTGAAATAAGGTTCACCCCCAGAGGAGCCCTTTGAAAAAAGGTTCACCCCCCAGAGGAGCCCTTTGAAAAAAGGTTCACCCCCCAGAGGAGCCCTTTGAAAAAAGGTTCACCCCCCAGAGGAGCCCTTTGAAAAAAGGTTCACCCCCCAGAGGAGCCCTTTGAAAAAAGGTTTGCCCCCAGAGGAACTCCTAAAAATGTTCTGATCTTTGGTAAGCTAATTAATCGGGGGTCACCCTTCCAATGGTGACTTGAATGTCCCCATGACAGATCATTGGTGTTGTGTCAGCTCCCAAACTATTCTGAATCCATAAGATGGGAGGTCAGCCAGCCACAGTTGGAGAAAGACCTAGAGGAGTCTAGTTTAGAATGAGACAGGAGGTGTGTTACTGGCGTTATCACTAGGGGCAAATAAAGGGGAGAAAAAAAGAAAACAAATGCAGCCAGTACATTTAAGAATTGGTAAGATGCAATATATTATGGTTTAGTTTAATGTGTTTTTTTTTTTTTTTTTTTTTTTTTTTTTTTTAACAATAGAATTACACATAGTGGACTCAAACCTCCTCCTCTTCTTGGGTCTCCCACTGGCGCTCCTGGTTCCTCCTCTCTGGCTAGTGCCCCTAATAGGAAGCTGCTTCCCATGGGGACACTCGTATGAGCTTGCTCCTGAGACTCCATTGACACAGACAGTGGGACTTGGCTCCACCGCCCTGTCACTGGCTTTGATTGACAGCAGTGGGAGGGGATGGCCACCTGTCAAATGCCTTACAAAAGCTTTTCAGAGGAGTGACAAGTTTTGTCGCAAATGTAAACTTGGCCTTAAAGTGGTTGTAAAGGCTCAAGGTTTTTTTTACCTTTGTGCATTCTATGCATAAAGGTAAAAACCTTCTGTGTGCAGCAGCCCCCCTAATACTTACCCTGAGCCCCATCTTGATCCAGCGATGTGCATGAGAGCAGCGGCTCTCCTAGGTCTCTTCCTCCTCATTGGCTGAGACACACCATTGGCTCCTGCTAGTGAGCCAATGAGGAGAGAACAAGGGACGGGGCCGAGCCACCCTCTGTGTGTGAATAAGCACAGAGCAGCGGCGTGGGAGGGAGCCTGCTTGTGTGCCCCCATAGCAAGCTGCTTGCTGTGGGGGAACTCTGCAGGAGAAAGGGGCCAAGAGTGCCGGTGGGTGACCCGAGAAGAGGATTGGTGCTGCACTGTGTAAAACCACTGCACAGAGCAGGTAGGTATAACATGTTTGCTATTCTAAATAAATAAAATCTTCTTTTTAATATCACTCATGCATTGGACCCCAATCTTCTACACCACGTTCACGGTGCCCTCCCAGCACACTGACTGAGCTGTCAGACAGCTCCTGCTCACCATTCGCGATTGGTATTTGCTGGCAGGGGTTCACAATCATGTGACAGCGGTACATGGTCAGGAACACTGCCTCCTGTCATTCAGTACACCTTAAGGGTCCAGTGGGAGGTGTTGGCAAGGGGTTAATATAGCGACAGGGTACCTTTTACTAATAATAACTGCTGTTGAATAAGGTAATTTCTCTTCATAACATAATAAATGTTTCACACTGTCAGAAATAACTGATATTTTTCAATTGATTGATTATGGTTATTGATTGTTTTTATAGATTTATTTATTATTGTTCATCACTTCCTCAAACATTTTTCCTCTGCAGAATTTTGGACGGAGGTTGCCTCTGACTTTTATTGGAAATCCCCTCCCAGTGGCAAAGTGCTGGATTATAATTTTGACCTCACGAAAGGCAATATATTTGTGGAATTCATGAAAGGGGCAAAAACCAATGTGTGCTACAACGTGCTGGACAGAAATGTTTTGGAGAAAAACCTTGGGGCCAAGACGGCATACTTCTGGTAATATATCATACATAGTAAACATTGTGTCTAATTGACCAGCCTAGTTAAGATATGTAACTGTGTGTACACAAGCCTCCATGTGACATAAGAAATCCACAAAGACACATTTTTGTATTTACATTGTATAGAATGGTTTACAATGTGTATAATATGGTCGTATTGATTGCCTAAAGAGCACAGGTTTTGCTTAGGAGCTGTTAAGCCCTTTGGGTTTAATAAAGTATTCTGAATCTGGAATAGGGTACAGGGAGGCAATTTCCATTAAAGGGGTTGTAAACCCTCATGTTTTTTATGCATTAAGGTGAAAAAAAACTTCTGACAGTCACCAGCCCCCCCCCCCCCCCCCCATTTTACTTACTTGAGCCCCGTAATTCCCATGCCGGAGACGCGCTGTCCCTCTCTGCACGCGGTCCCTACTCTTGATTGGATAAATTGACAGCAGCGCAGCCATTGGCTTCCGCTGCTGTCAATCAAATCCAATGATCCGGGGGGGCAGGGCCAGGTCCGGCATTCGTGTCTATGGATGCAAATGCTGGACTCGGGAGCGTGCCCGCAAGGTAACCCCCCCGGGAGAGCGTTTCTCCTAGGGGGTTATATCTGAAGTGAGGAGGAGCTGCCGAGGGACCCCAGAAGTCGAGGATCGGGGCCACTCTGTGCAAAACAAGCTGCAGAGTGGCGGTAAGTATGACATGATTATTTTTTTTATTTTTTAATGACAAAGAGCCTTTACAATCACTTTAGGCTTTCTAAAGTTAATTGGTATTGACGTAATTCACACACCTCAGCTAATCAGAGAAAGCCTTGTATTCATTCCGAAAATGCACTCAGCCCAGCTCGATTTTTCTTCTGGGGGCCAGGCAGGAAGTCTCCATACTGCTGCCTGAACACGTTGCTGTATACTGTGTGTAGCTGATGCAGTACTCACAGTGGGTGCATCTGTTAGTGAAGGTAATAATTTGTTTGATCCAAACAAACCATTTTAAAGCAGATCTTCAGCCAGAAAATTAAAGTACCTCCTGCCCACCCCTTTTTCTCTGTATAACGGCTTTTTTTGTTGTTTTTTTTTTTTTTAGGGTCTAGGCAAATGCTGTGTGCTGTGCCTGCTGTGATATGTACATCATATATCCCAGGAGGCCTTAGGCCCCTTTCAAAGGGACGCCTCCGAGAACCAGGTTCTGCTTGCTCAGCGGGGGATCTCTCCGCTGATCCCCGCTGAGCAGCCGGATAGCTCTGCATAGCGGAGCAGACACGGACACAGCCCACTCTTGTCTATGGGGCAATTAGACGGAAATTAACTGCCTGTCTGTTTCGATCCGATGCCATCTGATTTGATCTGTCAGATGGATGGGGAATAGGTCCCCCATTCGTCTGTTTTGGGCGGACAGGATCGGATCGGATAGCGGGTGTCAGTGAACATGTGTCTGCTGACATCCACTGCTCCATAAAAAGGGCTGGAGGGTTCGATCAGGCCCGTCTGAAAAACTGACAGGTGGACCTGATCGGATCGCCCATGTGAAAAGGGCCTTACTTTGTAACTAAGTGAATGAGGGGGGGTGGGCCTAGTGGCACATCATCGGGAGTTGCGCCCACTGAACCCGGAAGAGCTGCTGGGCCTGATGAATTCTGGGATAACATGGCGGCAGGTGGTTCAAGAGGTGGCAGGGCGTGAGAGGATCTCAGCGGGACAACGGTGCATGGGTGAGTATCTGATATGTGCAGTACCTACCTCCTGGTAAGTGTGGGTAAGCCGAAAATAATGGGGAGGTTGGTGGGTCTAGATTGGAGGTAAAGTCAGAGCAAGCTAGAGATAGGCTTTAAAGCTGGCCATAGTTGAGTAGGGTTTTTTATTTTTTATTTTTTTTAGTCGGCAGAAAAAAACCCACATTCAGGTGAATGGAGGAATTCGCCTGTGGTGAGCTTGAACGCCTGCTTTCCCTCTACAGTGTTTGGAAGAGGTATCTTAAAGTGGCCATACTCTGTATAATCTGATTGTAAAAGGCAAAACCTAAACAATCCAGTATCCAATCAGCCAGGTCCTTTCACTGCATAGTTGATGGTAGATCTAAAGGAGATTATACAATCTGATTGATTTGTACAGCGTATGAACCGTTTTACACGTGCCTTAGATTGGCTCAGTAGGTGAGCTCCCAAGAGTCTACTCTAATGCTTCCATGAAACATTGGTTGCAGAAGGTGGAGGTGTGATCATCTCCAAATTTGACCAACAAATCTATATATTATCTGAAAAGTCTGGTGTTTTACGGTCAGGGAAAAAAACAGCACAAATAGATAAATTCACAGCTATTAATACATTGCTTCGAGCAGTAAACGTTAAAGCCTCTGTCACCTTAGTTTATTGATCTCTATTGAGTCTCCATTGTGTAGATTTTCCTGCTCTTCCTGTATGGTCACTGGGATTCCTCAAATTCCTCAAGAGAAACATGCAATGCAATAACAGGTGACTGAGGCTTTAATGTTTACTGCTCGATGCAAAACTAAAAGAATATAATGTGATACCATAGTCAAATTATATTCAAATGTGGTGCCGCACTCCCAAACGTTAATGTGTTAGTATCCCTTTAAATCTGCTTGCATAGTAATTTTCAAAATCAGCATATCATATCAAACCATATATAACATAAACAAAACAATGCATCAGTCCATAAAGTGTCCTTTGGTATGAATTTGCTTGCATATGCTCAATCTTTCATAAAAAAAGGCTTATGTTCACATATCGAAACGACTGCTTCCTTAACTTGTGTTCACTACTATGTGCTCCAGTCATCCACATGCTTTAGTGATAATCCCCTCATCCAATGTGCCCTCACCTGGGAGATGAGACCAAGCAATGGTCTATATGCGCTTTTGTCCCTCTCTGGGGATCTGTTTTATGCTGTTTCACTCCTTTGCTGGTAATCTTGAGATTAGAATCCTCATTCTCTTACACTTATCTCCATACTCCAAAATCATAAAGAGAGAAAGCTGGACATAGCGCTTTATCTTTTAAAACAACCGGTTTATTAAACACGAAGTATAAAAACCCTCACATTTTTCTGTTGCTTAGAGTACACCAAACTGTAAAAAGCTTTCAGTCCTCACAGTGTGGATGTAAGACAATATTACCACAGTATGCTCACAATGCGCGCCTCAGTGTGAAAAGATTGGCCCCTCCCCTACATGTTACGCCACAGGGTCACGTGGCTTCCTCAGGGGGATGATTGGAACACATAGTGGTGAATACTAATTTAAGGAAGCAGTTGTTTGGATATGTGAACACAAGCCTGTTTTTTTATGAAAGATTGAGCATATGCAAGTAAATTCATACCAAAGGATACTTTATGGACTGATGCATTGTTTGTTTTGGTAATGTTATGTATGTATGTATGTATGTATGTATGTATGTATGTATGTATTCTTTTATTTCTGAGTATGCGTAGTCTTGCTCTTATGGGTTTATTTTTTTTGTACGAAAACCGTACTAATGAAACGAAAATCGGACGTTGAGTTCACATCCAACAAAAATTTTATAGTCTGCACATCCAGCTTTTGTCTGACGAAAAAGCGAAATCGGCTTTCAAAAGGACGGTACTAACTATCTGAAAGTTGTACGAATTTTTCCATCCGATTTTCGTATCGTGTGTAAAGGCCTTAGGAGTAATTGTAAGTAAAACATGAACAAAATACTATATTGCACACAGAAATTTTGGAAGGAAAAAAAAAAAAAAAAAAAAAAGAATCATCCCAGGTATGGAGATTTTTACATACTTACATGAGGATTGCGGAATCTCTACTGAGCTATTGTATTCAGACAGCTGCAGAGTCAATGGCTGTCTGAGGATTTATTAAGTCAGCAGCTACAAAAACTAGCTGCTGACTTTTAATAAACAGACATTCACCTGTCCCATGATCCAGCAATGTGGTTGACCAAGCCGTTCTGTTCCTGGTGGCAGCATCTCAACTGTGGGCACCCGGCTGTGACAAATTGCGACTTCACAGCCGGGTGCCCACTGCACATGCGCAAGCTGTGCATTCTGAATGGTCCAGCAGTCATGTGATGTGTCCCTGAAGACTGCATGGAGGGGGGAGAAGAGAGGATCCAAGTGGGAGTAAGGAGTGGGTACCTGTCAAAACCAGGTACCCTCCCCCCTTTTAAATTAAGAAGTGGGTGATTGCTGGGACTGCCCTGCTGTCTAGTAACCAATCAATTGCCTGCCTTTCACATGAAAAGTCCCGCCCTTTGTCCGGACCTGCCATGCTTCCCGTCTTGTGTAAATAAGTTATGGGAGGGGGGAGTGCTGCGATCTTATGGAAGGGGCAGTCTGTAATATTGATGGAGGGTCTGTGATGAGGGGAGTCTGTGGTGAGGGGGATCTGGGGTGGGGGTGGGATCTGTAACGGAGGGGAGTCTGTGATGGGATGGTCTGTGATTGGCGGGGGGAGATATGGAATGGTCTGTGATATGGGGTTTGGAATTGAACGTACCGGTATGTTATATAATTTTGTATATAGACAAGGTGCTGTTGCATGTAAATCTGACTTCCTGATGAATTTAATTTTAGTTTTTATTATGATATAAAATTATGTATGTGTGTGTGTATATGTGTGTATGTATATATGTATATATATATATATATATATATATATATATATATATATATATATATATATATATATATATATATATATATATATATATATATATATATATATAATTTATTATATCACACACACGCTATCTTTTAGAAAATTGTGTGTTTATACTACCAGGTATGAGGCTTGTCCATATTGTAAGATCTGCAAAGCTGGCCATAGACTGTTCGAATCTCGTCCGGTTCAGCACGGAGTGGCCGATATTGAAACCATGTATGGGCATGCTGTTTGTACTCAAGTTGATTGATACAACCAGCCTGTCAGATTTTTTTTGGGTTTATCTTTATTGCTGCTCATTACAACAGGAAATGTACTAGTCGGTGATCTTGGAAACTGATATTATTTAGGAGGGGAAAGCAGCATCTTGATGTTTTGTGCTGACGTACGTTGGAAATCATGGTGGAGCCAGTATATGATATTACTAATGCCGTGTACACACGAGCTGACTTTTCGACCGGACTGGTCCGACGGACTCTCCGATGGACTTCCAACAGCCTTTCTGAATGAACGGACTTGCCTACACACGATCACACCAAAGTCCGATGGATTCGTACGTGATGACGTACGACCGGACTAATATAAGGAAGTTGATAGCCAATAGCTACCCTAGCGTCGGTTTTAGTCCATCGGACTAGCATACAGACTAGCAGATTTTTCGACCGGACTCGAGTCCGTCGGAAAGATTTGAAACATGTTTTATTTCTAGGTCCGTCGGACTTTTGGGGAAAAAAAGTCCGCTGGAGCCCACACACGATCGAATTGTCTGACGGAGTCCGGTCCGCCTGACCAAGTCTGCCGGAAAGTCCACTCGTGTGCACGCGGCATTAGAATCACAAGATAACTTCTACTTGTTCTGGTACATTTCACAGTATAATAACAAGCAATGAGCTTTGATAACCCTATAGCCAGGTAGAATAAAGGCAGCGATATAAAAGGGATTTTGATTATTGGCTGGTGATCAAATCTCTGAAGATCCTATTTTTAAACCAATGTGCATATACAAAGTGCATTTCATATATCACAAATGTTATCTTTGCATAGCCAACATACAAAAAAAGAACTGAGATAACATATGCAGTGATGTTCTTTGTATATCCTATCATGATCCTAAATATGCACCTACAATCACTGTTCTGTGCGTTAGTTTCTCTTTGTAGAGGTATACTTTAGGCAAAACTTTTTGTTTTAGTTTTGAATAGAATGGAGAGGGATTAGAACATGTGGGGTATTTCTTGCTTTCTGTGTCCCTGTTAGGCTGTTCGACATGGAGCGGACTCCGCCAGCTCAGCGGGGAATCTGTCCACTGATCCCTGCTGAGCAGGCAGATGGCTTGTCTCTGTCCGCTCCGCTTATGCAGAGTGGACACAGACACAGCTTGCTTTCCTCTGTAGGTGGTTGGATGTAAATGGACCTCCTGTCCCTTTTACACCTGACAGCCATCTGATCTGCTAGACGGGGAATAGATCCCTATCCGTCTGTTTTTAGTGGATTGGATCGGATGTTGGCGGTGTCAACAGACACATGTCCATTGATATTCACTGCTTCACAGAGCCTAAAAAACTGACAGGCAGACCCGATCAGTCCGCCCGCGTTAAAGGGGCCATAGTGGGATTCACCCCGTAAGCTTGTCCTGTTGATTGTTATCAAAAGTGATGGTGAAAGAAAATCCCAAATGTTGGGGTGTCACCAGAACAGGAATAGAAGGTAAATCTTCCAACGGGGCCCCTGTTGACAACCAGGGATTCCCTCACTTTGGAGGGATTGCTTCTCAATTCCTGTTTAGGCTATGGGACAGAAAGTGGAGGAAAATCTTCCCTATGGGGCACAGATGGCACAAAATACGGACAGGGGTTATGACACTCCATTCAAAACAAAAAAGAAAAGGTTTTTTTTGCTTTTGTTCTACTCAGTTTGGCCTTTTAGAGTGATTTCATAGATATTTCTGCAGTATGTGATTTTGCATCTGCTAGTATTGGTCAGATGTCGTGCTGCTGCTTATTTACCTCCCAAGACACTGATCATGTACATAATGTAGATGTGTTTGCCTCTAACAGCTACTTTGGTCTGGTCCATTCCTCTTGCCTGAAGAATAGGCTGAGAGCCATTGTTTTCAGATTAGCGTCTGATGGAATACAACCACTTTGAAAATGACTGATTAGACTGTTGCTTCTTTTGATCTTATTTCAGCTACTAGATGCTGAGGTGCGCCCTTAGTATTGATGTGCACCTTTGGATTGCCATTGGGTTCTTACTTTTCATTTTTGAAAGACAAAAGCAGAGACTTTATGGACATAGGATAAATTGCTGTAGAGCAGTGGTCTCCATACTACCAGGGGGGGGGGGGGGGGGGGGGGCAGATGCGGCCCTTTGCTTGCTTTTATCCAGCCCTTGGGGCACTGTTTCATCCACTGATCCCGACAATGGGGATTATTCCCAACCCCCCCCCCCCCCCACTGACACCAATGAAGGGACACAATTCCTCCCATTGACACCAAGGATGGGGCACAATTTCTCACAATGACACCAACAATTGCACTTCAATGTTTAACAGCCACTGCCATAGAAACTTTAGATGACAGTCCTAGTCTCCAACTCCAACATGATTTGATTTTAGGTCAGCCAACATTCCTACTTGTCTTTATAATAAAGGCGACATTCTGTCCCCATTACAAAGACACATAGCAAATGTATCACCTCCGCCCAGTGATATACTTAGCTCCTTGTGGTAAGCAGAAATAGAGGTTGGATGACTTAAAGGACGTGTTGATATATATCTGGATGACCTGTGCAGTGGTGATTATGGTAATAGAGAGAGAGAGCAATACAGAAAGGCATCGCCAGCACTGTCTCTGAAGGGTTTCTGTTAATAGACCAATTTCAATGAGATTTTCTATTGCTGTTGTAGTATTATACCTGATAATTAAAGGGCTACAATCAGATTATATAGTAGCTAATCTTTGCTACATTTGCTTTGCATGTTTACATTGATACTGTTACATCACCACTAATATAAATGTGTGCTAGCTTTAGATGTCAAGAGACTGATGCAGTAAACAGATGACTATTGCAGCTATTTGAGAAGCCCAGTTTGTGTAAGTCAAGAATGCAAGGCTAACCGGTACTATCATCACAGGCAATCTGACAGATGAAACACCATTTCTTCTGATTTCTGCAGATCCCTGATCAATATATTACCCCAGACTTAGGCCACAAATGCTCTGAATATACTAGTTGGGTGAAGTTTGAATTGCAACAATATTTGATTCTTAATTTTAGAACCATTAGATCTCTCTATAAAGTCAATGTTAACTCTTAGCTGTGATCTACTGTATGAAAGCAGCTCGCTTCTAAAGTAGCTGCTTTATTAGGAATTACCATAGATGTGTTGTCCTGGGGGTCTCGGCAGGGGGTTAGCAAAAATCAGCCTTGAGGCACATCTGTTTTACATGAAACCAACCATATGTGGTTAATTAGAACACAGTACAGATGAACCAATCGATAAAAAAATGATTTCACAATAGATCAGGTTCATTCTATACGTTACAAATAAAGTTAAAGTGTTGCTAAACCCGCAATTATAAAATCAGTCTGTATATGCAATAAAGTATGCTTGTTAAGGGGTTAATCCTCTGCATTGTGTAAAAAGGTTGTTTGATCCTGTCTTCTCATATCCTCCCCTTCTTTCACAGTCCCCAATCCATCTCCTGATGAAACATAGTCTTGGGGGCACTGTGCACATGCCATGTTTGGTGTGTATTGCTAGAGAGTTTTTTTTTTCTCTTGGGAGAGTGCATGTGATCAGCATGGGGCCAATCAGCACTGTCCATGCAGAGGGTCAGGGGTGCATTCTCATAGGGCAATCGGGGGAGAAAAAAAACTCCTCCTACAAGCTTTAACCAGACACTGATAGAAGTTACAAGACTACTATATACTGCTAATGAGAAAAGGTATTTAGCAGTTTATATTTACCAAAACTATTGCATTTCCATGTTCTGTGTACTGTGGGAGACCAGATACAGTGAATACATGGTCGTGGGTTTAGTTACACTTTTTAAGTCCCATGTATTCATTATTACAGATTGAATTTTAAAATACTGCTGGTTTTGAACTGCCTGAATCCTCCCCTTAAGTTTGAACGACAGAAATCCTACAGCGCGTATGGTATACGTCATATACAGTACATGTTATCTGTATGTGGACCTGTTTGTCTAGAGTTCAGTTTTGACTAGCTGACATTTTTTTGTTATGTATAACTGCGATGGTAATAAAATGAACAGGGCCTATGTTTGCTCACTTTACAGCTATATTAATATTCAAACAGGTTTGACATGATCTTAAAATGTCAGACTATTATACATGCTGATGATTGCAGCCTTGCATACATTTTACGTGACATAACAGAATGTCTTTTTATAGAAGATCTATTTATAAATTATTTTCACACAACATTCACCCAGGGTTCACACGGTTTCACAAAGGAATCCAACTAGAAAATGTAAGAATCTTGGGTGAAATTTCATAAATGAACTGCTAGTAAGATTTTAAATCTGTAAAAAATGTGAAGTCTAAACCAGCCTTTCTCAACCTTATTACCCCAGAGGAACCCCTAAATAATTTTCAGGTCTCTGGGAACCACTGATAAAAACCAAATCATTGTGGGTCAAATGAGGAAAATGTCCCTTATAGTGGTGGCAAGTGTAAAGAATGCCACCCTTAGGCAGGCCCTAGATGGTGCAAGTTTCTTTCCTGAAACCATGGGTTGCAGGAAATAAATTTTCACAAATCCCCCTTCAACACAGACAGCGTCGACAGGGGAATCCATCTTGCCGAGCAATGGTTTTCTCTCAGCGGGGAGGGGGGAGCCCCCCAACGGTAGAAGGCAGTGATTATCGCTATTGGCTATATATACTGATCAATCAACTTGGTACGTTCAGCCTGCCCACTAATGCTTCCAATCTCGGCTGCTTCCTGCTGAACTGAGATTTGAACTGTGTATGGCCGGCCCTACAGATAGCTAAAATGATCACTGGGGTCATGCTGCTGGCTTTGCCAAGTGGCACTGGATCCAGAAGTATGCAGGCACCGTCGAATGGGAGGTCAATCGGCTTCACCTCAAGGAAGCAGGCTAGCACTAATTAAGCTTAAACCTACTCTCGCGCCCCTTCTAACTCCCCTGCAGAACAAAATGCCTATACTTGCCTATTATTAGGGTACTCCGTTCTGGTCATGTGAACAGCTCCCAGCAGCCAGCTTCAGGGGAGAGGAGGGACAGCTGCTAATGGATGCCTCATAGTAAGACTATGGATGACGTCACTGCCCAGGCAATTCCATCCATTGTCAGTGCTCTCTCCTCTCTTCTGAAGCCGACCGCTGGGGAGATCCCAATACCAGACTGGAGCTTTCTGAAAATAGGTAAGCATATCCATCCTTGCTGTGAAGTCCGCAGGTTGAATGATCTAAATCAGGGCAGCACAAATGTAACACAAAATTGTGTCATAGTGCCATAGTGATCAGTGGTCATGGTGAAAGGTGGTTGTATATAAGGCATGGTTTATTGTGATGCACCTTTTCACATCTCCCAGCATCTGCTTCCTTTGTGTTTCTGGGAATTCAGCCACATGATTGGCTACCATGCACAGCTGCACCAGATTTTGCACTCTCCAGTTTTAGTACAGCAACCCCAATGTTTAGCTGGATGTACAGCATCTAAACACAGTACATGGATCACATGCAAGATATAGTATACAGTGACTGCATACAATGACATACAATCCCAACACGATTCTAGCCATGTCATACTGTCTCCTGCCATTCAGATAACACTTGTGTTTACCCATCAGATTAGGTCTAAACAACGTTAAATGAAAACCTATTTAATCATTTGATAGTTGTAAGAAGACCTGAATTGTTTGTCATGAAAGTGTTTAATTGCATCAACTGTATTAAAAGTGCATTTTAAATAGTGAACCTTCTCAAGACTTTATGCAGAAAAGCAACTCCTTAGGCAAAAAACCAAAGTAACCACATTACATACAGCAAAATCGGCCTAGCAAATGTAGATGACTGTTCCTGTTGTGAATTTAGGGGCTTTATAAAGCCGTTCAGTGGAAAATGATTTTCAAAATGCAGTACTTTCTAGCACTTTGTTGTGATAAGCTATTGTGAGTTGCTACAATTTTCTCTCAATTTGCTCTACTAAATAATTCATCTCTTATCCTTTGTTAATTTATAGAAACCTATAATGAGCTGTGCATTTCTGAAGGTGGTTTTTTTTTTTTTTTTTTTTTTTTTTTTTGACAGGTGAATTTACTTTTGTTGTGGCAATATCTTGATGGTTCCACGTCAGTAAGGCAGGGTGCTGGCCACAGCTTGTGTACACAGAACTAAAGGATCTGCGTCCCTTTAACTGTTGAAATACCTGATAATACTTTCACTTCTTAGGTAGTCAACACACGCACACACAGCAGTTTATTGACATGTATTTATAGCTCTAAAAATGTCAGCTAGTCTAGCGCAGATAGTCAGTATCTTGTAACTTTTATCAAATTCAGTGTATCCCCTATGTGACATTTCCAACAGTAGAACACATCTATTCCAGTCCACGTTTTCTGCGACCATTGTGTTTACAGACTGTTAAATAAAAAAAAATGCACTTGTGTATAGTAGGATTGTGGCTTTTCAGGTCAAATCTTAACCATAACACTACATGCCTGGAATTTGCATGTTCTCTATGTGCCTGCATGCATGGGTTTCCTATGGGTACTCCGGTTTCCTCCCACACTCGAAAGACATGCTGGTAGGTTAACTGTTTCCTGGCTAAATTGTCCCTTGGCTCCCGGCGGGAGCCAATGGCTGCGCTGCTATCAATCTATCCAGCAAAAAGTAATTGCTGCCCTATCAAAAATAAATGAAAAACTATATGTGCGAAAAAGCAACAACTTCCTATGAGATGCATACAGTAACAGATACTTTTTTTTCAAATAATAAGTTGCGCTAATCATCTAAAAGTATGAATGAAATGAGTAAGAAATGACAACAAATAAAGTCCATACAACATGTTTTCTTCAATCTCTCCCCATCACCCCTCAGCGAGCTTAAAAATTCTTACACTATGTAAGCTTTTTATTTCTTCATTGGGGATATTGTGTGATTGAGCTCTATATGAGTGATGGAAGCCTTATGAAGACGCTGTGGCTGTGACCGTTGCTGTGTCCATTAAAGGCCCTGGCCGGGTATTGAGCCGAAAGCGCTTGTGGTCTCCAGTAATAGGAGATCATAGGGAGTCAGAAAGTGGCAGTGAATCTAGTGGTGGAAGTCATCTCTTCTCTTTACGTCACGTTTTTTTGGGTGTATTATTCGTCATTGCCATGCTGATATTGCTACATTGGATGGACTGTATTTGTTATTTCTTACTCATTTCATTCATACTTTTAGATGATTAGCACAACTTAATATCAATCTATCCAATCGGGACATGAGACACCAGCCGGAGCTGGTGTGCTCGTTCCCATCATGGCAATTACAGGGCTCAGGTAAGTATAAGGGGGTGCTGCTGCAGCAAAGGAGGATTTTCACCTTAATGCATAGAATGCATTAAGGTGAAAAATGACGAGGGTTTACAACCCCTTTTAAAGTGGATATAAACCCTCGCATATACCCAGTGAAGTTAACAGCCTCAGATGATGCATCGGGATGAAACAAATCTCCCTACATAAGTTTTACCTGTGTATCTGCTGTCTTCATCTTTATATACTGTTTAGAAAGTGCATATGGAATGTTGTCTTCCTGTTCCAGCAGGGGGAGTGGAGTCTTGCCATACACTGTGAGACAGCTGATTGGAGGAAAGCCACACACCCCCCCTCTACTTATAAGCAGAGGCTTGTAGAGCTGTGCTGTGAATTGACCAGCTCTCTGCTAATCTATTTAAAAGCACCCACCCCGACACAAATTTCAGCCTGGTTTTATCACAGTTGACAGAGAACTTGTCAGTTATCATGCTGATAACAGAAGAATGGAGCAAGAGAAAGTTATGGGACTTGGGGCTTTGAAGAGAGATAAGAAGACACCGCAGATATATGTGCCAAGTTCAAATTTCATGAACCAGGTTTACATGCAGTTTAACTCCCTATGCTCCCCCAACTGCTCTTTCAGGGTCCTGGGGAAATGCCCCTCCTGTCAAATCCCCCCCCCCCCCCCATAGTTTTGTAGAACTTTACAATAAGTAGGCTGCTAAATAATTTTAAAATCATTTTTAAGAATCTTTTAATTTAGTAATATGTAATGTTAAAGCACACTGCCCACACCATTGATATAATCTGAGCAAGGTCCTTTAATTGGCATATACATGTGTGCACATCTACCACGAGCTTGTGTTTGCAAAGATTAATCATAGAAATGAGTGTCAGCAATGGATAGCTAGCAGGTCTGTGGTGTATGTACTGTGCATATTTCAAAAGGTATTACATGGTACTTGGTACACCCATCAAGAGAACTGTAAAGCTGCAGCATGATGAATTTCAGTCTTCCTGCTACATTATAAAATAAATAAAAACTCCAGCAGGAGAATGGGACCTTGTAAATCACCATGACAGGTGAAAGGAGCTTGTGATCTCTCATACAGAGTCCCTGAGAAACAAA
This sequence comes from Aquarana catesbeiana, assembly GCF_042186555.1. Lineage (NCBI taxonomy): Eukaryota > Metazoa > Chordata > Amphibia > Anura > Ranidae > Aquarana > Aquarana catesbeiana. The sequence goes on from NC_133328.1 coordinate 458,483,139, forward strand.
AATACAAGAAGCTGCCGATAGAGGATTCAACTGCCTGGTTTCTGCTCTTATCTAAAATACACCAGAGATCCATGTTTTATTTCATTGAAGATAATCTCCCAAACTAATATTAACAACCAATTTTCTTTTGGAATTTCAGGGAAGGTAATTCGCCTGCAGATTCTTCTGTAATTTCCTATGGTGATTTACTGATAAAAGTCTGCAAGCTGTCAAATGCCTTAAGAAAGTTGGGTAAGTATTGTATGGGGTACACTGAGAATTGGAACAATACCAGTAAAGTGTACAGCAATATATAGAACTCCTGCTAAAAACATACAAGTCATGTTCTATATTCCCTGATGATGGCAGACATATAGGTTTGCAATCCTCTGTGGATTGTTTAGTTTATAGATCAGGGATATACAATTAGTGGACCTCCAGCTGTTGCAAAACTACAAGTCCCATCATACCTCTGCATCTGGGTACCATGCTTGTGGCTGTCAGTCTTGCTATGCCTCATGGGACTTGTAGTTCTGCAACAGCTGGAGTTCCGCTAATCCCTGTTTTAGAGTATAATTAAGACATATGCAGAAATTAGCATTAGGATGTGTTCACCTTTTAATGTGAAACATGAAATTAAACTCCTTGCTTAATTTTCTTATCCTTGGAGGCTGGTGAAATATCTCAGCCCGTATCAGAATAAACACTGAGGCCACAAAGGATCTTGTGGTGGGCACTGTTCCTGGGTTGATAATATATTACGACCTTTTTTAATGTATTTTATTATCTCCGAATCATGTAATAAATGTATGTACATGTTCCTGTGTTCGCTGGACTTTGGTGCAGAATCTACCAGAGATGTAGTATTCTGACTTGTGATGGCCATACACACTTCGATAGATGATTTTCTTTTCTGATCAATCCCTTCTGACTGGAGTATTTAACCTATAGTCAATAACCCATTTGATTGATATGCAGGGAAGTGGATTTCAAATGATTGTTAAAGTTGATCTTCAACTTAGAAACCAAAAATTAAAAGTCAGCAGCTACAAAACGGTAGCTGCTGACTTTTAATAATGGGAAACTTACCTGTGTGGGAATCCAGTGCAGTTCTCACCTCGGTATGTTTATTGGGAAGCCGGCTGTGACTACTTGCAGCTACATAAATGGCTTCTCACTGCGCATGCGTGAGCAGCGCTGCACTCTGTGAACGGTCCAGCAGCCTTCTGGGACCTGTGACATGTCCCAGAAAGCTGAAGGGGGGGCAGAACTTGCATTCGGTTCATCGTGGTGATCCGACCGGAAGTGGGAGAGTCTAACTGTCACAACCAGGCACCCCCCCCATCCCCCAAAAGGGTAAAGTACCAAAACCTAGAGTGGGGGGGGGAAGCCAGACAAATGGAACCTCGTGATGGTAAATTCTGTCGCATCTGTTTCCACCATGTAATCATTGATTGAGATACGATTGTGTTTATGAACAAAGTGTTCTAGTGCTGCCCACTGATCCAAAATGATCACTAACTTTCCACAGTGGCCGATCGACTCACTTTGATCCAATCCTATATAATTCAAGTGCCCACAAGGAAAGTTATGGCAATTCATTTGTTTTGATTGAATGACCTATAGGTTGGATAATACAATTGAAGTGTGTATAGCCACTATACAGTATGGCAGAGACCCGCATCAATGTCAGGTATATTATTTGGTGTGTGCTGCCCACAGGTAAAACACAGCCTAGACACATAAGGGTCCTTGTGAATACAGTATGTAGTAGTCACAGAGCCATCATCTCTGATGTATCTTGGTTACATGTGTTGTATCGCTGACACATTGTTAAAAGAGACTTAGCTGCATACAAATTCACAGAATTTCTGTGAAATGATGAAAATGCAATTGTCATGTTTACATGGTGATCTAGCTACATGAAGTGTGCTGAATACAATAAACGTTTGCTTTTAATGATTAGAGCAGAATCCTACACACTACATCTATAAGCAGCACACACATCGGGCCTATAGAAACTGTTACAGAAGGAACATATTGGTGAATGTTCCTTTTTAACACATATAAGGGGAATTTTATCAGTGTTATTAATATAGCATATTGTATTCTTGTATAATACTGGAAATAAGGCACTTTTTTTTGTTATCGTACATCACGGGACATGAGCCATAGTATTAACTGTATGGGTAAATAGGCACCTTCAGGTGATGGACACTGGTACGCCCTAAGACAAAATGTCTCTCTATATAACCCCTCCCACTACTGGGAGTACAGTACCGTTTTTTTTTTTGCCAGTGTCTAAGGTTGTTGGTCACGAGTAAGGATGTGCTGTGCTGAGCTCCACTGGAGCAATCCTTGCTGGGGCTAGCCATGCAGTTTTTGGTGTTGGTCACAAGTGAAGATGTGCTCTGAAGAGCTCCACTGGAGGGATCCTTACTGGATTTAAATGGCCTCCACAGGCCGGATCCATCCAAAGTGCCACTGAGGCCAAGGTGGATGGTACCCGGGCCTCGTATTAGAAGAACGAGGTTTTGCCTGTAACGCCTCTCTTTGGAGGGACTCAGTGCTTTGGTCATGCTCACATTACCTAAAGTTTTTCCTGGCAGGGTGCTATACGGGTCCAAGGGAGTGGAACCCCGATAAAAAGGGACCCGGTCCTTGAAGGTTTGTTAAACATAACCCGCCGTGATGGGTGAAGGTTGGATCTGTCTGATAACAGCAGAATCCTGTGGCAGGGATAAGGTAAGTGAAGAAGCCTAGAAACTGTGAACAGTCCACCTAGGATTTTCTTCTGTGAGTGGAATGTTGTAATGCCTAAAATCTCCACTAGAGGGTGTAAATGCACATACCTTATTACGTTGCTTCTCAGCTAACTGTGTCAGCAGCAGACAGTGTGTTGGGTCTCAGCCATTAGGAGCAATTCAGAAGCAATTCAAGGGGGAGTCCTGGATTGCAGGGAAAGTTAGCAAGTAGGTAAACCTTACTGCAGCTTCTCCCCCCTGGAAAGGGGAAGGGGTAGGAGGCTACAACAGCTTGTTTGTACTACCAGACACTGAGGAATCTAGTCATGCCTCCATATTGTCATCTTCTCCTGAAGTACCAGAAGTGGCTAGCCAGGGTGAGCCAGTGGGACCGGTGGGAGTTGCAGCTGCTGCTGGCATTTCAGGCCCTGTTTACGTGACTGAAGATGCTTTTTCCTCCTCCCTGCTGGGGGCTAGAGGAGAGACTAGCAGCTGTAATTGCATCCCCTATCCAAACGGAGAGGAATCGTGGTAGATCCCCCTCCCCCACCTCCGAACTTTTATCAAGGGAACAGTGGGTGGGAGGATGAGGTATTGCCCTCAGGGGATCAGGAGGAAAGGCAATCCAATGACTCCTCTTCTGAGGATTCACCAGGGGAAGAACCCTTTTCAGCCTCACAATCTCAAAAATTGTTGGTACAATCTCTTACAGAGATGGTTTGTTCCACTTTCAAGCTGCCCCTAACTGAGTCAGCCGAAAGCTCTGTTTTCTCCTTTGGGTTCCTTAAAACCTCTGCAGACTTTGCATGCGTTTGCCGTCCATGCATTACTAGAACAGCTTATTTATTCTAAATGGGATCAACCGGATAAGCATTTTCTCCCTCCTAAAAGGTTTTCAGTACTTTATCCCATTGAGGAGAAATTCACCAAGAGATGGAATGTACCAGCAGTTGACGCTGCTATATTCAGTGTGAATAAAAGTCTAACTTGTCCAGTAGACAATGCTCAAATGCTTAAGGATCCAACAGGTAAGATTGGAATTCCTTCTGGAATCCTCTTTTTCTTTGGCAGGTGCAGTTACTCAGCCTGCAGTCGCTGCAACAGGCATCTGTCAGTCCCTGAAGGACCACTTTAAATAGGCCCTCGAGGTTCCTATACAACAGGCCCGGGACTTGGCCGAACTGCTAAGAGCATTATGTTTTGCCATTGACGCCATCAAGGATTCTATCCACCAGGCGTCTCGCCTTGCACTTGTGCTGGTACACATGGATCCTGTGGTTAAAAAATTGGTCAGCTGAAGCACCATGTAAAAGGCTCCTGATTGGTTTTCCTTTTCATGGGGATTGGCTATTTGGGGATGATTTGGACAAATACATCCAAAAGATTTCAAGTTGGAAAAGTACACTTTTGCCAGTCAAAAGAAGGAGTAAACGCCCTCGTTTAAGCGGGCTCTTTTTCCAGCGCCAGGGGCATCTGCCCCTAGGCAGTTGCGATGACCTCCACAGAGTCTAGAGGAAAACCTTAGGGTCAAGCCCAGGTGCAAAAGAAGTCCTGGGGACGTAAACCTGCAACACAGAATTCTAAAGCCTCATTATAAAGGGGCGCCCTCGCTCACCAGGGTGGGGGGAAGACTTCTGCAGTTCTCAGAAGTCTGGCAGGAGGAAATTCAGGACAGATGGGTCATCTCAATACGTCATCACGATAACTCTAGGGTACAAACTGGAATTTCGGGAATTTCCACTGTCTCGTTTTCTGAGGTCAAACGTTCCCAAAGATCCAGGGAAAAGGCAATCTCTGTTTCGGGCATTAGACCGATTTACTGGCTCGGGGTGATCATGCAAATCCGCACAGAAGAGCAAGGTTTGGGGTTCTATTGAAACCTCTTTATGGTACTAAAACCGAATGGAGATGTCAGACCCATTCTAGATCTAAAGAATCTCTAAATCAGTTCCTGGAGGTCCGCTCTTTTCACATGGAGTCGATCAGGTCGGTGGTTTCTACCCTACAAGGAGGAGAACTTCCGTCTATCGAAATCAGGGATGCATATCTGCATGTTCCTATATTTCCTGCTCACCAAAGGTTTCTGCGGTTTGAGGTACAACAGCATAATTTTCAGTTTGTAGGCCTGCCCTTCGGGCTGGCCACAGCACCCCGGGTATTTACAAAAGTTCTGGCTCCACCTCTAGCCAGGTTAAGGGCGCAGGGCATAACAGTCTTGGTGTACCTAGACGATCTATTGCTAATAGACCAGTCGGTGGCCCTTTTTGGAGCAAAGCGTGCGCATTACAACCAAATACCTAGAGAAGTCTTCCTTTAAAACCGCTAAAAAGGCTGGAGTACTTGGGTCTGATCATAGACACAGCCCAGAAAAAGGTGTTCTTGCCTCAGGCAAAGATCAACACCATAAGAGAACTGGTGTAGATGGTCAGGTCGAAAAGAGATCCCTCCATTCGCCTTTGCATGAGGTTGTTAGGAAAGATGGTGGCTTCATTTGATGTGGTTCTCTATGCCCAGTTCCATTCAAGACTGTTGCAAAACAGTATCCTGTCCACTTGGAACAAAACGGTTTAAGGTCTAGATTTGCCAATGTGGCTGTCTCCAAGGGTGTCCCAGAGCCTCAGTTGCTGGTTGGTAACCTGGAATCTGCTGAAAGGAAAATCCTTCAGACCAGTTATCTGGAAGGTGGTAATGACAAATGCCAGCCTTTCAGGTTGGGGAGCAGTACTATAAAAGACAACTGTACAGAGACAGTGGTCAAGAACCGAAAGAACCTTGCCCATCAACATCTTAGAGATTCGGGCAGTGCGTCTGGCTCTGAAGGCCTGGACATTCAGGTTACGGGGTTGTCCTGTCATTTTACAATCCGACAATGCCACAGCTGTGGCTTATACTAATCACCAAGGGGGCATCAAGAGTCTCACAGCGCAGAGGGAGGTGAACCATATCCTAACAAGGGCAGAAAGGAATGTTCCCTGCCTATCGGCAGTTTTCATTCCGGGAGTAGAGAATTGGCAGGCGGACTACTTGAGCCGCCAGCAGTTGCTCCGGGGGAATGGTCCCTTCACTCCGACATTTTTCTGGCTGTTTACCAAAAATGGGGGACTCCGGACGTAGATCTTCTGGCGTCCAGGTTCAACATGAAGTTGGTCAACTTTGTGTCCAGGACAAGGGATCCACTCGCATGCGGACCAGATGCGTTGGTGACCCTGTGGGATCAGTTCTCACTGATTTATGCATTCCCCCCTATTCAGTTGCTGCCACAACTTCTTTGCAGGATAAAGCTGGAAAAAAAGCAGGTAATTCTTGTAGCCCCAGCATGGCCCAGAAGGTCCTGGTATGCAGAAATCGTGAAGATGGTGGTGGGGGATCCATGGTCCCTTCCACTACGTTCAGACCTACTCTCACAAGGGCCGATATTTCATCCTACCTTTACAAACTCTAAATTTAACGGCTTGGCTATTGAAACCCACATTCTGAAGAAACGTGGGCTATCCAGGTCAGTTATCTCTACCTTGATTAATGCAAGGAAGCCAGCTTCCAGAATCATATATTATAGTGTCTGGAGGGCTTATGTTTCCTGATGTGAATCCAAGGGTTGGCACCCTCGGAAGTATAGCATAGGCAGAATTCTTGCCTTTGTACAATTAGGGGTGGAGATAAAGTTGGCCTTGAGTAGTATTAAGGGCCAAGTCTCGGCCTTATCGGTGTTATTTCAAAGACTGCTTGCTTCGCATTCTTTGGTCCGAGTTTTTATGCACGGGGTGATGCGGCTTAATCCGCCAGTTAGTTCACGTTTGAATCCTTGGGACTTGAAATTATTTTTGTCAGTGTTACAAAAACAGCCTTTTGAACTGATATAACATACTCCTAGTCCTTCTGACAAGGAAGTTAGCATTCTTGGTTGCTATATCTTCAGCAAGGAGAGTTTCGAAATTGGCTGCTCTTTCTTGTAAAGAGCCATATTTGATTATTCACAAGGACAGGGTCGTGTTGCGTCCTCGTCCAAGTTTTCTGCCTAAAGTGGTCTCAGGGTTCACCTGAACCAAGATATTGTCCTTCCATCTTTTTTTTCCAAAACCATGTTCTAGGGAAGAGAAGTCACTACATTGTCTTGATGTGGTGAGAGCGGTCAAGGTCTTAAGAGATGACTGCTCAGATCCGGAATACTGATGTCTTATTTGTGCTGCCAGAAGGTCCTAGGAAAGGACAGGCAGCATCGAAATCCACTATTTCTAAGTGGATTCGGCAAGTTATAATTCAGGCTTATGGTGAAAAGGCGGAATCTTACCCTTTATAAGTCAAGGCACACTCTACCAGAGCAGTGCTTCTTGGGTAGTGCATCACCACGCCTCCATGGCTCAGGTCTGTAAGGCCGCAACTTGGTCTTCAGTACATACTTTCACCAGGTTTTATCAGGTGGATGTAAAAAGGCATGAGGATATCGCCTTTGGGCGCAGTGTGCTGCAGGCAGCAGTATAGGTCCTCAAGTCTGTGGGCTCCCTGCGGGTTGTGTCTCCCTTCCCTCAAATAGCATTTCTATGGGACGTCCGGTATAGTTAATACTATGGCACTGTGTCCTGTGATGTACGATAAACAAAATAGGATTTTTATGACAGCTTACCCGCAAAATCCTTTTCTTGGAGTACATCATGGGACACAGAGGTCCGGCCCCTCTTTTGGGATTTGTGTATATTGCTTTGCTATAAAAACTGAGGTACTCCTGGTAGGTGGAGGGGTTATATAGGGAGTGAACTTCCTGTCTTGGGTGTGCCAGTGTCCATCACCTGAAGGTGCCTATATACCCATATATTTAATACTATGGCTCTGTGTCCCATGATGTACTCCAAGAAAAGGATTTTACAGGTAAGCTGTTATAAAAATCCTATTTTCTTTCTCGAACATCACGGGACACAGAGCCACAGTAATTACTGATGGGTTATATAGGGTATCACTGGTGATTGGACACTGGCACACCCTATCAGGAAGTTCAACCCCCTATATAATCCCTCCCCTTGCAGGGATACTTCAGTTTTTACGCCAGTGTCTTAGGTGATGGACGTGTAAAGATGTCCTGTGCTGAGCTCCAAAGGGAATATCCTATATACTATATCCTATACTGGGGCAAGCCAGGCAGACCGGATCCATTCAAAGTGTCCTTTCTAGGCCGAATTGGATGGTACCCGGGCCTCGTGTCCGAAGAAACGAGATTTTACCTGTAACGCTTCTCTTTTTAGAGAGCTGGACCCTGCATATTAGAAAATGGTTTTCTAGCCTAATTTCTAGCTGGGTGCTTTACAGGCCCAGAACTGCAGGATCCCCCTATTTATAGGGGGCCCCAGTCTCTGACGGTTTTTCAAACGGAGCCCACCGTGAGAGGTGAAGATTGGGTCTGTGTAAACTGAACCCTGCGGCTGGATAAGGTAAGAGGAGATTCCACAGAATTTTCTAATTCTAGTAAGTTTCTCCTTTAAGGTAAATGCATGCTATGCCTATTGTGACCACCGGGGGCTGCCAAGAGCACATACCTTCACATGCTGATGTCTGTCTCAGTGTTCATGCTGCACAAGTTTTCACAGCGCTCCGGCTCCAAGGTAGGATGGGGGGATTTCTCATGATTGAATGTTCCCCCAGGCTAGAGCAGGGGTCTAGAAAGCGGTTATACTGCTCGGGCACCGCTTCCTCGGCCGCCATTGCTGCCATTGCCATTTTTTTAGGCAGGCTCTTCACTACCAGCCTCTCTCCCTCCTCCATAGTATTTCAGGAGAGTCGGCCAGCGCGGGAAGCGCTTGTTTTTTTGAAATTCCAGGGGGGGGGAGGGTGGTAGAGGGGGGGGGCGGGACGTCAGCACAGGTGCTTAGACTCCCACTCAGGTCAGCTGCAGGCTATTAAAGGCACTCTGTACAGGTGCACACAGCCTTTGAAGGGACACAGAGCTGACGATCGCATGTAAGGTGGGACACAGGCATTCTCCTAGGCAGCATTTACTGAAGTAACACCAGACTGAGCATTGGGTAGCAAGGCTTTTAGCCAGACTACATCGCTCAGCAGGCAGTGTTCATTTTGGATACCTCACACCTTGTTGCTTTGCACTATGGGTAGAAGAGGTTCAAACACCCCCAGAACCAGAGACACTAGGGGATCTCGTTCAGGTTCTGAGGACCCCCTGTCAGCAGCATCCCCCCCCCCCCCCCCCGAGGGGCCAGGGACGGCTAGCCAGGGAGAGCCGTCGGGGTCAGGGGCTACACCTGCTTCTGGCACTTCAGCCCCTGTATATATTACACAAGAGGTTTTTTCCTCAACCATTAATGGTTTAGAGGAAAGATTAATGGCCGTGATTACAGCTTCACTCAGTGGAAGAAAACGTACTAGGCCTTCCTCTGTTCCCCAAGACCCTCAGGAAGAGGAGCTCTGGGATAAAGGAGACAAATCCCTTTCAGAGGATTGGGATGGGACGGATGATTCCTCTTCGGAGGAATCAGGTGGAGAGGGACCCTCTGCGATTTCCCAAGAGGAGAAAGTCTTAGTGCAGATCCTTACTGGATTGGTCCGCTCCACATTTAAGTTGCCCGTACCTGAAACTGCTAAAGAATCCTCTTCTGCTTTTGGGGTCACCGAAACCTTTCCAAGCAGCACAGGCTTTTCCTGTTCATAATTTACTTGAAAAGCTCATTTATTCTGAGTGGGATCACCCAGACAAACGTTTTTTTTCCGCCGAGAAAGTTTTCAACACTTTATCAGATGGAAGAAAAGTTTATCAAAATGTGCGGAATACCAGCCATTGATGCCGCCATTTCCTCCGTAAATAATAGTCTGACTTGTCCTGTAGACAATGCTCAGATGCTCAGGGATCCTGTAGATAAAAAGATGGAATCCCTATTGAAGGATGTTTTTTCCTTAGCAGTTTCAGTGGCTCAACCTGTAGTAGCAGCGATTGGAGTCCGTCAATACTAAAGAGACCATGTTAATCAGGTCATCAAAGTATTACCTGAACAGCAGGCCCAGGGGTTTGCTAACCTTCCAGCGGCCTTATGCTTTGTGGTTGATGCCATTAGAGATTCTATCGTGCAAACCTCCCATCTTTCACTGAGGTTGGTGCATATACGTAGAATCCTATGGTTGAAAAATTGGTCAGCCGAAGCACCATGTAAGAAGCTCCTGGCGGGTTTTCCATTTCGTGGTGAAAGGTTGTTTGGAGAGGACTTGGATAACTATATCAAGAGAATCTCTTATGGGAAAAGAGTAAGCGTCCCTCTTTCAAACAGACTCTTTCCCCAGCGCCGGGGGCTTCAGCCTCCAGGCAGTCTCGACGGCTGCCTCCATCTGGGTCCAGAGACAAGAGTCAACCCCAGGGACAAAAGAAGTCCTGGGGGAAGAAGCCTACTAGGCAAAACACTAAGACCTCTGCATGACTGCGACAGTTCTCAGGGATCTGGCAGGAGGATTTCCAGGACAGATGGGTAATCTCCACGGTAACCTTAGGGTACAAGCTGGAGTTTCAGGAATTTCCCTCTCCTCGGTTCCTCAGATCAAGTGTTCCCAGAGATCCAGAGAAGAAGCAGTCGCTCCTTCTAGCGTTATAGCGACTTTTGTCGCAGGAGGTCATTATGATCGTTCCCGCAAAGGACCAGGGATTGTGCTTCTATTCCAACCTTTTTACGGTCCAAAAACCAAATGGGGATGTCAGACCCATTCTGGATTTAAGGGATCTGAACCGGTTCCTAAGGATTCAGTCCTTCCGCATGGAATCAGTCTGGACAGTAGTCTCTACCCTGCAAGGAGGAGAATTTCTGGCATCGATAGACATCAGAGATGCATATCTGCATGTGCCCATTTTTCCTGCTCATCAGAAGTTTCTGCGCTTCGAGGTAGGAGGGCGCCATTTCCAGTTTGTGGCTCTGCCTTTTGGGATAGCCACTGCACCTCGGGTGTTCACAAAGGTCTTGGCCCCTCCTCTGGCCAGACTAAGGGCTCAGGGTATAGCTGTCATAGCATACCTAGACGACCTGCTATTGATAGACCGGTCCGTAGCCTCCTTGAACGGGAACTTGAGATCCACAGTCAAGTATCTGGAACACCTAGGTTGGATCCTCAACCTAGCAAAATCTTTCCTAAAACCAGTAAGAAGACTGCAGTATTTAGGTCTGATCATAGATACAAGCCAGGAGAAAGTATTTCTACCTCAGGCAAAGATCACTGCTTTAAGGGAGCTGATTCTGGCAGTCAGGACCAAAAAGGGTCCTTCTGTCCGCCTTTGTATGAGGCTGCTAGGGAAGATGGTGTCTTCATTCGAAGCAGTTCCCTATGCTCAGTTTCATTCAAGAATGCTGCAACACAGTATTCTGTCAACCTGGAACAAGAAGGTTCAGGCATTAGACTTTCCGATGCACCTGTCGCATGCGGTGCATCAGAGCCTCAATTGGTGGCTCATACTCGAAAACCTGCAGAAGGGGAAATCCTTTCTACCGGTTACCTGGACGGTGGTAACAACAGATGCCAGTCTGTCAGGTTGGGGAGCAGTTCTGGAACAGTCTGCGGTTCAGGGGATATTGTCCAAGACAGAGAGGACCTTACCCATCAACATTCTGGAGATCCGGGCGGTATATCTAGCCCTAAAAGCCTGGACTCTCAGGTTACAGGGCTGCCCGGTCAGGATCCAGTCCGACAATGCCACAGCAGTGGCTTATGTCAATCATCAGGGAGGCACCCGGAGCCGAGCTGCTCAAAAGGAGGTGAACCAGATTTTAGTCTGGGCAGAGATGCATGGCCATGCATATCGGCAGTTTTTATTCCAGGGATAGCAAACTGGTAGGCGGACTATCTAAGTCGCCAGCAGTTACTCCCAGGGGAATGGTCTCTACACCCCGACGTCTTTTGGGCCATATGCCAAAGATGGGGGGTCCCAGATGTAGATTTCTTTGCATCCCGTTTCAACAAAAAGATAGACAGATTTGTGGCAAGGATGAGGGATCCTCTTGCATGCGGGACGGATGCATTGGTGATTCCGTGGCATCAGTTCTCACTGATTTACGCATTCCCGCCTATTCTGCTACTGCCACGACTCCTTCGCAGGATCAAGCAGGAAAGGAAGTCGGTACTTCTGGGGGCCCCCGCTTGGCCCAGAAGGACTTGGTATGCAGAAATAATAAGGATGAAGGTGGGTTCCCCGTGGACACTACCAGTACCCCCAGACCTGTTATCTCAAGGTCCAGTGTTCCATCCTGCCTTACAAACGCAAAATTTGACGGTTTGGCTATTGAGACCCTTTTTTTTCACTGATGAACTTTTTATATTTGAACCCATGGACTGAGTTTGTTTGATTTTCAGATTTTCACGCTATTAATATCATTGTATTTCACATGTACACATTTTTTGTTTCTTCTTCTTATTTGAGTTTTTATGTTTTGCACTTATATATTTTTACCACTCATGGAGTCATTTACTTGCTCTCAGTAGATTGTGGTTTTTACTACTACCCACATGTATTCACATCTATGTGTGTATTTTCATACAATTAGCGCACTTTATTTATTTTTTATTTTTCATGGTATACACAGATATTGGTGTATTTTGTGTGCAGCTTTTACCTTTGACCTTTTTTGCTCTGCAGCGCAGTTTTTCTTTTTATTTTTGAATATTGAGACCCACGTTCTGAAGAGTCGTGGGCTTTCAGGTCCTGTCATATCTACCTTGATTAATGCAAGGAAGCCAGCTTCCAGAATAATTTATCATAGAGTCTGGAAAGCTTATGTATCCTGGTGTAAATCCAGAGGTTGGCATCCCAGGAAATATGTCATAGGTAGAATTCTTGATTTTCTACAATTAGGATTAGAGATGAAGCTGGCCTTGAGTACCATCAAGGGCCAGGTCTTGGCTTTATCAGTATTATTTCAACAGCCACTTGCTTCGCATTCTTTGGTCTGAAACTTTCTACAGGGGGTGATGCGTCTTAATCCTCCGGTTAAAGCGCCCCTAAACCCCTGGGACTTGAACTTGGTCCTGGCTGTATTACAGAAACAGCCTTTTGAACCCAAAGTCAGATTCCTTTGGTCTTGTTGACAAGGAAGTTAATTTTTCTGGTGGCCATCTCTTCTGCTAGAAGAGTTTCAGAATTAGCAGCCCTTTCCTGTAAGGAGCCTTATTTGATTATACACAAGGATAGAGTGGTACTGCGCCCTCATCCTAGTTTTTTACCGAGGGTGGTTTCTGATTTTCATTTAAACCAAGACATTGTTCTGCCTTCCTTTTTTCCAGATCCCTGTTCTCCGGAAGAGAGATCTCTACATTCGTTGGATGTAGTAAGAGCAGTTAAGGCCTATCTCGGGGCAACTGCTCAGATCCGCAAGACGGATGTTTTGTTTGTGCTGCCAGAGGGTCCCAATAGAGGACAGGCAGCGTCAAAGGCTACCATTTCTAAATGGATTCGACAATTGATCATTCAAGCTTACGGTTTGAAACAGAAGATTCCTCCGTTTCAGATCAGGGCTCATTCCACAAGGGCTATTGGTGCTTCTTGGGCAGTGCATCACCGGGCCTCTATGGCTCAAATCTGCAAGGCCGCAACCTGGTCTTCAGTTCATACATTCACCAGATTCTATCAGGTGGATGTGAGAAGGCATGAGGATAACGCCTTTGGGCGTAGTGTGCTGCAGGCAGCGGTACAGGGTGCTCAGGTCTGATTGCACCCTACTTGGTCGTGGTTCCCCCCCCCCCCCCCCCCCCCAGGTAGCATTGCTCTGGAACATCCCATCAGTAATTACTGTGGCTCTGTGTCCCGTGATGTTCGAGAAAGAAAATAGGATTTTTTATAACAGCTTACCTGTAAAATCCTTTTCTTTCGAAGGACATCACAGGACACAGATGTCCCGCCCCTCTTCTTCTAATACACTATATTGCTTGGCTACAAAACTGAGGTATCCCTGCAAGGGGAGGGATTATATAGGGGGTTGAGCTTCCTGATAGGGTGTGCCAGTGTCCAATCACCAGTGATACCCTATATAACCCATCAGTAATTACTGTGGCTCTGTGTCCCGTGATGTCCTTCGAAAGAAAAGGATTTTACAGGTAAGCTGTTTTTAAAAATCCTATTTTTTTTCTTAATTGTTTTTTTAGAATGTACAAATAATTAATTTTATTAAATAGTACAATGAGGCACTTTTTAAACTATTCTTTGAAAGTACATTATTCAGGTTTGAAATTGGCTTTGCTATATGTATTAGGAACCATTTTGCTATTTACACTATATGATCAGTTTATTTTTTTTTTTTTAAGCTTGATTTTTTTTTTTTTGTTACCAGTTTCTCACGTGCAAACAAAATATTCGTTTTTGATGGGCTGACTGTTTAATACTGGTAAACTGAAAGTGACAGTTGATGGTGATGTCAGGCTAAATACAAATCTCCAGCTGCAGGATCACTAAAGAGGGTGCCCATGTGTGCCACATAAAGACACACAGGCAGCCTTTTGGTGATCCTGTCACTGGTGATTTCAACAGATTGCCAGCAGCAGGATTGCAAGTCGCAGAGTAATATGCCATCTGTAATTATAAAGTCTATGCTTTCTAACCATACTAATCAAATGTACTACTTTCATAGGTGTGAAGAAAGGAGATAGAGTGGCTATCTATTTGCCAATGATCCCAGAGCTGGTATATTCAATGTTGGCATGTGCTCGGATTGGTGCAGTTCATTCTATTGTGGTATGTATGTCTCCTACAAAGTAATGATGCGTGATCTTCTTGAAAATTGCTGTGGTGTATTTTTTTTTTCTTTAGTGTACGGCATCGCTTACAATGTCAATATTGTTAGAGTAGAGGATGATCATACAGAAGATTGTTGAAACTGAGCCCAGGGTCAAAAAGTAGTATTTATAATCCATAGACAAGCCTTATATGCATAAAACTTTCATCTGTGTAAATGAATATCTATTCTGTCACTTTAATCCTTTAATCCAAAAAGCACAACAAATCACTGGTGTAATGTACAGTAGCTGCTGGAATAGGTTGTTAGATGACAGCCTGGGACTGACAACTGCACCACTAGGTTACAAGCTGCAAGAAATGCAAATTCTGTTTACTCACCACTCATGTAGTACATAGAAGCAACAGTTATTTGTGGGATAGGTTTTTCAGCTCTGTAGAGGTGAACACTTACAAATGTAGTCAAAACCAAATTAAGGTACCCACATACTTGAGATGGATGGTCATTGAATCCAACAGTTTTTTAACAGATTGGGTGATCTAATGTCTGTGCAAGGCTTTCATCCTCCGTAGCCCTCTCCATTGTGCTGGGGAACACTTTATTTTTCTGGTTAGAAAACCAGCAACAAAAAGGCCAGTATGTGAAAAGTTTGCGATCTCAACATTTTACAGAGGTCTATTTGCATATATAAATTTATACAAACCAAAAAAGAACATAAAAAGACATTTCAGGGACATACAGGTCCCCTTGCTCACGGTGACAGACACAGACAGGGGTCTTAATAGTCTCTGAAACGCCCATGTTTTATTGGTTTTTTTTGTTTTTTGTTTGAATAATGCTATTTATGCAAAACAGACCTCAGTAAAATTTTTATGGTCTCACACTTTTTATTGTGAGTTCTTTGAGGGGAGCTAGGCCAACATTAATACAGTTAAAGAACCTGGAACAAAAAGTTTGAGACCACAACATTTTATTGAGGTCTGCTTTGCACAAATAACAGTACACAAACAAAACAACCCTAAAAAACAGACATTTCAGTGACACGCAGGACCCCTGTCTGTCATCTTGAGAAAGGGGGACCTGTATGTCCCCTAAAATATCTGTGTTTGTTCTTTTTCTTTTGTATAAATTTTTATCTAGTCAAAGAACTCAAACTTTTGTGGTCTCAAACTTTTTGTTGCAGATTCTTTATGGTATTAATGTTGGCCTAGCGTCCCTCGATCGTTAAAAGTACAGGGGCAAGATGTTTTTTTTTATGTCCACTGGTTAGACAACCTGTCTTGGTCACTTTGGTTCCTTCCATAAAGTTAAACCACCCTTACAACATTTGTCATTGTTGCTCTTCTCATGCCCATTCCCCTTTACAATGACATAAACAAGACTGGCTAAGCTGAGGGTTCATGGGCCTGCCACCAATTCCCAGTGCATAGGAGCAATCAAAGTGTGCATGCATGTCTGGCCACCATCGTAGATCTATGGTAGTTCAGCTATGTTGTTTTGCTTTGAAATAAAAAACACTTTTTTTAGTTATGTTCTAACAGTATAGTACATTTTCTTACTCTTTTTTTTTAGTTTGCAGGATTTTCCTCAGAATCCCTTTGTGAAAGAATCCTGGACTCCCAGTGCGCTGTCCTCATTACTGCAGGTATGAAAATACCTCTTTGTGCTTTGAAACAATGCATAATGCACCACTTTGCTTCATGTTAATGAGATCTAAACACTGTGTTTTTCAGATGGTGTTTTCAGAGGCGAAAAATTGATCAACTTGAAACATATCGCAGATGAGGCAGTTCATAAATGCAAAGAAAAGTAGGTTTTATTTATTCCAGTCTGTGTCCTTTATTTATATGTATGTGATCATGCTTTTTAGGGTTAATTATTGGCAGAGATATAGCAGTGGTTAGATAAAGATAATGGTAGGATATTTTGTTTTTCAGCAATTATAGGGGTGGACTGTGTACCATACTGTCAAGTAGTAAATATGAAAGGGCACCAAACCAACCCAAAAAAACAGACCAATAACCCAAAAAAGTGACCAGGTTGCTGCCCTTTTAAGTGCAAAGTGACACTACATAATATCTGAATAATAAAAGTAGACTCAAGCCTTACAATCCCCCAAAAAAAACCCCACTGAATCTACAAACAATTTATATACAAACCATATGCAGATATACAACAGTAATATGTGATAAAAAGTCCAAACATTCAATAATTTGTTGCCTGGCATTTTGGCACTTCAGCGCTTTTGAAAGCACTGCGTTTGGCAACAAATTATTGCACGTTTAGACTTTTTATCACACGTTTATTTTATATATCTGCATATGGTTTGAATATGAATTTTTTGTAGATTCAGTGTGGTGTTTTTTGTGGATTCCAAGGCTAATATGACAGCATGTGGCAATATAAACGTGTGTGTATGTGTGTATGTGTGTATATGTGTATATGTGTGTGTATGTGTATGTGCTCCAGAAACAACCCATAACTTCCGGGTACTCGAATCGCGGTGTCGTCGGGACGTAGCTTCTCCTCCCTACGTCGTTTCGTCACTACAGGACGTGGTCACGGGATACGAGCTACGTCCCGACCCACCGCTTATATACACACAGCAGCAACATCTCATTGCTGCAAGGGAAATTGACGCGCCATCTTGTCTCAGGGAAACAGTGAGGGCAAGTACATGAAGTCACGTCCGTAATAGACGTTCTAGGCAGGGGCGGACTGACCATTGAGCCACTCGGGCACTGCCCGAGGGCCCTGGGCCACTAGGGGGCCCCATCAGGGTTGCCAGCCTCAGTAAAACCAGGGACAGTATGTATAAATTTGTGTTTTTTTTTACATCTGTCTGTGTATACTGTGTGTACATGTATGTGTATACTGTGTGGCCCCATAATCTCTGATTGCATGGGGGCCCCATAATCTCCTATTGCCCAGGGGCCCCATGAGTTATCAGTCCGCCCCTGGTTCTAGGCATTATGACAGTGCATCATTAGCCACTAACAGAACTGTCATACCAACGCCAAAAACCTGCAGGTCAAAAGGCTGCTATTGCAAAAAGTTCACTGCAAATATGAACATATTAAATGCAGTCTGATGGAAAATTAATTATAACTAATAGAGAGTTACATACATAATTCAGCAACAGCACCATTAATGTGCATTCCGTGGCTAATCATTAAAGGACATGATTCAAGGGACCCAGATAATCTAACCCAAAGACAATTTTAGGTCGTATGGGGATAAAAATGAAAAATATATATATTGAACACATTTTTATTTATTGAGAAAAATTTTTTTTAAATTAAAAAATTAATATTGATGAAAAAATTGGAATTACAAAATATATTAAATTGGATAAGTAAGAATCGTGACTGGAATAGCCTGGGTCACCAGACCAGATTTGGTGAACCCATATTTCCTAGCCTCCAAATGGCTAAAATATAAGTATAAAGAATCCATCCAAGGGGTAATTAATACTCAAAAAACAAATAGAAAAATAAAAAATTAATAAAGAAAATTGATAAAAAATTAGTCGTCTCCCTGAGATGAAAGGGCACCCCAAATACAGAAGTTCGTATAAAAGCCTATAAACGCCATTAAATCAAAAAATAACTTATGCAATCAGAAACCATGATATAGCTCACAGATAAGCGATATGATTCTATTAAGACTGGAAAAAATAAAATAAAGATATGTAAAGGAAAACTTATAATGGCCATATTCACCCAAACAGCCTAGGAGTTGTCTATAAAAGAATTAACATCAACATCGATGTTAAGGCCAAAGGGGGTATAAGTCTTCAATTTATGGACCCAGGCCATCTCTAACCTAGAAATACTCCGAACCAGGACACTACCCCTCCAATGGGGCTTAAATTTATCGACCCCCAGAAAGATGGTGCCTGTGGGATCTCTACCATGAACAGTCAAGTAATGTTTTGATACAGAGTGCTTTGTGAATCCTCTTCTGATATTATTAATATGTTCGTTTAGTCGCACCTGCAGGGGTCTTTTTGTCCGGCCCACATACTGCAGGCCACAAGGGCACTGCAGCAAGTAGACGACCCCTGAGGTGGAACATGTAATAAAGGGCTCGATGGTAAAGGATTTGCGCGTACAAGTAGAAGTGAAATTCACAGATCTTCTACTCCTGCAACCGTTTAGAGAACAAACCTGACACCTCCTACATTGGAAGTATCCGGTCAGTTCCGAAAAAAAAGTGGGTCTTGAAATGGGAGGGTCAAAAATGTTGGGTGCCACTTTATCCTAAAGTGACGGTGCCCCTCTAAACACTACTTGAGGTTTATCTGGCAGGATGGATGTCAACACCCTATCGTTTTTAAGGATGTGCCAATATTTGTTTATAATGCGTTTGACTTTAGAGTGTTGGCAGGTAAAATCAGTGACAAAGGGACAGCGAAAAGAGGCATCAATCGGATCCTTGACTCGCTCAACGAGCAAATCTTTGCGGTCCACTTTATCGACCTGATCCAACGTACTGGCAACAAAATCTGGGGAATAGCCCTTGGCAACAAACCTCTGGGTCAAAATCTGTGCCTGGGTCTGAAAGGTGACAACATCTGTGCAATTCCGTTTTAAACTCTTAGGCACAGACTTGAGCCATGAGGCATGGTGGCAGCTATCATGGGGAATGGAAGAATTTCTATCGGTCGGTTTGAAGTATGTGGAGGTAATAAATTCATTATTGCATATGGAGATAGGTCCAAAAAGTTGATCTGCTCCGGACTGGCTTCATAATTGAGCTGAATGCTCCTATCGTTGTTATTAAGGAAGCACATGTATTCAGATAGATCAGAATCAGTGCCATTCCACAGGAGGAGGATGTCGTCTATATAACGAACCCACAGGGCCAACTGGGGCCTTGGCTGGGCATAGACGACATCCTCCTCCCACCTGGCCATGAAAAGATTTGCCAGGCTAGGGGCGTATTTAGCCCCCATTGCAACCCCCCTATCTTGGCGATAATAATTCCCATCAAACCAAAAAAAATTATGAGTCGCTGCAAACTCCAATAGTAACATGATAAATTGAATTTGTTCCTCGGGGAGTTTGGACAATCGATAGAGATGCTCCGATACGGCCTCTAAACCCAATTGATGGGGGATAACCGTATATAAGGAGGTGACGTCGGCCGTCACCAATATCATCCCCTCCCTCGGTGTGAGGTTGGAGAGGAGATTGATGACATCCCGAGTGTCTTTAACATAAGACCTCATGGTACGCACCAAAGGCTGCAGGTAAAAGTCTATGTATTTGCCCACCCGGGACGTAATGGAATCAATCCCACTGACTATGGGGCGTCCCGGGGGGGCAAACAAGGCTCTTGTGTATCTTCGGTAAATAATAAATTATCGGTACCCTGGGTGCCCTGGGGACCAGAAATGCCCTCTCTTTCTTGTTCAGGATACCGAGACTAAAACCCCTGGTAACCAGGAGTTCCAATTCGGTTTTATAGGTTGCAGTAGGGTTAGATGGCAATCGGGTGTAGGTGGTGTTGTCACCTAGAATGCGATACATTTTATGCATATAATCGCTCTTATTCAGGATGACTATCCCTTCACCTTTGTCCGCAGGGCGGATAACAAGTTGTTTATTACTACACAGATTCTATACCTAACTGGATATCCTTCTTGCTTCTCACAAGTTTCACATTCATTTCCTCCAACTCCCTCAGGGCCAAGTTCCTAAAAACTTTGAACGAAGGGGATAAATGGCCAGGGGGGGTTAAACAAAGATGCGTTGGACAAACCTGAATGGGAGAAGCCATCATTCGAAATTCTAGAGGGATTAGTGGGGTTTGAAACCATATACCTTTTGAATGTTAAGTTTTCTAACATATTTATGGATGTCCATATACGTTTGGAACTTATTGATATTCCGGGTGGGACAAATTTTAAACCTTTGTCCAGAACTCTGACCTTAGAGTCTGTCAAAGTCTGAAAACTCAGGTTAAAGATCCCAGTACCGTCTATGTCCTTGGTCTTTTTGGACTTAATGCGCCTCCCCCCTCTAGTTCCTCTCTTAGTTCTACCAATCTTTTTGTACCCTGATTGGGTCTGGGAAAATCCCAATTCTGATGTCCAGGGTTGTATGAACTGTTAGTTTCGGTGCCTTCGATATGATTAAATGCATATTGGCCACCAGAGTTCCCAATATCCTCCCTTATTTCAGGGGATGGTTGGTAGGGGCCTTCCTCTGGGTACCGAATATCTCCTAAGGGCAGAAAATTGTTCTGTACTGGTATATTATAACCGGTGGTGTAATCTCCCTCATAGTGTGCTGCAAGTTGTTCACCATAGTTGTTAGGGCGAACATACCCGGGGGCCCCGAAGGTGAGGTGGAATAAGTGTACGATGGTCAGAATGACCACCTTGAAAATGGCCATTGTTGGTATAGCCATTGTTGGTTCTAAATGCAGCGCCCCGCATCCGTACTGGGGGTGGGCCTCGTATTGAGCCCTTTCCGCGGCCAAAGGGCTCAATACGAGGCCCACCCCCAGTACAGGTGCGGGGCGCTGCATTTAGAACCAACAATGGCCATTTTCAAGGACGGAGGGGACAAAGGGGACGGGATAGTCATCCTGAATAAGAGCGATTATATGCATAAAATGTATCGCATTCTAGGTGACGACACCACCTACACCCGATTGCCATCTAACCCTATTGCAACCTATAAAACCAAATTGGAACTCCTGGTTACCAGGGGTTTTAGTCTCGGTATCCTGAACAAGAAAGAGAGGGCATTTCTGGTCCCCAGGGCACCCAGGGTACCAATAATTTATTATTTACCGAAGATACACAAGAGCCTTGTTTGCCCCCCGGGACGCCCCATAGTCAGTGGGATTGATTCCATTACGTCCCGGGTGGGCAAATACATAGACTTTTACCTGCAGCCTTTGGTGCGTACCATGAGGTCTTATGTTAAAGACACTCGGGATGTCATCAATCTCCTCTCCAACCTCATACCGAGGGAGGGGATGATATTGGTGACGGCCGACGTCACCTCCTTATATACGATTATCCCCCATCAATTGGGTTTAGAGGCCGTATCGGAGCATCTCTATCGATTGTCCAATCTCCCTGAGGAACAAATTCAATTTATCATGTCACTATTGGAGTTTGCAGCGACTCATAATTTTTTTTGGTTTGATGGGAATTATTATCGCCAAGATAGGGGGGTTGCAATGGGGGCTAAATACGCCCCTAGCCTGGCAAATCTTTTCATAGCCAGGTGGGAGGAGGATGTCATCTATGCCCAGCCAAGGCTCCAGTTGGCCCTGTGGGTTCGTTATATAGACGACATCCTCCTCCTGTGGGATGGCACTGATTCTGATCTATCTGAATACATGTGCTTCCTTAATAACAACGATAGGGGCATTCAGCTCAATTATGAAGCCAGTCCGGAGCAGATGTTGTCACCTTTCAGACCCAGGCACAGATTTTGACCCAGAGCTTTGTTGCCAAGGGCTATTCCCCAGATTTTGTTGCCAGTACGTTGGATCAGGTCGATAAAGTGGACCGCAAAGATTTGCTCGTTGAGCGAGTCAAGGATCCGATTGATGCCTCTTTTCGCTGTCCCTTTGTCACTGATTTTACCTGCCAACACTCTAAAGTCAAACGCATTATAAACAAATATTGGCACATCCTTAAAAACGATAGGGTGTTGACATCCATCCTGCCAGATAAACCTCAAGTAGTGTTTAGAGGGGCACCGTCACTTTAGGATAAAGTGGCACCCAACATTTTTGACCCTCCCATTTCAAGACCCACTTTTTTTTCGGAACTGACCGGATACTTCCAATGTAGGAGGTGTCAGGTTTGTTCTCTAAACGGTTGCAGGAGTAGAAGATCTGTGAATTTCACTTCTACTTGTACGCGCAAATCCTTTACCATCGAGCCCTTTTTTACATGTTCCACCTCGGGGGTCATCTACTTGCTGCAGTGCCCTTGTGGCCTGCAGTATGTGGGCCGGACAAAAAGACCCCTGCAGGTGCGACTAAACGAACATATTAATAATATCAGGAGAGGATTCACAAAGCACTCTGTATCAAAACATTACTTGACTGTTCATGGTAGAGATCCCACAGGCACCATCTTTCTGGGGGTCGATAAATTTAAGCCCCATTGGAGGGGTAGTGTCCTGGTTCGGAGTATTTCTAGGTTAGAGATGGCCTGGGTCCATAAATTGAAGACTTATACCCCCTTTGGCCTTAACATCGATGTTGATGTTAATTCTTTTATAGACAACTCCTAGGCTGTTTGGGTGAATATGGCCATTATAAGTTTTCCTTTACATATCTTTATTTTATTTTTTCCAGTCTTAATAGAATCATATCGCTTATCTGTGAGCTATATCATGGTTTCTGATTGCATAAGTTATTTTTTGATTTAATGGCGTTTATAGGCTTTTATACGAACTTCTGTATTTGGGGTGCCCTTTCATCTCAGGGAGACGACTAATTTTTTATCAATTTTCTTTATTAATTTTTTATTTTTCTATTTGTTTTTTGAGTATTAATTACCCCTTGGATGGATTCTTTATACTTATATTTTAGCCATTTGGAGGCTAGGAAATATGGGTTCACCAAATCGGGTCTGGTGACCCAGGCTATTCCAGTCACGATTCTTACTTATCCAATTTAATATATTTTGTAATTCCAATTTTTTCATCAATATTAATTTTTTAATTTAAAAAAAAATTTTTTCAATAAATAAAATGTCTTCAATATATATATTTTTCATTTTTATCCCCATACGACCTAAAATTGTCTTTGGGTTAGATTATCTGGGCCCCTTGAATCATGTCCTTTAATGATTAGCCACGGAATGCACATTAATGGTGCTGTTGCTGAATTATGTATGTAACTCTCTATTAGTTATAATTAATTTTCCATCAGACTGCATTTAATATGTTCATATTTGCAGTGAACTTTTTGCAATAGCAGCCTTTTAACCTGCAGGTTTTTGGCATTGGTATGACAGTTCTGTTAGTGGCTAATGATGCACTGTCATCATGCCTAGAACGTCTATTACGGACGTGACTTCATGTACTTGCCCTCACTGTTTCCCTGAGACAAGATGGCGCGTCAATTTCCCTTGCAGCAATGAGATGTTGCTGCTGTGTGTATATAAGCGGTGGGTTGGGACGTAGCTCGTATCCCGTGACCACGTCCTGTAGTGACGAAACGACGTAGGGAGGAGAAGCTACGTCCCGACGACACCGCGATTCGAGTACCCGGAAGTTACGGGTTGTTTCTGGAGCCGGCCGGCTTTCTTTGTACGCATACATACAACTGCTGTTTGTAAGTGCATTTTCTGGCTTTTTATTCAATAAGAGCCCTTTCACACTGGGGCGGTTTGCAGGCACTATTGCGCTAATAATAGCGCCTGCAAACCGACCCGAAAGTGCCGCTGCCTTAATTCCAGTATGAAAGCCCCGAGGGCTTTCACACTGGAGCGATGCGCTGGCAGGACGGTAAAAAAAAGTCCTGCTAGCAGCATCTTTGGAGCGATGAAGGAGCGGAGTGTATACCGCTCCTTTACCGCTCCCGCCCATTGAAATCAATGGGACGGCGCGGCTATACCGCCGGCAAAGCGCCTCTGCAGAGGCGCCTTGCGGTGGTTTTTAACCATTTCTCAGCCGCTAGCGGGGGGTAAAACCGCCCCCACTAGCGGCCGCATACCGACGGTAAAGCGCCGCTTACAGTAGCGGCGCTTTACCGCCGACGCCCGCCCCAGTGTGAAAGGGCTCTTAATGTAAGATTTTATGCTATGTGGAGCTGTTTATTTCTTTTATGGTGACACATCCAACCCATCTTGGTGTGGTCAGTGAAGAGGGTTCCTGCGGACCGGATGACATCTTGTACCTGTCTCTTAGATCCCGGGCTGGGGTTGTAGCCATCCGCCCAGTAAGGTCTCCCATAATTAAGAGACCAACGTTTTTTGGTAAGAGGCAGCAGTTTTTGAAGGTGGAGGTACGCACCCTATTCACTGCAGCAAGACTATCAATATTTTTTCACTTGGCACCTGGGGATATTCTTCATTTTTTTTTGTTTTTTATTTTTCTCGTTTTTGTGCTATATTTAGTGTATGGACTATAACCACTATTGTTCTGTGCGTACAGACCAAGGACAATATCTGCGCCTCATAGGATTTGTTCACATTATATATTGATTATTTTTTGATTTATGTTTTGTCATGGTTTTCTGAGGCATTCACTTGTTACATTGATTTTTGTTTGATATATATTTTGTCATGGTGTTTTGAGGCATTCATCTGTTGCCTTTATCACGTCACATTACTGTTCACTTCTTACAGACATAGAAATAATATCTGTGTTTTATGAATCTATTTTAATACACTGATTATCACTAAACTAAATTGCACAGTGATTATCACTTATATTCATATTCCTCTATGAGGTTTTAAGGCACTTATTTGTTGCCTTTTCTCACATTTTTCAGCGCGACTTTTTTATTTTTCATTTGACATAGCAGATTATGTTCCAATATCTAACACTCATTATTGTATAAAATGCATTTATAAATGTTATTTTTCATGGTGTAAGAATACTGTATAATATTGTGACTCCTTTATTATGGATATATGATGAATGGAAGTTCAATGTTCACTCTTGCCACTAGGGCTCACACTGTGAAGAACTGCATTGTGGTAAAACACCTCAGCGGAAGGCTCAACAACCAAAATAAATCAAAACTTCAGGTAATCATCGTATATTTTTCTATAACTAATTATGCTCTTCCAATAATATAAGGTAATCTAATAATTGTCTACCCGTCTTTTTTTTTTTTTTGCTTATTATAGTCCTCATCATTTTGACATCATTTAAAATATACAGTGCCTTGAAAAAGTATTCATATCCCTTGAAATTCATGTTACACCAAAAACGCTATTTTTTTTTTTTTTATTGGGATTTTATGTGATGGAGTCATAGACCAACACAAAGTGGCACATAATTGTGAAGTGGTTTGAAAAAGATAAATGAGTTACAATTTTATTTATTTATTTTTTAAATATCTGAAAAGTGTGGCGTGCATTTGTATTCAGTCCCCTTTGCTCTGATGCCCCTAACTAAAATCTAGTGGAACCAATTGCCTTCAGAAGTCACCTAATTAGTAAATAGGGTCCACCTGTGTGTAATTTAATCTCAGTATAAATACAGCTGTTCTGTTAAGCCTTCAGAGGTTTGTTAGAGAGCCTTAGTGAACAAACGGCATCATAAAGGCCAAGGAACACACCAGACATGTCAAGGATAAAGTTGTGGAGAAGTTTAGAGCAGGGTTAGCTTATAAAAAAAAATATCCCAAGTTTTAAACCTCTCATGGAGCACTTCCATCCATCATCCGAAAATGGAAAGCGTATGGCACGACTGCAAGCCTATCAAGACATGGTCGTCCACCTAAACTGATAGGCCAGGCAAGGAGACCATTAATCAGAGAAGCAGCCAAAAGGCCCATGGTAACTCTGGAGGAGCTGCAGAGATCCACAGCTCAGGTGGGAGAATCTGTCCACAGGACAACTATTAGTCACTCACTCCACAAATCTGGCCTTTATGGAAAGTTGCAAGAAGAAAACCATTGTTGAAAAAAAGCCATAAGAAATCCTGTTTGCGGTTTGTGAGAAGCCATGTGGGGGACACAGCAAACATGGGGAAGAAGGTGCTCTGGTCAGATGAGACCAAAATTTAACTTTTCGCCTAAAGGCAAAATGCTATGTGTGGCAGAAAACTAACACTGCACATCACACTGAACACACCATCCCCACTGTGAAACGTGGTGGCAGCATCATGTTGTGTGGATGCTTTTTTTCAGCCGGGACAGGGAAGCTGGTCAGAGTTGATGGGAAGATCGATGAAACCAAATAGGGAAATCTTAGAAGAAAACCTGTTAAAGTCCGCAAAAGATCAAAGCATATTCATCTGTTAGCATGGCCCGGGCACAGTCCAGACCTAAATCCAAATGAGAATCTGTGGCAAGACTTGAAAATTGCTGTTCACAGATGCTCTCCATCCAATCTGACAGAGCTTGAGCTATTTTGCAAAGGAGAATGGGCAAAAATGTCACTTTCCTAGATGTGCAAAGCTGGTAGAGACATCCCCAAAAAGAATTGCAGCTGTAATTGCAGCAAAGGGCGGTTCTACAAAGTATTGACTCAGAGGGGCTAAATACAAATGCACGCCACACTCTTCACATATTTATTTGTGAACAAATTTTGCAAACCGTTTATCATTTTCCTTTCACTTCACAATTATGTGCCACTTTGTGTTGGTCTATCACATAAAATACATTTTATGTTTTTGGTTGTAACATGATAAAATGTGGAAAATTTCAAGGTGTATGAAGGCACTAAATGCTATTGATTGTTATGCTATTAGAATTCTATATTGTTATGCTTTTTTATGAAGGTTTCCTGGAACCCAGACAGTGATTTTTGGTTGGATGAGCTGATGGTAGACGCAAAAGAAGAATGTGAACCTGAGTGGCTGGATTCAGAGGATCCTCTTTTCATTCTCTATACCAGTGGCTCTACTGGGAAACCTAAGGTACAGATCCTGTTGTTCTATGTTAGGAATTGTATCTTACAAATGTATTCAAAATTATCAACCAAGACAGACCTGTTCACTGTATCATATAGTTTATAGGCTGTAGTGTCTATGAATGGGTCTAAAAGATCTTTAGTTAAACTGAGTCTGACAAATGATGTGGCCATTGAATGTACTCAACTGACATCAGTCTATTCAGGCAAAATTACTGTGGTTGGTTATTTCTGTGCTTAGTCTCCTACTGCACTTGAAATCTAAACTCTTAGATGAAAACACCTTGAGATACCAATACTCTTTTCATGCTTGTCCTGACCCTCGTTATATTAGTGGCCAGTTTAAAGAAGTCAATGAGAGAATGGTTCCCTTACAATGATGGTCAGTGGTAAAGTGCCACCTTAGATTGATGATGAATGGGATATGTGGGCATTGGGAAAAGAGTCCTTGTATATTGGTGGTCAGTGGAAAAAGTGCTCCTTTTACATTGGTGGTCAGCTGGAAAAGCACTCCTTTTACATTTGTGGCTAGTGGGAAAATTCTCCTTTACATTGGTGGTCACCTTAGGTTTATAAATGGGATATGGCTCCCTTGCATTGGTGGGCATTGGGAAAAGTTCCTTTATATTGGTATTCAGTGAGGAAAGCGTTCCTTTTACATTGGTGGACATTGGGAAAAGAGTCCTTTTTATATTGGTGGTCAGTTGAAAAAGCGCTCCTTTTTACATTGGTGGTCAGCAGGAAGAAAAGCTCTCCTTTTTACATTGGTGGTCAGCAGGAAGAAAAGCACTCCTTTTTACATTGGTGGTCAGCAGGAAAAGTGCTCCTTTCTTATCGTACATCATGGGACACAGAGCCATAGTAGTTACTATGTGGGTTATAGGCCACCTTCAGGTTATGGACACTGGTACGCCCTAAAACAAAAGTCCACTCCCTATATAACCCCTCCCACTACTGGGAGTACCTCAGTTTTTTAGCCAGTATCTAAGGTTGTTGGTCACGAGTAAAGATGTGCTGTGATGAGTTCCACTGGAGCAATCCTTGCTGGGGCTTGCCATGCAGCTGGATCCATTCAAAGTGTCTTTTAGGCCGAATTGAATGGCACCCGGGCCTCATGTCCGAACAAACAAGACTTTGCCTGTAAATGTTTCTCCTTTTAGAGAGCTGGACCCTGGGATCCAGTACTTTTTGGTATTAAGTCCATAAAGTTTTACTGGCAGTGGTGCTATTACAGGTCCAGGATTGTGGGTTTCCCAGAGGGTCCCCAGCTCCTGAACGTTTGTTAACGGAACCCACCATGAAGGGTGAAGATTGGGTCTGTTGGTTTTACCACAGAAAACCCTGCGGCGGGAAAAGTAAGTGGAGTTTTCTAAGAAATTTTTGAATTTTCTTATGAATGTCTCCTTTTAAATTTTTAGTACATTTTGTCATGCCTATGTGTCACCACTGGGGGCTGTATGGAGCACATAATTTCTCATGCTTCCTCAAAAGATCACACTGTGTTCGGAATAGCAGGCTTCCTTTCCCTCCAGCCAGCAGCAGACCCCCCACCTGTGCGGGAATGTGTGTTTTAAAAGCACCATTGTTACTGCTGCAAGCTAACGGAGGGACACAAGAGCAAAGAGGAGCATGAAAGAGGTTTGGTGACACAGGCATTCCTTTTGACACATTTATTATTGCATCAGGCTGGTGGTCAGTGAAAAAAGGGTCCCCTTATATAAGTGGTCATTTGGAAAAGTGCCCCTTACATTGGTGTGCAGTAATAAAATGCCTTTTTACATTGGTGGTCAGTGGGGGGAGGGTCCTATAACATTGGTGGTCAGGAGTAGAATGATCCCTCAATGACCTACACTGTTGGTCAGTGATTAAGTGCTTCCTTACATTGGTGGTCAGTGAGAGAGGCATCCCCTTACATTGGGGATCAGTGGGAGAGGGGCTGCTTTACATTAGTGGTCAGTGAGAGACGTGTCCCCTTACATTTGTGGTCCTTGGAAGTGCTCCCTTACAGTGGTGTCTGGTGCTAAACTGCCCCTTTTACACTGGCGGTCAGTGGTCCGAATTGTCCCTTTCATTACATTGGTGTTCATTGAGGGAACGGACCCCCTTACATTGGTGGTGAGTGGTTAAGTGCTCCCTTACATTGGTAATCGGTGATAGAAGGGTCCCCTTATACTGGTGGTCACTGATGAAGTGCCCCCTTCATTGGTGGTTACTGGTGAAGTGCACGTTTGCATTGGTGAAAGTTGGTTATTAATCACAAGAAGAAGATGGTAAGTGAATTGAACTGTGAGATAAAATAAAGAAAACTGGTAAAAGAACTTCTACATCTTAATAAATTTACATCTGTAATCTTTAGCTGTATAACTAAAGGTATCTCTTTAAGTTTCCTACTGGTGTCAGAAGACTCAGGGAAGAAGCTGTGCAGAAAAATGTCACGTCAGTTATGTCCACGTAGCATGTGGGGACATTTGTAAACACATTTATTTTTTTTCCCTTAATGACGCATTGAAGAGAGCCACTCCCTGCTTATTAAACATTCCAGATAACTCCGAGTGACAATTTCATACACATCATCTGAAAAGGCTAGGATTGCTTTTATTATGTTTGCCAGAGCTATAAAGACCAGGAATGCTTTTCCTGTTCATTTTTTTTTTTTTTTATAGATTATCAATTGATCCGTTTACAAGGTGGTGCAATTTATTACAGATGTGCCATTTCCCAATTAGTATAAGAATTGATGGGACATGAAAGATATTAAAGCACAACTGAAGCCTTTTTTTTTTTTTCCTTGTTATGGAACAAGTAAAGAATATGACATATATAGTTTTCAGTTAGCAAAGAACTCCATGGATTTTGCAGCTTAGACCAAAGTTAAATAACGTCCTTGTAATAGGTGTAGGCCATTTATGTACTTCATAAAGCCTGACCAAAAAACTCCTAGAACATTGCTAAAAGATGCCTTGCTGTTCACCTTCACCATCACAGGGGTGAGAATCACTAAGAGAAAGAGCTTGCTCCTATGATGGTGAAAGTGAACAGTAAGGCAGGCCATAGATGATGCGCTTTTCTTTCCTGCAGCCATGGGTTTTTTTGTTTTGTTTTTTTGTGCAGTGCATTTCTGAAATGCAAGGAAACGTACAGATGTGAATGGAGCCTCATTGTTCTTGTGTTACCGCACCAATTTCACTTTCAGGACCCATTCACATCTAGCATATTGGGAGTGAACGTTTTGTCTTGTTTTTCCTGTTATGTGCATAGGGCAGCCCGTTGATTTAAATGGGCTGTGCTATATGTGGATTATTGGACATGTTGGCGTTTTGTGGGTTGTGTGTTTTTTAATGTGCGTTTTGCAGCATTTGCCACTTGTTTTTTTACATGGCAAAATGTGTGTTTGCTTCTGTGTTTGTTATCAATCTTCTTTTTACTTCTGTGTTTGGTGTGTTGTTAACAGTTAATGGCACTGAAAGTGCAACTAATCATTTTAGGTGTATAAAGGTGGCAATACACTATAAAATCCGATTGTACAATCTCCTTTAGATTTACCAAATTTATATAATAGGAGGAAACGCCTATCTAGCCAATTGCTCTGTATCCAATTAGGCAGGCCCTTGCACTACATAATTGATGGCAGCTCTAAAGGAGATTGTACAATCAGATTGTATAGTGTGGCCACCTTTATACACCTAAAATTACTAGTTGCGCTTTCAGTGCCATTAATTGGTAACAGCACACAAACACAGAATCAAACACACATTTTGCCATGTGAAAAAACGCACAGTAAAAAACACGCAACCCACAAAACGCCAACATGTCCCATAAGCCACATATAGCACAGCCCATTTAAATCAGTAGGTTGCCCTATGCGTGTCACAGGAAAAACGAGACACAAAATGTGTGTTCCCACTATGCTAGATGTGAATGGGGCCTGAAAGTGAAATTGGTGCGGTAACACAAGAATAAGGATGAGCTCAGGCCTGTTTGCAAACTGCACGTGCAGAGCCCGCCAGTAAGTCGGCACTGCAGAGCGCTAATCACAAGCTGTGAGACATTGTCCCGATGCGCGGCTGCAGAGATCGGGAAATGTCTCCCTGCTTGTGATTAGTACTGTGCAGTGCCGACTTGCTGGCGGGCTCTGCACATGCTGTTTGTGAACATGCCTAAGCTCATCCTTACACAAGAACAATGAGGCTCCATTCACATCTGTGTGTTTCCTGCACAATTGCAGTAAAAAACGCACCAAGCTCCACTCTAAAAAAAAAAAAAAAAAAAAAGTTCTGAAGCTTCTTTGGGGTGATTGCTGTGTGTAGGGCTGCACATTCCGGTGGATGGGCTGCCCTATGTGCAATCTGATTGTATATTGTGTATTTAGTGAAGGATGATCACTGATTTATTGCATTTCATTTAAAAAAATCGTTCACCTGGGAATGGGTGGGTGGATGATGCAGGGTGTGTGCTAATGAGATCAGCTGGTCAACTCCTTCCTGTGTCGGGACCTACAGTCTGTAAGGCTCCATTCACACTAGCGCGTTTTTTGATGCATTTTGCATTTTGCAGAAATGCACGGGAATTTTTTAACATGGGTTCCTATGGAACATGTTCACATCAATGCTTTTTTGTTTCTCTGCATTTTTGGAAAGGGTCGGGGACTTTTTTTCATGCAAAAAGCAGCGTTTTGCATGTAATGGATTTCAATGGACAAGCATCAAAAACGCAAGTGCACCGTTTTTGCACCGTTTTTGATGCCTTTTTTTTTTTTTTTTATTAATTTTTTTTTTTAGACTGTAAAAAAAAAAACTGTAAAAAAAAAAAAAAAAAAAAACGCAAATCGCGGCAAAAACGCTGCTCAAAAACGTGGCAAGCATGAAAAAAAACCCTCCAAAAACGCTCAAAAGCAACATGCATAGGTGTGAATCGAGCCTAAGGACATAAGACAGAAGCAATAGATACGTTTTGAATCATGGAAAGCCCCATACACACTATCAGATTTTCTGCTGAGTTTTTCCTTCAGATTTACCAAAACCATGTAGTGCAAGGGCCTGCCTGATTGCATACACATTGAAACTCCTAAGGTTTGACCTCATATTATATGGTTTTGGTAAATCTGAAGGAAAAACTCAGCAGAAAATCTGATAGTGTGTATGGGGCTTTAGGTACGTGTCTGTAGATTTTACGGAAGGCTTTGATATTTTTGCAAAAAAAGTACATGAATGCTATATTGGTGCATAGGGGAGCTGGAATTTAGAAAGAAATAAAAAGGTGAACTTAGCCTTTAAAATCCAACAGGCTGGTTGTACACAAGGTGATCAATGGATCGACTTGGGTACAATCAGTCTGCCCATACATGGTTGGAATATCGGCCAGTCCCCACTGAAGCAGCCGAGATTTGAACCATCTGTGGCTGGCTTAAGTGCTAGGAGTCTCCTAGCAATGTCCTTTTGGAGTTTCTAATCAGGCTTCATGAGATATATATAAATGGCCTACACCTATAGCAGAGGCATTCTTCAATTTTCGGAAAAGCTGCACAGTTTGTTTTTATATGGAAACAAGACTTATCTGCATAAGTAGTTTTTGGTAAAGGTAAACTACGCCTTTTAAAGTGGATTTAAACCCTCTCCTATACCCAGCGAAGTGAACACAGCCTCAGATGATACACAGGGATGAAACAAATCTCCCTACATATGTTTTACATGTACGTCTGCAGTCTACAGCTGTCAGAAACCATGAACCAGACCGAGACAGAAGTACAGTAAAATCACACTTGTTTGTTAATAAAAATAAAAAGGTAAATGGAGTAAGCGTAGTCAAAGCATAGCCAGAGTCAAGTAACTGGATCGGGTAGTCAGCCAAGCCAGAGTTCAGTAACCAGATTGGGTAATCAGCCAGGCCAGAAGTCAGGGATCCAAGTGGAGGAACAGCAAGCAGGATAAGGAGCCAGAAGGGATGTCGGCAAAGCCAGTCCTTAAGCAGGAATGCAGGAGATGGTTTCTTGTGATGTGACCAAGGCAAAGGCAGGAATGAAGTGAGCTGGAGATCTTTAAGTAGGCAGGACTGACGAGCAGATCCACAACAGCTGGTTAACTGTGGAGAGAGATGAGAGCTGGCAATTAGCCGGCAGCTGAGCGGCCAGCTCAGAGAAGGAAGGGCTGAGCCAGCCCTGACAACAGCTTTCTACACTGTTTAGCAAGTGAACATCATGTTAGAAATTTTTCTTCCTGTTCCACCACTGTGGTGTGGCGTCTTGGCATACAGTGTGTGACAGCTGATTGGAGGAAAGGCACACACCCCCTCCACATAGACAGAGGAATAAAAAAACACGCAGAGCTGCAGTGTGAATAGACCATCTCTCTTCTAATTTATCTCTAAGTTCCCTCCCCAACATATTTCCAGCTGCATTTATCTCCTGTGTCAGAGAACTTGTCAGAAGCTTTCATATTGATAATGGGAATGGAGCAGCAGAAAGACACGGGACTCAGAGCTTTGGACAGAGATAAGAAAACTCTGCAGATATATGCCCAAGTCAGATTTCATGAATGGGGTTTACAACCACTTTAAGGCATATGAAAAGGCACGCTTTCTCTGTTTTCTTTGCAGGGAGTGCTTCACACAGTTGCAGGATATCTGCTTTACACAGCGCTAACCTTCAAGTATGTGTTTGACTACCATGAAGATGATGTCTATTGGAGCACAGCTGACATTGGATGGATTACAGGTCATTCTTACATCACTTATGGTCCGCTAGCTAATGGTGCTACTAGTGTCATGGTAAGCTTCTCAAACGATATGGCTCTTCTAAAACAAAGAAGGTTTTGTATAAAAACTCTATGGGTTGGTCTTGCTGTAAAACTTCAGTGGCTTTTGAAAAATGTGTAATCAATATATTGGACACCCTTTTGGGGAAATGAAACATTTCTGCATGGGTTTTAGTAGTCAGCCAGAGGTTGGTTATTTATAGGGTAACTCTACTTTTAGTGGTGAAAATAATATAGCATAAACAATTACTACACAAGCCACATTGTAATTTAATCTTATGAAAAATTACTTCCTCCTTTTTAAACTGTAGTTACTGTAAGCCAATGCAATATCTCTTCTAGAGGGTTGCTGGTTCGAATCCCAACCATGACACTACCTGCATGGGTTTCCTCCGGGTACTTCGGTTTCCTCCCACACTCCAAAGACAAGAAATTCTAGAAGGTTAATTGGATCCTGTCTAAATTGTCCCTAGTATGTATGAATGTGAGATAGGGACCTTAGATTGTAAGCTCCTTGAGGGTAGGGACTGATGTGAATGTACAATGTATATGTAAAGCGCTGCGTAAATTGACGGCGCTATTTAAGTACCTGAAATAAATAAATAAAATAGAGGCGTTCTGTACACAGTTGGTATACAGAACCCCTCCAGAAATGTAATTTCCTGCTTGTGTAAATAATACTGCACTAAGATACAAGTCAAGTTTTAGGCATCGTCTGCAAAAATGAAGGGATTGTTTCTTGTTTTTTTCTCAATAAACGTGGAGCTACTCTTTAAGCCTACACTGGAGAACTGCACAACTTAAGCCCCGTACACACGGGCCGAATGTCGGCAGACAACGGGTGGTTAAAAAAATAAAAATAAAAAACCTTCGACATTCGGCCCATGTGTATGTTGGTCTGTCTGTCAGAAGCCGGCCGTTCAGCCATCTTCTATTGGACGTGCATGCTGGAAAACCAGCAGCTGACCGACTCCCAATTAGCACTCTCAGCCAATGGCAGAGAGCGCTGATTGGAGTGTTCTGGCGCGGGGGGGCACATCCCCCCCGTCAGAACACAACAGTTTAGCAGGGGAAGATAGCTGAGCTAACTTTGCATGGTTAGTTCAGTGTCTCTGACTGGAGCTGACAGTTTTTCTTTTTATTTTTCGTTATTCATTTGTTTTCACTTCCAGCTTTATAGGAAGGAGACCAGGTACTTTAGAGATATCTGGCCAACTTCTGGAAGAGAGAGACTATTACCAAAAGGAGAACATAAACACATACATTGTACTATATTGGGGCTATTAAGGTATGATGATGACTTTCCACCTCTATGTAAGCAAATAGCTGTAAATTATTAATAGCTGTTTTGCCTCAAAGCCCTGTATGGCAGACCTAATATATTCTGTTTTTATTGTGTTTTTTTTCCCCATGTACTGTAGCTTTCTTTTGTTTCCTCATTTACTGACACAGGATCAGTGTCATTTTTGACCTTTCATTTATTAATTGCATAGTTGTGTGCTTTGTTATAAAAAAATAAAATAAAATAAAAATAAATGATAAGCAAGTATCAGGCAGGAAGCATTAAAGGTGAGCTGCTCTAATCAATGAGCTGTTTCTTTCTCCACTGTCAGGTCACGGGCTGCATGAGCTTAGCAATTTCTAGATGTGATGGCTTAATTCGTTTTCCTTTTTATGCTATTTTTCTCTTATTTTCACCTGGTGATCTGGCCAGTAAGTCAGTTGTTTTTCAAAGTACAAACTCTCCAGCAGAATGTATCAGTTAGAGGGATGAGACAAACCATTTACCACTGATGGCTGCTTACAATGATCAGCCTTTTATTTATACAAAACCTTTATGCCAAAAGGAACACAACTGTTTGCTGTAACTGCTTATAAAGTGTTAGCTGGAGTTTGGCTTCAATTTGTTATTGTAAATAAATCTGCTAGTACATCTAATACTCTCACACTTAGAATGCTGCTGTCCTAAAGTTCTCCTTCATCCAAAGTAGAGGCACTCTAATACAAGAGATCTGTTACTGGCCAGGTCACCAGGTGAACAGAGAGGGGGAAAAAGCATGAAAAAGAAAAATGATTGGTAAGCTGCAATATATTACATTTTTGGTTTTGGGTTTAAAGTGTTACTAAACCCACAACCGTAAAATCAGTCTGTATATGAAGTAAAGCATGCTTGTTAAACTCACTGTGGAACCTAAAGAGTTCCACAGTGAGTGTTTGATCCTGTATGCACAGATCCTCCCCTTGTTCCGCTGTCCCCTGACAATTTCCTGATAACACAGAGTCTACAGAGTCAGGCTGAACATGCTCAATTTGGTGTATATTGCTAGAGAGGTGTTTTTTTTTCTTGGGAGAGTGAAAGTGATCAGCACGGGGCCTATTGACAATGTCCAGACACAGGGTCAGGGGTCCTGGATCTTGATGGGACAGCCCAGTGCAATATGAAAACTCCTCCTACAAGCTTTAACCAGTGCTTGGCTGGTCCCTGATAGAAGTTACCAGACTGTTTTATACTGCTGATGAGAAAAGGTATTTAACTGTTTATATTTGCTAAAATAATTGCATTTCCATGTTCTGTGTACAGTGGTAGACCAATTATAGTGAATGCAGGGTCCTGGGTTTAGTAACACTTTAAGTCCCTACCTCGCATGCGCACACACAAACACACATATGCCAAATTAGACAGGAATGAATTCACCTACTAGTCTGTCTTTGGAGTTGCGGGAGGAAGCAGGAGTACCCAGAGGAAACCCATGCAAGCAAGGGGAGATCATGCAGATAGTGTCCTGGTTGGCATTCAAACCAAAGACGCTAGTGCCACAAGGCAAAAGTGCTAACCACTAAGCCATTGTTCTGCCCATAACTGCTACTTAACTTCAACATAGAAAAGTGAAGTCTCATGCCCTGCTAGACAGGGCTGTGCTGCATGTCAGAGCTGTGCAAATTTCAGTCTTGGATGGGCATATATGCAAATCATTTGGTAGATAAAAGGCTAAACCGATAACTTTTTACCCTGCTATACTTGCAATACTCATTGCAATATTTGCAGCATTGCTTCTATAAATAACTAACCAAGTCCACAAGCTGAAGACAAGAGGCTCGGTCTGCTTTATCTTGGCCTCATTGTCTATAAGCCAGCTTCACTGAGACCCCATGCATTTGTCTACAGCTTGCTCTTGTTCATAGGAGCAGAGGGACCTAAAGTACTGATTTCACAAACTGTCAGCTCGTATCTGTGTGATTCACGTTTTAGCATTTTAAAGAACATATAGCTAATCTTTATAGATACCCAAACACAGATATTTTTTTTTATCATTACATCAGGAAATTTAGACGTATTCCTATGAGATCATGTGAAAAAGTAAACAAATGACAAATGTTAGGTAGTTGGTTGCATGTTTGGTATGGATATTGTTTAAGGAAGAACACAGACTCCCGTTCTAAGTCCTAGCTTGTGGGGAGCACCACTGTATCTAGGAATTACTGGATATTAAAACTACCTCCTATTAATCTTTGGATTGAACAACTTTCTGATACCAAACTTTATAAGCTCCTTTCTGGCCATTCATATTTTACATACATCCCTACAGAAATGTTTCACTGCCATTAAGTTAGCTGTGATGTTTTTAAGACAGTTCAGCAATGTTATCAATGCTGGAAGTTCTGATTCCCACTCCTCATATCTGAATAATCACATGTTCATACATTCTGTATAGGTGAGACGGTCAGATCTGCTCTTGTTTCTAATTCTGGAAATAAAACACCCACACAGTTCTCACCTATTATATCACTTGACCCTCCCTTTTAAGATTGTAAGCTCTCACAAGCTGTTCTCTTCTTACCCTTCTTTTTATTGAATTGTATCATCTCCCTATATTTTGTAAAGTGCTGTGCAAACTGAATAAGAATAATAATTTCCATAAAACGAAATATTGTTCAATTTTAAGTTTTAACCAATGTAATGCTAAGGTGCTACTAACAAGAAAACATGCTTTGTTTTATTTTCAGTATTCATATACTGTTTGAAAAATAGCACCATTGTTTTATCTCCTTTCTTTAGTTCCTAGGTCTATGAAAGAATAATTTGAACAAATAATATAAATAAACATTCAATGGACTTGTTTGAGCACAAGTAATAAAAGGTCAATAAATATCAATCTATTAGTTTCTTTGGATTCAGATTAGGACTAGAATAAAAATTAGGACACTGGTAAGCCAATTGGCTTCTAACTTCAGCTTGCTCATTTAAAGTGGTTCTAAAGGCAGAAGGTTTTTTTTATCTTCATACATTTTATGTGCAGCTACCCCCTCAGCCCCCCTAATACTTACGTTAGCTCCATCTCGATCCAGTGATGATGCACTAGAGCCTTGGCTGTCCCTCCCGCTGCTATCAAAGTCAGTGAGCCAATGAGACTGAGGGGTGGGGTCGAGCCACGGCTCTGTGTCTGAATGGACACACGGAGCAGCGGCTCAGCACGGGTGCCCCCATAGCAAGCTACTTGTTGTGGAGGGAGGGGCAAGGAACTTCCGTGGGTGACCCGAGAGGAGAATCTGGGCTGTTCTGTGCAAAACCACTGCACAGAGCAGGTAAGTATAACATGTTTGTTCT
This sequence comes from Aquarana catesbeiana, assembly GCF_042186555.1. Lineage (NCBI taxonomy): Eukaryota > Metazoa > Chordata > Amphibia > Anura > Ranidae > Aquarana > Aquarana catesbeiana. The sequence continues at coordinate 458,521,484 of NC_133328.1, forward strand.
TTTTAAACAAAAAACCCCAAAAAAACAAGACTTTAACCACTTAAGCCCCAGAAGGATTTGCCCCCTTAATGACCAGGCCATTTTTTGCGATACGGCACTGCGTCACTTTAACTGACAATTGCGCAGTCATTGAAACACATAAAAACCTAAGAATGGGACTTTGGAGGCACAACAGTATTAAACTACAAAAGGATAAATATATATAGAGTTTTTATTAATAAAGTATAAAAGGACAATGAACAAACATAGACATTTAAAAACAAATCAGGCTGGACATAGAACCTGGTATTGGTACACCATAGGGATCCTGCCCTGCAAGCTTATATGAAGTTTGAAATAGATGTAAATATATAAACAGAGCGCGTTATTGTCAAACAGAGGAGGGTATACTTCCCCAAACATTGAATAGTAACACAAACATAGGGCTCTGATAAACGAGATGCTGCAGGTGTAGTGATCCGAGGTGAGATGCTCTCTAGTTGCTCTACATGTTTCACGTTGCACAGAAGGCTTCCTCAGGAGCTAGAGATTCTATTCAAGATGCATAAAAGAGACAACAAAAAAAGACTATCACAATGCCAGAATATCAAAAAAAGGAATGTACAAATATATAAATTTCAATATCAAGAATAAAAGCGACACCCAAATATAATGAATTATGGGACAGGCCCTATGAAAGGTTATGGTCTCCAAAAGAAATAAGGTAGAGCCCGGTGGTTAGGGTCACCCAGTTCAAGGGACAAGAGAGTGCACCAATACATATAGTGAAAAGGGCAAGTAGAGCAGGGATGAATTGAAGTAAAAAATATATAAACCTATAGAATTATATAATGGATTTGAGTGATAAGACTAAGAGCAAAGAGCGGAGGGGTAGAAGGCGAGGGGGAGGGGGGGAAAAAGAAAGGGGGAAGGGGTAGAAGGGAGGTGGAAAAAAAGGGGGGGGCGGGGGAAGAAAGGGGGGGGAGGGAGGGGAAAAAGAAAAGCAGCAGAAAAAGGGGAGGAGGGGGGGGGAGAGGAAAAGGGGGGGGGGGAACTGGAACACGGTACGATTCATGTGCTGGCGTACAAAAGGTATACACAAAAAGATAGTTCACTTACCAATTAGATATGGTGAAAGTAAGTACTACCAGTGAAACCTTATATACCTGTGATTGCACTTCGATCAGAGGTAGACCTGTCTGGTTTGGGTCAGAGACAGCAGTGGCCAAAAGTCAAAGACCTCTCAGGGGTAAATAACGTCAGGTGTCCATGGGTAGGGAACAAGGCTTTTAGCTGTAGTGCTAATATATAAGAAGAGGGGGAACACAGTCACAATGGGATTGTAGAATATTGCAGTCATCATAGGCTGCAAACATAGCATTTATCTGTAGATGGATCAAGAAATGTGTTTGGGATCCAATAAAAGGCTGGACTTACCCTGGGATAATTGAGAGGCAGTTGAAGAATGGACCGCTCAGTATAGTAGGGGCCGGTTCTAAGATTGCATCTAGCAGGCGCCGATGCGCCCTTAAATAGGGTAACCCAGGCCGGAAAACGCCGGCACAGAAGCATCCGGCGTGTCCCGGTCCCATAGCAGGCTACCGCGCATGCTCCGTGCGGCGCCACCCCCACGCACGGTCGGAAGAACTTCCGCGCATGCGCCGAGCGGTGACGCGGAAGGACGGAGCCGGGCCAATACGCAGGCAATTGCGCAGTCATGCGACGCTGTACCCAAACAAAATTGACGTGTTTTTTTTTTTTTCCCCACAAATAGAGCTTTCTTTTGGTGGTATTTGATCACCTCTGCGTTTTTTTTTTTTTTTTGCGCTTTAAACAAAAAAGAGCGACAATTTTGAAGAAAAAAAAAATTTTTACTATAATAAACATCCACCAAAAAATAATAAAAAAACAAATTTCTTCCTCAGTTTACGCCGATATGTATTCTTCTACATATTTTTGGTAAGAAAAATCGCAATAAGCGTATATTGATTGGTTTGCGCAAAAGTTATGGTGTCTACAAAATAGGGATATATTTATGGCATTTTTATTTATTTTTTTATTGGGACTGCGACATTGCGGCGGACGGATTGGACACTTTTGACACTTTTATTTTTTTGGGACCATTGACATTTATACAGTGATCAGAGCTAAAAATAGGTACTTAACTGTATAAATGTCATTGGCAGGTAAGGGGTTAACACTAGGGTGTGATCAAGGGGTTAAATGTATAAGGAGTGATTCTAATTGGGGGATGGAACTGCCTGGAGGAGACGACAGATCGCTGCTCATACTTGGTATGAACAGGAGATCTGTCTCCTCTCTCCTGACAGAACGGAGAGCTGTCTATTTACGTTGACAGATCTCCGTTCTGTCTCTCCCAGGAGTGATTGCGGGTGCCTGGCAGACATCGCGGCCGCTGGGCACGTGCATTGGCTCCGTCGTCGAGCTGCGAGGGCGCGCCCCCTAGTGGTCTTAAAGCGGCCGACGTATAGCTACGGCGATTTGCCCAGGAGAGCCAACCTGCTGCAGTATAACTGTTTCACGCTGCCATGCTACGGTTTAGCAGAAGCATGGGTGCGCAGAGCAGTGTAGCTGCAGTTTTAGTGCTGGTTACCCACGGTTTCCCATGAACTTCTGTTCGTGCATTTTTGGTGCGTTTTCTGAAAGCGCACCAAAGGTGCAGTATGCAGGACTTTTGGTGCACTTTCAGAAAACGCACCAATAATGTGCACTCTAACAGCCTAAGGGAATCTGCGGGTAGTCTGTACATAAACCACAAGTACACTTGATGCACTCGTGCTGCAGCCAAAGCGCAGCAGTGTGAAACCACTCTAATGCCGCGTACACACGGTCGGACTTTTCGTCTACAAAAGTCCAACGGACGCCGACGGACTAAAGCTGGCTGGTAATCCGATCGTGTGTGGGCTTCTCCGGACTTTCAGCAGACTTTTTCAGCCTCAAATCCGACGGACTTTAGATTTGAAACCTGCTTCAAATCTTTACGTCGTAACTACGACGGACCCCGAAATCTGCTCGTCTGTGTGCTAGTCCGACGGACAAAAACCCATGCTAGGGCAGCTATTGGCTACTGGCTATGAACTTCCTTATTTTAGTCCGGTGTACGTTATCACGTACGAATCCGTCGGACTTTTGTGTGGTTGTGTGTAGGCAAGTCCATTCGTTAGAAAGTCTGCTGCAAGTCCGCCGAAAGTCCGCCGGAAGTCTGTCGGACAGGCTGTCGGACTTTTGTAGACGAAAAGTCCGACCGTGTGTACGCGGCATTAGGCACAGTAGGCCTGTGCATGTAGAAGGCCTTTCACTGTAGCTGGACACTATTTTCTAGCAGCGAATATATAGGTTTTTCTTGTAGACTTATTTTCATATTATTCCTTTATTCATAGCCAGGTTAGGACAATTAAAAGAAGAGAATATTTTCTTTCTAAAAAGATGATTTCCCCCGAAGAGTGTTTGTGCCTTCAGGCTCCACTGCTGAAAAATTGCCCTGAATACATCTTTGGCCTATTCCAAAATACATTTTGTAATGGAAGCAATTATTCTCAGACTCTTAAAGGAGAAGTGCAGCCAAAGCTTGTTTGGCTGTATACTTCTTCTGTGAATCACAGGAGTGCAGTTCGTTCTGCACTCCTGTGATCTGTTTTCAGCGGATGGGGGCTGAAGCCTGCTGACGGCTGGCGTCACAGAGCCGATCTAGTCGGGATCTGCCCACATGCCTGGACCGGCACCCGACTCAGCCTCTCAGCGAGGTAAGTATGAATCTTAAAAAAAATAAAAAACATACATCTCTTTTAAACTAGTTCTGGGGCAGTAACTTGAGTCTCAGTGAAGCATCATAGGAAATGGCAACTGCCATCCGAAGATTTTCATTCAGGTATTTACAGTAAAATACTTTTGAAACTGATCTGTTATAATCCAGTTTGACAATTGACATTGACACATCATCACATATTTTTCCAGCACAACTTATGTTTTGTTTTTTTTTGTTTTTTAAGTTTGAAGGCATTCCTACCTATCCACATGTGGGGAGATTCTGGGAAATCATTGAAAAGTATAAAGTGACCCAGTTTTACACGGCACCCACTGCCATCCGCCTGCTCATGAAGTATGGAAACGAAGTCATTCAGAAGTAAGTGTTTTAAGTGTGACAGCTCATCGGGAAAGACTTTCTCCCAAATTAGACATACACTTTATGCATGCCATTTATTATCAACCAACTGTGCTTACTCTTTTTTAAAATCATAATGACAACAGAAACCTACCCAAATGACCCTGATCAAAAGTTTAAATACCCCAGTCCTTAATACCGTGTATTGCCCCTTTAACATCAATGACAGCTTGAAGTCTTTTGTGGTATTTGTGGATGAGGCTCTTTATCTTCTCAGATGGTAAAACTGCCCATTCCTCTTGGCAAAAAGCTTCCAGTTCCTGTAAATTCTTGGGCTGTCTTGCATGAACCGCACTTTTGAGATTTTCCTAGAGTGGCTCAATGATATTGAGGTCAGAAGACTGAGATGGCCACTCCAGAACCTTCACTTTTTTTCTGCTGTAGCCAAAGACATGTCGACTTGGCCTTGTGTTTTGGATCATTGTCCTGTTGGAATGTCCAAGTATGTCCCATGCACAGCTTCCTGGCTGATGAATGCAAATGTTCCTCCAGTATTTTTTGATAACAACATACTGCATTCCTCTTGCCAACAATTTTGACCAAATTTCCTGTGCCTTTGTAGCTCGCACATCCAAACCATCAGCGATCCACCTCCCATACCTTTCCTCATAGGCCTTGTTGACTCCTCTCTAAATGTAGCGTTTATGGTTGTGGCCAAAAAACTCAATTTTGGTCTCAGCACTCCAAATAACTTTGTGCCAGAGGGTTTGAGGCTTGTCTCTGTGCTGTTTGGCATATTGTAAGTGGGATACTTTGTGGCATTTGCGTAGTAATGGCTTTCTTCTGGCGACTCAACCATGCAGCCTATCTTTCTTCAAGTGCCTCCTTATTATGCATCTTAAAACAGCCACACCCACATGTTTCTAGAGAGTCCTGTATTTCACCCGAAGTTATTTGTGGTTTTTTGTTTGCATCCCGAACAGCTGGCAGTTGTGGCTGAAATTTTAGTTGGTCTATCTGAGCGTGGTTTGGTTTCAACAGAACCCCTCATTTTCCACTTCTTGATTAGCGTTTGAACACTGCTGATTGGCATTCTCAATTCCTTGGATATCTTTTTATATCTCTTTCCTGTTTTATACAGTTCAACTACCTTTTCCCACAGATCCTTTGACAATTCTTTTGCTTTCCCCATTACTCAGAATCCAGAAATGTCAGTGCAGCACTGGATGCAAGATGCAAGGGTCTGTCAGGAGTCCCAAAACACACTGACCTTTTATACACACACACACACTAGTTACAAGAAAACAGATCACAGGTGAGAATGGTTACCTTTTGATCAGGGTCATTTGGGTAGTTTCTGTTGCCATTATGATTTTAAAAAGCGTAAACACAGTTGATTAATAATAAATGGCTTCAACCAAACACTGACCATGGGTGAAAAAAAGTTTGTGTTATCATTCATATTCTCTGAAAAATGGCTAAGAAATCATAAATTCTGCCAGGGTATGTAAACTTATGAGCACAACTGTAGGTACATATGTGTTAACACCAGTCACAAAATACACGGTCTTAGGTGCGTGTGTACACTGGTGTCTGTCCAAATGACATCAAAAGAGCAATGAAACAGTTACTAATGCAGCAAAGTCCATGAAGCACAGAGCAGCTAACCAAAACTGCAACATGCAGCTTACTGCTCATCTGAATTACACTGATGCTGCCAGTTTTGTAGGCTTTTCCCCAGTAATCTGACCGCTATAGTTACCATTTTATTTCCCAGTTTCATGTGACTAAATTATTGAAATTTTGGTGAAGGTGGATCAGAACCACTTCTATACTGGTCAAATGGGGATTTTTGATCAAAATTCCATCTCAAATGTCATCATTTTGCCAATTTGAAACTGTGGGGAAAAAATATTAGGAGCAGAAATAAATGATAACAATTGGCCAATGACTATTACTTAGCCCCTCTAAGAAGCACATATCCAAGCTGAATCTAGAAAGAAAGGTTGGATGACTTTCTCTGCTGCTAAAAATTTATCTATGCAGATGGTAGGTGGGCAGTAAGAAACATAGTGACACAAAGGACACAATGCAGTGTGTATGCATTTATCATGATTGCTCTTGTTCCCTACACAGTATGAATGTTGAATATGTTTTGGGCTCTCTGGTGTTTGGACAGCATAATATTTAGGAAATGTCTTTTAAATTGTCTGATTATTCATCATGGTCAATATTTTTTAATCTAGGTATGATTTAAATTCTTTGAAGATTCTTGGAACTGTAGGAGAACCTATCAATCCAGAAGCCTGGCTGTGGTACTATAATGTCATTGGCAATAAGAGGTGTCCCATTGTTGACACCTTTTGGCAGACAGAAACAGTAAGTTTTGCATCCTTATAATTAGAACTGCTTATGTTGGCTGTCGATTTATGTTTAAAATATCATTCCTATAAGACATGACAGAAGGACAGTCCTTTTCTATTTTCCCAGTTTTCCAATATTTGTGAAATTACCAGAGGGCGAAACATCATGGCCTTAGAAGTACACCAATGATGAGCAGAATTCTCTTCTCTTTTTTTTTTCTTTAATTCCTCCCAATTTCAGACTAAATTCAGTATTAAAATATATTACTAATACCTACAGTTGAGCCATGCAGAATCTGAGTTTGGCTTGGTCAATGATAAATTATAAAATCACTAAGTAAAAAAAATAATCCTCCCTCAAAAAATTATAAAATGGGTAAGGCCTGGGCTGAGATGAAGTAATTATACTTGTACCCAGCAATAATGCAAGACAAAAATAGGGACACAAGATCTTCTTGACTATGCTTAGTGAAAAAATGGTTAGCATTTTGTAGGACAAATAAGGCTATATTCACTTGGGAGGTTGTGTGTGGCCAGGAGTGGAAAATTCTTGCCAGCGGTAAATAGCATACCTAGCACATCCGGCACCCCAGGCTGATAATTATCTCACACAGTCTACCTTAAAGAAGTGGTCAGGAGTAAAACAGTGAGGGGAATTTTCAAAACTGGAGTCAGCAGAATCTGGGGCAGCTGTGTATGGCAACCAATCAGCTTCTACCTTCAGATTGCTCAGTTAAGCTTTGAAAATGTAAGCTAGATGCTGATTGGTTGCCATGCACAGCTGCTGCAGATTCTGCCTGCTCCAATTTTGATAAATTTCCCTAAGCCCAGATTTACACTGAGCTGTGGGAATTAAGCCGTGCGAGTTCAGCTGAACTCGCACAATTTCACTCCATAGTTACATAGTAGGTGAGGTTGAAAAAAGACACAAGTCCATCAAGTCCAACCTATGTGTGTGATTATATGTCAGTATTACATTGTATATCCCTGTATGTTGCGGTCATTCAGGTGATTATCTAATAGTTTCTTGAAGCTATCAATGCTCCCCGCTGAGACCACCGCCTGTGGAAGGGAATTCCACATCCTTGCCGCTCTAATGCCCCTTACACACGGTCGGATTTTCCGATGGAAAATGTCCGATCGGAGCGTGTTGTCGGAAATTCCGACCGTGTGTGGGCTCCATCGGACATTTTCCATCGGATTTTCCGATACACAAAGTTGGAGAGCAGTAGATAAAAGTTTCCGACAACAAAATCCGTTGTCGGAAATTCCGATCGTGTGTACACAAATCCGACGGACAAAGTGCCACGCATGCTCAGAATAAATAAAGAGATGAAAGCTATTGGCTACTGCCCCGTTTATAGTCCCGACGTACGTGTTTTACGCCACCGCGTTCAGAACGATCGGATTTTCCGACAACTTTGTTTGACCGTGTGTATGCAAGACAAGTTTGAGCCAACATCCGTCGGAAAAAATCCTAGGATTTTGTTGTCGGAATGTCCGAACAAAGTCCGACTGTGTGTACGCCCTATAACAGTAAAGAACCCTCTACGTAGTTTAAGGTTAAACCTCTTTTCTTCTAATTGTAATGAGTGGCCACGAGTCTTATTAAACTCTCTTCTGCGAAAAAGTTTTATCCCTATTGTGGGGTCACCAGTACAGTATTTGTAAATTGAAATCCTATCCCCTCTCAAGCGTCTCTTCTCCAGAGAGAATGAGTTCAGTGCTTGCAACCTTTCCTCATAACTAAGATCCTCCAGACCCTTTATTAGCTTTGTTAAAGCTGACTCCCACATGTCAGTCCCGATTTCGGCCGCGATTTCAGACATTTTTGCACAGATGTCAATGAAAATCACACCCTGAAATCGGCAAAAGTAGTACAGAAACTACGTTTTGAAATTGGTGCGGCACCGCACCTATTAGGATGGTGCCATTGCCGCCAATTTGACATGTCAAAAAGCACCAGTGTGAACCAGGGCTTAGTGTCCTATAGTGCAGGGGTCAGGAATACAAAATGCACAGGCCACTTCAGAGTACAGCCAAAATGACCCCTCTTCCCAGGACAAATTGTTCATATCTCTAATGCCCCGTACACACGATCGGACATTGATCAGACATTCCGATAACAAAATCCATGGATTTTTTCCGATGGATGTTGGCTCAAACTTGTCTTGCATACACACGGTCACACAAAGTTGGTCGGAAATTGCGAACGTCAGGAACGCGGTGACGTACGACGAGCTGAGAGAAATGAAGTTCAATAGCCAGTGCAGCTCTTCTGCTTGATTCTGCTTGAAATTTATGCGAACGGATTTTGTTGTAGAAAAATTTGAGATCTAGATCTCAAATTTTGTGCGACGGAAATTCTGATGGTAAATGTCCGATGGAGCCTACACACGGTCGGAACTTCCGAGAAAAGGCTCGGCTCCCATCAAACATTTTCCGTCGAAAAATCCGACCGTGTGTACGAGGCATTACAGTACAGAACTCCCCTAACATTCCTAAATTCCACCCCCTCAGTACAGACCCCCCTCCAAGACCGACCCCTCTATACAGACTTCGCTGCCTCCCTACAGACAGACCTGCCCCATCACAGACCAACCCCTCCCCCATGCCTTCCTCCCAGCACACAGACCCCTCAGTGCAGACTGCCCCCCTCCAGCACAGAGAACTCAGACATTTTTAAGGAAGTTCTAATGAAGCTAGTCTTCTGTGATTTGAAACATTCCAGGGAGTTTGCATTGTGGAAAAGTGCAAACTCTTTCAAACAAGAACACTTCCCATGGATGTCCTTATTACATTACTTGGTTTCTTTTTCTCTCCGATTTTTCCAAAAACTGAAACAATGAAAATACAGGGTGTTGTCCATGGCAACTAGTCAGGTGTCAGCATTGATTGTACAAATAAACTACAATTCAACTTTTTTTTTTTTTTTTTTTTTACTTAATTTAGTGTGACCCTTCTGTTTATTTTATTTTTTTTTTAAGGCTCATGCACACAGCGTCGTCCTATACTACTTTGACTTTACTTTTATAAGTGCTCTTGTACCTGCTAAAGAGTCACTAATTGTATTTGCAGGATATGGAGTACTGTGGCATAGCAGAGTCATGCTCATGAGCAATTAATGTGGGAAGGTACTGGTTTTAGCTAGGCATGAAGGTGAAGTTCTGACAACGTAATGCCTATATGTAATTTGCTATATGTAATTTGCTAGTCCTTGCAGATGATTGCACACTTGATGCAGAGGCTAATGGATATATTGGAGTTGTGAGTACTGCAGTCTTTGAACTTTGTGTATGCAATAAATCTTAATAATGAGTTTAGCAAATTGTTCTCTGTGTGATGTTTTATTCTAAATTGTTGAGGCTATAAAGTTATAAATTGTCTACCTAAAGAATCATTATCATGTGACCTATGATGTGTATACTGCTATTGCTGACAAATTATCTACTACAATTGGCAAATGTTACTGTGCTCCCTACAGAACATTAAGGGTATGTGACAAAGGCATCTTCTTTTCTTTACTGTCCTATAGATTAAGCCAACTAATGAAGTGTACGCTAAGCTAGACATACATTTTGTTCATTACTACAGTTGACATTTCCCCATACAATTGCCTAGAGTTTCAGACACATTTCAGATCTTTATGACTTGCTAAGGTCAGATAGCTATGCCTGGAAATAATATCATCAAGTTTTTTTTGTTTTGGCCAATCAAGATGTGATCATTTTAAAATGTTCATTAACCATATATGTGTATATGTATGTGTATGTATATGTGTATATATATCATGTGTATATATAATACTGTTTTGTACATTACAACACATATATAATGTGTTGTAATGTACAAAACAGTAGAAAACAAGCGAGCAATTACAGCTTCCAACTGCATTGAGCGCACATAGAGAACATACAGCCCCACCTAGTGGGCGTAAACAGAAATTATATTGCCAATAAAGCATTAATATTGCACATTCCAACGTACGTCAGATAATAAAAACTAGCATTCTACCCCAATAGCCTATCTATAATCAGGTCTACTGGGGCCAGGCCTGGTGCATCAAGCTAACCTCCCCAAACCCTCTCAAATTTAGCAGGGCATCCACGATGCTGGTAAATAACCTTTTTCATATCTTAAAGTAGTACCCATATGATCTAGCCATTCTTTAAGGGAAGATGGGGAAGTGCTTTTCCAGTGGAGGAGAATAATTTTATATGCCTGAAACAAGGCTCTTGAAACAGCTTCCTTAGTAAAGGCCTTTAGTATGATGTCATCAAACTCCCAGCACACAGCACCTGGGGTCAGAAGGGATGTCTGTTTGAAATACTCTATTGACCATTGCAAGAACAGATGTCCAGTATCTGTGTAACATCTCCACAGCATGTGGATGAGATCCCCATGATCTCTGCTACATTTTGGACAAACTGCTTCTGACAAAAGCCCCATTTAATACCATTTCACTGGGGTATAATGAACTCGCAATAAAAGGTATAATTGCGATAAACGCTGAGAATTATTACTAGAACTAGTTTGCACTGCCTCCACATCGGACTCCCACAGATCCATGGCCTTACAGGGGTAGGCTTCCAAATAGATATTCAGCAGGGATGCATAACAATTAGAAATAAGGCCCTTCTGTATTTCACTGTGCCGCAACAGCCCAAAAATTGGTGCTGGGGAGAGAGAAAAGTCAGAGGGCAAATTTTGTGCCTGTACTGCGTGGGGCTGCTGCAAAAATAAATATATATATATATATATATATATATATATATATATATATATATATATATATATATATATATATATATATATATATATATATATATATATATATATATATATATATTATTAGAAAAGAATCACCCCCTTTAAACTAATGACATTTTGTTGCTTTGCAGCCTGAAATTAAAACGGACACAGTTTTTGTTTTATTCAGCTGTATTTACTAGTGCAACTTATAACATCCAAGTGAAAGATAACACCAACCTGTCAGAAAAATTTAACACATTCAAAAACAGAATCACTAAGTTGGAAAAAGGATCACCCCCCATGTCAGTATTTTGTTGAACTACCTTTTGCTGTAATTACAGCCTTTCTGTTGGGATATAGCTCTATTAACTTTGCACATTTAGACTTTGCAATATTTGCCCACTCTTCTTTGCATAACTGCTCAAGTTCAGTTCAATTTGATGGTGACCATTTGTTGACTGCAGCCTTCAAGTCATTCCACAGATTTCAATGGGGTTTAAGACTGGGTTCACATCTATGCAAATTGGATGCATTTTTATTTGCATAACTCGTGAGTGTGACTGGCTTTTAATGGAGCCGATTTACACATGTCTGGGGCTGCTGCGGTGCTGTTTTGAAAAGGGTCCTGTGTATTTTTGGGTCCAGTTCAGGTGTGAATTCAGAGAAAAATTTGCACCTGAACTAGTGAACAGAAACACACAGGACACCGGAATGCAAACTGCACTCCAGATATGTGAACCCAGCCCAAGTCTGGGCTCTGACTTATGCCGCATACACACGAGCGGACTTTACGGCAGACTTTGTCCTGCGGACTTTTCGACTAACTTTATGACGGACTTTCCGAATGAACGGACTTGCCTACACACGATCAACCAAAGTCCGACGGATTCGTACGTGATGACGTACGACCAGACTAAAACAAGGAAGTTCATAGCCAATAGTTGCCCTAGCGTCGGTTTTTGTCCATCGGACTAGCATACAGACGAGCGGACTTTTCGACCAGACTCGAGTCCGACGGAAAGATTAGAAACATGCTTCAAATCTAAGTCCGGCGGACTTTTGGGAAAAAAAAGTCCGCTGGAGCCCACACATGATCGAATTGTCCGACGGACTCAGGTTTGCCGGACCAAGTATGCCGTAAAGTCCGGTCGTGTGTACACAGCATTAGCCATGCAAGGTCATTCACCTTTTTCTCCTTCAACCACTGTGTGATTATTTTTGCTATGTGCTTTGGGTCATTGTCGTCATATTTTGTACGGTAAACCTTCTTCCCATTGACCACTTTCTGGCAGAGGGCAGTGAGATTTTCCTCAAGAATTTTTTGCCCATCCATTTTTCTATCCTGACAAGTGCTCCAGTCCCTGCTGCAGAGAAACACTCCATAACAGGATATCACCACCTCCATGCTTTTACTGTAGGAATGCTGTTATTTGGTTGATCACCCTTCTTTACTTCCTTCCATATATACAGAGAGTAATTGAAAAAAAAAATGTTCCCAATCAAATTTAAATTGTACATTGTGTGAACCATCTGTCTTTAGCACAGTTGCTGTTTTTACTGGATACCATTAATAGCTCATTGAATGCTGTCACTTAGGTCTCTAAATTACTCTTTAACCACAGAAGAAAAACTAAAAATCTCTTGTACCGATCTGTTTTCAGGGAGGTCATGTGATAACTCCTCTCCCGGCTGCCACTCCACTGAAACCTGGATCAGCTGTAAGTAGCAATACATTCAAATATAAAAGATGATGTTACGCTGAGTAAATAGCAAACATGTTGGACTTTAAAATTGTGCACATCCGTGGAATAGCGACAGACTATGGTACAATAAATAATCCACAGGCAACACTTTAAAAGCCTTTGAAGGTTACCAGTTTAGAAATGCACAGGAAGTGTGGCATTAGAATTATTGCTGTCACCCTGATGTTTGTGGTGATATCTCCTATGTGGTGTGATCGCCATTTACACACGCATGTGGGACCCACATTTTTGAGCATGGGGGGGGGGGGGGGGGGGGCTACATTTTTAAAAATTATTTTATTTATTGTGTGTGTGTGTTTGTTTGTTTTTTGATCATCTATATTGCTATAACAACATCCCTCTTTTTGGAGAGATCTGGGGTCTATATGGGTATATCCCATATCTCTCCTGGCCTCCAAAGCATCTGATCAAACTGGGACCGGTAGTGGCTTGTAAACAAACAGACTAGAGCTGCACGATTCTGGGGAAAAATGAGAATCAGGTTTTTTTTGCTTAACATCATGTAACATCATCTTTCACATTATACAAAAAAAATTGGGCTAACTTTACTGTTTAGTTTTTTTTTTTTTTTTTTTTTTTAATTCATTAAAGTGTATTTTTATTCCCAAAAAATTGCATTTGAAAGACTGCTGTGCAAATACAGTGTGACATAAAATATTGCAACAAACGCCATTTTATTCTGTAGAGTTTCTGCTAAAAATATATATTTAATGTTTTTGGGGGTTCTAAGTAATTTTCTAGCAAAAAATAATGATTTTAACTTGAAACCAACAAGTGTCAAAAAGGTTTAGTCTTTAAACTAAACCCTCACATATACCCAGTGAAGTGAACAGCCTCAGATGAAACAAATCTCCCTAAATAAGTTTTACATGTATATCTGCTGTCTTCAGCATTATATACTGTTTAGAAAGTGCACGTCCTGTTAGAATTTTCTCTTCCTGTTTCAGCAGGGGTAGGGGAGTCTTGCCATACACTGTGTGACAGCTGATTGGAGGAAAGGCCCCCCCCCCCCCACACACATAGGCAGAGACTTGCAGAGCTGTGCTGTGAATTGACCAGCAGTCTGCAATCTATTTATAGCACCCGCCCTGACACAAATTTGAATCTGGTTTTATCACGTGTCAGAACTTGTCAGAAGAACAGAAGAACGGAGCAGAAGAAAGCCATGGGACTTAGGGCTTTGGAGAGAGACAAGACAAAACTACAGATATATGTGCCCAGCTCAAATTTCATGAATTGATGGTTTACATCCACTTTAAGTGGTTAAACTTCCCTCATTTACAGACCGACGTTCATTCCTTTGATCTAAAGAACAAAATGTAACAATGTTTATAGTTAGCTCAGCTGCTAAGGAATGTTGTGAAACTTGTCGGACTGCCTGTTTTTTTTGTTTTTTTTTGTTCTTTGTTTATTTTTACAGCTGTCAGCTTAAGCAGAGAACTCTGCATAGAATCGGTAAAATGCTTTAAGATTGCGAGGGGGAAAGAATCACATTCTTAATCATAGTTCAGCTCTAAAACAGACCAAAACCAGAAGTGACAAAATTCTTGCCGCTTCTGGGTTTTTTTTTTTTTTTTTAATAAATTTTTATTGTTGGAAAATTTAGTGTTATAAAAAAATTCCTAATAATATTGTTGACTACTAGAGGCTAACTGCCAAAGGTAAAGATTTCAACACATCAACACATCATATGGCAGCAATCTACATAGAGTTGTATAGTTGTAATATAATAATAAAATAATCTTAGCCAACAAATTTGGGGGGGATCTAGATTGAAAAGAAGGGGGGAATCCAATGGGGGAGACGGCTAAGCCATCAGTCCTAGTTTATTATCATAGGAGGGGAAGGCTTTTATATCTGTGAGGCAGACCCCCAGCGTCTCTCCTCCTCACCAGGATATCATACCGAAGTCTTGCCAATGCTCTCGATCAAAAAAACTCAAGTAATATGGAACGGGCTGATTGAAAAAATAAACGTGGGATCCTAGTCGGAATGGTTTGAAATATATATAGGTATCTAGGGAGGATGTCCATCTTAAAGAAGGACATCCTTCTCAGCCAGGGATGATGCATTGATGACCATCTCTTGAAACATAACATGCAGCAGCGGGCAGTAATTTAACTCATATAGTTTTTGAAGTTGCAAAGGTATTTGAACTCCTAGATATTTTATAGAGTGCTGCGCCCACTGTAATGGAAATGTATTTGCAATGGAGTCTCGCGTACCTGTCGGAAGTGATATATCTAAACAATATGTTTTAGTAGCCTTAATTTTAAAATTACTTAAAGTGCCATATAGTAACATTTCCTTTAATAGTGAGGGGAAAGCTATTATCGAGTTGGTAATATGGAGCAAGAGATCATCCGCAAATAGACTAATCTTAAATTGTTTGCCAGCAATGTCCACGCCTTGTATTGAATTACTGGAGCGACCGTCAGCTGCTCCATTGCCAATATATACAGAAGCGGTGAAAGAGGACATCCTTGACGGGTCTCATTAGATATATGAACTGGGTCAGAGCGTAAACCGTTTACCCTAATCCAAGCTGAATAAAGGGCCATTTACTTTATGGATAAAACCTGGGGATAAGCCAGTTTGCTCCAGTGTTGCTTTAAAAAATGCCCAGTCTAAGCAATCGAACACTTTTTCCGCATCAATTGAAAGAAGAGGGATCTTTCGTAATTGACAGAGATGAGGGAAATTTATTTTAATAGTATTATCTCGTGCTTCATGAGTGGGGACAAAACCAACCTTGTCAAAACTAATAATAGATGGAATAACCAATTGAAGTCTATCCACCAATAGTTTAGCATATATTTTAAGGTCAACATTGATTAACCACTTGCCACCCGCCATATAGCAGAATGATGGTGGCAAAGTAGTTGTGATATCCTGACCGGACGTCATATGACGTGATCAGAATAACGCTGCCGGCGCGTGCCCGCAGCGCGGCGATCGGAGGTGCTGTGTGTCATTCTGACACACCACAACTCCAATCATGGTATGAAGCCTCTGACCATGTGATCAGCTGTGACCATTTACAGCTGAACATTGCGTGAACCAGGGACTGCTGCTAAATGTCTCGCTCTCCCTGTCAGCGTGAACCGAGGAAAATAGGTGGCTGTCCCTGTCAGAGGGGGGTCTGTGCTGATAATCAGCACATTGATTATTAGCACAGCCCCCATCAAAAGGTGCCAGCCTGTCCCCATAGTAAACGCCAATCAGTGCCACTCAGTAATGCCTGTCAGTGGCTCCTCATCAGGGCTGCCTTTCCAGTGCCCATCAGTTTTTGTTTTTTTTTGTTTTTTTTCGTTTATAGCGCAAAAATTAAAAACTGCAGAGGTGATCAAATACCACAAAAAAAAGCTCTATTTGTGGAAAGAAAATGATTTCATTTGGGTACAGTGTTGCATGACCGCGCAAATTGTCATTCAAAGAGCGACAGCGCTGAAAGCTAAAAATTGTCCTGGGCGGGGGCGGTGTCCACAACCACAACCTGTAAAACTGATCGAACAGCTTGGATCATTTTACAAAAAAGATGATTACCGGCAGAGAAGAACGGTACCATAACTACAGCCATGATCCTGGTATAACCAGGCGAGGCCGTATATATATATATATATATATATATAAGTGGAAGTGGTAAAAAACGGACCTGGACAGATGTGGATGTTAACAAATAATCATCTGTTTACATCCACCTGCTCATAGACATATAGGGGGTTATTTACGAAAGGCAAATCCACTTCGTGAAAAAGAGGGGATAGGTATGGTGCTGCTCTTATTAGGAGGTAACCTGCAACCTCTAAATACTTGAGGGGTGTGTGTCACGGGTGCATTTAGTGCAAAAAGTGACAATAAAAGTGCAGAAAATAAATATTTGTATATTCACAAAAATCCACAAACAAATTCTATGGTGTAAACTTCCTAACTGCTTATATAAAATACATATTATGTTCAAACGAAAATAAAATAAAATAAACAGTCCAATAAAGTGACAATGTGCTCCTTCAAATTGTTCTGTGCTTCTTGGAAAACAGTGCCCCATAAGAAACGCACTCACCGATATTATTCACCCCACAAGGAGGTATTTCACCTTCACAATATGAGCCACTGTGTAGCCTATGAAGTGGGAGGAAACTTCTTGTCCTGTGTTCTCCAAGTGCCTCCTTGTCTGCAATGTAAGTGGTCTCCTCACTTAACCTCCTTAGATGTTGCCCACATGTAGAGAGGAAAGAGACTCCATAGTGTGATACCATACAAATATCCAAAAATGTATTAATAATACTGATGGGTACTCACATTTAATAATAATCATTAAAAGCGAAAACAGTGTTTAAAAACAGGAAACCGGAGCGATCTGCGCTCCACGGCTCGAAACCGGAAGTGACGCAATGTTGTATAGTCCTGCCCTACGTGTTTCATCAATAGGATGTCATCTGGAGCGGTGCCATCCTGCTACACCCTCCAGTTTTTATATGGTATGAGGTGTGTCCTAAATTGATGGCCATGTGACCGCGGCCATTTTTGGTTAGTCCAGGCTTCGGCATGGCGGATGCTATTGCTAGTAGTGTGATTTAAAATGCCAATAGACAACACTACTCCGCAACATGAGGGATCATTTTTAAAAGGACTACTTCACTCCAAGTTGTAACGGACACATCGCATAATACCAAAATACATATCATAATACACAATGTTACAAAATTAAATTTAAGTTAAAAAATGGGTAAGAAATATAATTGCATTATGGTTTTCTGCTGGACTAGAGGCTGATAGAGGCTGCAGCTCCTCAGTTTTCATTTTCACCATAAGCGCGGGGGTCTAATCATTTTTTCACCAAATCCGAAGTGCAATCGCTGTAAATCTGAGAGGTAGGTCTAAAATGAGGGGAAGCTCTGCTGATTTTATCATCCAATCATGTGCAAGCTAAAATGCTGTTTTTTATTTTCCTTGCATGTCCCCCTCTGATTTACAGCGACTGTACTTCCAAGTGCACTTGTAGTGCAAAGTGGATTTTCCTTTCGTAAATAACCCCCATAGTGTGGTCTAGTCAGGATCCGTCTGACAAACAAATTCAGACTGAACGCCTGTGTGAAAGAGCCCTTTTAAGAGCATTTTATTACAACAGCCATGCAGCCAACAATAGACTGACCATGGATAAACCAACATAATTTAGATCTTCTTGCATGCAGTGTAGGGCCTAGCTGACCGGATAGAGTGAATAGATTGCTAAGGTAGACCCTCAAATTACCACAAATAAAGCAGAATTAGAAAGGTCTGGCTATTCGATACCTAGCATATATACCCAAATTGTGTAGACAGGAACTCCAAGTAGTTCACTTCCAGCATTACATTCAAAGAATAGGTTGAATTGATAATTATTAAATTAACTTCCTATCCATTTTATGTCCAGCTTTATTGTTTGCAAATCTGTTTTCTGTATGAATACATGGTGCAACATACATAATGGGTACTCGTTTGTGTAACTAATATTTTCTGACTAAAATGGTGTTTTATTTGTGCTACCATGATAACATGCCACACACATCTCACCGCGCCCAGTGTTTATTTCCTATAGTCTTCACATGTACAGGTGTCCATACACTGACTA
Organism: Aquarana catesbeiana; assembly: GCF_042186555.1. NCBI lineage: Eukaryota > Metazoa > Chordata > Amphibia > Anura > Ranidae > Aquarana > Aquarana catesbeiana. Next base: position 458,540,078 of record NC_133328.1, read on the forward strand.
AATTTGTATGTTACAGACTTTTCCATTTTTCGGTGTGGTCCCTGCTGTGCTGAATGAGCATGGAGAGGAACTGGTGGGGGAAGCTGAAGGCTATCTAGTAAGTGAGGTCTTAGAAATTCATTCTACACTATACATACTGTGGATGTACCTAATGTCAGGACTGCCCATAGACCGTGCATTATAAAATGTTCTATATATATTCCATCTATTCTGTTCAGTACCCCAGCAGATAGATGAATGACCAGTTTGTGTAATATTAGATGTGATCTTTCCATGTCTGCATATTGATTTTGTTGAGTATATAAAACTGATTCATATTACTAACCTATTTCATTGTCAGCACTTCTCCCTTTTCAACATTATGCAAAGAGTAATTTGCCACCTTTAAACAATAGTTGAATGTCTCCAAGGATAGAGAATTTTGTTTTATATATGCTTAACCATAGAAGATTGGGAAATACATCTGTGCCTTGCCAGCCTTTCCCACTCTGGTGTGTAGCAGTCAGTACATATGACATACTGGGAAGGCACCACTCCGATGCTCAAAGGGGAAAGGAAAGCAATACTTTATCCACTCGTTTTACAAAAGATGCAAAGAAAGGACAAAAAGAGGGGAGATTTACTAAATCCGGTGCATTTAGAATCTGGTGCAGCTGTGCATGGTAGCCAATCCGCTTCTAACGTCATCTTGTTCAGTTACCGTTTGACAATAAAACCTGAAAGCTGACTGGTTAATATGCATAGTAGCACCAGTTTTATTAAATCTCCCCCACAGTGTAGCGGTCAGTGCATTTTTATATTTTCCATCTTTGGTTTAAGTTCTTATTCCACTTTTAAAATTTTAGGTCTTTAAACAGCCATGGCCATCCATAATGAGGACTGTGTATGGCAACCATGAGCGTTTTGAAAATACCTACTTCCGAAAGTTTCCAGGATACTATGTGGCTGGAGATGGTAAAGAGTTCCTGCCTGGCAGATCACTTATTATATTTATAAAGCAGTCTGTATACAATAAAACACATTTTGACACATTTTCTTATAATTCGATAGGATGCAAAAGGGATAAGGATGGATACATCTGGATTACAGGTCGGATAGATGACATGCTGAATGTGTCAGGTATGCATTATGTATATTAAAAACTCATGAAACTGGGCCATTTACATGTGCATGAGCCACTTTTAAGAAGTTAAATCAATTATAAAGTCATTTTGCATCCCTTGTGGTGTCACATCAGTCTGAGCAGCAGAGACTCACAAGACTGCTGGTTCTGAAACCAATGAGTGGATCACTGTGTATGATGGTACAATGACCTTTTTAGTATAGTGTATATAGTAGTATAGTATAAATATATTTTTATGTATAGTTGGTGACCAAGCTGGTGACTGTTCTCTGCCCATTTACTTTGTAAGTGCAATATAATTTTTTTTAAATTTTTTTATTAAAATGTTTACACACATGAATGTGTGCGTTTTTCGCTTTTATTTTGCATATGGCAGATTGTTGGTGCTCAGTCTTTCCAAGCACTATTACTGTGGCATTAAATCACTATTTCAGATCATCTGCATCATGGCTGTGGTTCAGATATTTATAGCAGTCATACTTTTCAATGATTTTACTTCTTAAGATATTGTTCTAGGCCTGATTTTTACATATAGTAAAGACAAGATTGTTTTTTAGTATTTTTTCATTAGATTTTTTACTTTCAATTTCAACTGGTAACAAAACACCTAGGAAAGTAGTCAAACATCTTCATGACGTTTCAAGGAAACAGTGATAGGTTGGAGTGAACACATACACCTAAAACCATCTGCATGTGGCCAATTAGTTAGTGGTACAGTAGTACTGATGTTCCATATAGCTTGACAAGTTGATATTGGTAAAGCATTATAAACAGAGGAAAGGGAGTAAAGAAAGAAAGAGAGAAACAAAAGAGATGTGATGAGTGCCTTGGAGTTTGAAGCGTTAGGTGTTTTTTTTTTTTTTTTTTTTTTTTTATACAATATACTGTAATTGCATACTGCACCTAATGTGTACTCGCACGCTGTACACCTGTTTGAAAAAGTGAACATGAAATGTCCCTTGCAGGCCACCTGTTAAGCACTGCCGAGGTCGAAGCTGCACTGGCAGAGCATCCAGCAGTTGCAGAGGCAGCGGTAGTTAGCCGCCCGCACACTGTGAAAGGAGAATGTCTCTACTGCTTTGTCATTCTGAAAGATGGAAAGAAATTTACAGAAGTAATTTCAGAAGAACTTAAAAAACAAGGTAAGCCAAAGATATATTGTTTTTGGTGTGCATACTGTCTGTTCTGCTATAGGCATCCATTTCCCACCCATGGTTTATATGCCTTACATTAGTGAGTATACAAAGATCAGATTTTTAGAACAGTTCCTTATGAAACCCCCAACTTGAGTTTTTGTTGACACCAAATACTGCTCATGCTTACTCATGCTCTGTAAATCCTGCTAACATGTTACGATTATAACTGTTGTATGGACAATTTATTTAAATCTTATTCTTTACAGTTCGTGAGAAGATTGGACCTATAGCAACACCAGATTTTATACAGAATGCTCCCGGATTACCAAAAACACGATCAGGTAAATACAGTAACTCTATATAAATCCTACCAACATAGTATAAAAAATATGTATATACAGTAAGCTGACCATAGACTGGCATATGTCTTAAGAGTAACAAACAAGAAGGTACTGCCAACCCTTTTCAGAGCTAGGACCTGATGCTATGTTTTCAAAGGCTGAAAAATCTCACATAATTAACCCTTCTGATGGCCCTCCCCAGGATAACTCTAGGCATACAATCTCCTCTAAAGTTCCAATAATGTCTCCAGCAGGATTTGGACATGTATGACCATCCTTTACCCAAGACCTTTTCAGTTAAACATATCTATATATAAGCTGCAAATACAAGTGGACATGAATTTTTAATGTCTATTCAGACTTATCACAACAGTCAATGTTTTGAGTTAGAACTCCTTCAGGTGGGGTGTTACCCAGTTTTTTAGGCTTGTCTGACCTACCGCTTTCTTAGGTTTTGATGTAACCATTGAGTGAGTACCCAAGCTTCTATTACTATATCTTTTCCATTTTATCGCCCCTACCCCATTTTTGGTAGAGATAGATTGTTTTGTGGGTGCCTAGTCCCTGATAAACTTCAATGTATGTGAAATTTTTTAGATGTTGAACCGCTGCACTTGTTACGATGTTCCTTCTGCTTTTTCATTGTACTGTAATGTCAAAAATTGTTTACTTTAATTGTATGTTCTGTGCATTATCCTTGTGATTCTACTCCACTAAAGCATTCAGTTTTTTTCTTTAATTAAAAAAACTCGTTCAGACCTCTTCCAAAAGAAAAAAGGACTTCTGGGTAATGTTGTGGCAGGTCTGTAAGTGAATATCATTCTCTTACACTTTTGGAAGGAGTTATTTGCATTTGTATCAGTGCAGGGTTAGGTACAAGATTCATTTAGCTACCTCCCACAACATACAGTATTTAGACTAATTGAAATTCGGTCGCTTCAGCCTGGACTGACCAAATTTCAATCTATGTCTGGCCCTCATTTCATCCAAACCCTCACAAAACCATCTTTTATTATACTATAAATTAGGTTCACTCTGCTGACAATAGATTTTAGGTATTTTTAAGTACTTAATGGTATTTAAATGAATACAGCATTGGTTGATTGAGTAGAAGCATAACTAAATGACTAATGTTCTGTTTTACTTAGGTAAAATAATGCGGAGGGTCCTCAGACAGATTGCCCGGAATGAGAAAGATTTGGGAGACCTATCTACACTGGCAGATCCCAGCATAGTGGAGGTCTTGTTCAGCCAACGATGTGAAGCAGCAGCATGAAGGGATTTTAAGATTTGTTACAGTGGACAATCTGTTCTATAGTCTGAATTTTCCATACCTCTTTATGTAAATATTTTAATATCCATCCATATGAAGATCCCTCCAAATCAGGATTGGCTTTGTACAAGTTATCTAGGTATACCTTCAGTGTGTGCTGGCCGTGAAACCTGCCCATGAAGAGTATAATTGATGTTATATTTTACGTTGGCTGGGTATAACCATGGAAATTAGTTTCTGTCAATATTTATGTTGAGCTAATGTGTTCTGCAGTAATTTTAATGATTTTAAATACTAAATTATGATTATTTTGTTTAAGTTGATATATTCAGCTTTAAGCCATAATTTTTTGGTTGAATGCATTTTATTTCCAGGTAAAAAGCTGACACTAAAATAGGCTCTAATTTAAAATGACTGGTGCAAAGACAACTGGAACAAAAATGGAACATCCATCAAGAATGTTCAAATACATATCAATTTACAGTAGTTATCTACATTAATCTGTTTAGTGATTTACTTCTGCTCCAATTTCTTTGCACCAGTCTTTTAAATCACCCTATAATGTAGGATGTTGGGGTCTTCATTTGCACAATGACCGCTTGGGGCTGAGGGGCAAAATGTAGAGCTAATGGTGCAGTTACCCTTACCAAACAAACTGATTTTACATGCAGCGAGTAGCCTGATTGTTTGCTATAAGTAACTGTTCAATTCTTTGTAAATTGTTCTACTTGTTAGTGAAGTAGTTCAGACAGCAATGGTAGTGCAGAATATTTTCATTTAAATTGCACTAGTTCAGTCTAGTAGAACTAATAAAAGATTTATTAATCAGTTGGTTGGATGTTTGCTATGAATTACTGTACAGATCATTTCTCTTTTGCCTTCTTAGATAAAAGGCTACCGACTTTATGATCTTATAAACTGCATACTAAATGAATGTGAGGGTAAAGTTAATGAATGTATGAACAAAATGTCACACAATGATTTTTATTGTTTCACAGTTGCCACACAAGCCTGTATGCCTCAAACTCAGTCCTATTTTTATTTCTTTTTTTTTCTAGCATAGTGTAAAAAAGTAAAATATCTGATTGTTTGCTGCAAGCAACACCACCCTAAAATCTTTCATAGATTTACACTGTTCAGATAATTAATGTATCATTAGTATACAAAGTATAACTAAAGGCAACATTTGAAAAAAAAAAATTGGATAGCGTAGAGATGGATTAGAACAACTGTCAAGTTTTTATTGCTGTCTGTGCCCCCATAATGGAGATTCACCCTCTTGGTAAAAAAAAAGTCAAAATTTTGGGTTGTGCCCAGAACAGCAACAGAGGGGACATTTTCTAATGGAGACACTGGTTCTGGTGACAACTTGCTTTGGAGGGATTTTCTCTCACTACCTTTTGTGGCTATGAAACAGGAAACAAAGGGAAATGTCCCCAATAGGACACCGATGGGGAAAATGCCTGACAGGCAGTAGTTCTACTTTAAAGCAAATATTTGGTGAATTACTCCAAATGAAAGGACACAAGAGTATTCAAATTAAAAAGTGGTGAAACATGTTCTGGATGGTGGTTGCAAGAATACATGTTTCAAAACCTCTCAACAGTTTGTAAAAATAAATTGCCATGCAACAAAAGAACTACAATTTAATCTGAAAATCTTTGGACTGTTCACAGATTACCAAATGCAGTGAAACATCAAAATAGTGCGATTAAGAGGGGTGCAGTGTCATTTCAGGGCATTGTTGGATAGTGCACTTAAAGAGTAATTACACTTTTGTTGATTTTTGTACATTGCCAGGATTTTAACAAACCTTGTTGCTGATGTTATTTTGTTCAAAAATATCTGTTTTTCACCATGCCCTTTCCAGATGGATTCCTGAATGGGAATGTCTGGGTTCATTATCACCTGAAGTAAATTACCAAAACTGCAGTGTGTGCATCCCATTAGTACACACACCTTAGGAATTATCGCTTTGAAAATGTATTTCCTATTACGGGGGATGCCTAAAATTGTGCTTGTATCAAAATCTGTCTCTTTCCCCATTTACTTTAAAGTGGAATGTCAGTCAAAATCTAACTAAGGATAAATCTCCTCCCACCCTCATTCTAAGACTATTCTATCTACCCTGTGAAAGATAAGATGCTTATACTTGCCTATTGTGAGGGCGCTCCAGTCCAGTCACATGATCTCTCCAGAGCTGGCTTCAGTGAAGAGGAGACATCTGTCAACAGTTGCAAATGCCTGTGGTGATGTCACCCATAGGCTTACTATGGTGCATCCATTATTGGCTGCCCCTCCTCTACACTGAAGCCAGCACTGAGACCTGATAATGGGACCGGAACAGAGCAGCTTCAGAATAGGTAAGTATAAGCATCTTTTCTTTCACAGGGTAGATAGAATAGTCTTAGAATAGGGGTGGGAGCAGATTTAGCCTTAGCTAGATTTTGACTGAACTTCCATTTTAAAGTAAATGGGGAAAGAGACAGATTTTGATACAAGCACAATTTTAGGCATCCCCCGTAATAGGAAATACATTTTCAAAGAGATAATTCCTAAGGTGTGTGTACAAATAGTTTATCAAATGAAACCTACAAAATACAAAATCCAATTGTATTTGACCAAGTTGTATACAATATTATGTTAATGTTGTTACAAATTGTATATGGGTTTCACTGCACTTCTTAAAAAGGTTTCTTCTCTGTCTGTCATTGCAATATATACTTGTGAAGCTGGTCTTGGAAAAATTAACCTTTTTTGATTGTGGTAAATGGTTACTGACATCCAAATGCCAAAGCATTCTTTTTTTTTTTTTTTTTTTTTTCTTTTTTGATGGGGTTTTTTATTCTCTATCATTGCTGCTTTTTTGTTATTTTTATATAATTGTTAGGAAGGGATTGCTATGAAATATAATTGCAGTTGTGACTAGTAATAAAAGGTGCAGCTGGTGAGGTATTTCAATAGATTAGCTAGTTTGCTGTTTTCCTACAGTCCATGGTGATGTCCATGCTACATCTTCTCAGAAGACTACATATCTCCCAACCTGTGGCATGAATTATCTGGATAAAGTGCAGTGTAAATATACTGCATACATGTGGAAATGGCTCACAGCGATCCGCTGTCTGGTGGGGGAATACTTAACTGTTAAATCAAATTCACTACTGTCTGATTCACACAGCTTCTAGACATAATTACAAGCATTTTTAAGTTAATATAGCTTTCCAGTTGCCCAGTATGTGTTTTGTTTCTGGGTTTTTTTTGTTTTGTTTTGTTTTTTTTTTTGTTTTGTTTTTATATTGTCAGATGCCAGACCTTAAAGTGGGGTTCCACCCAAAAAACCAAAAATCTCCTGAAAAATTCTAAAAAAAAAAACCAAAAAAACATTTTGGATATTTTTTTTTTTTTTTTTACTTCCCTCTAAATGCCTGTTGCTAGGTGGTCCCTCGTAGTCTGCCTCTTCCTTTGCCTGGGCTGGTGACATCACTTCCCCCTCGGCACAGGAAGGGCTCAGCTCTGCTCCCTCCCTCCTGTCAATCATCTGGGACCCATTACAGGTCCCAGGTGATTGAGCGGCCAATCACGGCGCGCAGCGCCACTCGCGCATGCGCAGTGGGTGCCAGGATGTGAAGCCACAGCCCGGCGCCCACAGTTGAAATGCCGGCGCCGACGAGCGGAGGGGGGGGACGAGCGGGGCTTCGATCCCCCGCATCGCTGGACCCAGGGACAGGTAAGTGTCCAATTAAAAGTCAGCAGCTGCAGTATTTGTAGCTGCTGACTTTTAATTTTTTTTTTTTTTAATGGAGCCCCTGGGTGGAACTCCTCTTTAAGTGAGACCACTTTAGCAGTGCTTCCTCTTTCCTGAAAAATGGTTACTATTTAATGAGTGAGTGCAAAGAGTCATGATATCGTAGTAAGGTAACCAATCAGATCTGTTTTTAAAGCAGTCAGAATCGTGAGACACATTTTTGGATTTGTTGCTGTGAATACTGTTACTTTGCACATTATTCTTTGCTTTGCTCAATACAAGCCTTAATGTTGCAAGAAGCAGGTCAGTTTTTTAAAATATTTTAAAAATGAATAAAAGGTCTTAGTATAAATTGCTGTGTCCACATTCAAAATTGAAATCATTGTTAAATTATCTGAACTGTGTTTTTTTTCATTGTGTTGTATATTGTATATGTTTTAAATGAATTCCACACTACCTGTCACCCTAAAATGTAAGAATGTGACTTTTATATACTTGCTGCAGAGATTCTGAAGCCTTTTCGATGACTGTAATGTAATGTAACATGTTTTCATCAAGGCTTTCATTTAATAAAGCACAAACTGTCTTCAGTCATTCCCACTATTGTGGACAGTATTTTTGTGATTACGTTAAGCCCATTAAAGAAAAGATGTTATTTTGTACCATAATGGTTGCAGACTGTCATTTTTAAAAAGCAACAATATTTAAAACAAAATTGTACTTCTCAACTGCTATTGCTTTTTTATAGTTCAATCCTAATGCCGTGTACACACGAGCGGACTTTTCGGCCGGACTGGTACGTCGGACCGAGTCCAGCGGACAATTCGACCGTGTGTGGGCTTCATCGGACCTGCAGCAGATTCTTTCGGTCGAAAATCTGACTGATTTTAGATTTGGAACATGTTTCAAATCTTTCCAACGGACTCGAGTCCAGTCGAAAAGTCCGCTCGTCTGTATGCTAGTCCGACAGACAAAAACCAACGCTAGGGCAGCTATTCACTACTGGCTATCAACTTCCTTATTTTAGTCCAGTCGTACGTCATCACATACGAATCTGTCGGACTTTGGTGTGATCGTGTGTAGGCAAGTCCGTTCAGAAGTCCGCCAGATAGACCGTCGGACCAGTCCGGTCAAAAAGTCCGCCCATGTGTACGCTGCATTACTTGCACTTGTATTTATCATAAGGTACAAGACAATGGCTTTTCAAGTCTTGATCATGGGTTATATGTTGTCACCTTTAGAAGACAACACTGGCAAACAAAATTGTAGGACAGACCATATAACACCTCCTGCTCCAACAATCCTCAATTTCCCTAAAGCAGTAATAAACTGCCATAAAAATAAAATAAAAAAAACAGGCCCCCCTGCAGGTTTAGGTCATAATGTACTCATATGCACTCCATACTAGCACATTATGACAGACTTACCTGCACACGGTGCCCTCCAGCGCAGTGCTGTCCCAGCTCACTGGTGCTTCCATCTTCTCCTGATCCTATTTCCAGGTTCGTGAGCTCTGGCTGTATAAATGGTGCGTGAGAGCCACGGAGCTCTGAGCCATGGAGCGAACTGTACCTGGACCACGTAGAATGGAACATGTTGGGCTGGCCTGTAATGTTACCTCCAGTAGTGGACTCCGTGTGTGACACTTACCCTCTGTACAGCAGTGTAACATGGTGTATTTTGCTGTATTATTATAGGTACTTATAAAGCGTCATCAATTTACGTAGCGCTTCACATATATATTGAAGATTCACATCAGTCCCTACGCTTAAAGAACTTACAATTTAAGATCCCTAACTCGCATACATACGCATACTGGGGCCAATTTAGACAGGATCCAATTAACTTACCAGCACGTCTTTGGGGTGTGGGAGGAAATCCACGCAGGCACAGGGAGAACATGCAAACTCTGTAGAGCATTCTACAGGTCCAGGGCAGTGGCAATCTGTATCCTGGTAGGTAGTCCCTGAAGACCCTTTCCATGGAAGAGAGGTTTTCCTCCTCCAAAGTGGGCATAGTAAGGAATTTATACCTGGTGGTATATAACCTGGAAAGTTGTCTGGACCCTGGTGTGGTAAATGCGGGACTTTGTCCCTTCCTCTGTGGGCTCACCCTTCAGGGACATCAGGCCCCTGCCTTGGGCACATTGGGGTGGGCAGTAAGAGCACCTTAGGTTGGATGAAGTGTTTCACAGGGCTGCCGTGATACTTTAGATTTGTCGTAGCTATGGCCTAGTGTGTGCCATTTTAAATGGCATGTTGCAGCTATAAGCATAATGTGTGCCACTTGTCAGCATCCCCTGCTGAGTCATTGTCCATTGCAACAGCATTGCTTCCTGATGAAAATAAGGAGAGAGCAGGAAGATGAGGAAGTAAAAAGAGGTTCAATTTGCCTCTTGCCATAGTGACACTTGTGGTTCCTCCCTGATAGTTGATGTATACCACCACTGTGGAGCTGTCCAAGTCTGAGAACTTCTCCTGGGAGGATGGACAGTTGCCCTTGATCTCGCCCAAACTGAAAGAAACCTTAAGGTTTTGATGGATGAGTTGTGCTCCTGATTGAAGATAGTACCATTGCCATCAGTTGGACCTAGGGTCACCAGTATCGGATCCCTTCCCAAAACAAAGAAACCTACTAGGCCCTTTCTGATTCACCCTCTAATACAGAATGTGCTGTACAAGGACTGACTGAGGCCAAACAAGGTGTATCTGCCTCCAAAGAGTTTTGCGCACCGGTACCCTGTGTCACTAGTACCCAGTTTGACCTTGCACAATCAGAGAACGCTTTGTATTCCTCATTGTAGTACCTGTAACTATTACAGTAAATCTCCACTTCCACAGTAGTCCTAAATGTATGAAATATGTATACGTACATTATTCCAAGCTAGACCAATATAACTATGCAATAAAAACCATACCTAGAGTTCAGCTTTAAAGTTGTACAGTTTGTTTTCTTTAGAAAGCAATCACAGCCTCTGTAAAAAAAAGCCTGTCTTTTTACCAGAATGCTGCAGAGAAAGCACCCTAAAGCCAGATACACGACTCATTTTTTTTCGTTTTTTTTTCGTTCAACCTCGCGGGTTAAACTTAAAAAAGCTGACAGCTTTTTTTTTTTTTTCCCAGCATGCACGTCCAACAGAATCTGTCAAGCAGACCAACATACACGAGCAGAATGTCGGCTGTTTTTTTTTTTTTTGTTTTTTTTTTTTGTTTTTTTTTTTTGTTTTTTTTTTTTTTTTCAACTGGCAAATGTCTCCCGACATTCTGCCCATTGTTTACGGGGCTTTACCCCCTGTGTAAAAGCAGGCGTCTGTTCGAAAAGGTTTGGCACCACCTATTGAGTCAAAGAAAGTTTGGAAGTCAGCAAAGCTTACACTCCCTGCTGATTGGAGAACTCTAGCTATGACTTAGCGGAGAACATATACTTTTATTATACTTTTTGAAGAGCAAGGGCCACTTAAGTGATTTAGTAACAGGTTGTGGGTCACAATGAAATTAAATTGCTTCAGAATTTCGAATTTTTTATTATGAATAGCATACAGTGCCTTGAAACGGTATTCATACCCCCTTGAAATTTTCCACATTTTGTCATGTTACAACCAAAAACGTAAATGCATTTTATTGGGATTAAATACAAACTGGCACATAATTGTGAAATGGAAGGAAAATGATAAATGGTTTTCAAAATTTTTTTACAGGTAAATCCCTGAAATGTGTGGCGTGGATTTGTATTCAGCCCCCTTTACTCTGATATCGCTAACTAAAATCTAGTGGAACCAAGAGAAGTCACCTAATTAGTAAATGGAGTCCCCCTGTGTGTATTTTAATCTCAGTATAAATACAGCTGTTCTGCGAAGCCCTCAGAAGTTTGTTAGAGAAACTTAGTGAACAAACCGCAACATGAAGGCCAAGGAACAAACTAGACAGGTCAGGGATAAAGTTGTGGAGAAGTTTAAAGCAGGGTTAGCTTATAAAAAATATCCCAGGCTTTGAACATCTCACGGAGCACTGTTCAATCCATCACAACTGCAAACCTACCAAGACATGGCTGTCCACCTAAACTGACAGACCAGGCAAGGAGAGCATTAATCAGAGAAGCAGCAAAGAGGCCTATAGGAACACTGGAGGAGCTGCAGAGATCCACGGTTTAGGTGGGAGAATCTGTCCACAGGACAACTATTGGTCACACACTCAGCAAATCTAGCCTTTATGAAAGAGTGGCAAGAAGAAAGCCATTGCTGAAAGAAAGCCATAAGATGTCTTGTTTGCAGTTTGTGAGAAAACCATGTTGGGGACACAGCAAACATGTGGAAGAAGGTGCTCTGGTCAGATGAGTCCAAAATGGAACTTTGTGGCCTGAACGCTAAACGCTATGTGTGGCAGAAAACTAACACTGCACATCACCCTGAACACACCATCCCACCATGAAACATGGTGGTAGCAGCATCATATTGTGGGGAAGCTTTTCTACAGCAGGGACAGGGAAGCTGGTCAGAGTTGATGGGAAGATGGATGGAGACAAATACAGGGCCATCTTAGAAGTTAACCTGTTAAGCTGAGTACACACTAACTGTATTTTTCTTTTCGTAAAAAACCTGACAGCTCCGTTCGGAGACACTACTAACCATGCAAGGTTAGTCCAGCGATCTCCCCCGCTGAGCTGTTGTGTTCTGACAGGGGAGAAGCCCCCCCGCCAGAATACTCCGATCAGCGCTCTCTGCCATTGGCTGAGAGCACTGATCGGGAGTCGGTCGGATGTTGGTTTTCCAGCATGCATGTCCGACAGAAGCCGGCCAAATTGGCTTCTGCTGGACAGACTGACATACACATGAGCAGAATGTTGGCCGTTTTTCTTTATTGTACATCATGGGACAAAGAGCCTTAAGTAATAATTTAATGATGAATAAAAGCCTAACTTTTCCAGTCGACAATGCACAAATGCTTAAAGCGGAAGTAAACCCATCCATTTAACCATTTCAAAAAAAGTTACATTTCCGGCACATGCCAGGAATGTAACACTCCCATTGGTTGTGCTCTCAACCAAACTGTCAAATCATCCAATGGCTGGTGTCATAACGGATCACATGTGCAGCATCATGGCAGTTATAGATCAAACAGAGGCCAAGATGGCAGCTTCCTTGGCTGAAAAAGATAGGAGGGTTTACTTCCACTTTAAGGATCCAACAGATAAAAGGTTGGAATTCCTGTTAAGATCTGCTTTTTCCTTGGCAGGTGCCATTACTCAGCCTGCAGTCGCTGCAATAGGCGTCTGTCAATCCCTAAAGGACCAATTTAGACAGGCGCTTAAAGAGGCTCCTGCACAACAAGCCCGGGAGTTGGCTGAACTACCAAAAGCATTGTTTTGCCATAGATGCCATTAAAGATTCTATTCACCAGGCGTCCCACCTTACGCTTATGCTAGTACATATGCGTAGAATCTTGTGGTTAAAAAATTGGTCAGCCGAAGCACCATGTAAAAACCTCCTAACTGGGTTCCCTTTTCATGGGGAGCGGCTATTTGGGGAAGATTTCGACAAATATATCCAAACAATTTCTAGTGGGAAAAGTACTCTTTTGCCAGTCAAAAGAAAGCATAAACGCCCTTCATTTAAACGGGTTCTTTCCCCTGCACCAGGGGCTTCTGCCTCTAGGCAGTGGTGACGGCCTCTGCCCTTAGACTCTAGAGGAAAACCTCAAGGTCAGATCCAGGCTCAAAAGAATTTCTGGGGCCGGAAACCTGCAAAACAGAATCCTAAAGCCTCATCATGAAGAGGCAAGCCCCCTCACCAAGGTGGGGGGGGAAGACTTCTGCAGTTTTCAGAAGTCTGGCAAGAGGAAATTCAGAACAGATGGGTCATCTCCACGGTAACGCTGGGGTACAAGCTGGAATCTCGATACTTTCCACTATCTTGTTTCCTGAGGTCAAGCATTCCCAAAGATCCACAGAAAAGACAATCTCTGTTTCAGGCACTAGACCGATTAATGATCATACAGATCCCCACAAAAAAGCAAGGTTTGGGGTTTTATTCAAACCTTTTTATGGTACCAAAAATCAAATGGAGATGTCAGACCCATTCTAGATCTAAAAAATCTAAATTGGTTCCTGAAGATCCGCTCCTTTTGCATGGAGACGATCAGGTAAGTAGTTTCTGTCCTTCTAGGAGGAGAACTTCTGGCGTCTATCGACATCAAGGATGCATATCTGCATGTCCCTATATTTCCCGCTCACCAAAGGTTTCTGCGGTTCGCGTTAGAACAGCAGCATTTCCAGTTTGTAGCCCTGCCCTTTGGGCTAGCTACAGCACCCCGAGTGTTCACAAAAGTGCTGGCCCCACCTCTAGCCAGGTTAATGGCACAGGGCATAACAGTCTTGGTGTACCTAGATGATGTATTGCTAATAGACCAGTCGGTGGCTCGTTTGGAGCAAAGCATACACATTACAACCAGTTACCTGGAAAGTTTGGGTTGGATTTCAACTTAGAGAAACCTTCCTTAATACAGCTAAAAAGGCTGGAGTACTTGGGTCTGATCATAGACACAGCCCAGCAAAGGGTGTTCTTGCCTCAAGGAAAAAATCAACTCCATAAGAGAGCTGGTGCGGATGGTCAGGTCAAAAGGCGATCCCTCCATTCGCCTTTGCATGAGGTTGCTAGGAAACAAGGTGGCTTAATTTAAAGCGGTTCCCTATGCCCAGTGCCATTCAAGACTGTTGCAAAACAGTATCCTGTCTATTTGGAACAAAACAATTCAAGCGTTAGACTTGCCAATGCGGCTGTCCCCAAAAGTGTCCCAAAGCCTCAGTTGGTGGTTACTAACCCAGAATCTGCTGAAAGAAAAATCCTTCAGACCAGTTATCTGGAAAGTGGTAATGGCAGATGCCAGCCTTTCAGGCTGGGGAGCAGTACTAGAAAAGACAACTGTCTGGGGACAGTGGTCAAGAGCCGAAAGAACCTTGCCCATCAATATCCTAGAGATTTGGGCAGTGCATCTGGCTCTAAAGGCCTGGACTTTCAGGTTACGGGATTGTCCTGTCAGGATCCAATCCGACAATGCCACAGCTGTGGCCTATATCAATCACCAAGGGGGCACCAAGAGTCTCTCAGCGCAGAGAGAGGTGAACCATATTCTAACTTGGGCAGAAAGGAATGTTTCATGCCTATTGGCAGTCTTTATTCTGGGAGTAGAGAATTGGCAGGCAGACTACTTAAGTTGCCAGCAGTTATTCCCAGGGGAATGGTCTCTTCACCCCAACATTTTTTGGGCTGTTTGCCAAAGATGGGGGACTCCGGACATAGATCTTCTACCGTCCAGGTTCAACATGAAGTTAGTCAACTTTGTGTCCAGGACAAGGGATCCACTCGCATGCGGAACGGACGCGTTGGTGACCCCGTGGGATCAGTTGTCACTGATCTATGCATTTCCCCCTATTCAGTTGCCTCAGCTTCTTTGCAGGATCAAGCTGGAAAGAAAGCCGGTAATTCTGGTGGCACCAGCGTGGCCCAGAAGGTCATAGTATGCAGAAATTGTAAAGATGGCAGTGGAGGGCCCATAGTCCCTCCCACTACGGCCAGATCTGCTCTCTCAGGGACAGATATTCCATCCTACCTTACGGTCTCTAAATTTAATGGCTTGGCTATTGAAACCCACATGCTGAAGAAACGTGGGCTTTCCAGGTCAGTTATCTCTACCCTGATTATTGCAAGGAAGCCAGCTTCCAGAACTATATATTATAGGGTCTGGAGGGCTTATGTTTCCTGGTGTGAATCCAAGGGTTGGCACCCTCAGAGATATATCATAGGCAGAAATATTATTTTTAATATTGTTCTGCCATAGTTTTTTCCAAAACCATGTTCCAGGGAAGAAAAGTCACTAAATTGTCTTGATGTGGTGAGAGAAGTGAAAATCTATTTAAAGACAACTGCTCAGATTCGTAAGACTGATTTCTTATTTATTCTGCCAGAGGGTCCTAAGAAAGGACAGGCAGCGTTGAAATCCACTGTCGCTAAGTGGATTTGGCAAGTTTTATAATTCAAACTTATAATTTAAGGGGTAGGATTCCCCCTTTTCAAGTTAGGGTGCACTCTACCAGGTCGGTTAGTGTTTCTTGAGCAGTGTGTCACCAGGCCTCCATGGCTCAGATCTGTAAGGCTGCAACTTAGTCTTCAGTACATACATTCACCAAATGTTATCAAGTGGATGTAAGGAGGTATGAGGATAATGCCTTGGGGCGCAGAGTGCTGCAGGCAGCAGTATAGGTCCTCAAGTCTGGGGGAGCCCTCCGTGTTGTGTCTCCCTCCCCTCAAATAGCATTGCTATGGGATGTCCCATTAAGTTATTACTTAAGGCTCTGTGCCCCATGATGTACGATAAAGAAAATAGGATTTTTATAACAGCTTACCTGTAAAATCCTTCTCTTGGAGTACATCATGGGACACAGAGGTCCCTCCCCTCTTTTGGGATTAAGTATATAGCTTTGCTACAAAAACTGATGTGCTCCTGGAAGGAGGAGGGGTTATATAGAGAGTGAACTTCCTGGATTGGGTATACCAGTGTCCATCATCTGAAGGTGGTCTATAACCCATTAAGTTATTACTTAAGTCCATGATGTACTCCAAGAAAAGGATTTTACAGGTAAGCTGTTATAAAAATCCTATTTTTTTGAACCGGCAAATGTCTCCCAACATTCTGCCCATGTGTACGGGGCTTTAGAGTCTGCAAAAGACAAGATAACGACCTTAAACATACAGCCAGAGCTACAATAGAATGGTTTGGATCAAAGCATATTCAGGTGTTAGAAAGGCCCAGTCAATGTCCAGACCTAAATCCAATTGAGAATCTCTGTCAAGACTTAAAAATTGCTGTTCACAAACGCTATCCATCCAATCTGACAGCTTGAGCTATTTTGCAAAGAAGAATGGGCAAACATGTCACTCTCTAGATGGGCAAAGCTGGTAGAGACATCCCCAAAAAGACTTGCAGCTGTAATTGCAGTGAAAGGTGGTTCTACAAAGTAATGACTCGGGGGCTGAATACAAATGCACACCACACTTTTCACATATTTATCTGTAAAAAACTGTATTTATAATTTCCCTTCCACGTCACAATTATGCGCCACTGTGTTGGTCTAAAATCCCAATAAAATACATTTACGTGTAACGTGAAAAAAATGTGGAAAATTTCAAAGGGTATGAATACTTTTTCAAGGCACTATAATAAACATTTTTCCTCCTGCAGCCGCTGAATACTGGCGGGAGGTTAAGGAGGAAAAAAAAGGTTTCAATGGTTGTAAGAGGAAAATGAAAGCAATCAGGTCCACCCCTCCTGTCCAAGTGTAAAACAGAATGTGACAGGGAGGTCACAAGGGCCCCCAGGAGCATGGGGCAGGGTTGCCGTTGTGACCCCTGATGCTACAACACTGGTTGAGGTGTGTGGTAAAAACATGTGTCTATGGGGTTTTAACACACCCCCCCAACCTCCAAATGTAAACAAGCTCTTACTGTCCTGAGCCCCCCATAAGACTGACTTCAAACTGAGGCGCTGCGATTTACCCACACCGCGGATGCAGCACAGTGCACCTTTGCCTTAGACTTCTATTATATCTTGCGGGTGTGGTGCACTTTATGAAAGTGCACCAAACGTGCAGGATATATTAGAAGTCTATGGCTCAGTGTAGCTAACCCACAGGTGCACAGCGCTGCAGATCAGTGTGAAAGCAGCCTGAAATTTGTAAATCCTTTTATAGATGCTAATATGCCTATTGCAAAAGCGCAGTGATATGATGTTTATTAGGACAGGAGACGGCGCTGCAGAGGAAGCATCGGCTTGGGCAGCTCTCTCCACAGCCGCCTGCTTTCTCCACTGCCGGTGCCAGCTCAATGCACTCTGACGCTCTGGGATGGCGGGTTGGCAAGCCCAGATCTCGATCAACAGGTTGCGGACTCCGAGCATGCGATTCCCTGGTTTGAGGGCGAGGGTCACGTCAGAGAGTTCCGAGGGCCACAGATTGAGCACCCCTGTTAAACTGTATGTTAATATGTTATATTAATGACAATGCATATTTAAACTCTGGCTTTTTCTAAAGCCAAAAAAAATTACATGGATGCCATCTGTAATTGTTATTTGTAAGAAGTAGGTACTGTATATGATTTAATGTATACTTGTCACAAGTGAATAGATATAAAAATAGGCTTCAGTTGTAAAAAGCAGTTGCCTACATGAAATTTCATCTACCCAGGAGTCCCCCAAACTTTCTACATACTTAAATGTCCCTATGTACCTGCTGCATTCCACAATGTACGATTACACAGGGTCTTGCTTGGTGACTTGTCTATGCCTCATCATGATGTATTATACATACCTCCCAACCGTCCCTGATTCACCGGGACGTCTCGGGATTTGATCTAAGTCCCGTCATCCCAGCGAATCAAGGCTTTGTCCCGGAGTGGACTTGCCTGCAAGCACATACTAGCACTGGCACCAACATCCGACCTGCGGCTTGTGTGGGGTTGTCTCAGGTCCCACACTGCTGTGTATATGTGGCAGACAGCCAGCGGTGAGACATGTCGACTGCCGCACACATACACACACAGTGCACTGCAGAGCGGCTTGCAGCTCCTCCTCCTTGGCTGTGATGCAGACAGGAGTGGAGAGGCAGGGAGGAGTCATGTCATGTTCTGATCTGTGGTGGGGTAGACTGCCCCCCCCCCCCTTGTGCACTGGCCCCATATTTTATCTGTTCCCCTTCCCTATGGATAGCATACCTGGTTGCTGAGAGAACTGACAGCGGCTGTGCTCTCTCCTGTATTTCCAGTGATCCTCCATATGGCAGATGGCACCGGATCCATAGATTGCACTGTACACTGTATGATTAGCGCTTCCTGTGTCCAAGAGCTGCTCATCTTCCAGCAGCAAGAAATGTGGATGGAGGGTGGTAATCCGTGTACATTACAATCTGAACTATGGATCCAGCCAGTGTTGTGCTGTATGGAGGAGCTCTGGTATGACAGGAGGGGGAGAGGCTTGAAGGGGGGGGGGGGGGGTTGCTATTTGCACATGTGGGCAGGGGTATTTTTGCTAGGAGGAGGAATGGGGGGATTTGTACTAGGAGGGGGTAGAGGGATTTTGGTTAACAGGAAGAATGGAGGGGGGATTTGACCCCCTGTACCCTACCCTATTGGCTCCTGTCCTCCGTCCTGACCCCTGTATCCTGCCCTATTGTCTCCTGTCCTCCATCCTGCTGTCCCCCTGTACTCTTCCCTATTGACTCCTGTCCTCCATCCTGCTGTCCCCCTGTACTCTTCCCTATTGACTCCTGTCCTCCATCCTGCTGACCCCCTGTACCCTGCTCTATTGACTCCAGCCCTCCGTCCTGCTGACCCCTGTACCCTGCCCCGCTGACTCCTGTCCTCCATCACGCTGACCCCCTCTACCCTGCCCTACTGACTCCTGTCCTCTGTCCTGTGGATTGATGTCCTGTGCCCTTGTGACCCTCCTCTGCTATACTGACCCCTGGGCCCTGCCCTGCTGACCCCTGTATAAGTACAAGGAAGCCCAGGTTTTGTTTAACCACACTCCTTAAGCCCCTTCCATTGTTAAAAGTTTGGCTACACCCACATTTTTCTGTGGCACACTAAGCACACGGGAGATCATTTCATGCTGGTGTCCCTTATTCTGAAATTCAAAAGTTGATAGGAATATATATATGTGAAAGGTGAATGCAAGGTGAATGCATTCAGGGTTCCTCCCATGGCACAGCAAGGAGGGACTTCAGGGTAATAAAGGTACATACCTGCTGCACTGCAGCATACTGTTATTGTATTTAATTACATTGCAAAACAATATAAACAACATTTTAAGGAACACTTTCCAACTTTTGTAATATGCATGGTGTTACTCTTAAATGCAGAGGCCTATTATCCACAAGGCAACCTATTCCAGAGCCAAGGCACTGGTGGATATCAAAGGGCCCAGCTACAACCTTCAAGCTCCTGTAGTAAAGCAAGGGAATAGCACAACTGGTCAAATCTGTGCACCTGCCTGTCACTACACAAGGGAGGCTTTACTTGTAGGCAGTTGATGTCTAATGTGAGAGGCCATGCCAGCTCAGAAATGCAAATTGGCCAGCTTCTTTATTCCTATTGCAGTCCTTCTCAAAGTGCATGGAAGGGACAGGGGAGGGGGGAGCTGTTTTTTTGGCTAGGACCTTGTTCTGCCCCTGCTTACATGACTATCAGTCTGTCAATGCACCTGCTTTTGCTATATAATGTATATTTTTTTTTCTTAAAGATGTTGTAAAATACACTCTTTTGAACTTAATCCATTGTAATCAGTGGAACATGCAGCCAGTGTTCAGATGAATCAGGCTTAAAAAGGTTTTATTGTTGAGTAATTTTATAATCACACAAAAGAAAAGAATGTGGATACCCCTGAAGAGTCTATAAATAAATAGCCTGCCAACTCACCAAGAAAATGGGTTGCGTTCCTGGAGCCAATAGTCAAGTTGGCTAAGTAATTATATCTAATGATATGTGCAACATATTTATTTGAAAACAGTCTTCACTTTTTCTAATATTTTGAAAATGCTTGTTCATGTCAATATTTGAAAATGCAATTTTTTTTAAAATATTTAAGGTAAACACTTAAAGGTAAACTATGTTAAAAAAATTAGCGATATGCTCTTACCGGAGTTACTCCATACAATTATAGATGCACATGATCAAGATACTTTGCCAGGAACCATGTATGAATTGGTGGTGGTGGTGTTATTGAAACCAGGGAAGGATCCTGATCTCCCTGATTCCTATAGACCCATTTTCCTCCTGAATGCTGACCTGAAGTTGCTTACTAAAGTCATAGCCATGAGACTCTTGAAAGTGATAGCCAAAATTGTCCACCCAGACCAACCCGGATTTATACCTAATCGATCCACTGCAAATAATCTCCGTCGGTTGTACTATAATTCCAAAAGATAATCAGGGAAGCAGAGCTATTCTCTCACTCAATGCCACTAAGGCGTTTGATAGTGTGGAGTGGCACTATCTATGGCAGGTGTTGGAGAAATTCAACCTGGGGAAAACCTTTATTTCATGGATTGAGCTGCTTTATAAAGCCCCGAAAGCTTGCGTTATGCCACGTACACACGACCGGACTTTACGGCAGACTTTGTCCGGCGGACTTTTCGACGAACTTTACGACTGACTTTCCGAATGAACGGACTTGCCTACACATGATCAACCAAAGTCCGACGGATTTGTACGTGATGACGTCCGACCGGACTAAAACAAGGAAGTTCATAGCCAGTAGCCAATAGCTGCCCCAGCGTCGGTTTTTGTCCGTCGGACTAGCATACAGATGAGCGGACTTTTCGACCGGACTCGAGTCCGTCGAAAAGATTTGAAACGTTTCATTTTTAGGTCCGTCGAACTTTTGGGGAAAAAAGTCCGCTGGAGCCCACACACTATCGAATTGTCCGACGGACTCCGGTCCACAGGACCAAGTATGCCGTAAAGTCTGGTCGTGTGTACGCGGCATTAGGATTAACAATACTTTGTCTTCCCCCTTTGATTTGCATAGGGGTACGAGGCAGGGATGCCCACTTTCCCCACTGCTGTTTGCCTTGGCCATAGAACCCCTGGATGCTGCCATCAGAGGAGACCCTAACATCTGTGGATTTAAACAGGGAAAGCTGGAGGACAAATTGGCATTATGTGCCGATGATGCACTCCTGTTTCTGGCGGACACCTCTGGCGAATCTCATGGAATTAATACAAAGGTTTGGAGCTTTTTCTGGCTTCAAAATAAATCGGGACAAGTCCACATTATTGCCATTGGATCCTCTCACTGCATCCCTACCCCAACTAGCAAGGCAGATTAAAATAGTTGATACCTTTCGGTATCTGGGCATAGTCATTCATCCCAATTTAGTTTTATATGTTAAACTTAATATTAATCCATTACTCCAAGAATTTCAAGAAAAAACTGCTAGCTGGATCAAATTACCTTTATCAGTAGTAGGGCGCTGCAATCTGATAAACATAATCTGGAGTCCGCAGCTATTATAGCTCCATGATGCACCAATCTGTGTCCCTATTCATGTATTCAAAAAGTGCAACACCATATTCCGCACGCTGATATGGAGGAAAAAGGTCCCTCATATCAAGTTGGAAACCTTGCAGGCAGCTAAGGACTCGGGTGGACTGGCAGTACCAAACCCATATTATTATTACTTAGCAGTGCAATTGCAGCATTTAACAGGATGACTAAACCCCAAGCCCTCTGACCCTATTGGGAACACTGTACGCACACTGCTTTCTAGTGAAGTTCTAGTGGAATGTACAGTATATCACAAAAGTGAGTACACCCCTCACATTTTTGTAAATATTTTATTATATCTTTTCATGTGACTCCAAAAACATGCTGTTAGGTTTATTGGCTTCTGTCCAAAAAAAAAAAATGGCCCTGGTGTATGGGTGTGAGTTGGGGACCTTTGGATTGCAGACCCCTTGGGGGTGGGAACCGGTGTGGTGTATGTGGAGCACTGTGTAGATTGATGGCGCTACATGGGTACCTTAAATATATAAAAAAATAATAATATAGTGGATGGGCATATTGATGGGGTGCAATGTGCAGGGATGAGGACAATTGTGGGTGCTCACTCAGGTTGAACTGGATGGACTGGTGTCTTTATTCAACCTTACTAACAATGTATGTAACTATGTAAATATGTAACTATGTAACAACACTGAAGAAATGACACTTTGCTACAATGTAAAGTAGTGAGTTTACAGCTTGTATAACAGTGTAAATTTGCTGTCCCCTCAAAATAACTCAACACACAGCCATTAATGGCTAAACCGCTGGCAACAAAAGTGAGTACACCCCTAAGTGAAAATGTCCAAATTTGGCCCAATTAGCCATTTCCCTCCAAGTGTCATGTGGCTCATTAGTGTTACAAGGTCTCAGGTGTGAAAGGGGAGCAGGCGTGTTAAATTTGGTGTTATCGCTCTCACTCTCTCATACTGGTCACTGGAAGTTTAACATGACACCTCATGGCAAAAAATTTGTTGCTCCACATAAAGATGACCAAGGCTATAAGAAGATTGCCAAGATCCTGAAACTGAGCTGCAGAATGGTGGCCAAGATCATACAGTGGTTTGACAGGAAAGGTTCCACTCAGAACAGGCCTTGCCATGGTCAACCAAAGAAGTTGAGTGCACGTGCTCAGCGCCATAAAGTGTCAAAATTTTGTGTGGCCAGAGGTTGTCTGTCACATCCAAAATGTGAGGAGTATACTCACTTTTGTGAGATACTGTATAGAGGCAGGAGAACTTAGAACAATGTTCAGTTATTCCACATTAGTACTCATAGACAGAATATGGAGTAAGACCAAGCAGCACTTCCAATATATGGGATATACTAACTGTTCCCGTATTTGGAACCATGGGAACTACTCCGAGCTGGATAAGCTGCGGGGCTCCTCCGCTTGGTCTGAACGTGGTTTAGTGTATATCCCTCAGTTATACCAAGGAGACCTCTAGAAAGATTTTCAGTCTCTGCGAATGGAATATGGTTTGCCAAATAACCTATTTTTCCAATACGTGCAACTTAGGCACGCCATTTCAGCGCAGTCTATATAACTAAATGGGAATTAACTACTCCTACCGTGCTTATGCAGCTAGTGTCGTCATCGTCTCAGACGGGGCATATTTCTTGCCTATATGGTTAATTAATGTGTCAGATATCCAAAGCTATGTCACTCAACTGTGGAGCTGGCTGGGAGGAGGATATTGGTCAAATTTCAGATGAGGAATGGTCCACTACACTGGATAATGTCCTTAGAGTATCACTCTCCTCTTCCCAAAAACGTACCCAACTGTTTATTATCCACCGTACTTATCGTACTCCATATAAATTTCATTAAAGGCATAGAAGAGACAGTCTATTATGTCCCCAATGCGAGGTGGACAATGGTACACTTATACACATGCTCTGGAAATGTTGATGAGATATTGGTCAGTAGTGATAGGCTCTGTTAACAGAATTTGGGACCTCACGCTTGGAGTAGATCTGAAACTTTGCCTACATGGCTGGTTAGATGAGGAGCTGTATACACCCCATACCTATACTGCTATTCTTATGCCGCGTACACACAGTCGGAATTTCCAACAACAAATGTTCGATGTGAGCTTGTTGTCGGAAATTCCGGTGGTGTGTAGGCTCCATCGGACATTTGTTGTCGGAATTTCCGACAACAAAAATTTGAGTGCTGGTTCTCAAATTTTCCAACAACAAAATCCGTTTTTGGAAATTCCAATCGTGTGTACACAATTCCAACACACAAAATTCCAAACATACTCGGAATCAAGCAGAAGAGCCGCGCTGGCTATTGAACTTCATTTTTTCTCGGCTTGTCGTACGTGTTGTATGTCATCGCGTTCTTGACGTTCAGAATTTCCCACAACATTTGTGCGACCATGTGTATGCAAGTCAAGTTTGAGCCAACATCCGTCGGAAATAAATCCAGGATTTTGTTGTCGGAATGTCCGATCGTGTGTACGCAGCTTTAGAGAGAAACATGGCTCTCTGCATTACCTCCTATATATGTGAAGTGGGTTACTGCTATAAATGAGACCCTCTTAAGGGAATGATTAACATATAAACATAGGGGTAGCCCAACAAAATTTGAAAATATATGGGATGCTTGGTTGGAGGTTCCAGGTTTAGCTGCTTTACAGTTATTTGTGTATTCTTTTTCACCCTAAGGGTATATCTATGAATACTGTGACACTCACTTCATTGTTTAGGGGTGAGTGGAACTCCTGCCCAGCTCTGTAGGCCTGCCGGGCTCTGGGGAGGGGAGCTGGAGGATAGGATATAAATGAGGACACATGACCTATGCATAGTTGCCAACATTGTAAAAAAAAATGTGGGACACTTTTGTGGCTGTAGGCGGAGCCGTCCAATAATTAGCGGGGGGGCATTCATCAGTAGGCGTGGCCTAACAAAAATAGACAAGTGCGGCGCGCAAAGCGCGTCGCGGCAAAAAATGGGCGTGGTTTATGTGAAATTGTGGGCGTGGCTTAAATGGGCGTGGCTCTAGAGGGTGTGGTTAGAGTCTGAGATGAATGAGGGATGGAGAGGGGGAGAGGGGGAGAGAGGGGGAGGGGGAAAGAGGGGGAGAGAGGGGGAGAGGGGGGGAGGGGGGGAGAGAGAGAGGGGGAGAGAGGGGGAGAGAGGGGGAGAGAGGGGGAGAGAGGGAAATGACGGGACAGCAGCCCCAGATCCTACACAATAAAAATATGTGTATTCTAGAAAGTTTAACAATCAGCAAATAAAGATACTCCAAACACCTGGTGTTAGCACTTCAATCATCCCGGCACCATGGTTGTTATGGTGTCAGGATGATTGAAGTGCATTATTTCTATTATTACTTTGTAATATAAAATTAAATCATTCAACTCACCATAATGCAGAATCAGTGGGATCCCTGAGCGTGTCACTAGCCACGTCGCCTGCCACCAGCCATCCGTCCTTGCTTCAGATGTCCGAGCAGAGTCCGTCCTTGCATCAGATGTCCCCAGCGGAGCCCCCCTCACACCAGGAGTCCCCGGCGGAGCCCCCCTCACACCAGGAGTCCCCGGCGGAGCCCCCCTCACACCAGGAGTCCCCGGCGGAGCCCCCCCTCACACCAGGAGTCCCCGGCGGAGCCCCCCCTCACACCAGGAGTCCCCGGCGGAGCCCCCCCTCACACCAGGAGTCCCCAGCAGAGCCCCCCTCACACCAGGAGTCCCCGGCGGAGCCCCCCCTCACACCAGGAGTCCCCGGCGGAGCCCCCCCTCACACCAGGAGTCCCCGGCGGAGCCCCCCCTCACAATCAGGAGTCCCCGGCGGAGCCCCCCCTCACATCAGGAGTCCCCGGCGGAGCCCCCCCCTCACATCAGGAGTCCCCGGCGGTGCCCCCCCTCACATCAGGAGTCCCTGGCGGAGCCCCCCCTCACATCAGGTGTCCCCGGCGGAGCCCCCCCTCACATCAGGAGTCCCCGGCGGAGCCCCCCCTCACATCAGGTGTCCCCAGCGGAGCCCCCCTCACATCAGGAGTCCCCGGCGGAGCCCCCCCTCACATCAGGTGTCCCCGGCGGAGCCCCCCCTCACATCAGGAGTCCCCGGCGGAGCCCCCCCTCACACCAGGAGTCCCCGGCGGAGCCCCCCTCACACCAGGAGTCCCCAGCGGAGCCCCCCCTCACACCAGGAGTCCCCAGCAGAGCCCCCCTCACACCAGGAGTCCCCGGCGGAGCCCCCCCTCACACCAGGAGTCCCCGGCGGAGCCCCCCTCACACCAGGAGTCCCCGGCGGAGCCCCCCTCACAATCAGGAGTCCCCGGCGGAGCCCCCCCTCACATCAGGAGTCCCCGGCGGAGCCCCCCCTCACATCAGGAGTCCCCGGCGGTGCCCCCCCTCACATCAGGAGTCCCCGGCGGAGCCCCCCCTCACATCAGGTGTCCCCGGCGGAGCCCCCCCTCACATCAGGAGTCCCCGGCGGAGCCCCCCTCACATCAGGTGTCCCCAGCGGAGCCCCCCCTCACATCAGGAGTCCCCGGCGGAGCCCCCCCTCACATCAGGTGTCCCCGGCGGAGCCCCCCCTCACATCAGGAGTCCCCGGCGGAGCCCCCCCTCACATCAGGGGTCCCCGGCAGAGCCCCCCTCACATTAGGTGTCCCCGGCGGAGCCCCCCCTCACATCAGGAGTCCCCGGCGGAGCCCCCTCTCACATCAGAGGTCCCCGGCAGAGCCCCCCTCACATCAGGAGTCCCCGGCGGAGCCCCCCTCACATCAAGTGTCCCCGGCGGAGCTCCCCCTCACATCAGGTGTCCCCGGCGGAGCCCCCCCTCACATCAGGAGTCCCCGGCGGAGCCCCCCCTCACATTAGGTGTCCCCGGCGGAGCCCCCCCTCACATCAGGAGTCCCCGGCGGAGCCCCCCCTCACATTAGGTGTCCCCGGCGGAGCCCCCCCTCACATCAGGTGTCCCCGGCGGAGCTCCCCCTCACATCAGGTGTCCCCAGTGCCCCCCCTCATCAGGTGTCCCCAGTGCCCCCCCTCATCAGGTGTCCCCCCCATCAGGTGTCCCCAGTGCCCCCCCCACTCACATCAGGTGTCCCACAGCGGTGCGCACGCCCCCCCCTCCTACCTCAGAGGTGTCCTAGAGGTGTGTCCGCAGCATGGCTAGAACCCCCCGCCCCTTTCCATATCAGACTGGCAGCGGGGCGGGGGGTAGGCGGGCCGAGGCGGAGCGGGGCGAGGCGGGGTGGGCCGAGGCGGAGCGGGGCGGGGGGTGAGGGCGGCGAAGCAGAAGCTTCGTCTAGCCCCCCCTCAGCCGTCTTCCTTAACTTCAATAAAATGGCGGCCGGCGGAGACATCGCCGACCTCTAGCGGCGGCGGCGGCGGTTTCGAAAACGGGAACCGGATTTTTCGGGACATTTCCCGGGACACCACAAATTCGGGAATGGAGTCCAAGTCCCGGGAATGTCCAGGGAAATCCGGGACAGTTGGCAACTATGCCTATGTTGTAGCACAAAAAAAACATAGATTCAGGGACAGGTTTATAATATGTTTCTTTATTTTACATGGAATATTGTTTTGTACATGGTGAGCATGTAACTACTATGGAACTGGCTGCTTATAACAATGTATAAGCTTGTGTCTTCCCAACATTATGTTATGTTTGTAGTAAAAATAAATGTTCTCTTCTTTTTCAATAAAAATGATCTGATTTAAAAAAAAAAAAAAGGCTAAACTATGCTGCAGCCAATCCCTTTGAAATGCTGTGCAAGCACACATATGGAAGCACAAGCGTGTAAACATGACATCCAAATTAGAGAAACTACTCACCCTTGGTAGCAGTCAGTTTCCCTTTAGTAAACCCAACCTTTTTTATCTCTATAGTGAACAGTATATATAATGGCCAATAGGTGGCAGCCTTTTCCTCACGTATTATTATACAGTTGTTCAAATGTACCTTCTATAAGACAGGTTTTTAACCAATGGTACAAGAACACTTAGGAGGTCTTTTCTGTTTGTTACATTTATCATATGAATTTGGTGTTTTAAAATACAGCACATCATAAATACAAGTGATATCAGTAAAAATTTGAGTTATATTATACATGCTAAACCTCCAAATACACAGATGAAATACATACATCTGCATGGGAAGCAAGGCAGTAATCAAAACTACATTTTTCTGCTGTGTACTATCCATGGACAATTTACCTGCTGTGACATCTATTGCACCACTTTCATCGCCACTATACACCCTAGTACATATATGTGAACTGTTTTACCCGCTAAAGGATTTTAAATTCTGTTCAGCTGTTCTAGTGATCCAGTAACGCTTGACAGACAGTAAAGGCCAAGTTTGTCCCCTCACTTTTCTTTCCTACAGTTAAGTAGGGTAGCTATTTAATTGTTAGGAGGACAGAAAGGGCAATCTGTCAAAAAGACCGTGGTCGCTGAACAGTATGTTATTTACCGGGCGCTCGGGTTCGGCACATCGTGGATCGGGTGGACAGAATATTGGGTAGGGCTGGAGAGGACCCAGTGGGTATGGTACATGTTGGTACCAATGACAAAGTGAGAGGAAGGTGGAAGGTCCTAAAAAATGATTTCAGGGACTTAGGGAGTAGATTGAGAAGGACCTCCAAGATAGTTTTCTCAGAAATACTACCTGAGCTTTGAGCCACACCAGAGAGGCAGCAGGAGCTTAGAGAACTGAACAAGTGGCTGAGGAACTGGTGTAGGAAAGAGGGGTTTGGGTTCCTGGAGAACTGGGCTGACTTCTCAGTCGGTTACCAGATCTTTATTAAGGACAGACTGCACTGTAATGGAGATGGTGCAGCTCTATTGGGAAGAAAGATGGCCAATAAGTTGGAGGGGCTTTTAACCAATTGCCGATCGGCTCACGCCAATATACGCCAGCAAAGTGGCACGTTCCCGCGAAACAATGTTAGTACGTTCTCTCCTTTAAGAGCCGCCGGAGGCGCCCGGTGCACGGTGGGGGACCCAATGCGCGTGGCCAGCAGGTATGATAGCCGCCGGCCACCTGCGATCGCGGGCAAGAGAGCCAGCATGGGGATTTGTGTGTGTAAACACACAAATCCCTGTTCTGTCAGGGAAGAGGAGACATATCGTTTGTTCCTAGTAAGTAGGAACAGCGATATGTCTCCTCCCCCAGTCAGTCCTATCCCGATACAGTTAGAAACACTAACTAGGGAACACATTTAACCTCTTGATCGCCCCCTAGTGTTAACCTCTTCCTTGCCAGAGACATTTACACAGTAATCAGTGTATTTTTATAGCACTGATCGCTGTATAAATGTCAATGGTCCCAAAAATGTGTCAAAAGTGTCCAATGTGTCCACCGCAATGTTGCAGTACTGCTAAAAATTGTTGATCACCGCCATTACTAGTAAAAAAATTAGATAAATAAAAAATGCCTCAAAAATGCCATAAATCTTTCCCATAGTTTGTAGACGCTATAACTTTTGCGCAAACCAATCAATATACGCTTATTGCAATTTTTTTACCAAAAATATGTAGAAGAATATATATTGGCCTAAACTGATGAAAAAATTTGTTTTTTGTTTTATTTATTATAGCAAAAAGTAATAAATATTGTTTTTTTTTCAAAATTGTCGCTCTTTTTTTGTTCATAGCGCAAAAAAAAACCCTGCAAAGGTGACTAAATACCACCAAAAGAAAGCTCTATTTGTGGGAAAAAATAGACGCAAATTTTGTTTGGGTATAGCATTGCATGACCACACAATTGTTAGTTAAAGCGACGCAATGCCAAATTGTAAAAAGTGTTCTGGTCAGGAGGGGGGTAAAATCTTCCAGGGCTGAAGCGGTTAAACAAAGTATTTGGGGATTAGGGGGGGGGGGGTCAGAGGAAGCAATAGCCAGCAGTGAGCAACGGACAGAGGGTAATAGTGGAGTCAACAGTGATAATACAGCTGTAAAATCTAACACTGGAGTGAATGCATGGACAATTGGAAAACAAAGCCAGAGGAAACATAATGAGGAAACAATATGCACTTACACAACATTGAGAAGCTTATACACAAATGCTAGGTGCCTAATAGGGATGAGCCGAACACCCCCCTGTTCGGTTCGCATCAGAACATGCGAACAGGAAAAAAGTTAGTTCAAACACGCGAACACCGTTAAAGTCTATGGGACACAAACATGAATAATCAAAAGTGCTCATTTTAAAGGCTTATATGCAAGTTATTGTCATAAAAAGTGTTTGGGGACCTGGGTCCTGCCCCAGGGGACATGGATCAATGCAAAAAAAAGTTTTAAAAACAGCTGTTTTTTCAGGAGCAGTGATTTTAATAATGCTTAAAGTCAAACAATAAAAGTGTAATATCCCTTTAAATTTCGTAGCTGGGGGGTGTCTATAGTATGCCTGTAAAGGGGCGCATGTTTCCCGTGTTTAGAAAAGTCTGACAGCAAAATGACATTTCGAAGGAAAAAAACCCATTTAAAACTACTCGCGGCTATTGCATTGCCGACAATACACATAGAAGTTCATTAATAAAAATGGCATGGGAATTCCCCACAGGGGAACCCCGAACCAAAATTAAAAAAAAAAAATGACGTGGGGGTCCCCCTAAATTCCATACCAGGCCCTTCAGGTCTGGTATGGATATTAAGGGGAACCCCGGCCAAAATTTAAAAAAAAATGACGTGGGGTTCCCTCTAAATTCCATACCAGACCCTTCAGGTCTGGTATGGATTTTAAGGGGAACCCCGCGCCCCCCCAAAAAAAAACGGCGTGGGGTCCCCCCAAAAATCCATACCAGACCCTTATCCAAGCATGCAACCTGGCAGGCCGCAGGAAAAGAGGGGGGGACGAGAATGCGGCCCCCCCTCCTGAACCGTACCAGGCCACATGCCCTCAACATTGGGAGGGTGCTTTGGGGTAGCCCCCCAAAACACCTTGTCCCCATGTTGATGAGGACAAGGGCCTCATCCCCACAACCCTGGCCGGTGGTTGTGGGGGTCTGCGGGCGGGGGCTTATCGGAATCTGGAAGCCCCCTTTAACAAGGGGACCCCCAGATCCCGGCCCCCCCCCCTGTGTGAAATGGTAAGGGGGTACTTACCCCTACCATTTCACTAAAAAACTGTCAAAAATGTTAAAAATTACAAGAGACAGTTTTTGACAATTCCTTTATTTAAATGCTTCTTCTTTCTTCTATCTTCCTTCATCTTCTTCTTCTGGTTCTTCTGGCTCTTCTGGTTCTTCCTCCGCCGTTCTCGTCCAGCATCTCTTCCGCGGCGTCTTCTATCTTCTTCTCCTCGGGCCGCTCCGCACCCATGGCATGAGGGGAGGCCCCCGCTCTTCTCTTCGTTTTCTTCTCTTCTTCCTTCTTCTCTTCTTCTCTTCTTCTCTTCTTCATTTTCTTCTCCGGGCCACTCCGCATCCATGCTGGCATGGAGGGAGGCTCCCGCTGTGTGACGGCGTCTCCTCGTCTGACGGTTCTTAAATAACGGGGGGCGGGGCCACCCGGTGACCCCACCCCCCTCTGACGCACGGTGACTTGACGGGACTTCCCTGTGACGTCACGGGGAATGCCACAGGGAAGTCCCGTCATGTCCCGTGTGTCAGAGTGGCCCCGCCCCCGTTATTTAAGAACCGTCAGACGAGGAGACGCCGTCACACAGCGGGAGCCTCCCTCCATGCTAGCATGCGTGCGGAGCGGCCCAGAGAAGAAAATGAAGAAGAGAAGAAGAGAAGAAGGAAAAAGAGAAGAAAACGAAGAGAAGAGCGGGAGCCTCCCCCCATGCCATGGGTGCGGAGCGGCCCGAGGAGAAGAAGATAGAAGACGCCACGGAGGAGATGCTGGACGAGAACGCCAGAGGAAGAACCAGAAGAGCCAGAAGAACCAGAAGAAGAAGATGAAGGAAGATAGAAGAAAGAAGAAGCATTTAAATAAAGGAATTGTCAAAAACTGTCTCTTGTCATTTTTAACATTTTTGACAGTTTTTTAGTGAAATGGTAGGGGTAAGTACCCCCTTACCATTTCACACAGGGGGGGGCGGGATCTGGGGGTCCCCTTGTTAAAGGGGGCTTCCAGATTCCGATAAGCCATCCGCCCGCAGATCCCCACAACCACCGGCCAGGGTTGTGGGGATGAGGCCCTTGTCCTCATCAACATGGGGACAAGGTGTTTTGGGGGGCTACCCCAAAGCACCCTCCCAATGTTGAGGGCATGTGGCCTGGTACGGTTCAGGAGGGGGGGGCCGCACTCTTGTTCCCCCCTCTTTTCCTGCGGCCTGTCAGGTTGCGTGCTCAGATAAGGGTCTGGTATGGATTTTTGGGGGGACCCCACGCCGTTTTTTTTTTTTTTGGCGCAGGGTTCCCCTTAAAATCCATACCAGACCTGAAGGGTCTGGTATGGAATTTAGGGGGAACCCCACATCATTTTTTTTTAAATTTTGGCCGGGGTTCCCCTTAATATCCATACCAGACCTGAAGGGCCTGGTATGGAATTTAGGGGGACTCCCACGTCATTTTTTTTTTTTTAATTTTGGTTCGGGGTTCCCCTGTGGGGAATTCCCATGCCGTTTTTATCAATGAACTTCTATGTGTATTGTCGGCAATGCAATAGCCGCGAGTAGTTTTAAATGGGTTTTTTCCTTCGAAATTTCATTTTGCTGTCAGACTGTTCTAAACACGGGAAACATGCGCCCCTTTACAGGCATACTATAGACACCCCCCAGCTACGAAATTTAAAGGAATATTACACTTTTATTGTTTGACTTTAAGCATTATTAAAATCACTGCTCCTGAAAAAACGGCCGTTTTTAAAACTTTTTTTTGCATTGATCCATGTCCCCTGGGGCAGGACCCGGGTCCCCAAACACTTTTTATGACAATAACTTGCATATAAGCCTTTAAAATTAGCACTTTTGATTTCTCCCATAGACTTTTAAAGGGTGTTCCGCGGCATTCGAATTTGCCGCGAACACCCCAAATTGTTCGCTGTTCGGCGAACTTGCGAACAGCCAATGTTTGAGTCGAACATGAGTTCGACTCGAACTCGAAGCTCATCCCTAGTGCCTAACTAACAAAATAGAGGAACTGGAGCTGCTATTAAACGAGGAGGACTTCGACTTTGTGGGAATAACAGAAACTTGGTTTGACAGCTCACATGATTGGCTGGCAAATATTCAGGGGTATTCTTTGTATTGGAATGACAGGGAAGATAGAAAAGGGAGAAGGGTGTGTCTATATGTTAAAAATGATGTAAGGGTGGCAGAGAGGAGTGACATTGTGAATGGGATGAGGGGGAAGTGGAATCAGTGTGGGTAGATCTTCAAAGAGAAGAAAATAGTGAGAAATTAATAGTGGGGGTATGTTATAGGCCCCCCAACCTGAAGGAGGAGGAAGAGATGGACCTACTATCACAGTTAGAAATGGCAGCGCAGCGAGACAGGGAAATGTCATCATAATGGGGGGACTTCAGATTATCCCGATATTGACTGGGAAGTGGGGACAGCTCACTCATTAAAGGCCCTTCATTTCATGAATGTCTTACAGAACAACTTCATGTCCCTATTAGTGGCTTCCAAAACTAGAAAGAATGCCCTGCTAGATCTATTAGTTACGAACGATCCAAGTCTGATCTCAGATGTGGAAATACGGGAAAAGTGCGCTTTAAACGCAAATATTGACTAGATACCAAAGGTGCTGGGTGAGAACTGTTCACATTAAGAATAGTATTACCTGATGATGGTTTTCTATAGAGGGTGGAGCCCAGACTGCCATCCTCATTTTTATAGATCTCAATATCCAAGAAATTTACAGTCTTCTGGTGGTAGGTAAAGGTAAACTTGAGATTATAATCATTAATCTTCAAGGCTTCCAAAAAGCACATCAAACCCTCCAGAGACCCCAAAACCTCATCAATAAATCTCTTCCACATGGATATATTGCTCAGATGTTCCTGCAAATCCTCTCTTGAGAATAAGTCACGCTCCCACCCCACCAGGTACAGGTTGGCATATGACGGGGCACAACGAGTCCCCATCGCAACCCCCTGCACCTGAAGGTACTGGGAGCGCATCAATAGAAAAACATTGTTCACTAACATAAATTGCAAAAATGCCAGAATGAATTGGTTGAAGGGACCTGCTTTGGTACCACGCTCCGACAAGAAGGTCTGTACAACCCGCACCCCCCAATCATGGGGAATGGAGTTGTAGAGAGCCTCTACATCGAGGGCCACCAACCAGGCCCCTTCCGGCATATCTATGCCATACAGGGCTCAGACGAGATCGCTGGTGTCCTGAATATGAGAGGTGAGTGCTTTAACATGTGGTCTCAAATAATTGTCAATTAGTTGGCTAGCGGGTTCAGTTAGACATCCATTTCCTGATACTATTGGCCTTCCCAGAGGTTTTATTAGACTATTGTTGATTTTTGGTAACATATACAAAGTTGGCGTTTTAGCGGTTCTAACATCAAGAAATTCAAGTGGTTTTTTAGGAAGGCCTCATTTATAAGGCCTCTAAATTTGTTGGTCATTCTCTCCAAGAAAATTTCAGGTATCCTTCTATACCATTCTTGGTTGTCCAGTTTGTCCAAAACCATTTGTTCATACTGGGCAACCTCCATTACAATGATGTTTCCACCTTTATCTGAAGGCTTTATAACTAAATCAGAATTTCTTCTTAATTCATCCAGGGCCATGTTGTGCGCTGGACTGAGATTGGGGAATTGAGTTTTTCATCTACTATTTTGGATCTCATTAACTACCTGCTGGGTAAACGCCCATACAGTCAGGTCTATAAATATTGGGACATCGACACAATTCTAATCTTTTTGGCTTTATATACCACCACAATGGATTTGAAATGAACAAATAAGATGTGCTTTAACTGCAGACTTTCAGCTTTAATTTGAGGGTATTTACATCCAAATCAGGCGAACGGTGTAGGAATTACAACAGTTTGTATATGTGCCTCCCACTTTTTAAGGAACCAAAAGTAATTGGACAGATTAACAATCATCCATCAAACTTTCACTTTTTGATACTTGGTTACAAATCCTTTGCAGTCAATTACAGCCTGAAGTCTGGAATGCATAGACATCACCAGATGCTGGGTTTCATCCCTGGTGATGCTCTGCCAGGCCTCTACTGCAACTGTCTTGAGTTCCTGCTTGTTCTTGGGGCATTTTCCTTTCAGTTTTGTCTTCAGCAAGTGAAATGCATGCTCAATAGGATTCAGGTCAGGTGATTGACTTGGCCATTGCATAACATTCAATTCTTTCCCTTAAAAAACTCTTTGGTTGCTTTCGCAGTATGCTTCGGGTCATTGTCCATCTGCACTGTGAAGCGCCGTTCAATGAGTTCTGAAGCATTTTGCTGAATATGAGCAGATAATATTGCCCGAAACACTTCAGAATTCATCCTGCTGCTTTTGTCAGCAGTAACATCATCTATAAATACAAGAGAACCAGTTCCATTGGAAGCCATACATGCCCATGCCATGACACTACCACCACCATGCTTCACTGATGAAGTGGTATGCTTTGGATCATGAGCAGTTCCTTTCCTTCTCCATACTCTTCTCTTCCCATCACTCTGGTACAAGTTGATCTTGGTCTCATCTGTCCATCAGATGTTGTTCCAGAACTGTGAAGGCTTTTTTAGATGTTGTTTGGCAAACTCTAATCTGGCCTTCCTGTTTTTGAGGCTCACCAATGGTTTACATCTTGTGGTGAACCCTCTGTATTCACTCTGGTGAAGTCTTCTCTTGATTGTTGACTTTGACACACATACACCTACCTCCTGGAGAGTGTTCTTGATCTGGCCAACTGTTGTGAAGGGTGTTTTCTTCCCCAGGGAAAGAATTCTTTGGTCATCCACCACAGTTGTTTTCCTTGGTCTTCCGGGTCTTTTGGTGTTGCTGAGCTCACCGGTGCGTTCTTTTTAAGGATGTTCCAAACAGTTGATTTGGCCACACCTAATTTTTTGCTATCTCTCTGATGGATTTGTTTTGTTTTTTCAGCCTATTGATGGCTTGCTTAACTGATAGTGACAGCTCTTTGAATCCCATATTGAGAGTTGACAGCAACAGATTCCAAATGCAAATAGCACGCTTGAAATGAACTCTGGACCTTTTATCTGCTCCTTGTAAATGGGATAATGAGGGAATAACACATACCTGGCCATGGAACAGCTGAGCAGCCAATTGTCCCATTACTTTTGGTCCCTTAAAAAGTGGGAGGCACATATACAAACTGTTGTAACTTCTACACTGTTCACCTGATTTGAATGTAAATACCCTCAAATTAAAGCTGAAAGTCTGCAGTTAAGGCACATCTTATTCATTTCATTTTAAATCCATTGTGGTGGTGTATAGAGCCAAAAAGATTAGAATTGTGTTACTGTCCCAATATTTATGGACCTGACTGTATATTGGGATTAGCTTGGAGGAGGGGAAAAACTCGAGATTTAGGTTTATAAAGTTCGGGTGGTGGCAAACAAGAGTCCATAGGGGGACCACTTAGGCCGGAGGGATGAAGACTAACTTCACCAACATCCAGCAAAAATGAGCCCCCGATGGGTTTCCCTCCTCCCAAAGATCCATCAAATCATTGATGGTTTTTAGATCCTCCATTAAAAAATTCTCCCATAATTCACTAGGAGGACTGCTTGACAAAGGTTCCTGATTCTTATCTTAAATCGTTTTATACATCAGTTTCCAAGTAAAAAGATAAACATCCTTTATTAACTCGAATTTATCGATCTTTTGCATTGGACAAAAAGTTAGTCCCAAAGATAATACTTCAATTTGATTATCTGTTAGAACAAGTGATGAGAGATTTATCACTTCAAGTTTATCAGGTTCAATGGTGTTTTGGGTTCCTGTGTTTCCATGTTGGAACCTTCTTGGGATCCAACATTATTGGAGGTAAAAAAATCGGTGCTGTACGTAAATCAATTCCCACTGCTGTAGAAATATTAGGCTGACTCACCTTTGAAGAAGTAGGTTTTTGAAAGGAAACAGAAAGTGTATTGACCAAATCACCAGAAGAGTTAGGTAAAGCTTGAGAAAGCGTTGAATTTGACGCTTGTGAGCGTGAGGCATTTCGTGATCGTGCCGAACCCGAAGTGCGTTTTGGTACCGATGTATGAAGACCATCACTGTCCTGTTTACGCTTCTGTGGTCCTTTACCCTTAAAGGATTGATGGTGTGTAGTTGCCTGTAGAGATGATACTGAGGAGAAAGAAGATCCATCAGAGTCATCAGGGTCAGTATTTAGTGCAACCTGATGTATTGCATTCCTATTTTAATTTTTTCGCTTTTTACCCCCTTCCCCCCCTGCACCCATTTATAGGCTTCATTGGAATCATAAGCTAACTTTTCTCTAGCAAAGTTTTTCTCTTTAGTCTTCCCCAACAAAGGATTTGATGTGCACTTTCAAATCTTCCTCACGTTTATTGAAACTCGAGTCTGTTATCAAATTAATATTATCAGTGTATAATTTCTCAATTTCCCTGTCAACCAAATCCAATTCTTTGGAATAGTGCTGACATAGTAGGTCCATCATTTTAAAGGACCAATCTTGTAAATTGTTTTCCCATTCAATTTTAAGATCAGACTCCATTTTCCTAATGTTTGGGAAGATTTGAACTCAAAGACCCCAAGGGGACATTTTTTCTTCTATATATCGTAGGAAGTACTTTTTATTCCAATATATTCTAGATTTTTTAAAAAGGCGAGATCAGAGCACATTGCCCACATAAAAGACAAGGATGAGAGGATGGTTACGGATGACACAGAGAAGGCAACTCTACTAAATGCCTTCTTCTCAGTTTTTATGCGGGATACTGACCACGACAGTACTGGTAGTGACACATCACAGGGCATACCCTCGTGGCTAACAGAGGCCGGAGTGAAGGAAACACTTAATAAACTTAATACAAATAAATTAACAGGAGCAGATGGCTTACACCCGAGAGTCCTCCGAGAACTCAGTCAGCTTATAGCCAGACCATTGTTCCTAATCTTTGCGGACAGCATACTGACAGGAATTGTACCATCTGACTGGAGAAAAGCCAATGTGGTACCAATGTTCAAAAAAGGACAGAGACAAATCCCTGGAAACTACAGGCCAGTCAGCCTAACATTAATAGTAGGTAAATTATTGGAGGAGATGATAAGGAACTATATCCAAAAATTTACTGAAGAAAAAAATATCATTAGTAGTTATCAGCATGGGTTTACGAAAGGTCGTTCTTGCCAGACCAATATGTTAACATTCTATGAGGAAGTAAGCTGCCATCCGGACAGGGGAAGGCCTGTGGATTTAGTGTACCTGGATTTTGCAAAAGCACTCGATACAGTCCCCCATAAACGCTTAATTTACAAGCTAAGGTCTGCAGGCATGGACCACAAGGTTTTTTCTTGGGTAAAAACATGGTTACTGGGGCGTGTCCAAAGGGTGGTGATAATTAACGTGTACTCACATTGGTTTGGAGTGGTAAGTGGGGTACCCCAAGGTTCTATCTCGGGACCAATTCTATTCAATTTATTCATTAATGATATAGAGAATGGGATAAATAGCTCAATCTCAGTTTTTGCAGGCGAAACAAAATTAGGCAGGGCAATATCTTCACATCAGGATATAGAAATTTTACAGAAAGACCTGAATAAAATAATGGAATGGGCAACTACATGGCAAATTAGGTTTAATGTGGAGAAATGTAAAGTAATGCACTTGGGGGCAAAAAATATAAATGCGAACTACTCACTAAGGGGAGAACCGCTGGGGGAATCAAGGATGGAGAAAGATCTGGGAGTCCTAGTAGATGACAGATTGAACAATAGCATGCAATGTCAAACTGCAGCTACCAAAGCCGACAAAATATTAGCATGCATGAAAAAATGGATAAAACGATAATCCTGCCACTTTATAAAACTCTGGTTAGACCACATCTGGAGTACTCTGTCCAGTTCTGGTCACCAGTCCTCACAAGAGATGTTCTGGAACTGGAGAGAGTCCAAAGAAGGGCAACAAAACTGATAAGGGCACTAGGCAAGCACTAAATCTATACTCGCTGGAGAAACGATGGTTGAGAGGAGATATGATAGCGATATACAAATATCTCAATGGAGATCAAAGCATAGGAAAAAACTATTCAGTCTCAAGGAGTGTAAGAGGACACAGGGCCACACAATGAGATTGGAGGAGAAGCGGTTTAACCTAACTGCTCAGGGGTTTTTTCACTGTCAGGGCAGTAAGGATGTGGAACTCTCTTCCACAAGTGGTGGTCTCAGCGGGGAGTACGGATATATTTAAGAGAGTCTTGGATGTGCATCTAATGCCGTGTACACACGAGCAGACTTTCCGGCATACTTGGTCCGGCGGGCCAGAGTCCGCCGCACAATCCGATCATGTGTAGGCTCCGGCGGACTTTTTTTTCCCAAAAGTCCGCCGGACCTAGATTTGAAGCATGTTTCAAATCTTTCCGTCGTAAAAGCCCGTTCGTCTGTATGCTGGTCCGACGGACCAGATATGACGCAAGGGCAGGGTACTGCATCTCGCGCTTGCTGCAATAGGAAAAAAAAAATATTTTCTATTGCGGCGAGCGCGGGGCATACCAGGCCCTTAGGTCTGGTATGGATTTTAAGGGGAACCCCCTACGCCGGAAACACGGCATGGGGTCCCCCCTAAAATCCATACCAGACTCATGGCTGCCTGGGCAGTGGTAGTGTCACAAAACACCGAACAGGCCATCCCTCTGATCATTTTGATCACTATTTCTGCCAGCAAACACACTGGGGGGGGGTTATTTACTAAAACTGTAGCGTGCAAAATCTGGTGCAACTCTGCATAGAAACCAGTCAGCTTCCAGGTTTTATTGCCAATGCTTATTTGAACCAGCTGCAAATCTGATTGGCTACCATGCACAGCTGCACCAGTTTTAGTAAATCTACCACACTGTTTTAAAATGACAGCACTGCAATACAATTTAGGTACTTATACTAGCTGTTTTTAAAACACATTTTTTTAAATAGGCAAATAGATATGAATGAGGCTGACTGACAGACCTCCTTTCGAAAATGCTAGTTACCTGACTATTATGCTGACCGTAGATTCAATACGCTTTGTGTCACTGACCTGGAAAGTAACTTAAGTGACTAAAAGCATTGTGCAACTGAATATCATAAAAGCAAGAAAGACAGCAGTTGTAGAATGTGACAAAGTCAGCAATTGCAGTCACCGTGCTTCCCTATGGAAAGTATTTAAAGCTGAACCCTGGGCACAACAAAATTATCACGGTTGAGGCCCCCATCATGCCCAAGGCTTTGTTTTGTGAATAGCCAGGAGAAATGGGAGGCATCGACCATAGTCCTGGTGTCTGAGACCTGCATTGCTTACATCCAAGCAGCCTGGAAGCAAATGTAAATGAGTAGAATTGCCTAATGTACAAAAAAGCCTCCATGATGGGGGTTGCTATTGAGGGAAAGGAAAGCATAACTGCTTTAAACATTTTTGAGCTTTATAGAATGCACAACTACGTAAAGTAGTAAGGTTTTACAAATAAGATATCAATGTTAGTTAAGTTTGATTCGTTTATTAACCACTTCAGCCCTGGAAGATTTTATCCCCTTCCTTACCAGAGCACTTTTTGCTATTCGGCACTGCGTCACTTTAACTGACAATTGCACTGTTGTGCGACGTTGCACCCAAACAAAATTGAGGTCCTTTTTTTCCCACAAATAGAGCTTTCTTTTGGTGGTATTTGATCACCTCTGCGGTTTTTATTTTTTGCACTATAAACAAAAAAAGAGAGTCAATTTTGAAAAAACAAGCAATATTTTTTACTTTTTGCTATAATAAATATGCCCCAAAACTATATAAAAAAACAAATGTTTTCTTCAGTTTAGGTAGATATGTATTCTTCTACATATTTTTGGTGAAAAAAAAACGCAATAAGCATATATTGATTGGTTTGCGCAAAGTTATCAAGTCTACAAAATAGGGGATATTTTTATGGCATTTTTATAATCAATTTATTTTTTTTTAGTAATGGCGGCGATCTGCGATTTTTATCGGGACTGCGACATTATAGCAGACACATCGGACACCTTTGACACTATTTTGGAACCATTGTCATTTATACAGTGATCAGGCACTGATTACTGTGTAAATGACACTGGCAGGGAAGGGGTTAAACACTAGGGGGCAATCAAGGGGTTAAGTGTGTCCCAGGGAGTGATTCTAACTGTGGGGTGGGCGGGCTACAACTCACATGACAGCGATCACTGCACCTGATGACAGGGAGCAGTAATCTCTGTCATGTCACTAGGCAGAACGGGGAAATGCCTTGTTTACATAGGCATCTCCCCGTTCTGCCGCTCCGTGACACAATCGCCGGGACACTGGCGGACATCAAGTCCGCGGTCATGGTCACCTGCTAGCCCCGCCAATTAAAGGGGATGTACAGGTACGCCCATTTGCCCACCGCTGCCATTGTGCCGACGTATATTGGGGTGCAGCGGTCGACAAGTGGTTAATGTGCGCCTACAAGTTCTTATTCACCAATCCAATCACCTGGTAGCTGCTAAAGCCTCGTACGCTTGATGAGAAAACTGGATGAAAAATTCTGCTTTCGTACGATAATCTGATCGTTAGTACACAGCTGTCGTTTGAAATTTTCTGAAGGGACAAACATGAAAACTTTTCTTGTTCAATACCAGATCGTACAATTTTCATTTAATCAGTACAGTTTTGAATTCAATCTAATTTTATTCAATAGAGAAACCAAGAAAGACAGATATTATCTTAAACATTACAAACAGTGATAAGATACACCAACAATATTAATACAAGGATTGAAAGCATGTGTATAAGGCCCACCATGAGAACTTTTGTGATAGCAATCCCTGTAAAAAAAAAGTTAAAGTAACCTTCATCCTCATTTCAGTTAAGGGGATCATAGATGCCCCGTTCGTAGTGCATCAGAAGAGATTACCGGTATATAAAAATCTGTATGAAAAATATGACGTAGGGGGTCACACATCGAATCAGTAACAATAGATAAGTTGAAGCCATGGTATGTTGGCTTGATGGATTTCTAATGCCCTGTACACACGACCGGTTTTCCTGTCGGAAAAAAACTTCAGAGTTCCGACGGAATTCCGCTCAAGCTGTCTTGCATACACATGGTCACACCAAATTCCGACCGTGTATTTAAATATAGAGAAAAGAAAAAGGAGCAGGGGCAGACAAGAGGGGGCAGAAAGATAGGGGACAAGGATCACTCCATCATGGTCCCAGGGCGATGTCATCCAGGCCGTGTTCAACCCAAGAGGTAAACTCAGAGGAGTATCGGAAAACGGACCATGAATTCCAGGTGAGAGAAAACTGTTTGTCTTTACCATATTCCTCTGCCAACAGACCTTCAAGGTCCCTTATGCGGTCCACTTCAGTAGCCCAATCTCCCAGGGAAGGCATGGTTGTCGATCTCCAATGACGGGGAATCACTACTCTGGCTGCCGCCAGCAAGTGTCGTAATACATCTTTTTTTATGGATTTGAACTTTCCAGGGAGTATAAATAAGAGAGCCACCTCAGGTGAAGGGTGAATAGAGGTCG
Organism: Aquarana catesbeiana; assembly: GCF_042186555.1. Classification (NCBI taxonomy): domain Eukaryota; kingdom Metazoa; phylum Chordata; class Amphibia; order Anura; family Ranidae; genus Aquarana; species Aquarana catesbeiana. The sequence goes on from NC_133328.1 coordinate 458,582,366, forward strand.
CCATCAGTTTGCAGTATAGTTTGAAGATCTGTTGCCAATACCCCTGCACAAGAGGGCATTCCCACCAGATGTGGAGCATGGTTCCCCGGGAGCTAAGACACCGCCAGCAGGTATCTGGTACTGCCAAGTTGAAATGGTTTATAGTTGATGGGCATCTGTACCATCTCGTTACCAGTTTAAATCCTTTTTCCTGGGTCTTAGTCGCTGGGGATAGTTTGTGTGTCAGGATAAAACATTTTTGCCAGTCAATAAGGGAGATAGAGTGTTGTAGTTCTGCCTCCCAGGCCACCGTAAATGGTGGGAGATCAGGGGAGGAGATATTGAGTAAGAGGGAGTAAAGTTGAGATACCACATGTGTTGGAGGTTCCGCCTGCATGAGTAGTTCCTCAAATCCTGTTGGTTCAGCAAGGATGTCTGGAATGGATGGGAAAGTCCAGATGTAGGAAGTAGTCTATTGACTCTGAAGCCACTGCATGGGGTGTCGGGAGGTCAGACCGGCAGGGGTATCTGTCCTTAAAGTGGGGTCTACTCGAAGGACTTGGGCAAGTCTCCTATGATCTTCTTTTCGCCATGTTCCGAATCTTACATACATAGCTGGTGGAAAGGCCGGGGTCCCAAAGAAGGGAGTCATAGGCCCCATGTGGTTCGATAAGCCCCTTCTGGTCAGCATACGATCCCAGATCTGGATCGTTTGACAGGTAAGGTCATTGAGGGGGCCCGAACCCCCCCGGACCATGGGCAAGGTCCACGGGAGAGCGGAGAGTTCTATCTAGTATGCGAGTGAGCACTGCTGCTGTATGGTACAGGGAGGTGTCCGGGGCTCCGGCGCCCCCCCCCCCCGAACCTTTGGAACAGATAATGTTTCATACCATATTCTGGGACGGGCAGCATTCCAAATAAATTTGGAAAACAGCTGGCGTAGTTTCTTAAAGTACGAATTAGGTATGTGTATAGGAATGGTTTGAAACAAATACAGGAACCGAGGGAGAACATCCATTTTCTGGGCATTCACTCTACCTAGGCATGACAGCCGTTTGGACGCATAAGTAAATAAATCTGCTTGGGTCCTAAGGAGTAGGGGGGCAAAGTTCTGGGAGAAGAGCTGGGATGCATCCACCGGTATTTGAATTCTGAGATACCTGATGGAAGTGGAACCAGTTTTGAAGGAAAAGTAGTCGAGAGTCTTTGCAAGTCCGACTTAGGCATGGATATGTTAAGTATTTCCGATTTATTGTAATTTACTTTGAAGTTGCTACCTGCTCCAAATTTTCTGGAACTCCTGCAATACTAAGGGCAAGGATGTGTGTGGGTGTGTCACGAACAGGAGCAGATCATCTACGAAGAGGGCGAGTTTAGTATGGGTGGGCCCGACTGTTATGCCTTGGATGGAGGAATTGTTATGTAGAGCAATAGCCAAATGTTCCATAGTTAGAATATAGAGGAGGGGGGGAAATGGGCATCCCTGTCGTATCCTATTAGAGATAGAAAAGGCTGGAGATAATGAACCATTAAGTCTAATCCTAGCAGATAGAGAGGAGTAAAGGGACATTATTCTCGCTATCATATTAGTTCCCAAGCCTCCTCGTTGCAGGGATAGTCGAAGGAACTGCCAGTCTACTCAGTCGAATGCCTTCTCCGCATCGACTGTTAAGAGGCATAATGGGATATTATGGGACCGGGCATAATTAGTTAGAATAAGGGTCTTTAGGGTATTGTCCCTAGCCTCACGGCCACTCACAAAGCGGACCTGATCTAAGTGTATTATCCTAGGTAACAATGGTTGTAATCTATTGGATAGGATTTTAGCAAAGACTTTCAAATCGACACCAATCAAAGATATTGGTCTATAGTTTGCGCAAAGAGTAGGGTCTTTGTCCGGCTTTGGGATGAGGAATATGTGGGCCTCGAGTGTTTGTGGAGGAAACATGGAGCCCTCTGTCAAAGAGTTGAACATCTTAGTTAGAAAGGGTGTGAGAAGGGTGGCGAAAAGTTTATAAAACTTAGAAGTGAAGCCGTCGGGGCCTGGGCTCTTTCTACTTGGCGTACCCGCTATGGCTCTGGCAACTTCATCCTCTGTGATAGGGGTTTCCAGATCAGCAATGGTGTCACCATCTAATGTAGGAAGCGCAGTTTCCAAGACATAGGATAATTGGTCTTCCATTCCGGTAGAAGGGGAACCTGTCAGTCGAGTCGTAGGGATATTGTACAGGGATTGATAGAAGTCCCTGAATTCCTCAGCCATCCTAGAGGGTGAGGATACCAATTCTCCGTGTGCCCCCTGAATATGGGGCACAAAAGTGGAAGATACTTTCTAATGTAGGGAGCGAGTCAATGACCTACCACATTTATCTTGCAACTTATATTGATGGCAAGTGAGCTTATCTGCATATGTGTATGCGGAGGTCTAGTTCTCTGAGTTGTGATCGCGCCTTAGAAACGTCTGCCAGCGTTGTCACTGTTGGGGATCATTTGTGTTCAGTTTCTAAGTTTCTAAATGTTTAAATTGCAGCCTTTATGGCGGCTGAACGTTACATTTTTAGACGTGCACCCATTTGGATAAAGGTTCCACGTAGAACTGCTTTTAGTGCCTCCCATTGAAAGGGCAATAATGTCGTATCCGAGGCGTGGTCAACAAAATAGTTAGATATTGTATCCATAACCCTCGTCACACACTCCAAATTTGTAAGTAACGAATCGTTCAAGCGCCATGTCCACTCCCTAATCGGAGTAGAGGGGAGCGAGAACGTCATGTGTATAGGAGAGTGGTCAGACCAGACCATAGGGTCTATGTTGCATTCAGGAGACCAATCTAGACAGCTGTGTGGTTGCTCATTAGGTAGTCTATGTGACTATAAGTGTGATGTACATGAGAGAAGTGGGTACAATTACGGGATGTGGGGTGCAACACCCTCCAAACGTCTACAAGACGCAGATCGTAGAATGCACATTTCAGTGCCCTTAGTTTGGGGAATGAGATACACGACCGCGAGGTGGAGGAATCCAAAAGTGGTTCTAGAGGGGTGTTAAAATCCCCTCCCAAGACGAGCTTACCCTCCATGAATCCTGACAGAATCCTCAAGTACTGCAACGCGGACGACACTTGATTAACATTCGGAAGGTAAATATTTGCTACCGTAAATTTGGTAACATGAATTTCACAAAAACATACCTTCCCTGAGGGTCAGAGAGATGATCAAGCATTTCTATAGGGAGCGTCTTATGAAAGGCAATAGATACTCCCTTGGCATTCTGGGTTGGGTTAGTACTATGGAACCATCTGTTGAAATATCTGTTGGAACAGGAAGATCAGTACAGTTTTTGTCCGAAAATACAATACATTACAGCACTTTCTGTCGTACGAAAATTTTCATACTTTAGTAACCTATTTGCATTCGATATGGAGACTAGCAAAAAAAAATGGACGATCAATCATCCTATAATCTACTAGGCTTTAACGCCATCAGTGACTGAATTATCAACCTGTGTCCTGTGAGGTCCTCCAAAGAAAATAAAAAATCCTATTTCAAAATGCATTACATTTCAAACGCACCCCCACTGTTCTTCATTTACATCTAAATAATTAAGGAAATTATTTATGGCCCCTTTCTCAATCTCAATAATGTAAGCTGCATTATTTTAAAATGTAAAACTATAATATTTTTCTGAAGTTTAGTAGGTGCAGCCCTCAAAAGACATAATGCAGCCCCGTTAAAGATTTAATCCCTTCAATTTGGCACTCAATTTTACCTGATTTTAACATTCCTGCGCTAAACTAATAGTTGAGACATAAAAACTAGTAAGGAAATAGAGGAAAGTGAAGCTGTGGCCTAGATTGTTTGTTTTAATTGGAATAAAAGATAAAAACTAGCTGATGGCTATAGGCAACTACTCCACCTTTCCCCAAATTTCCTTGCTGCAGTTTCTATATATCTGCCCTCAAGAAATTGATTTCAGCTGCTGGGGCTAATTTATAAAAGCTTGAGCAAAATTGGAGAACTTTCTTATAGCAACTTGTTTCCAGGCTTCAGAGTCGGTTCACACTGAGGCAGCACGACTTGTAGCGCGACTGCCTCAGGCGACCTGCACACGACAGCAGCTGCGACTTGCAAAACGACTTCTATATAGAAGTCAATGCAAGTCGCCTCAAGTCGCCCCCAAAGTAGTAGAGGAACCTTTTTCTAAGTCAGAGCAACTTGAGACGCTCCTATTAGAACGGTTCCATTGTACAGAACGGAACGTGACTTGTCAGGCGGCTAAGTCACCTGACAAGTCATCCCAGTGTGAACCGGCTCTTAAGGTTTCCAAGGCTGTTCTCCTAAAACTGGTGAAAAAGTGGAGCTGTTGTCCCCTAATCCCAAACCAGGTTCTATCTATCAAATGTAACTGTTTACGGTAGAAAAAAAGATGCATTCTTTTTGAAGTTTTCCTTCACTATGATGTCGATTTTAATATCTGGAAAAACCTTTTGAAGTGCTACAAGAATAAAATCTCTCTATCAAGAGACGGTCTTGGCAATGGCCCAAGCTAGAGGTCGTAATTTACTTTATAGTTTTTAGAACATTACTTATCAGAGGATATAATTTCAGTTACATACTTGACTTTATTCACTTTCATCTAGAAACTAAGCAGTATTGTGTTTAAAACCGCTGATCCAGAGATTGATTTAAAGCTCACAAAGAAAATATTGTTGTAGAAAGACACTAAGAGGAATGAAGTAATGATGAGTCATAAAGTTCTACCCCTACTCTCCACTCCTCTGCAAATATTTGATGCTACACTGAGATTCTTTATATTTTCTGCTGCTGTCATCTAATATCACAAATAACCAGTTCCTTGCAGGTTCATGCACTCTTTAATTGGCCTCAGAGTGTCTTCCTGCCTTTTATTTTTAAAGTGAAATTAAGCCCTTCATTTTTTAAAGCCTATGTTTACTGAAAACTCCCCCCACCACCCAAACCCCCCCCCCCAAATCAGCACTAGGGACATCACTTATGATTGATGCCTTGTGTCCCTTGTGCTGCTGTCCCCTCCTTTAGTAGAATTCTTCTTCCTCCAAGTCACCCCCCCTCCCCTCCCCTGTCGCTGTAGTTTTTTGGCGCAACGATGGAGTCAATGGAGCTGCAACAGGCACTTATCAAGAGTGCTTGACCATGCTCACCTTATCCTCCCAGATCCTCAAAAAATAATTTGTGGGAAAAAAAAGACATGAATTCTATTTGGGTACAGCGTCGCATGACCGAGCAGTTGTCGGCTAAAGTAACACAGTGCCGTATCGTTAAAAATGGCCTAGTCATTAAGGGGGTAAATCCTTTCTGGGGCTGAAGTGGTTAAAGATGTATTACAGATGATAAAATACTGTAGATAAAATATAGCATCATTTCAATCCAGGGGAGCCCGTAATTTCATTCAAAATTCCTGGAGGCGACTATGCTCTTTTTTTCAGACATTTCTTCTTTCAGAGTTCTGAGTGAGTGCAAATGGTCCTTTGTCTTCCATTTAGCCTAAAAACTAGGTGAAACCGGTTTGAGCCACATTCCTAGAGTAAGGAAAGTGAGTTCCCAAGTCACAGTATACATGAATATGTTGTACGATATTTACAGAAATGATTACAGTAAAACCTTGGATTGCGAGCATAATTCATTCCGGAAACATGCTTGTAATCCAAAGCACTTGTATATCAAAGCAAATGTTCCCATAAGAAATAATGGAAACTCAGATGATTCCTTCCACAACCATAAATCCTTCAGTTTATAGTCCAAATAAAAAGATTATAGCAATGTGATAGGTTGTGTAACCATAAAAAGTCCATTTACAAATGGCAGCCTCCACAAGGGTATTGGAAGCAAAATCCAGCAGGAGCCACAGAGTATAAAAGAGAAGAGAGGTGCCTCTAAGTGTAGCAATATGGTTACATTTAATGAAGGTACAACATTTAGCAACTCACATGGTTGATGATTAAAACTGGCACATCTAAGTATGCAGACATCCGGGGTAAAGTTGTCCACAGACCATCCTCCGCACCACCGGCTCTCACCGCTGTCAGTCTGCAATCGTGACCGGGAAGACTACCCTACAGTAGAGCGATCTGAAAGTGAGGCTTGCAGCGCTCGTGGAGCGCCCATCTAGGGGACAACATTGATGGCGGTGTGGCGGATGGTCTATGTGGACAGCTTTAACCCAGATGCCTGCATACTTAGATGTGCCAGATTTAATCATCAACCATGTGAGTTGCTAAATGTTGTACCTTCATTAAATGTAACCATATTGCCACACTTAGAGGTGCCTCTCTTCTCTTTTATACCCAGTTGTGATTTGACGCTACTTGTATATCAAGACATCGCTTGTATATCAAGTCAAAATGTATTTAAAAAACGCTCTTAAACCAAGTTACTCTCAAACCAAGTTACTCTCAAACCAAGGTTTCACTGTACTTATACACTAACATAAGTGATAACATAAAAATTATAACTAAATTTCTTGTAAATCAATCATTATTAAAAACCTACACTGCATTAGACAGCAGCACAAGGGGCACAGGGCAATGAACGTAAATAATGTCCCTTGTGCTGATTTTGTTTTCTTTTTTTGAGTAAACTTGGCTTTTACTTTTTTCAGCAGGCAATTAAATCACTTAATAAGTATACAACGTCTTTACCTTTATCCCTTGCCTATGTTCCAGTTAAGCTGCTGCCATGTCCATTACCCCTGATTTCCTGTTTTGGATTGACTTCTTTCTCTTGCAGCATCCTACGGAGTCAACTTTGCATGCAGGGACCAGTTTTGTCTCCCTACACTGTGTGCATCAATAGAAACACACATCCCACAGATCCTGTACAGCATACTGCTGTTCAGTGCTGTTATATAGTTGCTGAATAATCAATATTGAAATATTTACATATTATATAAATGTGCTCCAAGGTTTAATAAAAAATAATAATGTCCTTTTGGGATGGACAATATAAAATCTGTTCTTGCTTAGTTTTTCCTAGTACTAAACACTTCCTAATTGTAGAGGCAGACCTACCCAGAATCTTCAATATCTGTCACAATTGCCTGGTCCCCTGTTGCACTCTGTCGTTCCTTCCACTTGCCCCTATGTGAATACTGTACTCTGCAGTGATGTAGGATCCAACAGATTAAACCAAAAAAAGCAGCAGGTGTCACTGGCATCCAACACTCCAGGAAGTGTTCATTTCTGAACATTCTTCAGCAGGTCTCCTCAATGCAGTGTAATGCAGTGGTGCAGCCTCTCTTCAAATATTGAACTGTTAATGGCCTTAAAGTATATGCAAACTCAACCGCTAAAATATCATAAGCTTTAACATGTTTATAGTCATTTCAAAAATAATTTTCAATATTTTTAAATCTGTAGCTTTTAATAAAATAAAACTTAGTGACCCTACCATGGAGGTACTTTCTGTTATAGGGTGGGAACCTTCTGTCCTTGTCTTCCAATTGTGCTCCTGCATTGTCATCATGTATATTGGTCTATCAATGTATAAATGGTAGTTTCAACACACATTATGCAGACATCCACTGTTGTCGCCACTAGGAAGCCCACCCTGAGAAATATGCTAGAGTTTGTGCCTAAACACTGGCTGCAAAGAGTCTCCTAAAGATCAGCAGTAAGATGGAACAAAGGCTAAAAAAGATGAAAACAAGTATTTAAAAAATGCAATTGTGTATCTTACACTGTGCTTTTATACAATAAAGTCACCCGTGCAACAGTATACAAATACGTGAATTACCTAGTGCTTCTGTGGGAAAAAAAATTGCTAAAATAACAATTCTCTGGGGTAGCTGCTGCTCTAATAGTACATTTACACTGCTTTTGCAAACTACGTATACATCATTTGGTGAGCATTACATCTAGTAGTTAATGCTTAAAACCAGCCAACTAAAGCTGGCCATAGAACCATGGGTTGCAGGAAAGAAATTAGATTCCCCCATCAACACAGACAGTGTAGACAGGGGAATGGCTCCTGCTAAGCCATTGTCTTCTCCTGGCTGAGAGATTTTGTGTTCTGTATCTGTGCCTCTTTTAACCACTGCAGCCCCGGAAGATTTGGCTGCTCAAAGACCAGGCCATTTTTTGCTATGCGGCACTGCGTCGCTTTAACTGGCAAATGTGCGGTCGCGTGACGCTGTACCTAAACAAAATGTCCGTCCTTTTTTTCCCACAAATAGAGCTTTCTTTGGGTGGTATTTGATTACCTCTGCAGTTTTTATTTTTTGCGCTATAAACAAAAGAAAAGAGACAATTTTGAAAAAAACACAATGGAGGTTATTTACGAAAGGCAAATCCACTTTGCACTACAAGTGCAAACTACAAGTGCAAAGTGCACTTGAAATTGCACTGAAAGTGCACTTGGAAGTGCAGTCACTGTAGATCCGAGGGGGACATGCAAGGAAAATAAAAAACAGGATTTTAGCTTGCACATGATTGGATAATAAAATCAGCAGAGCTTCCCCTCATTTCAGATCTACCCCTCAGATTTACAGCGACTGCACTCCCAAATGCACTTTCAGTGCAATTTCAAGTGCACTTTGCACTTGTAGTTTGCACTTGTAGTGCAAAGTGGATTTGCCTTTCGTAAATAACCCCCAATATCTTTTCCTTTTTGCTATAATAAATATCCCAAATTTTTTTTAAAAAATCAAATTTTTCCTCAGTTTAGGCCAATATGTATTCTTCTACATATTTTTGGTAAAAAAAAATTGCAATAAGCGTATATTGATTGGTTTGCGCAAAAGTTATAGCGTCTACAAAATAGGGGATAGATTTATGGCATTTTTATTATTTTTTTTTTTTTTTTACTAGTAATGGCGGCAATCTGCGATTTTTATCGGGACTGCAATATTGCGGGGGACAAATCAGACACTTTTGACACATTTTTGGGACCAGTGACACTTATAAAAATGCACTGATTACTGTATAAATGACACTGGCAGGGAAGGGGCAATCAAGGGGTTAACTGTGTTCCCTAGGTGTGTTCTAACTGTAGGGGGGATGGGACTGACTAAGGGAGGAGAGAAATCGGTGTTCATACTTAGTATGAACACACAGTCTCTCTCCTCTCCCCTTAGAGATTTGTGTGTTTACATATACAGATCCCGGTTCTCGCTCTGTCACGAAGGATCGTGGGTGCCCGGTGGTCATCGTACCCACCGGGCACTCATATCAGCTCTGGGGACGCGCTTCAGGCGTGCCGGAGGCGTCTTAAAGAGCTGACGTACAGCTATGACGGCTCACACAGGGGTGCCAACCTGTCTCAGTATAACTGTGGCGGCTTGTCCGGAAGCGGTTAAAGTAGATTTAAGTCATGTTATATAACCCGACTCGTGTGATGTACTTATTGTAATATTTTAAATAAAGAATAAAAAAAGGCTATAGGAGATATACTTACTGATAGCCCATTTTCCACACATCAGGCCATATGAACTTTTTCTGTGAGGCCGGCTATAGACGGAGCAAATTTCTTTTCTCCAATCAAGAAATTAGCTTGATTACCCCATCAACACAGAAAACTCATTCAGAATTGCTACTATATCCATTGAACCAGATATTGAAGTTTTAGTTTATGAAAAACAGTGCCAAATATCGCACTAGTTTTATGTTGCCCTCTTTTACTTTCATAGTAAAAAATATTACAAAAAATTAAGTTTTATTACTCAGATAGGTACATTATCTATTATGCCCTGTACACACGGTCAGATTTTCCAATGGAAAATGTGTGATAGGACCTTGCCGTCGGAAATTCCAACCGTGTGTAGGCTCCATCACACATTTTCCATCGGAATTTCCGACACACAAAGTTTGAGAGCTTGCTATAAAATTTTCCAACAACAAAATCCGTTGTTGGAAATTCCGATCGTGTGTACACAAATCCGACACACAAAGTGCCACGCATGCTCAGAATAAATTAAGAGACGAAAGCTATTGGCTACTGCCCCGTTTATAGTCCCGACGTACGTGTTTTATGTCATCGCGTTTAGAACGATCGGAAATTCCGACAACTTTATGCGACTGTGTGTATGCAAAACAAGTTTGAGCCAACATCCGTCGGAAAAATCCATGGAATTTGTTGTTGGATTTTCCGATCAATGTCCGACCGTGTGTACGGGGCATAACAGTGATCGTTAACTTGTGATCTACCTAACTTTTTCTGCTCATAAGTAGGGATGGGCGAATGGTCTTTCGTTGTTTGGATGTTGTAGCTCTGAACAGTGCATTGCAAGCCCTGATTGGCTGAAGCAGCGAAAGCCTCAGCCAATCAGGGCACAGAGCACTGTCAGAGTCACGACTGGACACTGTCATCATGACTTTATCCAATCATGGCTCATTCCTGCCCCACAGTATAAAAGTATTCTTTCAATGGCAGCCATTTTCAGTGTGATTTCGGCATGGAGAGAGATAGAACAGGGCTCTGTTCAGTGCTATTAATTAGTGTGTTATACTGTGCTATTTTGCTTCAATTGTCAGTGTAGAATATTAGTTTAGTGTCAGTCTAGGGATAGTGTGAGTGTAGGACCGTCATTCAGCTTTGCATAGTGTGCCAGTTTAAGGTCATATAGTTTTGTGTGTGTTACTGCCAGTTTAACACCATATAGTTCTGTGTGCATTACTGCCAGTTTAACGCCATATAGTTTTGTGTGCGTTACTGCCTGTTTAACGCCATATAGTTTAGTGTGTGTTGCTGCCAGTTTAACGCCATATAGTTTTGTGCGTTACTGCAAGTTTAACGCCATTTACTTCTGTGTGCGTTACTGCAAGTTTAATGCCATATAGTTCTGTGCATCACTGTACGTTTGGCGCATTATATTGCAGTATATTATAGTGTATCCGTGGAGTGTGTCTGCGTAGCGTGAGTACTCAAATTAAAGTGCACCAAACACCACTTTACATTTATTAAAGTGCATCTACATACAGATTATCAATTCTTCTTTACATTTGCTTATAAGCACTGCCCCCTCCCTCCCAATAATGCCTGGAAACACAAGAAGGAGAGGCAAACATTCCCTTGGCACTATAAGTGGGCCAGCAACAAATGTATCCACAGGCAAAGGTAGATGTGGTGGTGAGTCCTCAGGCAGGGCATCATTTCCTCTGTTTAGTGAGTTTGCCCGTGCTATCCTCCTCATCCTCTGTCACGCAAGCAGAGACAAGTGTGCAGTCCCCTGCAGTTGCCAGAGTGAATAAACCTGCCTCCTTGTCCACATCTTTTCCTGCCATAGCCCCAACATCAGCCATGGAGGAGTCAGCTGAGTTATTTGACCACAGCGTCAGCCACTTGCTCCTTGATGATGCCCAGCCATTACTGGATTCAGATGTTGGTTCTGAGGTTGAGGATGACAGGAACATGAGCCTAGAGAGAGGTGAGAACACTGGTAGACAAATTGGCATTCATGTTCCCCCAGCCACAACGTATTGCCAAGTTATCTCCAGTAGTAATGATGAAGATGGAGGAGATGGTGATGAAGATGATGATGATGATGAGGTCACTGATGCGACTTGGGTGCCAGATAGAGCAAAGGAGGAAGCTGAAGGTGAGGCGGCACAACCCCAAGGAGGCCGACATCAAGAATGAGTAGGGAGCCAGCCACCCTATTCTGTCACATTCTGCAGCTGTTATCTCCCAGCCCACTCCTCAAAGCTCAGCTGTCTGGACCTTTTTCAGCACATCTGCAGCAGATCGCACTGTTGTTATCTGCAAAATGTGTCTCAGGCATATCAAACGTGGCAAAAGCACCAGCCATTTGGGTACCACATGCTTAACAAGCCATTTAATGTCCAACCAATCAGACCTTTGGCAAAAGCACCTAAAAGCCACACAAAAGGGGCACAAATCTGTCCCTCCACCTCCTTACCCACGTCAGTCTGCCCCTGCTACACTGAGTCATTACCTCTCAACAGCCTCCAATGACAGGGATGATGGTATAGCACAGGGTGTCCCAGGTCCTAGCAGCACATCTGCCAGCAGCACACCACCAGCTGTAGACTGTAGCCGGCAAATTTCTCTGCCTCATCTGCTGCAGCGGGAAAAAAAATACAGTCCCTGACACCCACATGCCCAGCGTCTAAATGCAAGCTTGTCAAAGCTGTTGGATTTTCAACTTCTGCCTATCAGCCTGGTGGATTCTGCCCCCTTCTGTGAATTTGTACAATGTGCTGTACCACAATGGCAGGTTCCCAGTCGCTACTACTTTTCACATAAGGCCGTTCCATCCATCTACCTTCACATGGAAGGGAATGTTCTGGCATCGTTGGGCAAGGCAGTCAGTCGTAAAATCCACCTTACTGCTGACACGTGGTCCAGCAAGCATGGGCAGGGATGATATATTTCTCTCACAGCACACTGGGTAACGCTGCTTGCAACTCGAAAGCATGCAGGACAGGGCTTGGTGCTGCAGCCTGTTGTGCCCCTACGTCTCCATACAGCTGGTGGTGATTATGCCAGACCTGTGAGCTCTACTCCCATCTCCTCCTCCTCTGCCACCTCCATGCCCTCCTCTGCAGAATTGTTCTATAAACATCAGGTACCCCCTAAGCGTTCAAAGGGTTATTCCATGAGTCAGGCTAAAAGGTGCCATGCAGTGGTTCAGCTGGTGTGTTTAGGGGACAGGAACCACACCGGAGCAGAGATTCTTGCAGCTCTGCAGGGACAGGCCCAGAGGTGGTTCACACCACGCCAGCCTAAGCCTGCAATGGTGGTGTGCGATAATGGCTCAAACCTCCTGTCCGCCCTTAGACAGGGAAAGTTGACACGTGTGCCATGTCTGGCACATGTCCTTAATTTGGTGGTGCAGCATTTCCTAAATACGTATCCAGGGTTGCAAGATGTGCTAAAGCTGGCCAGAAGAGTCTGTAGCCATTTCAGGTGGTCATACACAGCCAGTGCTTGGTTGGCTGAAATTCAGTGGGAATTCCACCTCCCTGTAAACTGACTGATTTGTGATATGCCCACCAGGTGGAACTCAACTTTGGCAATGCTGCAGCGGCTATACATGCAGCAGAGGGCCATCAACGAGTACCTGTGTGAGGATGGCATGACAACAGGCTCAGGCCGCCTCAGCTTTTTTCCCCACGTCAATGGCTGATCATTAAGGATGCATGCATCAGTGACACAATCCCTGTTGTGTTCCTGCTGGAGCAGACTCTGCATGGCATTATGGACAGGGCACTGGAGGCAGAGCAGCAGGAGGAAGAGGAGGACTTCCTTTCCTCTCAAGGCCCACTTTATCCAGACACCATCATTCCTATGTCATTAAACACACAGGAGGAGAGGGGGGAGGAGGATGAGGAGGAGGATTCTGGCACTTTCATTGGCCTCAAAGAAGAGGAAGATATGCGTCAATCTGTAAGCAATGACTTTCCAACCCCAGGAACCTTTGGGAGTAGTACGTGGCTGGGAGGAGAAAGTTCCAGATGCTGTCATCCTGAGGAGAAAGTTCCAGATGCTGTCATCCTGAGTGACCTCGAGGAGTCTGCTACTCAAGCCTCGGCAAATTTGAGGCGCAAGGACAACCTCATGCTTCAAAGCCTGCGAAAGGACCCAAGAATATGTGGCATAAAGGAGAAGGATGATTACGGGTTGGCAACCTTCCTTGACCACAGTTATAAGGGGAAGGTCTCAGAACTCATCCCGTCCCCACAGAGAGTGCAGAAGATAAAATCTCTTGAGGACACGTAAAAGAGGATTTTATTGAACATTTTTCCTGACTCCAGTAGGTTACAGTGTCGCAGAAAGCTTAGTTTTGAGTCTTCTGTTGGTCAAGAGAGGAGCGTTGAAGAAGGCGTCTGCCTAAGTGAGGCATTTCGGAATTTTTTTAGTCCTTGCCGCCCAGGGCTGCCAGCTTCCACATCCAATCGGCAGCATCTGCATCACATGGTGGACGATTACCCAGGGTCCAAAACAGAGATGGAGAGCTTTACAGCTGACAATCCACTGACTTACTGGGTCATGAGAATAGACCACTGACCAGAACTTGCCCAGTATGCTATTGAGTTGTTGGGCTGCCCTGCATCCAACGTGCTTTCAGAAGGGGCATTCAGTGCTGCAGGGGGTTTCGTTACTCATCATAGAATGCATTTGTTCACAGACTCCGTGGACCGTTTGACTTTTATAAAAATGAATCAGTCCTGGATTACCAGCTATGAAGCCCCTGATGCCGATGTCACTGATTAAGTCTTTTTGGGAATCTCTGCAGGACTTCAAGGCTGCCTAGCTTTGAGGGTGTTCAATCATTTCGTCTGGAAGAATGTTTTTGGTATAGGTTTCATGGGCACAATTAACACCCAAAGAGTAATTTTTCTGCACCTGTTTTACAGGTGCATTTCATTGCAATTTTTTACAGCAAGCCAATTCTTGCTTTCATCAAGAGTACCTCTATAGGGTTATGGTGGGAAGGTACCACCGACACCCAAAGACCAATTTTTCTGCACCTATTTGACAGGTGCATATCATTGCAATTTTTTACAGCAAGGCCAATTTTTGCTTTCATCAAGATTACCTCTATAGGGTTATGGTGGGAAGGCGCCATCGACACCCAAAGACCAATTTTTACGCACTCGTTACTTCTATCCAAATTCAGAGTGACACCAGAATGTATCCAAAAAAATCTCTAATCTTGTTGCCAGTGCACTACATTGTGGCCTCATCATACACAAAATAAAGGCAGCTTGCAGGGAAAATTTCATGTTTTTTGGCTTTATAAATGCAATTATTGCTGCAGCAGATTCTAAACATGGTACAGATCTGACACTTTACAGGTAGATTAAGGGGACCCCCCAGGCACTATACTGGAGGGAATTTTTCATTTTTATGTTTTCACTTTAAAAATCAAAAAATCACTGCTAATTTAAAAATTACGTTTTTCACAAACTTTTTTTTTATTGATACATGTCCCCCCAGGGCAGGACACAGCCCCCTATAACCATTGTATGCCCAATTACTTGCATATAAGCCTTCAAAATTGGCACTTTTGATTTTTGACGTTCTGGTCCCATTGACTTTAAAGGGTTTCGTTATTCGGATCTGAACTTTCACGGTGTTCAAAAGTTCTGGTGCGAACCGAACAAGGGTCCATTCGGCCCATCCCTACTCATAAGCTGTCCTTCTTGTTAGTGTTTTGTATGTGTGACCCAAGACAATTACTCTTTTTCCAATGTAGCCCAGGAACGTCAAAAGATTGGACACTCCTGTTATATGCTCAAAAGAAAATAGAAACAGGCATAGTGTTCACTGCTTTTTTATTCATAAAATCATATCAATAAAATACCAATCACATGTTAAAAAAGGAGAATAATGCATATATCACTTTAAAACTCACTCCTGTGTTGTTATAAAAGCAGATGGCTGTGGATTTTAAACCGTTGACAGCTCTCTCTTCCATTCAGCTCAACATCCAAGTCCAGTTCACGCCCTACATGTTTCGTCGCAATGACGTCTTCAGGTAGCACTTTATTATTTACAGTTTCCTTGATGCCAGATGGTATAGATCTCAGTATACATCCAGTGCTGTGACTTTGAGAGATACACTCTCATACACCAAAGCCATAATGTCATTTATCTACCCATTTATAAAATACAAGGCATTCTGTGAATGGACAAGAGGTAAACGGGGGGGGGAAATTATATTATGGCTTTGGTTATTATAGTTTTGAGTTCATACTATCTGGCATAGATACAACTGTGATGTGTGGATCCTAGTGGTGACATAAACCTCATGAGAGTTAATTATCTTTTTACAACACACATTTTAATAAAAATATTTTCCTGTAACTCTGCTTTAAACATTTATCAGCAGAATGTGTCCTTGCACCAGTGTCCCCTCCTTTTGTAGAGCACATGCATTATAACACTCACACAATTGCTCTTGCACTTTAATTTGTACCATAGGGAAAGACAAGCCTTCAAGGCAGGACACAAGTGCCTTATTTTTCATGCAGTTTTCTAAAAGATGTTGGAAGGATTTGCATACATCAAGTCGGCAAGAGGCTGCATTTAATCGGATGATACACAGAAAATAAGATCTTAGAAACCAGGAACAAAGGAAAGGGTTTCATTGTAATGAATTGCTGTAATACCATTATACTAACAGGCTTATTCATGTTAGCGTATGCCTTCAAAGATCCCGTTGGACTTTATACAGCATGTCACAAACATTTCTTCTTCTAAATATTAATTAAGCTAAAAATATCACCCACAAGGAGAAAGTGATTAAGTGTATCTCCCAATCAAAATGACAAATACTTTGTTTTAACTCAGATGTAATAAAGATTTAGAGCTATATAATATTAATAAAACAATATAGCATTAAAGAATATGTTACCCCAACATTCCTTCTATGTGTCTGTACAATGAACTTGTGTTGTGCTGTATTTCTTCCTTAGTGTGAAGTACCTGGAGATCCTGCCAGTCCCCCTGCTTTCTTATTTTTAAACTGACCATGCTAGACAATGAATAATTTCCTTCCCAGTGTGGTCAGTTTTCTGGTCTGCTGGAGCACAGCCTAACTGTCCTCCAATGATCAGATTTCTGCTAACACTCCCCCCTGCACAGCCATTCACTGGAAATATCAGTGTACTGCTCTTTCTCCATTCCCACCTCTGTAAGCCCCTTATGCAGCTGAGAACAGAGTGTATGGGATCACCTATTAAAAAAACGGGAAAAAAATAAAAAAGTTCTTATCAAATACTTAACACAATTTTCCTTTCCTGTCGGACTCCATGGCAGCATACGTTTGGGTAGCCCCGCCCTCGCTCCTATCCCATAGGACCCCACTCCCATAAATTTTTAGGCGGAGCCAGAGGCCGTTTTCTGTAACTAGCCTACTCATGACATCAGGAAAGTAAAATTACGGTAAGTATTTGATAGGACATTTTTTATTTTCCTGACAGACTTCCATGGCAGCATACGTTTGGGAACTAACTAGCCCAAAAAAAAAGGGTGGGGTTCTGAAAAAAGTAGGGTTTTAATCAGAGCATTTAGCCAACAGAAAAACTATGGATAGACATTAACAGTATAAGGAAGTTAGCTACACCCCACAATGAGCCAGAACAGCATTAATGGAAGACATGTCATCTCCCTACAAATATTCCTGGCGCCCCTTCACAGGGAGCCCACGAAGCCTACACACTCCTGGTTGAGTGTGTGGTGACTTCTTCCATAGGAACCAAGCCCTAAGCTCTATAAGCCTATTGGCTAGCTGGAATGACCCATCCAGCAATGATTTTGGATGATATCGCCATCCCACTGGTTCTGCTTGAGAGAGTGACAAATATGTCCTATAGCTTGAGAGCATGCTCGAAGTATCCCAATATCCATGGCATGGAAGCAGTTATCCTTGGTGGTTCTGCATATGGGCAGAACAAACCATTTGTTCTCAAAGGATGCCTAAGCCACCTCAGATTGCAACCCAGTATGGATATAAACACTACCCATACTAGGCAGAATGACAACAAGGATCCCTCATGGCACAAGGTCCAGATCCCGGCAAACCTCCTGACCAAGGAAAAAAAGAACCCTTATGCCGCGTACACACGAGCGGACTTTTTGACGGACTTTACGACGGACTTTACGAATGAACGGACTTGCCTACACACGATCCACCAAAGTCCAACGGATTTGTATGTGATGACGTATGACCGGACGAAAACAAAGAAGTTCATAGCCAGTAGCCAATAGCTGCCCTAGTGTCGTTTTTTGTCCGTCAGACTAGCATACAGACGAGCGAACTTTTCGACCGGACTCGAGTCCGTCAAAAAGATTTGAAACATGTTTCATTTCTAGGTCCGTGGAACTTTTGGGGAAAAAAAGTCCACTGGAGCTCACACACAATCGAATTGTCCGATAAACTCCGGTCCACCGAACCAAGTATGCCGTAAAGTCCGGTCGTGTGTACGGGGCATTAGAGAGGCTCTCTTTATGACTGAGACTTTGATATGATATATTGGCTATGACAGGGACTGCAGAGATCTGCACTGTAAGAGAGCTTAAGATCAGTTTAATCCCAGAATGTACCTGGCCTGAGGACCGAAGCAAAAGAAAACTAAGCAGTCCAAATTGAACACGCTTTTTTGAAATCCTTTTCTTTTGTAGGATTTATAGGTATTAGCTTAGAGAAACAACAGCCAAGCCTGATCAGTCTCCTCCTCCCAGGTTGAGAAACTGGAAGAGTTGAACAAGGGTTGAGCATTGCACTATGTGACAGAAGATCTCATCCGAGAGAAAGAACTTCAATGCAATAACCTGATATCAAAAGCAGGGACCAAGGCCTGTTTGGCCAATTAGGAATTCCTGCAATAATTGCCATGGTCTTAAGCAACAGACCCCAAAAAACTGTATATGCACCAGACTGAAGGGAAAGCATATGGCTTGTGAGACCTTCACTGATCTGTCACAGTATCCACACCCAGGGCTTGGCCCAGGCCCCTAGGGAAAAAGCTCTCCAGCTTGAAATAGTAAGGAGTTGCTAGCAGATCTAACTCTGAAATCTTGTCCAGAGATGAAATCCACTTGGATGTAGGAACCACTTGTTGCCTAATTGGGCCACATATATGGATTCTTCCCAGAAGTTCTGTATGTAGACTCAAAGAGATATTAGGGAAATTCTACTCCACTCAGATCACAGTCATCTCTACCTCTTCTCAGTGGACTGACCCTGCAGGTTCCGACCTGCCCCCTGATGTAGGACACCACTGTGATGTTGTTCAGCCTCACTGGAGACTAAAAAGCCTGCTGTCAGGTGACAAAATGCAATTGGAGCAGAAAGAGCTGGCCAGAAAATCAGAATGTTCAAAACAACTTCCTGACAGGGGAGTTCCACTGGCAACAACTATTTCCCAACAGGGGAGTTCCACTGGCAACAGCTACTTGCTGAGAGGGGAGCTCCACTGGCAATAGCTCTGCAGCACAGACGATTTATTACTGTGCCAGCACCCAAGGCTTTATTTGTCTGTTTGCGAGACATAAATAGCTGGGTGCATGATCAATATTGGAGAAAAAAACCCTTTCAGGACAGGAAGCCTTCTCCATTGAGCCCACCTGAATATAGATTGAGAGAGACCATGGTCCTGATCATCAGGCATTGAGATGCTGACACATGAAGAGAGAAAAGCCAGTATTACCCAGCATCCTACCACCAGTATGCTCTACTGGCAAAAAACAATGTATCCTCAACCGTAATGAATTAAGCTCTCAGATACACAAGGATTTATGTAGGAGTCACATGACCGTTTTTGAAAGACCAGCCAGCCAATTTCTTGTAGAGTTCTGAGAACTCCCCCTGTAGTTTGACAGGGATCCCTGTCTAGAGAAGGAGTGGATCGAGATTCCAAACAGCAGATATGTATGCTGCATAATGTCTTGACCCATGTAGAAACAGAGGTATGTCAGAGAAGACATCTCTGGGAGTTCGAAATAGGCATTCCTCTGAGCACCAATAGTACTCATCTTCAAATCACATTTGCTGTAATTGGAATTGCCATCCCTAGAGATGGTAAGATTGACGTTGGATAGCAGAACTTGCCTATTGTTGCTAGAGCAAAGGATTCCACCTGGCACAAGGGCTTGAAGGTGACCGATTGTCCAACATGGCCTGAAGTGCTTGTCCTGAGGGTCCAAGCGTCCAAGATGAAAGCTGTACCCACCTTTCAGAAGAGGAGGAACCAGGTACCCATAAGATATGTATGGGTGGCACAATCTGAAAAATACAGGTAAGCAACTTCTCCCCAGAAGTGGAGCTCTTTGCTGACTACTTGGTTGAGGATTCTCTTTCTCTCTTCAATTCAATCTGGACTCCAACTGCAGGAGCAAACTTCTTTGGAGTTAGATACTGACTCTTGAACTGCAGTCTTCTTTCATTCAGCAGACATTTACTCTGAGGCAGGAAGCCAGACTAAATGCAGCTCTTTGCTATAAAATAAAGCTAGCCCTTGAAGGGGACTGTCTAGACTCTCGCAATGCAGACAAGATTGTCCCACTTGTCAAAATGATTCTTTAGGAAAGAATTAAAATTCTTCACCCCAAGTACCATTGCATTGAAAGAGAGGCATGGTTTAAGGCAGGTTCACAGGCTGCAACTGTGGACAGATATGCTCCCTAAGGACAAGACCAACACATAAAGTTACCTTTAGAAGACACTACGCCCCCCAAAGACACACCCAATCATCATGATTGAATATACCCCTAAAGGACACAGCATCCTCCAATGCAATTCCATGGATATGGCTAAGTTCATGAAGGCCACATAAACCAAATAGGTGACTCAGTATGTTGGAAATCCTCTTCCTTATAAGTGCCTAATCTGTCATCCTGCAGTGCAGGTAGAAGTGCTCAGTGGGGTTTGAACTGAGCAACCCAGGGCTGCAAGGTGTTGACCACTAACACATTCTGCTGCTCTGTCCTGTTTAATTTGCACCACTCGTCTAGAATGAGCTTCTAGCTTAAACATCATAGGGAAAAGAGGCGACACACTTCTTTGGAAGTGCTAAGAATACTTGCATTGCAGGTACCTATGCAGGATCTTACATTTAGGCATCCTAACATCCTTAAAAAGGGGAGGCAAAAAAAACCTGCTTATAGACCATCTTCATCCGCATCTTCCATTTAGGAATTGTTTGAAGAGGGTTAAATAGGCCAGTTGACTGGACCTGCAAGAAAAGACAGGATATTGTCAGAGTTGAGAATCCTTGCACGGGGAGAGTTGTAACAGACTTCTTTAGAGTGTCTGGACTACCTGTGACAACCAGTTGGATTCTGTCATCTTCCTCCCTAGATGCCTGAACAAAGCAGGAACTTCATACAGGGTTTTGCCTGCCAAGGCACGAGCACCAAAGGTCCAGTTTACAGTGTCCATAATACATGCAGATCTGCAGAGACGTAATAGCAAGTGTCCATTAGTCAACTTTCCATACATCAGCTTTAAGAAGCCCACAGAAGGGCTGACAATCCAGGAAACAGTGAGGAAGACACTGCCCCCCTCCAGCTATAACCTGCAAAGAGCAGTCACAGCATAGAGACTGCAGCTGCACAAGGACCTGTTGCAGCAGGAAATAAATCCGAGCTAACATGGGTCCAAGGAGGAACTCCTCATTGTTAAGAAAAAAAGAAATATTATAACATGTACAATTGCTACTCAAGAAATGTAGTAAATCATTAAATAACCTTTCCAATTCAAACTGCAGCTGCTGAAGTTTCCTAAGCTGTTCAAAAAAGACATTGTGATAACTGTTTCTGTTTGCTGGGTGAGAAAAAACCTAAGGGGTTAATTACTGCTAAAGGAATACTGACACTACAGTTTATCACATCAGAGCACCACTACAACAGGTGTTTCTTTAAACAGAGCCTGCAATACAACATCTTGTTTAGGACAGAAAAAAAGACAAAAGTAAATTGCTGCAATGCACATAGATCATATTCAGAGGTTGTCTATGGGAAATAGACGTATGTGTGCTGCCAGCATTGCTGCAGAGGTTAAAGGGGTGGGGGGGTCAGCCTGTCAATGCTCAGACCATACACCGCACACTGCATTAAATTGGTCTGCATGGCTGTCGTCCCAAAAGGAAGTCTCTTCTAAAGATGATGCCCAAGAAAGCCCGCAAACAGTTTGCTAAAGACAAGTAGACTAAGGACATGGATTAAAGAAAGAGGGAAGTGATCAGCGCAATTTCTCTTTGTTTATTCTTTTGTGCATTGTGTTCACTTTAGATCTAGCAGCATTTTCACGTCATCTAGTTAGTTAGATATTGTTCACTTACATTTTATATAAGACTACTACATTTTATATAAGGACATGGATTACTGGAACCATGTCCTGTGGTCTGATGAGACCCAGATAAACTTATTTGGTTCAGATAGTGTCAAGCATGTGTGGCGGCAACCAGTTGAGGAGTACAAAGAAAAGTATGTCTTGCCTACAGTCAAGCATGGTGGTGGGAGTGTCATGGTCTGGGGCTGCATTAGTGCTGCCAGCACTGGGGAACAGTTAGTTGAGGGAACCATGAATGCCAACATGTACTGTGACATACTGAAGCAGAGCATGATCCCCTCCCTTTGGAGACTGGGTCGCAGGGCAATATTCCAACATGATAACGACCCCAAACACACCTCTAAGACAACCACAGCCTTGCTAAAGAAGCTGAGGGTAAAGGTGATGGACTGGCCAAGCATGTCTCCAGACCTAAACTATATTGAGCATCTGTGGGACATCCTTAAACGGAAAGTGGAGGAGCGCAAGGTCTCTAACATCAACCAGCTCCGTGATTTTGTCATGGAGGAGTGGAAGAGGACTCCAGTGGCAACATGTGAAGCTCTGGTGAACTCCATGCCCAAGAGGGTTAAGGCAGTGCTAGAAAATAATGGTGGCCACACAAAATATTGACACTTTGGGTCCAATTTGGACATTTTCACTTAGGGGTTTACTCACTTTTGTTGCCAGAGGTTTAGACATTAATGGCTGTGTGTTGAGTTATTTTGATGGGACAGCAAATTTACACTGTTACACAAGCTGTACACTCACTACTTTACATTGTAGCAAAGTGTAATTTCTTCAGTGTTGTCACATGAAAAGTATAATAAAATATTTACAAAAATGTGAGGGGTGTACTCACTTTTGTGAGATACTGTGTACACAAATGTTTTGCCTTTCAATTCTGTTTTTTAAACTGAATAGGTTGTTTTAGGTGAGGGTTCACATATACTGTCAGAAGTATAAAAAAATAGAAGAAATACAGTATATATATATATATATATATATATATATATATATATATATATATATATATATATATATATGTACACTTTCACCCATGGTTAGTGTTCAGCTGAAGCCATTTATTATTAATCAACTGTGTTTACTCTTTTTAAATCATAATGACAACAGAAACTACCAAAATGACCCTGATCAAAAGTTTACACACCCTGGTTATTTTGGACTGATAACATGCACAGAAGTTGACACATAGGGGATTGAATGGCTTTTAAAGGTAACCACCCTCACCTGTGATCTGTTTGCTTGTAATTAATGTGTGTCTCTAAAAGGTCAATGAGTTTCTGGACTCCTGACAGACCCTTGCATCTTTCATCCAGTGCTGCACTGACGTTTCTGGATTCTGAGTCATGGGGAAAGCAAAAGAATTATCAAAGGATCAGCACAGAGACAAGCCTCAAACCTTCTGGTACAAAGTCATTTGGAGTGATGAGACCAAAATTTAGCTTTTTGGCCACAACCATAAACGCTACATTTGGAGAGGAGTCAACAAGGGCTATGATGAAAGTTACACCATTCCTACTGTGAAACACAGAGGTGTATCGCTGATGTTTTGGGGATGTGTGAGCTACAAAGGCACAGGAAATTTGGTCAAAATTGATTGCAAGATGAATGCAGTATGTTATCAAAAAATACTGGAGGCCGCTTCTATAAAACGTTCCCCTCGCTGCTCTCACCCCTCCTGGCGAAAGCCTTTTCAAGTCTAGACGAGAGGATATCCCCCTCCTCTTCTCTCCTTCAAGCCCAAATTGTAGTGATTCCCAAAACAGGTAAAGACCCCTCTTTGTGCCAGAATTACAGACCGATCTCTCTTTTAAATGTAGACCTCAAACTGTTCACCAAAATTCTTGCAAATCGCCTCTCGCCCTTTCTACCCAATATTATACATAGAGACCAAGTGGGGTTTGTCCCTGGCCGTGAAGCCAGGGACAATACTACCAAAACCATACACTTAATAACACATGCCCATCGTAGCAACACCCCAACTTGTCTCCTCTCCTGTGACGCAGAGAAGGCCTTTGATAGGGTTAGTTGGTCCTTCTTACACTCCACCCTTACACAAATTGGTCTAGGCCCCAGAATGCTAGCACGCATCATGTCCCTTTACTCCTGCCCTTCAGCCACTATTCTGGTCAATGGTACACAATCCGAAAATCTAACGATTTCCAATGGTACCAGACAGGGCTGCCCTCTATCCCCTCTCTTGTTCGCTCTAGTAATCAAACACCTTGCCCAAGCCATAAGAGCAAACCCAAATATACACGGTATTCAGACCACCTCCTCCCAATATAAACTCTCTCTATATGCCGACGATCTTCTCCTATATGTGACCCAACCCCACATTAGTATCCCGTCAATTCTTGCTGAGATCGACAGGTTCGGCCATTTTAGCAACTACAAATTAAATATATCTAAAACGGAAGCACTAAATCTCTCACTAACACAGCACACCTTGGCTTCCCTCAAGGCTAACTTCTCTTTTCAATGGCAGACAAAATCCATCTCCTATCTAGGAACTGCCATACCAAAACATACATCAGAAATCTACTCCCTCAATTATAGCCCACTTCTAACTAAACTGAAACGTCTTTCCGAACAGAGGAAGGACTTACAGATGTCGTGGTTCGGACGCATGAGCACGTTAAAAATGGATATACTCCCCAAATTATTATATTTGTTCCAAACACTCCCGATAGCTCTTCCATCCGCATTTTTTCGTGCCCTTCGGTCCATGGCAATCAACTTTGTTTGGGGGGGGAACCACCCCAGATTGAAACATAAACTATTATGCTCTCCCATCGCTAAAGGAGGCCTGAGCTTACCAGATTTTGAATTGTATCATAACTCGGCAATATTTTCTCGCATTCTGGAGTGGTTCCCCCATCCTTTATCCAAGGCCTCAACACTGGTGGAACAAGACCTCTCCCCAGTTGATCTCAGAGCCCTTCCTTGGGGCTTCAACAAGACTTATAAATCCCTTAATTCTTTATCCCCCCTTACCAAAGATGCACTGGCAGTATGGTACCGTAAGATAGAGAAATATGCTTTATCCACAGAACCGAGTCCCCTGACACCCTTATTCGATAACCCAGCCCTCCCAGAAAGTAAATCTACAGCCACTCTAGACATTTACAATAGAGATTCATGGCCCACAGCTCAACTATTTGTCCATCATGATAACGGCAAATATGTAACACACCCTAACATAGACACTACTAGAGTCACCTGGCTAACTCGTTTACACTTAAATTCATATTGTAAGAAACTCCACGAAACTAATCAAATACACAGACCACTGACTGGATATGAACAATTATGTACTAATACTGAAACCCCCCGTCATACTCTCTCCTTGATATACAAGATGATCACAGACTATACTGCTGATGCTCTCCCTAAGTACACTGCTATATGGTCGGAGGAGCTCGGAAGAGAAATAACAGAGGCGGAGTGGAGTAAGGCTTTTGTTTTTACACATAAATCATCCATTTCAAGCTATATCCAAGAAAAAAATTACAAACTGGTGTCAAGGTGGTATCGGGCTCCAACTAACCTCAAGATCATGTACCCTGCAGCTTCTGACTTGTGTTGGAGATGCAACACAGAGAAGGGTACATATAAACACATCTGGTGGGAATGTGTGGGGATTCGCCCATTTTGGACACAAATTTTTGAAATATATTCTGAAATATATGACAAACCACTCACGCCTTCCCCCACCCTAGCACTTCTATCTATTCTACCTGGCTCCATCAAATCCCAGAAACATAGCCTTCTTAAATTTTTCCTTAGTGCAGGGAGACTCTTAATTCCTAGACATTGGAAAAATACCTCACCCCCATCCCTTATGGAATGGGTAGCAGAGATCAACGACCTCATGTTGATGGAGGAGATGCAGGCGAAATCCATAGAAAAAGAAGCTAAGTTCTCTCTCATCTGGAGTATCTGGAGGCATTACTCTACTTCAGACAAATTGAAAAATAGACTCACATCAACAAATACACCGGGGCCATAGATGCCTCTCAATTCTACATAGACCCTCACGAGATGATTCCAATGCTTAGTGGGCGACGCCCGCTGTCCGATTCCCCATCCTCATACCTCTCTTTTTCTGTCTTTCTTCTCTCCCCTACTTCCCAACCCTATCTCTTCTTCCTTCCTTCCTTTTCCTTTATTACTTCTACCTTATTTTACCTCTTAGCTCAAAGTAGTTTGACGTTCCATTTGATTTCATATGTTCTGATGCCTCTGTGTTTGTCGCGGAGGGTTGGAACATATACAGGCATACTAGACCTATACCCTGATTTGTTAATTAGTAACCCGAGGTTGCCTGCTCTCGAAGCCCATGGACGCAGCAGGCTCCCAAAGGGGCGTTCGGGCCGAAGGGGCAGGCGATTTTCTATGTGGTGGCATATTATAGGTCATCTTCACTAAACTCATGCCTTTTCTAATCATTATGTTTATATATTGGAATGTATTATGTACATGTTAACAGATTTTATCCAACTGGACAGGCACACCTCTGTATGGTGTCTGGACCAGCTTTTGTTTTCTTCATATCTATGTTGCCTTAACAAAAAATAATAAAAACTTATTGAACCTAAAAAATACTGGAGGAACATTTGCATTCATCAGCCCGGAAGCTGCGCATGGGATGTACTTGGACATTTCAACATGACAATGATCCAAAACACAAGGGCAAGTCGACCTGTCATTGGCTACAGCAGAATAAAGTGAAGGTTCTGGAGTGACCATCTCAGTCTCCTGACCTCAATATCATTGAGCCACTCTGGGGAAATATCAAACGTGCAGTTCATGCAAGACAACCCAAGAATTTACAGGAACTGGAGGCTTTTTGCCAAGAGGAATGGGCAGCTTTACCATCTGAGAAGATAAAGAGCCTAATCCACAAATACCACAAAAGACTTCAAGATGTCATTGATATGAAAGGGGGCAATACACGGTAATAAGAACTGGGGTATGTACACTTTTAATCAGGGTCATTTGGCTAGTTTCTGTTGTCATGATTTAAAAAGAGTAAACACAGCTGATTGATAATAAATGGCTTCAGCCAAACACTAACCATGAGTGAAAGAAAAGTTTTTGTGTTATTCGTATTCTCTGATAAATGGCCAAGAAATCATAAATTCTGCCAGGGTATCTAAACGTATGATGTGCAAGCATCAAAGGCTCAAATGCTCACATTAAGTGAAAGCTTTGTAATTCGGATTTTCAGCAATCGTAAACCTGTGAAAAAGTCACAGTTGTGCTACTTTGTGCCCATATTAATGCAATGTTACACTAACAATCTATGCAAATCTTTTTTCCCTTGTGTGCATTGCTAAGTAGCGTTGAAAGGGGAGCAAAGCTTTCCTAAATTAAAATGATTACATTTACTTTACCATTCCACTATAGTATGTAAAACAGGTACATTACATGTATAGACCCACAACTATTGTGTTAGTGTGCCAACTTAATAAATGCAATGTCTAAAAATGTCAACAAAAATAATGTGACTTTCAGCCTAGGTTCACATTGGAGCGATTTGGCATGAGATTTGAGATGTCAAATCGCATGCCAAATTGGTGGCAATTGCCGGCAATGGCACCGTCCAAATCGGTCCACATTTGCGGCGCCGCACCAATTTCCAGTAGTAGTTTCTGTACTACTTTTGGCGACTTTGGGGTGCGATTTTCATAGACGTCTGTTTAGCAACCCGCACAGATGTCTCTAAAATGGCCCCTCAGTCAGTCCTGACTTTCATTCCTGCAAGTCAGGACTGACATGCAGGAATGAAATTGTGCGAGTTCAGCTGAACTCGCACCATTTCATTCCCGCTGTCAGTGTGAACTTGGGCTTAAAGAGAATGTAAACTTCCCTTGAATGTATGTACCTATAGGTACTGTAAATATCTCCTAAACTTGCACCGTTTAGGAGATATTTACTGTATATGCCGCCGATGACGTCATCGATGCATACTCTCTAAGGGAACAGCCGCCTGTGTCGTTTCTTT
Source organism: Aquarana catesbeiana (assembly GCF_042186555.1). Taxonomy (NCBI): domain Eukaryota; kingdom Metazoa; phylum Chordata; class Amphibia; order Anura; family Ranidae; genus Aquarana; species Aquarana catesbeiana. Next base: position 458,610,150 of record NC_133328.1, read on the forward strand.
AAAGCCCTGTGCCATGACCGGAGGCTCCCGTACGCATGTGCGGTAGTGGCGTCACGTGGCTCCGGACAGTCACACAGCCGGAGTCCGCGGACCTGGAAAGAAGATGGGCCAAGATGGATGCGGCCTCCAGCAGGAACAACGAGGGCTTCGTTTGCAGGTAAACTTCACATAATGTGCTAGTATGTGATGCATACTAGCACATTATGCCTTTACTTTACAGGTCACTAAAAAAAAAAAAAAGAGGCAGTGTCTGTAAGGCACTTTATGTGCAACTTAATAGTATTTTTTAAGCATGGCTTTTATTTTTTGCATATTAAAAACCTCATTATGTACAAAAATTAATAAAAACATAATGATGTGCTATTTTCTAAGCACCTAATTATTTTGTAAGGTAAGTGTATCCTCCTAGGCCTATACATATCTATAAAAACATACACACAGTACTGAGTAAATATATTATTGTCAGTGTCTGTTAGGCCACATGACAATGTTTGCAGGAGCCAGTTCTTTTGCATTTTTGGGGCCAATGGACCTCTTCATTCAAAAGATACAGATATGCATAAACATTATATTTATTATTAGTTTAGTTTATTATTATTTCGTTTTATGGGTCTCATTCAACTATCGTGAATTGTAAGTCTAGGAGGGATACTGTACCTACCTTACAAAAAGATGATAGCGCCTGAAAAAGTTTTTATGCACATGTACATATAGTAATGTGGCTTTTAAATATGTAAAAACATAAAAGTTGTGCTTTAAAAAAATACTGGTCTGCTGTACATACGGTACCTTAAAAGTCAAATTATTTTTGTTGGCTTTGCTATACATTCTAATGTGATATCATTTTAATCAGCCAATTTTGTTGATTATATTTTGTGGTAAATATATAAGGGTTATAAAATTACATAAATGTTGAGTTGATGGAAATTCCAGAAAATTACATTTTGTTCTAATTTTTTACAAAATGTATTCTCAAAAAAACAAGAAAACAAAAATATCTGTATCCAAAAATGCTACCAGATTGAAATCCTATAACTCCCCAAAAAAGATGTATAATATGATGAGGTGGACTACAAATGCTAAAATGTACAGTGTAATTTGCCAAACTCAGACATTGCGAAAAAAAATACTGTGGAAGCGGATTTAGAAAGAAGAGAGATGGGGGCTCAAGGAAAAAAAATTATTGGAGATATTTGCATAGTACAAACATCTCAATGAGACATTGGTTACATAGTGGACTGTTTTTTTGGATGCTTACCTGGCCAGCCTCAGAATCCTTTCTCCCAAAGTTCAACGACCCTGTGACAAAAGGTACCAGGACCAAATTTCCTTCTACATTAACACATTGCACTTGTTTCCATTCTACAGGAATGCAGTACACTATTGTTTGGACTGTATTGCGATAGCTTTAAGTTTTGCACTTTATCATTTCCATGATGAGTAACCAGTTAGTAGATGAAAGATAGAGCTGCATTTTAATTTAGTCTTTAACCACATCAAGACACAAATACTCAACAGGCAACATAGCAACTGGATCCTATATTACCCCAGCTGTTAAAACTTCAAAGTGGATCCACTTTAAATTCACAATCAAATAACTTACAACAGTTGTCCTCATTAATTTTACCAGTAAGTAAAATAACAGTTAATAACAGACATGTAAAGATTCATATAAAATGTGCACAATAGCTTTTTTAATTATTTCAGGTACTTATATAGTGCTGTCAAATTACACAGTGCTTTACATATACATTGTACATTCACACCAGTCCCTACCCTCAAGGAGCTTACAATCTAATTCCCTAACTCACATTCATATGTACACATACTGGGGCCAATTTAGGAAGGATCTAATTAACCTACCAGCATGTCTTTGGAGTATGGGAGGAAACCCATGCAAGCACAGGGAAAACATGTAAACTCCAGGCAGATAGTGTCATGGTTGGGATTTGAACCAGTGACCCTTGTGCTGCTAGGTGAGGGTGCTATCCACTACACCACCATGCTGCTATTGTTATATACAAATTTATTGCAAATGTAGATAGTTTGTTAAAAACCCTTTAGGAAAGTCTGTAAACTAGAAATAGCATCTTAGTAGGCGAGGTTTCCGCCACAGTGTTCCATGTAGTAATGTCTCATTTGATGTTTTGTTAATTTTTCCAAATGCTACTATATATCCCTGCTTTCTATCCCCAATAAAAATAAATTAAATTTAAAAAAACTATTTGTTGTATAAGTACAAAACACAGCTGAATTAATAAAAATGTGTTGATGTGTGAATTCTCACCATTCTTCATATTGTATATTTTAGCACTTTTTAGCTGAAAAGAAGAAAAAACATGAAACAGTATACAGCACAACACAAACACAGGATAAATTAAAAAAAATACTAAAATAGTTGCAACATGCCTAGTAAAGCACACATAAATAGAGTCAAATATATTTTTATTGTATTTTACAGAAGAAAAACAAAAGTACATGGGTAATGATCAGATGTTCTGTACATTAAGCAATACAGTGTGGGATTCATATCAAATACAAGTCTGTATGCCCTTTAGTGTTGCACGAGAGCGTACCCGTCCTCCAAACCAAAGGTGCTTAGAACCATACTGTATTGCAGAACAGATTTATAGAGTATGGGGGATTAGACATCTGAGTAGCAGTCATTCGAACATAGGGAATGAAGGAGGGGGGAAAGGAGGAGAGAGAGACAAAAGAAAGGAAAAAAAAGAAAAGAAAAAAAAGGAAGTAGAAAGAGGAAAAGGGGGATAGGTATAGTGAGGAGGAGGGGAGGTTAGGGAGGGTTGAGCAGACCCCTATGTTACAGGCTGGGGAGATAGGGTCCGGGGTTGAGTCTGGGTTAGCTATGAGGTGTCGACATCGCCTTCAGGGAGTCAGAGGTAGAATATTCTATCCAGATAAGCCAGAGGGTTTTAAATTTGTCGAAGGTGTCATTGTCTAGGGCTATCATTTCCTCCATGCGCATGATATTGTTGACCGCTGAGACCCAGGCGGATAGGGGTGGGGTGGTAAAGCACACATAAATAGAACCTTACAGTCTCCCTTTTAAAACACAATTAACCGTAGTGTAAAGGTGTGAATCGGCCACATAGTAAAGAATTGGATCTCTTCTTGAAACGCTTTTTAATGAAGTAAATGTGTTTTATTGCAGAAAAATGAACAAGTGTGAATAGTTCCCTAACACCCAATTTTAGCCATTTTTTACCCATTAGGATTTGTTAAAGAATCGTAAAAGTATAAATGGGACCAACTCCATAAATTGAGGCTGATCCCTGTTGAGGGTCTCTTTTTTTCCTTTTCTTGGGACCTAACAAGTTGTGCTGTGTAAGCAGCTCCCTTTACTTTGCTGCGATAAAGTTGCGACTGTCCACTTGTTGCTCCTCAGGTCCTTCTGCACAATCTTAAACCAGTTCTCTTGTGGACAAACGGATTCTAGACTATTAGCAGGTCTGCTTGGAGATGATAGTGGGCATCCTTATTTTTCAGTCCCGTGCTTACTTCTGTCCTCTTATTTCTTTAGTAGTATGCTTGACTGCTGAAAAGCATAGCCCCAGTCACAACCAACTAAAAACCAAACCTTGCCCAGAAATGACACAGAGGCTGATTAAGTTGGAAAAGGACAAGGCCACGTTTTTATAGCAATTTTCAAACATAACAATAAGCCAGACACAGTTATACTGTGATCACACGTAAACAGTAACTTGACTTAGTCTAAGAGGCCTGTCCTTATCATTAGTGCCAGGCAGGCATTAGACTGATCCAAATTTCAACTTGAGGGCATAATCTATTAAACAATGTAAGTTGTTGGCAAGGTCCAACCGCTACATGCAAGTCATTGAAACACTGGCGAGCATCCCACTGCATCCAGCACCTGCACAACACCAGATTGAGGCCAAGGTTAAATTAATTAAAGCCAAGGGCATTCAAATAATCCCATCAGGACTCAACAAATTACCATTAGCACCCTCCAACTCTGTGTGATGAATCACATTACCTGGACATACAACTTTCTTCTAAAATGCTCCAAACATAAGCCTGATATGTGATGGGCACAATCTAAATGAGGTACAATTTCAGACCATAATATAACCAAGGTACTGAAACACAACAGAACACTAACAGTGGGCAATTTTAAGTTTAATGCATGTAATCAGGTGCACTAAATGAGAATACCCTATGCCATAACCTACACCTCAATGATAAGGATAATGGGGCTCAAAGCAAATATTTAAAGGAGAAAAAGTTCAGGCAATACCAGTGAACATCTCAGGCCTCAAAATCCGCCAACTCTGGCAATATCAGAGGAAAATACCCAGATTGTTTCCATAGCTCCAGACTTCAGCACAACACGAGGTCCAATAAATGAAGGAATCAAGCATTGTCCAAATCCATGCTGGTGAGAAACCCAAAATAACATCAGAAGTGAGGGCGAACATATAGAGGAAAATTGGACAAATCCCACCTGCCAAATCACAATAGCTCAACATCCAAAGAACCCATTCCATTGCCAGCGCTGGCTGCTCCAATGCTGAAAGGGTGCGTAGGTCCAACCAGGAAAGACGAAGATGGAATACCCTCAAAAAACAGAAACTGCTCAGCCAAATAAAAGCCAAATCTTCTGCTCTGATGCCGCCAATTGGATGTTTGCCCTTAGCAACAATTTCACCAATCCCAATGGTGCCATAAAAACTGCTGGGAAAATGGGACTCAAAATAAGAAAGAAAAACAAACAGATGGCAATATAAAGAGGACATCGATCAACATCTGCAAAGAGATTGGACATTGAGAATCAGGACAGCAGGGTATACATTTCCAACCTTCTTAAAAATTCACAGGATAGGGAATACCTCAGTGACACTGTTGCAACCAGAGAGGTTAAACCAAAACAGCAGAGCAGAAAGAGCAGCACTCACCATCGAACCAGCTACATCTGTGTCTCACAGGTAGAGGAGATATGAGAAAAGAGCCAGATGTCTCTCCTGATGATAGAAAAAAAGAGAGCTCATTGTGTGATGAGGGGGTCTCTGATCTTTAATGCCACACTCCCATCATGTAGTTACATTTGTAAGTATTTCAAAGAGTGGGGTTTTCATAGTTATTTTATTTTTATAATTTTTACATATTTATAATTTTTTCCTTGATAGGGTCAGACCTTGTAGAAATTCTTTCTATCATATTACATTACTCATCAAATCCACGTGCATGCAACCTGAGAGTGAATTTATCAACTAAATGCATAGAGCTACTATATGCCGTGTTTCTATTTATCATGTATTTTAATTGTTATTCTTTAGTATGTGTATCATGTGATATTAACTGTCTGCAATCATGTGGCAACTGGCCTTTATTGTATGTACATTAGGGTGTTTCATTTTCTAATGGAAAAAAATAAACTGTAAAATTTTTGCAGACTTTGCTTACGCCCTGAGTCTGAGTGATGTAAAAGATATATATGCTAAATTTCAAGAAGATTGGATAATATTTAGAGGTTGCACACTTTGATGTGTTTTGTAAAAGTAGGCAAAAAATAAGATTATTCAATGTTAATTACTTTTACTGGGAAAACTAGAAATCACAAACTTAAAATACTATTAAAACTATACACTAAGATTAATAGGTAATATTCCGAGAGCCAAGATACACATACCCGAGTGTTCTCGGCTTTTTTCGGCGCCGCTCACAGTCACGCCCAGTCGCGCCCTATGATGGACATAACACAGGTCCAGGGGCGGGACTGGGCGTGACAGCGGCGCCGAAAAAAGCCGAAAAACACTCGGGTATGTGTATCTCGGCTCCGACGAATCCCTGCAGTCTCGGCGCCATATTTGAATCTACCCACGGCTGTGTATGTCGGCGGCGACCGCGGCAATTGCCGCGATCGCTCCGATAACACAAAGTCGGCGGGGATCGGCCTATAACACGCACCCACGATTTTCCCCTGATTTTCAGGGGAAAAAAGTGCGTGTTATATGCCGATAAATACGGTATGTGTCAGTTTGTGTTGGTCTATCACATAAAATCCCAACAAAAAACATTTAAGTTTTTGGTTGTAACATGACAAAATGTGGAAAATTTCAAGGGCTTTAAATACTTTTTCAAGGCACTGTATCATGTACTAACGCCGAGAAGGCATTTGATGGTGTAGACTGGCATTTCCCCAATAGTGGCGATACGAGTTATTGAGGCTGTTTCCCCATATTTCCCATTAGCAAATGGCAAGGGTGTCCACTCTCGCCCCTCTTATTTATCTTGACAGTAGAACCTTTTTTTACCTCACATTCTACTGCATCTGCACATTTGGGGCCTCACAGTGGGACGCATGACTCACAATGTTGCCACATAAGCGGGTGACCTTCTTTTCTTCAATTCCTCACCCACTGTGACCCTCCGAAATCTTCTTAAAGAACTCCATGTGTTCAGCGACCTCTCCAATTTTAAAACTAATTATCATAAATACAAAACTTTGAATGTTTCTCTAAGCCCATCCTGTGTCGATCGTTTACATAGGGAGTTTCCATTCCAGTGGGCCATGTCCCATGTCTTATACCTTGGCACTAAAATCAATCCCTAAATAGATGGAATTTACATGGCAAATTTCCCAACCTTTAATGCGATCAGTCAAGCAGGATCTTCAGAAATGGCAAAGACCCATACCTAGTTTGGACGTATAACCATTCTGAAAATGACAATAATGCCCAGAGTATTATACCTACTGCAGACCCTCCTGATTCTGATCCCTCAGGGCTTCCTAAAGGCGCTTAGGAGTGAATTTATCTTGGCTCACTCTCGATCTCGAGTGTTTCATGTCCATCTCTCTAGGCCTAAGACCATATGGTGGGATTGCGTTCCTGGATTCTATTAAATATTATGAGACAACCGATCTGCCTCGGGTAGTGGCTTTGTGAAGAGATTGCTATCTGAAACAATGGATCACACTCGAAAAAACTGTCATGGACATTCCTCTTTCACTCATTGGACCCACTGTGCATGCCCTGGTCCAACCTAATGATTCTGGCAAACTCCTCTCGTATGACCCAATTTTAAGACCGATCTTAGGGAACACAGTTCCCGCAGTTTTTGCCTGGGATCAGGGATCACCAATTTTGACAGCTCTTGGGCCTGGGCTCTTACTGTATCATTTTATCTGCAAAACTGGCATGAAATCTACCGATGCTATTCAACATATACTTCATTCACCTTTAGAGTCTGAACAAAAGCTACATCATTACCTAGCCTTGGTCACAGAGGGTGGTAAGCACTTTCGTAAGCACTTTGCCCTGAAATGCCTTTCGAGCATTTATGTGCATATCCCTTGCCTTTGGCTCATGCTGCCTAGGCAACATACAAGACCCTGACACTCCCTGATGAGGATTTCACTCCTCCATTTATACTTAAATGGGACCGGGACTTGGGAGTCCAGTTCTCAACGGCTCAGAGGGATGCATCACTTCTCTATAGCCTGCAATTGCAAGAACTGGGGTATAATTTACTGGTACGATGGTACCCAGCCGTCTTACATGAACTATTACCTCGCACTACCAGCACTTGACTCACTTTCTGTTCAGTCTCTCCTAAATGTGTGTTGTTGTTCTAAATGTTTAGAGTCTGGGCCAACAGGATAATACCATTAATGTTTATTCGCACAGTTTTGTTGACAAGTGCCTGTCAGGCTGATTCCTTTAGTGACATTACCACTGCATTTTGTGTTCTGTATCTGTGCCTCTTTTAAAGTTATATAACCCGACTCGTGTAGCGTACTTGCAATAATCGCATGTAAGTTGATCAATTGATCAAAGTGAATAAAGAAAATTATTGTGCTTACCCAAAAAATAGACAAAAAAGTGAGCAGCTACACATGAATGTGACAAAATTTGAAAGAGTGTAAGTATAAGTGTAGCGCTAAATAATCAAACCAGTGAAATGTGTATAAATCACTATATAGTAAAGTAGTGCAACAAATATAAAAAATGATAACAAAATGAACAAATGAAAATAGAATTGAAATAAAAATGTCCATCATGAAGGTGGAAGAATATCACGGTAACAATGTCACAAAAGCTGTATAGACCATCACATGGAAGTTTCTTTCAAGCAAATGGTATGACTTATACACGCTTACCGAAACTGTTGGACCCGACTGTCAGCGACAACAGGTCAATCAAGCAAGGATTATCCCAATCGGCAGATGGACCAGACTGTCACAGGAATCCTGGAGGGTTAGAGGTGCTCCCCGCTGATCTCCCGATGATATTAACCGTGAGAGAAACCGATGGACGACTTGCAATCGATCCAATGTTGATCTCCAGTCATGTAGATGGATCAAGTAGCCAGAGGTATCGGCAAGAAATCCAAAGGGAGCAAGTGGATAAGTATGGAGAACCCCCAAAAGGGTAGCCCAGACCCAATAAACAAACCCCAAAAAAGGCTTTCATCCACAGAACATGGAAAGAAAAGAAAAAATGGGGCTCCAATGGTGCAGGTAAAAAATGATAGGTTTTAATTGTTAAAAACCGACATACATGATTAAAAGTGATCACAATTCAGATAAAAGCAATATGGGGAATGGTGTACCTGGCCCGATGCGTTTCGTCCAAAAAGGACTTCTACTGAGGCATCTACCTACTCCCCCATATTGCACCTATATTTATAAAAAACATACACAAACCAAAAAACAATAATTAGCCAATCAGTGACGATTACAGTGAATAGGTCACTGGTTGGACGAGAACCAGTCACATGGTCGACTGGACTCAAGTTCACCAACCAGGGACCAATAATATTGATCGCTGTGAAGTCCATCTGGGTCAGTAATGACTCTCACATACTCTACCCGGAAATGGCTCCACAGCCTCACGTAGTATAACACATGTCGAAAAGCCCACGAAAATGCGGGCCCGCAAGTCATGTGATAATACCCGTCATCTAGTTGTACTAATCGAGAAACAGCTTCCGGGTCGCCGCAGACACAGGAACGCAGAGGCCAACGGAAGCCAAGTTGGGCAGGGGCGGCAACACCGGATATAATCCCAGAGCCAAAACCGCTCCACGTCACAACGCTGTACACCCACCCCACCCACCCCATCGCCAGCCAATCACAGTATCGAATGGCGGTGCGAGCGTGCAGCAATACTTCCAGTCACATGTCAATGGCGCCAAATTCCCCACACTGAATCCCATGGAGACAGCGGCGCCCACTCGCATCACGTCGCACATCAGCAGCGTGAATAACGCTGCCCTTGTGCGATGGAAGTGCCAAGTCATGCGCGATGACAGACAATCCACGACAACAGAATAGTCAAAAATGGTACCCAACATAGAACAGAACAGGAAAATTTGAATCCATATACATACCATAAACGGACATAGTATAACACATCACCATAGATAACAAGCGTTCTAACGCACAAATTAATATGTTTCACAATGACACCCAGAAAACTAAAAGAGGAACGCCATAAAGCGGAACATAATTCAATAATCAATGGAAATAAAATCGTAATGACCAATAACAAATGAATCATGGATTCATTTGTTAAGCCACTGAAGATGATGACAACTGTCGACCGGAATGTACCCATTCCGGTCCGTGGATTTGAAATAGGTGGTAAATTCCAGATGATGGTCAACCACCTTAATTTCAAGTTCCAAATAAAGCACAGAGGTAAGGCTATCCTCATGGCTCAGATGTATGCCTCTGTCTTTAGAGTTCAATAAAGACATAAAATCACCAAGTGATTCCTGATCCCCCTTCCATAGGAGGAGGATGTAGTCTATGTACCCCACCTGGAGAACCAACTCTGGTCTCTTGAGGGCATAGACAACATCCTCCTCCCACTTGGCCATGAATAAGTTGGCCAAACTGAGGGGGAATTTGGCCCCCATGGCCACTCCCTTGGTTTGTAGATAAAACTTATTCTGAAACCAAAAGTTGTTATGTTGTGTAGCGAACCTAAGGAGCTCCATGATAAAATTGCACTGGATAAGAGATAAAGTGGTACTCTGAGATAGGTAGTACTCCGCTTCAAATCCTAAGTCGCGCGGAATGCACGTATATAGGGCGGCAGCCGTCACAAAATCATGCCATCCTGATAATCAACAGATTCAAGTATTCTAATAGTATCACCAGTGTCCTTCAAATAAGAAGGTACCTGTCGCACCAAAGGTTGGAGATGGAAATCAACATACTTCCCTATCCTTGCTGTGACCGAGTCAATCCCACTGACTATGGGCTGTCCAGGGGGCTGTCCAGGGAGATCAGGAATCACTTGGTGATTTTATGTCTTCATTGAATTGTAACGACAGAAGCATACATCTGAGCCATGAGGCTAACCTTACCTCTGTGCATTTTTTGTACCTTGAAATTAAGGTGGTTGACCATCATATGGAATTTACCACCTATTTCAAACCCATGGACCAAAACGGGTACATTCTGGTCAACAGTTGTCATCATCCTCAGTGGCTTAAGTCCATACCACGTACTCAGTTCCTCTGATTACAGAGGAATTGTACTAGAGTGGAAGATTGCCACCCAATCTGCCATCTTGAAGGATAGATTTTTGGAAAAGGGCTATGCCTCCATTGACCTTGATACTGAGATCGATCTGATCTCGCGGATCGATCGAAACTCACTATTACAAGTACACCCTAAAAAGGCTACAGATAACAAATTTAGATGGTCCTTTTTCACCACCTATTCAATTCAATCTAGACAAATTAAAGAGATCCTCAAAAAACATTGGGGAGTTCTCCAATATGATAGATATCTTGGACCCATACTACCTGAGAGGGCTCGTGTGATTTTTAGGGGGGCTCAGTCCATTCAAGGTCAGATTGCACCGTATGTGATAGACCCCCTGAAAAAAGTTTCCTTTTTTTCACAATGCAAGGGATATTTTCCTTGTCGAAAGTGCAACGTATGCTTGCACAACATCAGTGCTAGACGCAGGAGTGATACGTTCCAGTCATCTGTCACTTTGCATATCTACCCTATGGAGCGTTTTACCACATGCACTACCTAGTATATAGTGTACCTTTTGACATGTCCTTGCAAAAAGCAATACATAGGGCGCACGATCAGGACTTTTTCCATTCGGGTTAATGAACACTTTAATAATATCAAAAATGAAAAGACCAATCATAGTGTTCCCCGTCATTACTTGCAATACCATAATCGCGACCTTATGGGGACGCAATTTTTGGTTATTGACCAGTTCGTCCCTCACTGGAGGGGAGAATCCCGTATACACGGGGTATTCCGCTTCGAAACATACTGGATTTACGAGCTCCGGATTTACGAGCTCCTGACCTACTCGCTGTTCGGCTTGAACATCGAGTGGGATATAAACTCGTTCATCAATTCAGCCTAGACTATTATTAACATCTGGGGTAGGTTAATATTTTTGTTTTTTGTTTCAGTCTTGTTCTATATACTTTTTCTAACTTTTCAAAAGGTTCCATTTTAGATCTGTTCTGTAGACACTTTATCATGTTTAGGCAGATGGTATTTGTTCCATGATTCATTTGTTATTGGTCATTACGATTTTATTTCCATTGGTTATTGAATTTTGTTCCGCTTTATGGCGTTCCTCTTTTAGTTTTCTGGGTGTCATTGCGGAACATATTAATTTGTGCGTTAGAACGCTTGTTATCTATGGTGATGTGTTATACTATGTCCGTTTATGGTATGTATATGGATTCGAATTTTTCTGTTCTGTTCTATGTTGGGTACCATTTTTGACTATTCTGTCATTGTGGATTTGTCTAGTGTCCCTGCGTGGAAGATGTCACTTCCGCGCATGACTTGGCACTTCCGTCGCACGTGGGCAGTGTCATTCACGCTGCAGACGTGCGACATTGTGATGCGAGTAGGCGCCGCTGTCTCCATGGGATTCGGTGTGGGGAATTTGGCGCCATTGTAGTCATGTGACTGGAAGTATTGCTGCACGCTCGCACCGCCATTCGATACTGTGATTGGCTGGCGATGGGGTGGGTGTACAGCGTTGTGACGTGGAGCGGTTTTGGCTCTGGGATTACATCCGGTGTTGCCGCCCCCCACCCAACTTGGCTTCCGTTGGTCGCTGCGTTCCTGTGTCCGCGGCGACCCGGAAGTTGTTTCTCGATTAGTACAACTAGATGACGGGTATTATCACATGACTTGCAGGCCCACATTTTTGCGGGCTTTTCGACATGTGTTATACCATGTGAGGCTGTGGAGCCATTTCGGGGTGGAGTGTGTGAGAGTCATTACCGACCCGGATGGACTTCACAGCGCTCAATATTCTTGGTCCCTGGTTGGTGAACTTGAATCCAGTTGACCATGTGGTTCTCGTCCAACCAGTGACCTATTCACTGTAATCGTCACTGATTGGCTAATTATTGTTTTTTGGTTTGTGTATGTTTTTTATAAATATAGGTGCAATATGGGGGAGTAGGTAGATGCCCCAGTAGAAGTCCTTTTTGGATCAAACGCGTCGGGCCAGGTACACCATTCCCCATATTGCTCTTATCTGAACTGTGATCACTTTTATTCGTGTATGTTGGTTTTTATCAATTAAAACCTATCATTTTTGACCTGCACCATTGGAGCCCCATTTTTTTTTCTTTCCATGTTCTGTGGATGAAAGCCTTTTTTTGGGTTTGTTTATCGGATCTGGGGCTACCCTTTTGGGGGTACTCCATATTTATCCACTGGCTCCCTTTGGATTTCTTGCCGATACCTCTGGCTACTTGATCAATCTACATGACTGGAGATCAACTTTGGATCAATTGCAAGTCGTCCATCGGTTTCTCTCGCGGTTAATATCATCGGGAGATCAGCGTGGCGCACCTCTAACCCTCCAGGATTCTTGTGACAGTCTGGTCCATCTGCCGATTGGGATAATCTTTGCTTGATTGACCTGTTGTCGCTGACAGTTGGGTCCAACAGTTCCAGGATGTGTGTATAAGTCATACCATTTGCTTGAAAAAAACTTCCATGTGATGGTCTATACGGCTTTTGTGACTTTTTACCGTGATATTCTTCCATCTTCATGATGGACATTTTTATTTCAATTCTATTTTCATTTGTGGACTTATAATATCGTTTTTTATATTTGTTTTACTACTTTACTATTTAGTAATTTATACACATTTCACTGGTTTGATTATTTAGCGCTACACTTATAACTACGATCGATTGATCAACTTGGGTACATTCAGCCTGCCCATACATGGTTCAAATCTTGGCTGGTTCCTGTTGAACCGGCCAGAGATTCGAACCGTCTATGGCCAGCTTTAGAGATATATTTACTTAACATATAGCTAATTGAGGAGACAGTTGAGGAGACTTAAGGCAGTAAGATCAGCAGGCCCTCATGGAGTTAGCCCCAGGATGCTTAGGGCATGTGCAGACCAGCTGGGGAGTGTTCTTCAACAGGTCTTTAACTTGAGCCTGAGTCTACGAAAGGTTCTTGTGTTGTGGAAGACGTCCTGTCTTGTCCCTGTGTCGAAGATACCACGTCCTTGTGGCTCCAAGGATTATAGACCAGTGGCTTTGACCTCCCACATCATGAAGACCTTGGAGAGACTTGTTTTATTTCAGTTATGACCCATGGTTAGTAAATGTTTAGACCCTTTGCAGTTTGCATACCAGCCAAGACTGGGGGTTGATGATGCTATAATTTTAATGGTAAATCGCATGTATGCACACCTGGATAAGTCAGCAAGCAGTGTGAGGGTCATGTTTTTTGACTTCTCCAGTGCTTTTGATACTATCAGGCTGGATCTTTTGTGCGAGAAGCTAGCAGCAATGCCCTTGTGTCATGGAATGTAGACTACGTGACTGGAAGACCGCAGTATGTGCGTTTGCAAGACTGTGTGTCAGATAGGGTGATCAGCAATATTGGGGTTTCACAGGGGACAGTTCTCTCTCCCTTTCTTTCTACTGTCTACACCACTGATTGCAGCTACCAGACAGAGTCTTGCCATCTTCAGAAGTTTTGTGATGACTCTGCGGTAGTAGGAGGTATCAGGGATGGGGAAGAGACGGAGTATAGGACTGTGGTGGAGAACTTTGTCACATGGTGTGAGGTTAATCATCTGTATCTAAATGTGACAAGCTGGTTGTGGATTTCAGAAAGAGGAAGCCACCAGTGACCCCAATTTCCATCCGAGGAGTGGATGTGGGGGTAGCAGAGAGTTACAAGTATCTGGGGGTGCACATAGATAATAAGCTGGACTGGAGCAAGAACACTGAGGTGCTCTATAGGAAGGGCCAGAGCCGCCTCTACTTTTTGAGGAGACTGAGGTCCTTTAACATCTGCCGGAGGATACTGAAGATGTTTTATGAGTCTGTGGTGGCCAGCGCTCTCCTGTATGCAGTGGCATGCTTAGGGTTAGGGTGTCCGACACCAACAGACTCAACAAACTGATTTGCAAGGCCAGTGATGTTGTTGGATTGGAATTGGAGTCTTTTACAACAGTGTTGGAGAGGAGAATGTTGTTCAAGTTAGGTTCAATCTTGGACAACTCCTCCCACCCACTCCACAATACGCTGATCAGTCTGCGGAGTACCATCAGTGACAGATTGTTACACCCACAATGCACCACAGAGTGACACAGGAAATAATTTTTGCCTGTGGCGACCAAGATATATATTTATTTTCTGTGAAGGCTGGAGGTGAAGATTTAATTCTGGCTTATGATCAGGATTTTGTGTTGTTTTTATAGTATGTTGGTATTGTGTTGGTTATTATTGGGGGTGGTGTTAGAGAAAGTGCTGTATTATTTGTATTTTGTGGTTTGCCTGTTAAATTTATTTGTGTTATTTATTCTATGTTGTATTTTAATTGTATGGATGTTTTATTTGTATATGTTTGTTATTTGGTGTTAATGGCTGTTATTGGTAATTTTGTTGTGTATTTGTATCTTGTTCAGTTTATTGTTGTAATCTTGTGTTGTCTTTGTTAAGTGTGTCTGTGCTGTAACGATTTCCCAATTTCCCTTTGGAATTAATAAAGTATTCTGTATCTGTATTGAATTTAAAGGGTTATGCCGCGTACACACGAGTGGACTTTCTGGCAGAAAAGGTCCGACGGAACGTGTGTGGGCTTTATCGGACCTTTTCTGTTGAAAAATCTGACGGACCTTAGAAATAGAACATGTTTCAGGTCTTTCCGAAAACATTCGTCTGTATGCTAGTCCAACGGACCGAAAACAACGCAAGGGCAGCTATTGACTACTAGCTATTAAACTTCCTTTTCTAGTCCAGTCGTACGTCATCACGTTCAAAACGATCGGACTTTGGTGGGATCGTGTGTAGGCAAGTCCGTTTCGTCGGAACTCCGTTGAAAAGTCCTTCGGAGTTCAGTCCGACTAGAAGTCCACTTATATGTACACGGCATTAGAGACAACTCCCCCATTCAATTCTGCAGCCCTTGCGCTGCATGTGTGCCTACCTGAAAAATCTATTTAAATACTACCTGTTGCGGTGGAGGGGCAATAAGCATTGGCGAGTCGTCTACATCTGAGGTCTGTGTGAAGGAATACAATAAATAAATACTAATAAAACAGGAATAAGAGAACCTATACACCAGTTTTAGAACAAAAGCACATCTTTATTTTAACTGTCTTTCAATCATCCTGGCAGCAGCCCTAGGACAATGGACATATATTTTCTGTACCATATGCAACAAAGCACAGTTGGACATGCAGGTGCAACCTAGCCAGTATTGTACAGTTACATTGCTTTGTTCCTGTATTTGCGATGGAGAGCAGGGATGGCAAATACAGACATCTCCCTTTGCTGGTTTATCAGAAGGAAAAACAGCAATTGTGCTACCCAACAATGTCTTATCTTGTTTCAAATCTTATTAATAAAGATTTACACAGAAGGAAAAACAGCAATCATACACATACCATGTCTAAGGGTATCTTAAATTTCATAATTAGCCTCCTTGGATAAAATAATCAATTTGCCTTCTTGTTTGACAGTTGTGACCAGGATATTTAACTGCATGGGGAAAACATTATTTACAGCATAAGCTTTGCAAAAAGGTCCTTAAATATCAGGATTCATATACAATGCTGACAAGAACATTCATTCTGTTGGTATTAATTATGGCTTAATTATGGCTGCACCTTGCTGCCATGGCTATTAAACTCTAACTATGGTCAAGAGATATAACATTCTCAATCACTGCCCTGACCCAATGTGCACTTTTAATGATAAGAATATTGCAGGTCACATCTCTCCTTCTCTCTCTGTCACTATGCTGATGACCTGCTGTATGAGAGCAGCTGTGCTGTCATCTCAAGTGCCAGCCTCACCCGCTGACATCACCCTTGCTATTTGGATTGTAGGCAGTGGAGCCAATTATAGTCTCCTCTAGTGGCATTATATTATTTGTGTCCTGGGCAGCTATGTCATGCTCAAACATTAGTGTAGCTCAAATTATCTTGTTAAATCCCTCGGTTGTTCAGACATGATCAGTGATCATCTTTAAGGAGAGCGACAGACAGTCATTGGAATAAGTGCTTTGTCATTTACAGTTGCGTCAGCATAATCAGTTTTGATTTTATAGATTTCATTACACTTTTATTATACTCACACCATGTACAATGAATATCAGTGTGGAATTCCAGATAAACAGTTAAACACAAGGCTGAAAAAGGTACATGTTTACTGTTTTAAGCACTAAAGGATCTGTAATTCCATACAGATTTGTGATTTGCTACGCTACAAAGACACACAAATTCTGGTTCAGCAATGCACGTTTCAATGAAAAGTCCAAGAAGCAGTAATGCTAAACCAGAAGATATCGGTGATCTTCATGGCTAGCAGAAGGTTGTGTCACAAGATTAGCTGGACAGAATTACATAGGAAGCTACAAAGAGTCAGAAAGCTGAATTGATGACTGAAGAAATGTGTGCCTATACAGCATTTCAATTTAAAGGGCACCATTAAAGTATGTGCATGTTCTTAACAAGCAGTAAAAGAGCTTTAGGCCGTTTTCTCACTGACATTTACATGCAGCCACCGGATTCCAGTGGCAAGAATCAGCGGTTTCTTGAAGCTGGAATTACCGGGGCATGTGAATAACAACAGATAGCTGTCTGAGCCTGGGTGCAGTTAGCTGCATCCAGGCTCAGATATCTGTCCCTAATTGCAGGTTTAGCTACATGCTAAATAGCAGTGGCTGCTGCTTTTCGCATGCCCCGGTTATTCGAGCCACCAGAATCTGCTGATTCTTGCTGCTGGAATCTGGCAGCTGCACGTAAACAGCTGTATGGAGCAGGCCTTAAAATAATCTATCCCTGACCTCTCTATGTTTGTACTGTGAAGTAATTGATTTTCAAAGATCCTCAAAGATCACAACAAAGACTCTGAATGTAGGTTTCACTCAAGAGTTTAGAAAGTAAGGGAAAAAAGAAGTTATGATTTCACTGCCTCTGTTGTGAAATCAAGATTAATTTTGCCACAATGCCCTCAGCTACAGAGGAGACTTCGTTTGTTTTAAAGAGCTTCAACTGCTTTAGATTTGTTTTCTGTAAACACTTTAGTGTGCATAGTCTGGGCACAGATTTACTATAAGTATTTACCAGCACAGGCTACACATGAGGGGCACACAGAATTATGTGTTTATTACGTAGGCAGGATGCCATACCATGATGTTATTTATAAAGTAAGAAATTAAGAAGTGTGCAAAGCGCAAAAACCCATATTATAAATGCAGCACTTTTCTTGGTCTGGCAACATCAAATTATACACAGAAATACAAATATCTGCATACAGATTGCTGCACACAATAGTGCCTTGTGCTACATTATTAAACAAACTCTAATATATCTTTTTTAGGTAGAACTAATGCCAGTGTAATACCTCTTCCTGTGGCTTATTCTATGTGAATAATTGCTTTCTAAAATATAAAAAAAATCTCCTTGTACCAGAAACACAAATACATTTTACATGTGTTAGATGCAAAAATATCCATAATGAGAACTGGACATTGTTTTTCTTTTAGATAAGTATTCTACTTTTAGTGCATTGTGTTATACTTGCTGAATCAATGTTATAAGTGGCCTTGTTGCCATGAGTCATCCCATTAAACATCCCATTAGCCATCCCATTAAATATCTCCATTTCCACAGAGATAGCTAACAAAAAGATTTTACATGTAGCCTTCTTCCTGTTTTCTTGGTTGTCTCTCCTTCCAAGTGTTTATATAGGTGTCTATTTTTATTTTCAAGTCTCCTTAAAACCTTCTCTTAGATTTGTATTGGTTCTTTCTGTCCTAATGGGGACATGGTATCTCTGGGTCAGGAAGTGGAGGTAAATTTCCTGAAAGGGCACAAAGGCAGTAAAACTTTTTTTCTGTATATAGAGTTTGGAAAAATTAGGACGTCCGTCATTTCCCCATTGCAGTGTTTTTATTCCTGGTGGCACAATGTAAACACGACAGAGGTTCATTGTCTGGAGTTTAATTTTTTTCATTATTCAGTTACATCTATTTATCATGAACCAGTATTACAGGAAACTTTATAATGCTGGAGGACATTTTTTCTTTGTTACCAACAAATAAAGATATTGTTCACATTCCCTCAAGAGCAGGGAGAGGAACTAGATGCCGATATCACAGAGGATAAGGTCAGGTAGGCGGTGGCGTCTATGGCAAGTGGGAAGGCTTCGGAGATCTATTGTAGATACGTGAATACTCTTTTTCCTGTCCCAACACAAGTTTATTCTACAGCAATTCAAGAGGGGAGACTGCCACCATCCATGTACTTTGCCACGGTGGTCCTTATACCTAAACCTGATAAGGACCCAGCTGATTGTGTGTCCTATTGCCCAATTTATTAAATACAGACTACAAAATACTAGCGAAGATCTTAGCCAGGCGCCTTAACGCAGTAATTCTTAGCATAATTCATCCAGACCAAACTGGCTTCATGCCAGGGAAGTCCACACCTATTAATATTCGTAGGACGCAAATGATAGCTCAGCTCAAGAGATTTCTGCCTGAATCTTGTATGCTGGCTTCACTGGATCCCGCAAAAGCCTTTGATTTGATTGAATAGCCCTTCCTTATGGCTGTGTTACGCTCTTTTGGCTTTGGCACTAAGCTCCAAACATTGGTCTCTATTCTCTATAAAGAACCCACTTCTTATCTTTTGGTCAATGGTCTTTTATCTTCATCTATACAGCTCTGCAAGGGAACCAGGCAGAGGTGTCCTATGTCTCCTCTGTTGTTTGCGGTGGCTATTGAGACCTTGGCACTGAGATTTCGTCAGTCTCCTCTCTTGAAGGATATCACTATGGGCGTCAGGGTAGATACTATAGGATTATATGCGGATGCTCTTATATATGCAAGATACCTCTGCCTCACTAGGAACAGCAATGCACATAATTGATAACTTTGGCACTTACTCCGGCCTCAAAATGAATTGCCAGAAATCGGCACTGATGCCCTTTTCATCAAAGGCCCTTTCCTCTGGAGATAAAATATGCCCTCTTAAAGTAGTGTCCTCATTTAAATACTTGGGAATCATTATTACACTATCTCCCTCAGATGCATTTAAGGCAAATTTAGACCCCTTACTCCAAATGATTAAAACTAAACTCAACGTATGGGCCAAACTTCCCGTCAGTGGCTGGCAGAATTAATCTAGTAAAGATGATTCTTTTGCCTAAATGTTTGTATGCAACATCTCATGTGCCTCTCGGGGCCCTAAGGCATTTTTCAAAATCCTGGACATGTTACTTATCTCCTTTTATTTGGGCTAATAATAGGTAGAAATAGGTAGAAACTCAAATTTTCTATTCTACAGCGAATGGCATTGCTGAATCTGTATTATTATTACTTGGCGGGGCAGCTGCCTCACTTGACTGACTGTTGATGCCGGCTACCCTGGCAGGTGGTTGACTCATATCTTGCCTATGTACTTAAATTCAAACACCTGCTGGTGGCACTGGAGGCACCTTTCACTGCACTAGGGGAAAGGCATATACCAATCTTGACTTTGGCCCGTACAGTGTGGAGGGAAGCCAAGAGAATCACAGATTTTAGGAGCACTAGTGTGGATCTTCTACTTTGGCATAACCCAATGTTCCCTTCATTTAAAACAATTTAAACAACAAAATGGAAACGTAGGGGGATGGTTACTCTAGATGACATCTATGACAATGTATTGGTTTCTTGCTTACAGAGGAAGTATGACCTGCCCCACACCAACTTAGACATGTGATCCAAACTGAATTTGGCACCCATGACACTGACTTTTCTGACTACCTACTGATAGGGGTGCTGAGGTCTCAGGGCCCTAAGGGACTTACATCAACTCTATATCCCCATTTGTTATCTGCTACGACCGACAGGGCTCAGCTGGTGGTCCGCAGTAAATGGCAACAACTTATGCCTAATTTATCTGTCGAGGGCTGGGAGTGTCAGAGAGGTTACCTTGTTGGCCATGGTGTGCGCTGGGGTGCGCTGATGCGCGCGTTTGTGTTTGCGCTGGTGTGCACGCTCCTGTGGGCACTGGTGTGTGTGCGATACAGCTGGCCCTGGTGTGCGCCGGTGTTCGGACACGTGCGTGCGTTCCTGTGGGCACTAGTTGTCATCATCCTGTGGGTGCTGGTGTGCGCGCCGGTGTGCGGGTGCGCGCGCGTGGGCGTGCGTCTGTGAGTGTCGGTGCGCACGCACGTGCGCCATTTGGTGCCAATCTGCCTATTTAGGCTAGCTGCACCCTCTGCTCGGTGCTGCCTGATCAACAGCTCTTCCGTGCCTTGTTCCTGTTTCCTGTACTGTGCTTTGATCTCCTGACAAACCCGGCTTGTTTCCTGGACTCCTCTGAACTCTGCCCGAACCTGACCTCTGGCCTGTTTGACTACTCTTCTGCCTGCCCCACTGTACCTCGTTGCCTGCCTGTTGCCGAACCCAGCCTGTATCTGGACCACCCTGCTCTGCTCCTGCTCAGCTCCTGTTTGCCTGTGTTCCAGTTTTCACCTTGCTGCTGAAGGACTGCCTACCTACCAGCATCTGGACTCTATTACCAGGCTCCCATACCACTCCGCACTCCTGTGCTTCCTGTATACTCTACCAGGGGACGGGAGTCGGACGCGTAAGGAAGTCTACCCTCTGCCCAAGTGGACTCACTGGTCAGGTACGTAGAAGTCTGATAGGGAGGAAGCATGCTCATCCCATTTATCTGTATCTCCAGCTGTTAATAATAAATTGATCCACCTTTATTTGTTATATCAGTCATATCTGACCCCAGTTCGATTGCACGCAATGCACCGTATACCTACCTCTAACTGCACTAGGTGTACTTGCCTGCGTGCGGACTTCACACAGGTTATGTGGCTTTGCCCAGTCATAGAAAGGTACTGGCAGCAGGTGACAGAGATATTGACTACAGTTTTGTCAACTCCTATTCCATGTACCCCACTGGTGTGTTTACTAGGGGTTTTGGACAAGGAACTGTGGTTGAGACATATTAGGACCATGTTGATGGGAAAGATGATGTTACGCCGACTAAATAGATACCAAACATGTGTCAGGCTTTAAAATTGCGCACACTCGTGGAATGGCGACAAACTACGGTACCTTAAAATCTCCATAGGTGACATTTAAAAAAAAATAACAGTTACCAGGTTAGAGTTACAAAGGAGGTCTAGTGCTAAAATTATTGCTCTCGCTCTGATGATCGTGGCGATACCTCACATGTGTGGTTTGAACACTGTTTACATATGCGGGCATGACTTCTGTATGCGTTTTCTTTGCTGCACGAGCTCGCGGGGACAGGGGCGCTTTAAAAATTTTTTTTTTTTAATTTCATTTATTTTTATCTTTTAACATTGTGTTTTTTTTTTTTTTTGTTTGCTTTTATTGCTGTCACAAGGAATGTAAAAATCCCTTGTGACAGTATTAGGTGGTGACAGGTACTCTTTATGGAGGGATCGGGGGTCTAAAAAAACACTAAAGCCCTCCTTTGCACTTCAAAGTATTCAAATCGCCAAAAATGACAATTCTAAATACTGTATATTTTTTAAAACCGGCGCCATTGGCAGCCGAGTAAACAGGAAGTGATGTTGTGACGTCACTTCCGTGTTTACAGAGAGAAGACTGGAACAAAGCCGTTTCCGGCTTTGTGCCAGTCTCTCGCTAGCCCCTGGAAGAGGCGGATCGATGATCGGGACTCCTGGTGGGATGGGAAGCCCGATAAGAGCGGCGGAAGGCGGCGGGAGGGGGGGTGTCCCCTCCTGCTCCCCTGGGATAACAACCGAGCGGCTTTTAGCCACATAGGTTGTTATCCCTGGATAGCCGATCGCCGCTCTAAAAAACGGTAGCGGGATGATGCCTGCAGCTGCGGGCATCTTCCTGGTATAACCCCCAAAAGCTGAGGCTGCGTATCTGCGTATGCTCAGTGGCAAGGGGTTATTCTTGTTTTGCTTTAATGTATTATCATACATAAATAATTATGTTCATTGGTGTCCATTGCTGTATTAGACGTTGCTTAGTAGGTCACTACTCTATTGGTTAGTAAGGCCTTGATGTCGGCAACACCCCTTTAGTTCCAAGCTCCACCCACTGGCATCTGTCTAGAGAGAGAGAGTATATTTCTGTGATTAAAGAGGGTAAGAGGTGGGTGGGACATATCCATAATGGGTGTCCATTATCAGTTGGGGCTTAGGCCTAAAATTGAGACCTCACTAGGAAACTGAAAGAAATTGCTGCTGAGTGAGGTTCATGTCGTGCCTGCAAGCAGGTACCTTTAGTTTCATAAATTTAGGTTTATGCAGCAGATAACAGATTCACTTCTGTAAATTGGCTGTCATTGCTGTATTGGGCACTACCAAAAAGTCACCATTCCATGTCCTAATGAGAACTTGATTTCAGGTGTAAACTGTGCCTCCAGAAATTAAAGCTCCACCCACTAGTTCCTGGGAGTGCCCAGCAAAAGTGCATTGATGTTCAAAAAAAGGGCATGCTTACTTGACAGGGAGGCAGTGCATGGGTGGGGCTTAGGACCAACCTGGAGGATATGTTGGTCTCACTGGCAAACTGAAAGCATCTGGCTATCTTGTGTCTCCTGTGTATAAAACAATAGAAAAATACAGCTATTGCGGGTTGATGAATGGTTTCTGGTTCATTGACGTGGAAAAATAATTAATCAGGTCACAGGCATTACCTGTTAGAAAAAACAGCCCGCCTACTTTTACCTTGACTGGTTTTCTTTAAGAAATATTCCTAAAATTTACAAGCATTGACTCCTTAAAAAGGATACTGTACCAGGTTACTGAAGAGTCATTTGTAAATAATTCTGAACACTTAAGTGTTACTAAACCCACAACAGTAAAATCAGTCTGTATATGCAGTAAAGCATGCTTGTTATACTCACTGTGGGACCTAAGGGGTTAATCTTCTGTATTGTGTATAAAGGCTGTATGATCCTGTCTTCTCTGATCCTCCTCTTTTTCCACTGACTCCAATCCATCTTCTGATAAAACAGAGCATTAGGGGACAAGCTGCATGGTAGCCAATTACCGTATTTATCGGCGTATAACACGCGCCGGCGTATAACACGCACCCCAAGTTTAGGAGGGAATTTTAAGGTAAAAAACTTTTAGGAGGGAAGTTTAAGGAAAAAAAACCTTACATTTAAATGCCCATCAATGCAGCGTTATCGTGTCCATCTGCAGCCTTGTCAGTGCAGCCTTGCCCCAGTGTCCAGTGCAGCCTTGCCCCAGTGTCCAGTGCAGCCTTGCCCCAGTGTCCAGTGCAGCCTTGTCAGTGCAGCTTTGCCCCAGTGCAGCCTTGTCAGTGCAGCCTTGTCAGTGCAGCTTTGCCCCAGTGCAGAATTGTCAGTGCAGCTTTGCCCCAGTGCAGCTTTGCCCCAGTGCAGCCTTGTCCCCAGTGGTCAGTGCAGCCTTGTCCCCAGTGGTCAGTGCAGCCTTGTCCCCAGTGTACATTTTATGATCGCCGCCGACATACACAAGTTTAGTTTGTATTTTTAAATATGGTGTCGCGGAGTTCGGAGGGACTCGGCGGCGCTCGTTCAGCTGAACGAGCGCCACCGAGAACACAGTGACTGGGCGGAGCCGAGATACACATAGCCGAGGGTTCTCGGCTCTTCTCGGCGCCGTTCACAGTCACGCCCAGGCCCTATGATGGACATAACACAGGTCCAATGGCGGGACTGGGCGGGACTGTGAACAGCGCCGAGAAGAGCCGAGAACCCTCGGCTATGTGTATCTCGGCTCCGCCCAGTCACTGTGTTCTTGGCGGCGCTCGTTCAGCTGAACGAGCACCGTCGAGTCCCTCCGAACTCCGCTGCGCCATATTTAAAAATACACGCTATGTGAATGTCGGCGGCGATCGCTCTGATAGATCACAAAATAGTGGGGATCGGCGTATAACACGCACCCACGATTTTCCCCTGATTTTAAGGGGAAAAAAGTGCGTGTTATACGCCGATAAATACGGTAGTTTCTAACTTCAGCTTGTTCAAATAAAGTACAACTAAAAGCAAAAATGTTTTTTAGTTTTAGATAGCGTGGGGAGGGATTAGAACACCTGTCAGTTTTTATTGCTGTCTGTTGCCCACGTTAGGGAGATTCGCCCTCTCTATTTGTCCTGTTTACTATTATTATTGAAAGTAAATGTAAAAGAAAATCACAAATTTTGGGTTGTCCCCAGAAAAAGTAATAGAGGGTAAATCTTCTAATGGGGACACTAGTTCTACTGACCTGGGAGTCCCAAGGGATTCCCTAATTTCCCCATACTTCCTGTTTTGGTTATGGGACAAGAAGTAAAGGGAAATCTCCCAAATGGGGCACAGATAAAACAGATAAAATAAACTGACAGGGGTTATAACCCTTTCTTACTCTATCCAAAGAAAAAAGTTTTGTCTATAGTTCTATATTTACTTTAAGCTTTGCCAATAAAACCTGGAAGCTGATTGGTTTCTTTGCTGAGCTGCACCAGATTTTGCATTCTCCAGTTTTAGTAAATACCCCCTTAGAATGAGATTAAAGTTTGTGACTGTCTATTCAGGGTAGACTGGATAATCAGGGTTCCTATCACCCTTTATGTGGATTCATTTGGATCCCTATGTCTGGATGCAAACATTTTAGACAATAGTAACAAGAAAGTGTTTGCTGGGGCAAAGATAGTGTAAGCCCCCAAAAAGTTTTTCAACAGTTATTAACAATTATTCAGTCTCAAGTCCATAACAAATAAGTTATAAAAAGTTAATGGTGGCAGCCATCCTGAGAGTATGTCCAACTCTGTAAAATAGGCAAAGAAGAGAAGGGGGGAGGAGCCACCTGAGTGCATTAAATAACACATTTTAATAGACACAGGATAAAAAAGACTCACAAACAGGAGTAGTAATCATGCTCATCAATTTATCACCGTGCCCCTAATAGACACAGGGTGTCTTACACATAAGAGGGGCCTGGGAGGCTGACCTCTCTAAGGTAAGCTGGGTTCCATGGGCCCCCCAAAGTGACTCCCTTCACATATCTCCCTTTTTGGAAAGAGACTAACACAGGAGGAGACCCCAGATGGGTTGACTTTGAAATTAGTTCGTAGTTCCAGTGTCCCCCAATGCCCGTATCCACACAGTACCCCAAATAAATTGTCCCGAACAGAGCTTTACTCACCCAGCCAACTTCTGCCTCTCTTGTAGAACATACACGCTGCTGGGAAGAAATGCAGACCGGCCTTTCCCCCTGGAGTTCTTTCAGCAACTGGAAAGAAAACAGGGTGGCTGAGCTCTCTCCATCATGTTGTTGGGAATCTGGGCCAACTGCCCAGCATCCCTGGGGTATACAGATGGAGACTGCAGTCCCATCCACTACCACTACCACAGGAAATCCATCGAAGGAGCTGTAGGCTGTGTTTTTATCAGCCTCAGCCGTGATCCTCCTTCCTTCCGGTGATGTCACTTCCCCTGCAGACCACGCTGGTTAACGGGACTTCCTGACATTACAGGGCAGCCGTGCTTCCATCATCCATCTCTCTCCAGCCGTTTGACTGCTGGGGAAACCTGTAGGACAACTGAGAGCAGTGGGCTGAGTACTTTAAATTTATGAGCATGATTACTACTCCTGTTTGTGTTTTTTATCCTGTGTCTATTAAAATGTGTTAATAATACTGCACTCAGGTGACGCCTCCCCCTTCTCTTCTTAAACATTTTAGATAGACTCCTCCTTCATGCTAGAATGAAGAACTCATGGCAGATCCTGGTTTAATTCTAAAGTAAGGGACAAGCTTGCTCTGTGAATTGGTAAACTGTCTGAAAGGAGCATTTACCAGTATACAAAACATTAATAGAGTGCATAGCAGGAGTTGAAAGAAGTTGGAGACACTAATTAGGGGGAAATATCTTACTAGGTGCTATCCCGATCAGGAGGTTTAGCACTTCAATATTAGGACACTAACAGCACAAAGAAGGCATCTCGAGTGACATCACTGTCTTAATAAAGAAGTATACACATTCCTTATTAGGATACAACCTAGTAAGAAAGTATCATACTTCTTTTTAATTTAAAGGAATTACAGGGGGAGGAGAAACTTCAAGTAAACCTGTCAGAAACCTGTGCAATTAAAACTAAGCATATAATAAAAAAAATGCTTAAGCAGAGGACAGTGGAAATGACAAGTCAACACCTTCAGTTGATTTAGATATGAAAGAATATTTAAATATTGACTTTTCCAGCCAAAATAGAGCATGATCTCACCCCTCTTCTATCCAGCACCTTCTTAATGGTCATTGAAGTTTTTGTATAACTTCAGCAGCTAGAATTCTAGATCTATTGGTCGTTAGTACAAGCAGTTTGCACTACAAGTAACCTATGTTTATGCATTTTTCATATATTCAGTTTGCATTGCCTTGGTTTTGACAGGTTTACATTAAATGGTATTTCATTCCTTGTACTGTACACATATTATAGAAATTAAACAGCTTACTAATACAAACAAAAATGACATATATTTTGCAATAAAAAACCCTGAATGAATATGCTAAGTGATATTTTATTGTAGTGTTAAGCAGCTTCACAGTAAGTAGATTTCCAGCATACTGAAATAGAAATTAATAAAATCTTATTTCATTCAGCTTAAGAGAGCATGTGAGTGTTACAGTGATGAGCAGTACAAAGGGTAATCCTCTGTTTTCCCTTGTCTGTACCATTGTGAAATAGAGGTAATATAACTCTCCTGTGTAAAGAAGGAGAAAAGTTAAGCTGGGGTGAGGTGGAAGGATTTATAAATCTGTTAAGTGTAAAACTGTCCATTTACACTGTAAAGGACATTTTAGTTCCCTTGCAACCTCTTACTGATTCAGTACTGATCTCATAAAGTCTATCTATCACGGAGAATAAATGTATTGAGTTTTTAATCAGCAAGAAACAGATGTTCTTCCCATTGCAGTGCAATGATCCAAAATCAGACCAGGAGCCTCTGTTGTAGTATTCTAATCAGTTGCACATCTCCTTAAAAAAAATTTAGCACCATCTACCTGAGTAGGTGGTCTTTATATTCATTCATATGGGCTGCGTGACAAATTAGAGTACTGCAGCATCAAGTTGAGTAGATGGTGCTTCTATCCAGACAGACATATACATGCACACTGCAACAGAAGCCCAGTCCTCTCATTGATTATCATGGTGCAGGCAATGCACATTACAAGAGAGGCCCCCAAATTAGTAGATAGTGCATCCATTTATTGCCATGCACAAAGCACAATCCATGTACACTAAAACCAAGGCACCCGGCTGTGTAGGTCCTTCTTTTTATTCATATGGGCTGGGCTGTGCCCATGCACATTTCAACAGGCATGCCCTCCACTATGTATGTCAAGCATGTATAGCAATGTCTACATCAGATGTTTGTATGTGTATTTATTTTTTTGCAAGGGAAGGAGAAAGAAAATAGGGCGCTTCTGTCAGAAATATTCCTCCAATAAACTGGATCAACAACTTTCACATCAGTGTCAGCATCAACATCAAGGGTGAAATGGGTGAATACTGAAATAGCACTTGCAGCAGCACTCCAAAGAGAAGAAGCAACTCTAATGTGGATAAAAGGGAGACAGAAGACGCTTCTAAGTGCATTATTCAACAGTATTTAGTCATAAAATGGTTAAAAACACTTGCAAGATCATGGATGAAGCATGCATGTCGATAGCATGGTGAGTATCCTGCTGTGTCCTATGCCTCTAGGGGAGACCTGACCAGCACCTGTGACAAGAGAGGGAGAAGTGAGAAGCCAAGATGGCCGCCTGGCTTCCGGAACCATGCTGGAGCACACGGACCGGAAGTGACGTCAGCAGGATACTCACCATGCTATCGACATGCCTGTTCCATGCATGATCTTGTAAGTGTTTTTAACCATTTTATAAATAAATACTTTTGAATACTGCACTTAAAATCTATCACCAGTACCTTTGTGGTTACATACAGAGCAGGATGGATTTTTTTTACAAAGGAGAAATAATTGTAAAAAAAACTCAATAATAATAATGTTAAATATTTTATTCTCATCAGTACAGCCTGGTACATACCTCTGAATAATATCCATTACATATCATTATGCCTTGGCTTTTCCATGGAACTTCACAGATATTCGTACATACACAGCTGGTGGACAGTAATTTAAAAATGCATTTCTTGTGTCATCAGTGCAAGAAAATAACTAACAATAGAATTACAGTACATAAATTCACAACAATATTACAGTAAAACTCTGATTCATTCTTATGATGATAGTTGCTTACAGTACAGGAGTAATGTACATGCACTAAAGTGCCTGTATCATCTATCATGTGATACATATTTGTTTGCATACAGTCATCTTGATAAGACATTTTTTGCCATCATTAAAAAAAAAAAAAAAAATTCTGGTTCAGCAAACTGAATGGCTTTGCATCTTTCTATATAGCTTCAGATAACGTGAAGCACTTTCATTATCCTATGCATCCTATGCATATTCTAACACTGTAAAAATAATACCAAAAGACTGAAAAGACTGAAACAACATACAAGTATTACAAAAATAAAAAAATAAGATCAAAAGCTAAAACAAAACAACAAAAAAAAAAAAAAAAAACAGTGCAAAGAAATGAAAAAGGCAGTCAGCACTGAGAGAATAGTCCTTTTTGTACTTTGCAATTTTGTTGTGGCCTGTATTTTTTCTCTTTCTAGAAAAGGTAAGAAAGATTGAAAGAGATATGATCGTCTCACACACATACATTAGATGTTTCATTGCAGAAACACAACAAGCAATGTAACTGATTGATCGTTCAGCAATTTCACATATCATTCCTTAGGTGGTAAAAATAATCCTGATGTCTACTGGCAGAGACTGGACTGTGTGAAAATGGAATTACACAGACTGGATTATATGACTGGTAAGTCATGCAAGGTGGCATCAGACATCCATTCTTTCTGCTTGTGTTTCCTTGTTTCCCTGTTCCTCGTGTAGATTACCACTAGAAGAGGCCCGAGAGGCAGTTGGGGAATGTGAGGCCCATCTGGAAGGCAGGCGTCGGTTCGCTGGTCTCTCTGGTCTGGAGAAACTGGATTCTAAGGATGGAGCTAACGCAGAACAAGGCAGTTCCTTCACAATAGAAGAGAGGAAACATTGAGTTAATACAGCCTAATAAAGCAGAATATATTTTAGGTATATCGTTTCCACATAACCTTTATTCAAGAATGCTAGCTACTAAAATAACCAATGTATAATTGCATATTCAGCAATCAGATACATTTTACTATTAATGTTAGCCTGTGCTAACAGACACATGTTGGCTGCTGTTGGTGACCTACTTCCAAAAAATGATAATCACATAGTTATCATGCTAACCTTCTGTCTGCAGTACTTTCTTGCTTACGGTTGCAGAACTGGTCTGCAGATCAGGAGTTCTGACTTCACTTGCTGGACATTTGTTCTAGGTCATTGATTTAAAGCAGCAACTAAGCCAGACACACCAATAACTAGCATTTTCAGGAGGGGGTCATTAGTACTAGTCCACATATTTCAGCATGGGTTTTGTGTTCCTAGACAAATCTATGGGTCTGGAAATCCTGTGTGAAGCAGATCAAATGCAGGCCAGAAGGTGTTCAACTGCAAGTCAAATGCACCAGTCAATATATTCTGAAGGACCTTAGAAGCATCTCAAACTAAAGCCAAACCAATGGCATCATCATAAGACTTTAAAGTGAATCTGTACTTCGCCTATGCGGGGCAAAGACAAACGCTCATTCTAATACACCCCTCCAATGCATTACACCATTACCATCGTTTAGTTCTTCCATCGCTCTGCTTGATGACCCACCCTGTGTAAGCTACAAGTTACTCAAGTCATTGCCTACGTGGTGTATGGCCCCTCCTTATGTGACAGTGCTGGTGCTTGTTGATGGGCCCAGTGTTGTCACATGAAATGTATCACATGCTCCTGCATACCTAAAGTACCTGGTATTGTCTTCTTTCTTCGGGCTGAACAGAGCATAGGGGGAGTGAAGGTAAGCATATAAAGGTAGGAAGGTATGGGGAAGGAGGCGTGTGGAAAGCAAACCTGTTTTGTGTTGCATGGAGAAAGGAAAGGTTTGCTTTAGGTTGAAAGTTTACAATAATTTACATATTTACCTTTGGTGCTACACATCTTAAATAAAAGTCAGCTAATAAATGCTGAATTAGAGAAATTCTGACTACAATGTAGGGAACAAATAGACACAGTTTAGCTATATAAGTGGTACTACTTACGTATCAGCATTACTGTATTTCTTATATTTTGGCCTTGTACATGTGTAACTTAATTAATGTTTTTTATGATCAATAGTTACATTTTGAAATGACAAAGAATGTAATTCCTCCATCCACAGATTTACTACCTCTGTCTCCTCCCACAAATCTCATTCATGCTTGAAACTAAAGCAGTAGATATGAGATTTTGAAATGACTTATTAGTGTAATATTATCCTCTTATTGACAACTACCTCCTTTATAAAACACTACAAGCAATGTACTGCAAGAAAGAATACAATCAAGAGGAGATTCCACTCACACTAATAAGAGATTAAAATGTATACATAGGGCATTATCTGTGCTCCTCTTTCCCAAACAGATCCACAAAGGTTCTATTTTGTGTGATTAGATGAAAATAATACAATAACAAAGATATGGCCTAAATGTGTAGATCATATGATTTACACAATCACCCATATAAAAAAAAAACTTACAAACTGGAGTCACAAAGCTTTGGTTTGCAAGTGCTGGCATTATGTAATTTGTCACTAACTTGTTCACATTGAAAACGTACCTTTGCTTGGAGGCATACATGCTATAAGCAGACCGTTCAAACTGGCCACCCTCAATCACCTCTAACTTTTTTTTACAATACTTCACAAGTGTTTTCTGAATAAACTCAGATTTACATTTTTTTTTCTGAATGAATGAAAGGATCCCCCCTCCTCGATTCACAGTACGCCTTCCATCCAGGGAAAATACCTGGAGTTTTGTGATTAGAAGAGAGGAGAAGAAGAGGAGGGTGGTTGACACAATCTTTGACTGCTGCAGCCACTGCTCTTACCCTCTGCAGCAATGAAAGATCACTCAGACAGGTGAACACTGCTCTAGGTTGCCCTGATGTATGATATCTCCCATGCTATCCTCAGTCCATCGGGTGCAATGCCCAGCTTGTCAGTTGAAGCCCAGGATACATGAAGAAATTTCGGACGGCTGCACTCTGCAAGAGCACTACTTTATTGCTATCCATTTAAAATCACATATACAGGCAACGAATAGCACAGAGGGTGCATAAAAAAGTCTACGTGTTTCTGGCTAGTTTAATGCTGACTCATGACTAGGTGCTAAACTAGCGCGAAGAGTGGCAAATCTTCTATGCACCTCTTGTGCTCTTCTTTACCTGTATATGTGTTTTTATATGGATATCAGTAAAGTGATACTCTTGCGGATTGCAGCTGTCCGAAGTTTCTTCATGTATCCAATGGAAGATCACCACTGTAAACGGGACCCGGCTTCATTAAAGGGAGGATTTATAAACATGCACAGCAGCCAGCAGTATACAGTTCATTAGAGGTAAATTATGAGAGTGGTGTTGTACCCCCAAAAATGTTGTACCAGACTTCAGCTTTAGGTACATTTTAATTCTGACTTGACAAAGGCCATGTGGTAACATATACCAGCACATTGCACTAATAAATTAAGAAGGAATTTCAAAGTCAATTCTGAAGACACCAATCACAAAACAGTAATATATAATTAAGACTCACAATGACAATTATATATCAAGCTAGAGTTAAGTCATCCTAAAATTGATTGGAGTGTTGGAGGGACGCACTGGACACCTTTGCTGCCACTATGCTATATGCTGGGTGCCCTCCTGTGTCTTTAAGGAGGGGTAGGCTACCTCCAGGCTCACCTGCCCTCTGCCTATCCATTATAATGCATGTGCTTCCACTGTGGAGGCTCTCAAAATTTTGAGTTAGGACTACAGAAAATACCGGGGTGCCTTGACAGGGCTCTGTATCTTATGCACGTATTTGCATATGTGTGCAAACTAAACCCCTGTTTTTAACACATACTGTTAGGATAATTTGGTTAGTTGCAGACTGGTGGGTAAGTTGAGCTGGGAATTTCTTTGGTTTTGTTTTGCATGCGTTGCCCTTCTATGTGCTCCTTCCTGCAAAGGCCAGTTATAGGTGAGGGCAGTGGCCAATTGTATGTACTGACTAAGTACAGCTTCCAGAGTTCAGTTCCTCCTTACCATTCCCTATTAAACAGTTACCGTACAGTCAGTAGCTGCTGGAGAGTTATTTTTCTATTAAAGGAAATGCAGCAGCAGAATTGATAATATCCCTGTTGTAGCACGATAGCAAGAGCTATGAGACCTTCAAGTGGTGGGAATAAAGCCAGAGATCTCACCACTTAGGCAGATGAGACTACAACTGTAACTGGAATATCACTGTTGCATGGGTTGATCCTTGAAAAACATGGGCCAAAAGACAAAATGGTCAATGAAATAAAAGTTTTAGCTTCCGATATAGGAAATTGTGTAGAGCTTGATATATAACTCAGTTGGTGACAAAATACAAACACAACACAAGTGGTAACAGACATCAAGGAGATCACAATGAACACACAAGAATTTACATTTTAGAAAAAAGTACAGGACGAAGACAAACATTATTATGATGTTAGTTTTGAAGAATGCAAAGACAGTTAGAAGACAGAGGCCTGAAACAGCTTGAAGAGTTGATTGGCTGAAAGATGTTATATAAAACCAGTTACTGACAATGATATGTTTAGTGATGATTAGCAACAGATACAGAGGACCAAAAGACAATGCTTAATGAAAAATAGTTGGTTTTATGGTTATCCATAGGCTAACTTCATGCTTGCAAGATACATGACAAGTCTTTAATTTGTCATTAGTGATCAGTATAACCTTACCACTGTGAGGAAATGCTTGCTGTGCCATTAATATAAGAATACAAATAATATAGAGCAGTATGTCCCAAATCTGTCCTCTGGGAACACTAACACTGCCTGTTCTCCAATTCCCCCTAAAAAAATATACTGATGAAATAAAAACAATTGTGTGTTTAAATTAAAGTAAATGTATGTTTAAACACTAGGGAAATAGCACCGTCAGCTGATACTGTGGATCTGGCCTAAATACATTAAATTGTAAACTTACTTATTGGGGAATTAACATATAATGATATGTTTGGCTTTAAAACAAAGTGCTTTCTTCTGTACATTCAGGAACATGAAAAATGCTGCAAAGATATTTTTATGTGCACCTAGAAATACATTATAAAATGCATTGCTTATATACCAGTACCAGGAATGGAAAAACTTAATGAAAATAATTAGCCATATAGAAATATGAGAGTGGTCACTCACTAATTAGTGAGTCATCAGCTTGGAACAAGCATGTGCATATGAGATGTCCCAACACCTGATATACACACACACTTGTTTGAGATCAGTAATAAGGATGACAGCCCTGCATCATGCATTTTTAAAAACAGGCCAGTAATGGCAACTTCTGTATTTTTTACCCAAAACATTTTTTAAACATAAGGGCACTTTTAGCAGATAGAGTGCACAGACGCAACATTTGTCAGGTCCTAATATGCATCCTAGTTGCTTTCCTAGTGCCAGCTAAAATTGTCTGTTACTGTACATTTAGTTATGCACACAGCTCCTTGTCTTAGACAATATTCTGCTTATTATTAAACCAGAAGTCACTTTTAATGTGAATATATATATATATCAGCTATAACAGCTTCACCTCTTCTGGGAAGGCTGTCCACAAGGTTTAGGTGTGTGTCTATGGGAATGTTTGACCATTTTTCCAAAAGTGCATTTTTGAGGTCAGGCACTGATGTATACAAGAAGGCCTGGCTCGCAGTCTCTGCTCCAAGTCATCCCAAAGGTGTTCTATCGGGTTGAGGTCAGGACTCAACTCGCTCATACATGTCTTTATGGACCTTGCTGTGTGCACTGGTCCAAATCATTTGGTGTAGGGAAGAATTGGAGTGGAGTTGTTTTTTAGGGGTTGGGCTTGGCCTCTTAGTTCCAGTGAAGGAATCTCTTAAGGTA
Source organism: Aquarana catesbeiana (assembly GCF_042186555.1). Classification (NCBI taxonomy): domain Eukaryota; kingdom Metazoa; phylum Chordata; class Amphibia; order Anura; family Ranidae; genus Aquarana; species Aquarana catesbeiana. Next base: position 458,644,781 of record NC_133328.1, read on the forward strand.
TCAGCATACCAAGACACTTTGGACAAACTTTGAGGGAACAGTTTGGGGATGCCCCCTTCCTGTTCCAACATGACTGCGCACTAGTGCAAGGTCCATAATGGCATGGTTGAGCGAGTTTGGAGTGGATGAAATTGACTGGCCTGCACAGAGTCCTGACCTCAACCGGAAAGAACACCTTCGAATGAATTAGAGCGGAAACTGCGAACCAGGCCTTCTCGTCCAATATCAGTGCCTGACCTCAAAAATGAGCTTCTGGAAGAATGGTTAAACATTCCCATAGACACACTCCTAACCTTGTGGAAGCCTTCCCAGAAGATTTGATGCTGTTATAGCTGCAAAGGGTGAGCCAACTCAATATTGAACCCTACGGGCTAAGACAGGGATGCCATTAAAGTTCATGTGCTGGAACCAATACTTTTGACAATATAATGTGTTAAAATATATATATATATCTATCTTTTAGTTCATGGTATAATACTTCTAATATTTTAAAATGCAGCACTGCCCAATTTATGTTAGGGCAATAAAGCTTTTAAGCTTTTTAACACAAGGTTAAAGACCATGTATAAACATGAACAAGAACATTTTTTTCCAAAAGGGCAACACTAAAAATTCATATGCAGCAAACGCATATGAAGGCCAGGTTTGGGTAGTGTATAGGTAGTAAATTCACCTGCCTACAAGGAGGTGGATCAAGCATTCTTGCATCATTGCTGTGCATTGGGAACTTTTTGGGAACACAGAAACATAGATTTCAAGAACCCCCAACACTGTGGGGTGCACTTATAAGGCAGTGAAAGAGACTTTCACCAAACATTCCCTGGAGGCAAATCTTCTAAGTACATATGTTTTAAATGACAGCGACTGATTCACCTACTATTTTGTAGTTTTGGGAAATCAGCATGTTTGCAGTTGAATTCATGTTGTGACACAAGTAAAACAAACAAAAAGGGATAACAAAAAGGACAGGTACTACAGCTTAGAGAACAACAGTGATACTGTGCACACAAACAGAACAGATTTATGTTGTGCTATATATTTTAGAACATACTCCTGCTCTTAATCTTTTCCTCACACTTTGCATAATCAAATGCCCCCCTTCACATCTCCTCTAAATCATCCCTCTTAGTTGTCCTCTTAAGTAGTCCTTTGAAGTGGCCATGCGTCATTAATTGTACATCCTGAGCCATTTGTTTGTCTTTCTACTCGGCTGTCCCCTTCATATTGGAAGAGCAGGACTGAGAAGATGGGATGGTAGAGTTGGAAGGCAAGGACTAGTGAGAATGGGTAGGACAACGGAGTAGCAAGGCCAACTAACAAGAGTACCCAAGGAATGAAAATGTTTGGAGAACATAAAAGAATGATGTGTGACAAATTTTTGGAAAACTACTGGAAGAGGATAGCAAACAAACAATATTTTTAGTGATGTATGATGAGAGGGAAATGTGAAGAGGACATATGAAACTGAAGTAGGATTGAGGAGTAAAAGACATCTGGAGGATGGTTGAAGAAGTTTCAAAGTAAGGGTAGTGAGATTTGGAGAAGAATGAGATGCATGTTAAGGTATGTCCTAAAACAGACACCATAAATATATAACATTATATCTTAGATCTCAGAATATTATATCTCTGTATACCATAATTGGCTTCACATATGACACAGCCTTGAATTATTGATTCCCTTTTCCCATACTAGTTCTGTTTTCCTGGAATCTGTAGATCCTATTTCATTTTTTCACTCACAGCCCTATGCAGATAAGAATTGATATTCTAGTATAACCATTCAGACATAATGAAGCTCTGAAGGTCTGAATGTGCAGACTTTGGGGTTGATTTACTAAAGGCAAATAGACTGTGCAGTTTGCAAAGTGCCCTTGCCCTCTGCAAGTGCCGTTGCTCCAGACCTTAGTAAATTAGGTAAAGCTTTACTTTGCAAAGAGTGCCCAATCACATGCAAGGAAAATAAAAAATAAAAAAACAGCTTCTGCTCATTTACTAAGCTCTGGAGCAAATGCGCTTGCAGAGTGCAACTGCACTTTGCAGAGTGCACAGGCTATTTGCCTTTGGTAAATCAACCCCTTTATTTCAATGAAAGGTGAACAAGGTTCCCACTGTTTTAGGAGGAAGGTGTTGTAGGGAGTTACCCCAATAATATTTTTACTTGGTCATAGCAGAACAAACTGAATTAAATTGTATTTAGGTTTATAAACCCTTTCTGAAATATATTTTGAATGGATGATAAACACTTTAGTCTTGCATAATAAAAAAAAGTTGAACTATTCAATGTAAAAACCTTTTAATTCAATACGTGAGGCTAGTATTTAATGTAAAAGTTCTCCCTTGTACGCTATGCCTAAAATAACAGCTAGTCAGTTTGGATCTATATTTAAAGTACTGACTTATAAAGTAATGGCTGTGTGCAGCACGGAAGCCAAACTGAGACAGGGATCATTTTTGTTAGATAGCTGTATATCTATGTCCACATCCATTTATGCTTGGCTATGCTTCAAAACACTAAAAGTTCTCGAACAAGATAAAAAATGCAAACAAGTCATAAACGAAAACTTACAGCTGTGTAGCAGGCATAGTTAGAGTCCCCAGGGGGCAGTTAGTAAGACAGTTTGGTTCTAGACAGAACAGACAGAAAGAAAGCAAATAGTTTGAAAAAGAAAGTAAAGAAAATAGTCAATCGTTGTTTGCAGAAGATGTATATTTCCAAGCTTCTGGAATGTCTGTCTGCAACAGATAATGTAAAAGAAGTACTGGTTAAAATGTTAATACATAGCATGAAAAGGTAAAGAGACGAGAAGCATACAGGAAGCAAGAAATGAGACCCACTGACAAGTTGGCCATTGATTTTATGTTCACAGCTTGTACTACATAACAGCACCTGCTACTGACACAGTACACTAGTGGAGTGTCGACTTTTAAGGACTGGGCAATATATTTAAATTAATTCTATTAATACAAGGAGCAATGTGAAAAGCAGAGTATCCCACAATAACCATTATCATTAGCATGATTCAGTAAACCGAAAAAGCTGAAGGAATATAAAAAGGTTGCTATGGTTACTGCACATCGCAACTCCTGATCAGCATATAAATGAATATTAGTACCTCTTACTAATTTATATGCATTGGTAACCCCTTATGGATGTAGAAGGTTTTTGAGAACTTGTACACAGTGCAAGCAAATATTTAGAAGCCTGTGCAAAAGGGTAAGTCAGCAACCTATATTTCTTATTTATCAATCATCACCTAGTGCCTATTTATATTTTTGTGGTGCATTCGTGCACGTGTTAGTGTGTGTCGCATTAAGGCAGCGCACTGAATTATTGGGCTGCCAATGCACCCAAAATGGGTTACAAATCGGACGTGACATATTTTCTTTTAACACAACTACCGTAAATTGCGGCGTGCTGCAAAGCAGGTGCATTGCCATAGTGCATTGGGGTGCAATTCAAAATGAATGGCACAGCAACACATGTTGTTAACATGTACATTACTGCAAAGCAATACTTTTAGTTTTCTGGTTATACAAACCATAAGGAAGTAGAAGTATTAAAGGTTGCTATTAATTACTAAATAGAATTTCTCTTTGCCAGTTAAAGCGTTTGTTAAACCCCCCCAAAAAAACCCATCCTGTTCCTTTAAGGCATTTTATACAGCACAGTGCTTGTGCTGTGTCATTTGGCCCCCTGTAATGCCTGGCTGATCCTGCCTGGCTATACCCTCCCCTCTGTATGCTGACTCCAATATATCAAGGCTGCTGAGCCCTGACCCCGGATTCATCCGTATGTGCCTTCGTCATCCACAGCCTGCTATCTGTCTCCTCTGTGCTCTATCCCCCTCCCCTCTCTGCCTGTCAGCTTGTGACAGTGCCTGCCCCCTCAACCCCTGCTGCTCAAATAACTTTCACATCTTCATACCATCCTCGTTGTGTTCTAATCCTGAGTGCCCGTGTAAGTGATTTATAAAAAAAAAGTCTTCTATACCTCATTTCATAGCTCTTCTGAGCGATCACATGATCAGCTGGCTCTCTCTCTCTCCTCTCCTCCTCCTCTCCCGAGTGATGTCAGCGGGGGAATCTCAGCCCCGCCCACTGCATCTATCAGACAGGGAGAGAGGAAAGCCAGACGATCATATGATCACTGAGAAGAGCTCTAAAATGAGGTATAGCAGGCTTTTTTTTTTTTAATCACTCACACAGGGGCACACAGGATTAGAACACAGAGGGGATGGTATGAAGATGTGAAAGTGGCTTAACAACCACCTTAACCACCCCAGCTCCAGAAGGCTTTACCCCCTTCATGACCAGGGCATTTTTTGCTATTTAGCACTGCGCTCCTTTATCTGGCAATTGCATTGTCAAGTAACACTGTACCAAAATGAAATTTATATAATTTTTTCCCCCACAAACAGAGCTTTCTTTTGGTGGTATTTGATCACTGCTGAGTTTTTAATTTTTTGCTATATAAATGAAAAAATGCAGAAAATTATATATTTATATATATTATATATATTTTCTACGTTCTGTTATAAAACATATCCAATAAAATCAAAATTCTTCATAAATTTAGGCAAACATTTTTTTCTGCTATATGTCTGTAGTAAAAAAATCCCAATAAGTGTATATCATTTGGTTTGTTTGAAAGGTATAGCGTCTACAAACTATGGTATATACAGTAGGAAAATTGATCACTCCTGATGTACTGATGATGGCCTATCTAATTTCTTGGGGCCCTTAAAAATATATATTTTTTACATATTGTCACCAGTGCAGTACAGCATCATCATATGACTGGTATGGTGCTTTGGAGGATTCCCCACGGACCTGGTGGACTAGGTGATATTAGCATTTCACACTTTTGACTATACAGGTAAATACAACATTTTTAAACATATAAATATATTAACATAGAATAATTCTTTATCCATTCTTCTGTTTATGACATCCATTGTGGATATAACACCCATATATGTTATACTTACAAGTTACTGCAAAATGATATATCATTAATGGCAAAATTTCCTGTCTAGGCGCAAAAAAAGATTTTCTGTCCCTAGTAATGTACAAATGTCTTAATAAATGTTTTTAATTATTTACAGCACTTTCTAGAAGATCCATGGCCCTGAAGAAGCGGGGCAGCCCGCAAAAGGCGTTGGCCAATACATGGGATGCCGAGGCTTTTAGACAGACCACTATGGCATTGCATGTGTGAATATGTTTTTAACATACATGTTTTAACTATTTTGATGTACAATAAAACTTTAGAAATGTTTTATATCTTATGAGTTGGCGTTTAACCGCTTGCCGACCAGCGCACGCCGATGTATGTTGGCAGAATGGCGCTGGTAGGCAAAAGTGCGTACAGGTACGTCCCCTTTAAGAAGCGGTGTCATAGGCGAGCGCCCGCCGTGGCCTCCGTATCAGTGGGTCCCGCGGACTCGATGTCCACCGGGTGCCCGCGCTCATGTCACGGGGAGAGAAGTGCCTAGTGGCAGGAAAGAGATCACAGCTCTCTGTCATCTAGAGCAGTGTCCTGTTTGTTAAAGCCTAGCCCCCTAACAGTTAGAATCACTCCCTAGGACACAATTAAGCCCTTACCCCATGCCAATGTCATTTACACAGTAATCAATGCATTTTTATAGCATTGATCACTGTATAAATGACAACGGTCCCAAAATAGTGTCAAAAATGTCCGATAATGTCGCAGTCCCGATAAAAATCGCAGATCTCCGCCATTACTAATGAACAAAAATTAAAAATAAAAATGCCATAAAAATATCCCCTATTTTGTGGACACTATAAATTTTGCGCAAACCAATTAATATACACTTATTGTGATTTTTTTTACCAAAAATATGTAGAAGAATACATATTGGCCTAAACTGAGGAAAAAATGTGTTTTTTTATATATTTTTGGGGGATATTTATTATAGCAAAAAGTAAAAAATAATGTGTTTTTTTTTCAAAATTGTTGCTCTTTTTTGTTTATAGCGCAAAAAATAAAAAAATACAAATATAAGCTCTATTTGTGGTAAAAAAAGGACGTCAATTTTGTTTGGGTGCAACGTCGCACAACCGCGCAATTGTCAGTTAAAGCGACGCAGTGCTGAATCGCAAAAAGTGTTCTGGTCAGAAAGGGGGTAAAATTCTCCGGGGCTGAAGTGGAATGTACCTACCTAGAATGTACATTCAAAGTCCCACATAATTCTATGATTTTTGACAGTTACACATTGGGGATGGTACCTAGGGGTAGATTTAACTAAACACTCTCACAGTTTTATTACTGGTATGGTGGTGATCAGGGTTACTGACTGGTGACAGTGTGTAACAAAAAAAAAAAATCAATAGTACAATTTTATTCCAATTTTTTAACTTTTAACATTTAACTCTTTTTATTTTTTTATAATTTTTTTTTCATACTCTCCTCAGAGTAGTTCATTGTCACAACGGTAACATTGTACTAATCTGGGGGGTGATCAAGGATCAAGGTCGTTATTGTAACAGCAATGTTTTGAGCTGTCATGAATGGGTTACATTCTAAACAGCTGTGATTACTAGTGATCTGTAATTGGTTATAGCTAATTACATGGTACAGGGTGCTGTGATTGGCCCAGGTACCATGTGATGTGTGATAGTTGTTGGCCAATCACAGGATCACTCAATAGAAAACACAGCTTTCATAACAGCTTTGTCGACATTGTGATCATATGGTACCAGGATCTGCAGTTGCGGAAGTGATATGTTGCTAACCTGGAACAGGCTTGATGATGTACATGTATGTCATCTAGCCTGCCCATGCCAGCCACCCACAGTACATGTACTGTGGTCGATCGGCAAGTGGTTAAGATGTATGTAAACCCTGAACAATGAACTTCTTCTCATTTTTTTGGATTGCTAAATATACAAGTAAATGATTTTCATTATATCTGTTTGATAAGTGCAAAAAAGACCTGTTGGTTTTGCCAGAAATTTTGTTAGCTCATAACTTCCTATGCTCACTGTCTGTGCAAAAGAAGGGTATATGAAAGACGGGGGGGGGGGGTCAGGGTGAGGAGAGGTCTGTATTCCTTGTCATCCATCAGAAATCAAGTAGGCAGGCAGTGATTAAGGCCTAGTACACACGATCAGAAAATAGTACATAAAATACAGCTTTCGAAGTGATCGTGCGATAACCTGTTCGTTAGTACACAGCTTTCAAGAGACGATCACGACAGTTCATCGGAAATTATCTGAAGGGACAAACACAAACTTTCTCTCGTACGATACCTGAACGTTTTTTGTTGAATTAGTAAAGTATCGTATATAAAATCGGAAGACCAAAGACCACGGTTGCTCAAAAACGATAGAATACAATATACATTACATCACTTCCAAAGTTGTGTTTTGTGGCACCAGAATTTTTCATAACTTTAGTAACCTCTTCATTTTTGATATGAGACTAGCATGCAAAAAAAACTGACAGTCATCCGTCTGATATTCTCACCGTGTGTACGAGGCATAAGTGCTTAAGAATTAGAGGAAGGTAATATCAACAGTTATTTTTCTGTACTTGCAGGAATAATATATAGGAAAATGTACATGTGTTGCAGAGTTGTACAAAATACATTTCTTTTTTTTTTGCCTTGACATACACTTTAAAGTCACCCTTTCCATTCATCTTGCTATTCTATCAGTACCAGAAAGGCTGTTTTAATCTCTTCATTGCTTCCTCTTCCATGTCACAGCTCTCCAGAAATAACAGATAGGAGTTGTGAAAACCCTGATGAAAGTCAATGTTACCTTCAGTCTGCCTGTGAACTATAATGCCATTCCTCTTTCCCCACTGCAGGATTTTTTTTTATTAGCTAACCTAAAGGATCAAAATACATGGATACATGGAACAAAATTTGGCCAGTTCAGCAGGGACTGGCCTATATTTGATCAATGTATATGCAGGCTGGTTGTACAGAAGTCGATCTACAGATTAAACTATGGCCAGCCTTGAGCTGCCCATAGGTGATCAAAATTCAGCTTCTTCAGCAGGGACTTTGATTGATCTTTGGGACTGTTGGAAAATGCGATTGATGTCAAAAGGGACTGTTGGACAACTTTTGTCGATCAGCGGCTTGCATCCAGGTGGCTGCAGCTGCTGATCAGTGTATTCTAACAGCGAAGGAGTCCTGTCAGAATACAACAGCACAGCGGGGAGGATTCTTCCATCCATATAAAAAAAATATGGGGTTGTGACAAAGAGATGTCACCAGAGAGGTAAAGAAGAGGAGGGTCAACTATGGTTTAATTTTAGCAAAAATATACAAGGCTTTATTGATGTAACATAGTTAATCAAACAAAAGGCTCAACATAAGTGGCCAAGTGGCCATATCCAGTGAACCACACTCCTAAAATGTACCAGTTAAATAAATAAAAAGTTCCACTGTAGAAAATTGACAATATTGTCGTTAAAAAGACACTATGCTCAGAGAACCCCCGCAGACTCCATTCCCAGGATCCCAGTTCCAGGGTGGGACTTATATAGTGGTGCTAGAATTTAGGGAAAGTCCTACATGTAGTCACTGTCTCCTCCAATATCAGTCCCAATTATTACTGATATCTAGTGTCCATTAGGGCAATTTCTTATATATATCAATAAAAAATTATATTTGTATGAGATAGTTGTAAATAGACATGTATACAAGTTAATTCCATTTTCTTACTTCCACATAACATATTGTAAACGATGGGAGATATATACTCTTACAGTCAGCAAACATTATTCAGGTTGCAGGTTGATTCCATTTTCTTGCTTCTGCAAGAGAGTTGAATTGGGCTTCAAAACAGATAGTCAGAAAAAGGTGTTGAAGCTGTATATAATAGAACAGTAAGTATTGCAAAGACTCTCAATGAAAAAGGCAAAGTTCATCTACACAGCTGTATTTAACAATGCAGCAAGCTGGAGGAAGCACTTGAGAGATTAGGCAAATTACACAGTTAATAGCATGTCCATGAGTTATCGCAGTAAAAGCAGATAGAGTTCCATTATACGGGCGCTTACCCCTCCTTGTATCATTCAGTACTGGTCGCGAAATTACTTCACTGGAGATGTTCTCTAACCGTGAGTTACGGGAGATAACTGTGGTGCTGCTTTGCTTTTATTCGTCCGTTTGGTATTTAGTAGAAATGACTGTATGTTTGGCTTGGGAGTGAGATAAATTTCCTCTAATCCAACACTTCTTGGCGTCTGCAGTTTGGCGCTGTAGTGGCCGTGAGGCCTCACAGGTGATTGCGAGGAGGTTTCCAAACGGCTTCCGGAACAGCGGCTGGAACGCACAGCTACGGTGGCAGAGTTGGCCCAGTAGAGAATGCAGAAGTAAATCACCGCTAAGTCCCAGAGTGTTCAACAGTAAGGGGACACCTTACATTCCTGGCCTAGGAGCCAAAGAGGATTTCGGGGGTGAGTTGGCGTCGGCTATGTCGATGCGTTCCATGCACTTAGCCGTGCACTTCGTCTGGAGGATTCTTCCATCCACCTCGCATGTATGCTTCCTAGCTGATTGAACAAAAATTTACCTTCTGTGGCCAGCCTAAGTATGCATAGCAACTGTTAGATTGGATAGTAAGTGGAATGGCATTGGTTGTTTTACAGCTGGACCTTTTTTGTTTCTCATCAGCCTTCTATAATACACAGTATAGTTAATTCAGACTGGAAGAGAGGCCAGCAAGAGGAGCCACTAAGGTTCTATTGCAGTACACAAGTGTGGACAGTGCACATGCTAAAAGGACAAGAGAGTAGAAAGTACAGAGAAATGACATCATCAGTATGATGCTGCTCCTTTACTGACCAATCACCATGCTCGTGGTGTGTTTTTGACTTTGACTGCTGCTGGTGTAGGTTGAAGATATGGCTGTGCTGTCCAGCAGGGTGTTTGGACCAACAACACAGACTTACACATTTTGTGGTAGGCTAAACATTTCCTATACAGGAATTAAACAAATGTAGGTGCTTGGCTAGAGTTTAGCTTACATATTTAAGCCTGCCTATGAACCTGTGATACCGTGTCAATTTTTTTCTCAGCTGTATGAATTAGCCATTTATGCTGATTACACTATGGGGTTGATTTACTAAACCTGGAGAGTGCAAAATCTGGTGCAGGTCTGAAGAGAAGCCAATCAGCTTCCAGGTTTTTTTTTCAAAGCTTAATTGAACAAGCTGAACATAGATGCTGATTGGTTACCATGAAAAGCTGCTCCAGATTTTGTACTCTCCAGTTTTAGTAAATCAACCCCTATGTATGCAATGAACTGCATCCCAAAAATGGAACGAAAATTGTCACAGTTCTAAATAACACACCAAGCTGCTTTCTTTAACCACTTGATGACCACCCTATAGCAATAAAAGCCCCTCTCACACTGTAGTAAAACACTGGCTAGACACACAGTTAACCCTTTGATTGCCTCTGTTAACCCCTTCCCAGCCAGTGTCATTAGTGCAGTGACAGTGCAACGTATTAGTGTCACTGGTCCCCAAAAAGTGTCAAAGGTATCACTTAGTGTCCAAATGTGTGCCGCAATATCGCAGTCCTGCTATAAGTTGCTGATCGCCTCCATTACTAGTAAAAAAAATTAAAAAAAAATAAAAATATCCCACAGTTTGTGACGCTATAACTTTTGCGCAAACCAATCAATATATACTTATTGGGATTTTTTTTACCAAAAATATGTAGCAGATTACATATTGGCTTCAATTTATGAAGAAATTAGATTTTTAACATTTTTTTAAGGGATATGTTTTATAGCAAAAAGTAGAAAATATTTTTTTTCTGGCATTTTTTTGTTTATAGCGCAAAAAATAAAAAACATAGAGGTGATCAAATACCACCAAAAGAAAGCTCTATTTGTGGGAAAAAAATGACATACATTTTATTTGGGTACAGCGTCGCACGACTACGCAATTGTCAGTTAAAAGTAACGCAGTGCCGTATTGCAAAAAAAGGCCTGGATATGAAAGGGGGTAAATCTTTCGGAGCTGAAGTGCTTACATTTTAAAGTAATTGCAAATGCCAAAAAAATTATTAGCAACAATAAATATTGCTGAACACCGACTCCTGAAAATGACAGTGAAACAAATGTTGTTTTACAAATATTTTACACCGTTTATTGATGGCGCCATTGTTTGTCTATGCATTTATGATATTCATATTATGACATTTTTACTGAACACATTAAAATAAGCCAAGCTGATTAATTTGACAAAGGAAATTAATCTTTTTCCATTTGCACACAATAGATGCTGTTTGTTTTTCTAATCACTTGCAAGACTTTTAACTGAAGATTGCACACAATGTAAAAATAATCTTAGGGAGTTAGCACATAACAGAGACCTTAACATACTGAGCAAAAATTAAGTCCAAGCAGAAAACGATTCTCCATGGCCTGGTTCACACCTATGCATTTTTTAGTGCCTTTTCAGTTTTGCAGAAACAAACTACAGTCAATTTAATATGGTTTCCTATGGATGTAGTTCACAGCTGTGGATTTTATGGAAAGGGCCAGGGACTTTTTTCTGTTTTTTGATTCCATAGACTTCAGTGGATCAAAAGTGTATATTGAAAAACACAAAATGCACCTGCAATACGTAAACTGCAACCTGCATAGGTGTGAATCAGGCCTATGACCTTATTTGCAAGAGATAATTACTTTGCAAGTACGGCTTTTTGCTCTGAAGAGTTGCTTGTTTTTTTTTTTCTAGAGTAAAAATTAAACCGGGTACACACTGATAATTTTTTTACATGCAACCCAGCAGGTTGCACGAAAAAAAAAACCCTGGCAGTTCTGGTCGGAGCCACTGTACTAACCATGAAAGGTTAGTTCAGCAGTTTCCCCCGCTGAGCTGTTGTGTTCTGACAGAGGGATGCCCCCCCCACCTCCTGCCAGAACACTCCTACCAGCGCTCCCTGCCATTGGCTGAGATAGCTGATCGGGAGTCGGTCGGCAGATGGATTTACAGCATGCACGTCCGACAGAAGCCAGCCAGCTGAAATTAGGTTGAAATAGTTTAACCGCTTGCCGACCGGCGCACGCCGATGTACGTCGGCAGAGCGGCACGGCTGGGCAAATGGGCGTACCTGTACATCCATTTGAATTTCCCGCCGTGCCCGTGCGTGCGCGCCGCCAGCGGCGCGCGCGCGCCGGCCGGGAGCTCCGTGAGTCGGGTCCCGCGGACTCGATCGCCGCGGGGATACCCGCGATCGCCTCACGGAGCGGATGAACGGGGAGATGTCGTTGTAAACAGCATCTCCCCGTTCTGCCTAGTGACAAGTGTCACTCGATCTCTGCTCCCTGTCATCGGAGCAGAGATCAGTGACGTCACCCACACAGCCCATCTCCCTACAGTTAGTAATCACTCCCTAGGTCACACTTAACCCCTCCCCGCCCCCTAGTGGTTAACCCCTTCACTGCCAGTGTCATTTACACAGTAATCAGTGCATTTTTAATCGCACTGATCGCTGTATAAATGACAATGGTCCCAAAAATGTGTCAAAAATGTCCGACATGTCCGCCATAACGTCGCAGTCACAATAAAAATCGCTGATCGCCGCCATTACTAGTAAAAAAAAAATTTATTAATAAATATGCCATAAAACTATCCCCTATTTAGTAAACACTATAACGTTTGCGCAAACCAATTAATAAACGCTTATTGCGATTTTTTTTTACCAAAAATATGTAGAAGAATACGATCGGCCTAAACTGAAGAAAAAAAATGTTTTTTTTATATATTTTTGGGGGATATTTATTATAGCAAAATGTAAAAAATAATGCGTTTATTTCAAAATTGTCGCTCTTATTTTGTTTATAGCGCAAAAAATAAAAATTGCAGAGGCGATCAAATACCACCAAAAGAAAGCTCTATTTGTGGGAAAAAAAGGACGTCAATTTTGTTTGGGAGCCACGTCGCACGACCGCGCAATTGTCAGTTAAAGCGACGCAGTGCCGAATCGCAAAAAACGCTCTGGTCAGGAAGGGGGTAAATCCTTCCGGGGCTGAAGTGGTTAAAGTACACCACTGGATTTTGTATTACAATATCAAAAGAAAATTATAATGGTTTGGGCTCAAATTTGTTTACACTTTTTACAAAGTGTATATTTGTAACCAATTTTTTTACTATATACAACATACACACTTTGCTTTACCAATAAACAGTTGATTAATGGAAAATGATTCCCAGGCAGATATGGGTTAGCTAAAGTGACAGCAGAGCAAAAAAAACTTCCTTTTATACCCAGTTCTCTCATTGAAACCTGAACCGTCTCATGAGGGATGAGATATTGCTCTGACTCATCCAATTCTGTGGTTAATTCCAACTATTGATTATTGTACTTGATTTTTCTGGCAATTGGCAATGAAAACAACCTGAGGTTACACCTTCAGGCTTAATAAAATAGTACCACTAACTTTGCCATCTTTTTGTTGCCCTGTGCTAACTTTTTTGCTGCCATCAATTTCCAAAATTACCCTATTTTTTCTTAATATAGTACATTTTCTTAGTTTTAACATTTGCTATGTTTTCGATTTTCCATTGTGAATAAAATATGGGTTTATGAGATTTGCAAATCATTGCATTCTGTTTTTATGCAGATTTTACACAGCATCCCAACTTTTTTTGGAATTGGAGTTCTAATAATTAAATATTTATAAGCAATATATTTCATTGCAAAACAATAAGCCAGGAAATTAGCAACATGATGTAAGGGCAGTGGAAAAAGAAATGGAGGTCTTCTTCAACAGGGATCTGTATGAAATGCTATGCTTGCCAAGAATACAAGTCTTTGAATACGTGAAAATTATTCTTCTACTTTTCAATCATAATGAGAATATATAGAATAACATACTTAATAAAAATTCAGATTCAATTTAACAAATTATAATGCAGATTGTTTTCTTCCTTATAACATGGAACAGCAGCATAATCTTCACTTTTACATCCAGTGAAAACCTATATATCGATGAGAAGGATATTGTGCACACATAGCATAATGGAATTAACACCAATGCTAGTATTTAAAGTTTGTTTCCACAAATACATTTCCAATACTCATTCATGACATGCATGTTAGAAATTTAACAATGGGAGGACCATTCTATAGCACATGAAAATACAGTAATGAAGAAAGGTCCTCAGTAACGGTGCCCAACTTAAAAAAATTATTGGAAAAAGTGGAATGTTACCTCCCACTGGATGGCTTCCCTCTTTTAATACCTGAAATGAATCACTTTTAACAGACAAGGGACATATGGAACCAGTAAACTGCAATGCATTCAGGCTAGTCTTCTGAGGAGTCTAAATGACATTGTGGGAAAAAATTTGATGTTTTTATCAACTGTGGCAAGATTCTGATTCTCAGATTTTTATTTGTGGTAAACCAATAAAGTCCATTTGGCTGAAAAGCCAAGATTTCCATAGGATGGCACATTTCTTTAAGGAAATTATCAAGTTATATAAATTAATATCAAACACACATTTTAATTAGCAGAGCATTATTATGCAGTTGAGAATATTAAAAACAAAAACGAATGCACAAATGGAATGAAAATAAATAGCAAATTAAATGTTCTTTTTTTGCATTATGGGACAATTAGTGTAAAAAGGAAGTCCTTACCTCAATAGATCCTTGATCGATTTTTAAAAGTTCTGCAGCTGTGTGGTCTCTGTAACCTCTGGTTGGACTATTTGGCATTTGTCTTTGATCATCTAAAATTTTCTTACTAAGTACTCTGGCAGCATTTTCTGACAGCGAGTAACCAGGTGGGGCAGAAAGGTCTTGTTTAGAGCTGACATCACCATATTGATCCCTTTGAAGATCTACAGTTATGTGGATAGGACTTGGAGATCTTCCCCTGCCATCCATGTCAGGCATAGTTACAAAGTCTTGCCTGGTTTCTGCTGACCTAGATCTGCTGTTTGGCCTCGACACTTTTTGTAAATGGTCACAATTTACTGGGCTGTGGTCAATTATATTAAACAAGCTTGAAAGTCCATCATTAATTGTTGTATGAACAGGGCTTTCCCTGGTTGTCGTTGACCTAGCCCATGCAGATTCACTGAAGCCTTTTTGGAGAGTGCCAGAAGTAACGCATTTAGTTGGCTGATCTGTTTTAGCAAGTGCTTTCTTCTGCAGTTTTGGAGAACCATATTTAGGAGAACAACAACTTCGTTCAAACTTTGCCTGAACTTTTTCTATAGCTGGAGATATCTGCCTGTTCCTCAGACTACGTGAAGGCGAAGATACAGGAGTAGAAACACCCTTTGGTGTTAGACACTTGTGTGGACTGCTGGTAACGCTTCGTAAAGCCTCAGTTTGCAAACCAACACTAATTGTTTGAGTTGTTTGTGTTCCTGTACTCTTTAAACCATTGGTCTGACAAGCAATGTCTCTAAATTGAGAATCTACTGAGTTTGATCGAATTGCATTTCTAACAGAGTTAGCTACTTCTTTCATGTCATCACTCATGTTCCTTGACAACTCTATATTGTGCAGAGAAGATGCAAAGCTGACAGTAGTGCAAACAGGACGGTCCATAGGGTGTAGGTTACCCTCATTAAAGTCTTTTTGGTGCTTATTGAGATCGCATGACCATCTCCCAAATACCTCTGTAGCACAATTTTTAGCATCAGAAACATTTCCCCTGGGTTTGGTCGCAGAAAAGAGTAAATCTGGGTCCAGGTGCTTCTTCTCATCATTGCCATTGTTTGCAGATTTGTCAAGTCTACGAACCACTGGTGGGCTGTGAAAGACCCTAACCCCCATTCTTTCTGCAACACCGTGGTTTTGAGACAGCTGGTTCTGGCAGTGATCTGGGTTGGTCAAAGTATTTGTTGTCATAGTAACACTTGTGGTAAGGAACCATGAAGATGAGTGGAATGTTTCAGATGAGGATTCAAATTCCAATTTCCCATTTCCAGTTCTATCCCCATATACCATTTTATCACCCTGGCCCACATTATTGTAATCCCAATTCTTGTTAAACTCTTCAATATACTTCAGATCATCAGGAGACAAGGGCGGTGTTAACTCATCCTTGTCGCCAGAAAGATCTAAGTTCTTGTCCGGAAGAAAAGGAGAGCTTTCCATTAATCGATGAAATTCAGACATGGAGGAAACAGACATGACCCTATAAAAAAAAAGGGCATGCAATTATTAAGTAACAGGTCTCCACTGCTGGAACAAATGAGCTATGCACAATTGCAAACATGCAAGACTACAATAATTGCATGTAAGCTAAAAAAAAAGATCCATGGATAAATCCAAAAACTGGGAGCGTGTAAGTAGTAAATTGTCATGCATACAGGTTTAGAAGATCATTCCTATATTTAGGAACATTTAAGAAATACTTACCTCTGCAAACCTCCTTTTTGTGCATCATCCTGCAATAACAAGCAAGACAGTTTATAGGCTTATTAATCCAAAAAATGTTTTTCAATACAATCAATGTACACAGTTAATTATTTATTTTTCATTAGGACAGCACCATACATTCTTGTACATAAATTGTGGAGCTATAAAGCAAATTAACACACAATATGATGCCAACAGATAAATAATGCACAAATTACTAAAAAGAATTATACAAATGAATGATACATGAAAATACCATAATCTTTGCTGCATGGCTACATGGATTACCATGAGAATTGATTGATTTGTACAGGGAAAAAGATACATTTTGTCATAACATCAAATATGACTGCATTCCAAACACTCCAATGCATTGTAGATTGATAGGGCCAATTAAGATTTAAATGAATGCCCGTCTACTTTCTACCAGTGATGTCTGCTGCTAGTGATTCATTATACTAGCATCTACAACCTGTGTCAACATATGTTTTTTCTATCAGGAGGAAAAAATATGGAAAGCAAGAAATCACTTTACATAAACTTGATGCACCAGTTGTAATTCACTATTTATACCTCCCCAAATCACTGCGTTTTAATGGCTTAGTGGTGGCTCAATACCAAGTACAGATTTCACTGGCAAGGTGCTTCATCATTCCTAAATAGCAAATTTCACTATGTGGCTGTCGTTGACTATGTGTTGTTGTATAGGTGACAGGTTCTTAAAATAAACATGCCATTCAAGCAAAAAATAAGCGCTTATTTAGAAATATGATTTTAAGATTGTAAAAGGCATGTCGGCGTGAGATTTGGGGAGATTACCATGTTACAGCTTAAAGTGATTCTAAAGGAAAGGCACAATCAAGGTCCATAAGGTCCATTTTGCTTTTTATTAACAAACATGTTATACTTACCTGCTCTGTGCAATTTTTTTGCACAGAGCAGCCCCGGTCCTTTTTTTTAGGTCCTCCTCCAGCGGTACTGGCTCCTCTCCCCCACCGGTTGCCCCATAGCAAGCCTCCTGCTGTTGGGGCACTTGAGCAGGCTCACTCCTGAGCCGTGCTCTGTGTGTCCATTCACATACACACACAGAGTGCGGCTCCCACTCTCTACTCATTGGCTCACTGGCTATTATTGAAGCCAATGAAGCAAAAGAGAGATCCAGGAGAGCTGCTGCTCTCATGCACATTGCTAGGACAAGATGGGGCTCAGGTAAGTATATAGGGGAGCTGGGGGCTGCACCCAGAAGGTTATTTTACCTTAATGCATAAAATGCATTAAGGTAAAAAACCTTGAACCCTTGTAACCACTTTAATGAGTTATACAACAAAGTGAATTCATTTTAAGTCAGCCATGCCCGTTGTGTTTTATAAAAACCCCTATAAGAAAAGTGGGCAACTCAATCTGTACTTACAATAGTGATATCATAGTTTGGTAAGTTCTATCCCTTTCCCACTCTGACAAAAAATATAAAAAATTGGCTACAGATACAATTTTTCCTTTCAACTTTATGGTATTTTCAAACATATATAAAATAATTGGAAACAGATTTCATAAAATTATTAGGAAGAAGGAAAACATAAAACGTTTTTAAAATGAAATCTCAAAATAAAGAGTTCATTAACGAAGACTTGATAGTTCTGTGCTCTGATGAATAAACGGCACATAGGATTCAGGTATTACCATAAGATACATTCTGTTACTCCATCAGGTAACTGCTTATATTAGTTACAATCCTTTTGCTGTAATGTAAGACTCAGAGCCATACATACTGTGCTCAAACATGGGGCAGCAACAGAAAAGGCGCATTACCTCAGTGGAGAACTTATCACGCTCCAGTTTGTGGGGCTGTGTTAAATCAGTCTCATCAGCAGAATCCAGTGAGAGGGCATCAAAAAAAAGATTCTCAGAGCCACTGCAGCGATCTGACCCCTTCAGCTTAGGCAGTAACTGTTCGTCATACTGCATATCATCAGAGTCAGAAAATGACCTAACTCCATGCGAATGCAGCATAGCGTTGGCTGAATATTCAGCCATGCCACCACCATCATGTTGGTCATCAAGGAAGCTATCTTTTCTTCGAGGACTTGATTCCCTTTGAAGCTGAAAAAGTCAAATACAATAAGTAAATAAGTTTCACTTTCACTATTATTGCATTTAGACCCCTTTCACACTGGGGTGCTTTTCAGGTGTTTTAGCGCTAAAAATAGCGCCTGTAAAGCACCAGCAAAGCGTCTCTCAAGCCACCTCAGAGTGAAAGCCAGAGTGCTTTCACACTGGGGCGGTGCGCTTGTAGGACGGAAAAAAGAGTCCTGCAAGCAGCATATTTAGAGCGGTGAGGGAGCGGTGTATACAGTGCTCCTCCGCTGCCCCTGCCCATTGAAATGAAAGCGTTGCAAAACAGGCACTGCTAACCCTTTCCTCAGCTGCAAGCAGTGGTTAAAAGCGCTCTGTTGGTGGCCGCTATAACAGCTTTACCGCTGACGGACCCGGCTCTCCAGTGTGAAAGGGGTCTCAATTGCTTACATTTTCCAATATACATATAATATTTGGAGTAGGTTCTCTCAGGTCTCTCAACTGAAACTGTGAAACAGACTTGCCTACACACGATCACACCAAAGTCCGATCGTTTAGAACGCGATGACGTACGTTTTTGGTCCGTCCGAATAGCATACAGACGAGCGGTTTTCCCGATAGGAACTGATTCCGTCTGAAAGATTTGAAACATGTTCTATTTCTAGGTCCGTCAGAATTTTAGAAAGAAAAAGTCTGATGGAGCCCACACACGATCGGAATGTCCGACGGAATGATTCCGTTGGTCCTTTTCTGCCGGAAAGTTCGGTCGTGTGTACGCGGCATTAGGGACCCAGGGTCCTCTGCAGTACAGAAGTGGAAGAGTGCATCTGGGATCCCTGTACACTTTCTTCCAATTCTGTACAGAAAAAGGTATGGCTGTCTTATAAAGGGAATGTTCTTGCTGAACCGCCACTGCTTTGGATAAATTAAAAAACAAGAATGCTTCTGTTACCTCCAATGGATTCCAACGTCATTAAAATCACTGACCAACATACCTGCTCTACTTTCCTCAGGAATTCCTTTCTTTGCTTTTCCCATTCATGTTTTTCCTTTTCAAATCGATCCAGCAGCTCTCCCTTCTCCCGACTCCAGTTCTTTTCACTCTGCTGTACCTGCCTGCGGAGGTCCACCACCAACCTGTGGCTCTCAGCAAGCAACTTTTTGTGCTCCTCTTTCTCATGGCTGACAGTCGCCTTGACTTCGCTGGGGCTCAAGTCTCCAGGTACTTTAGGCCTCCTTACTTCATACTGCAAAAGGAAAACAAACATAAATATAAAAAACTGTAGTCCACGTGTTATCATGTCTAAACTATATATTCTGAATACATATAATACATATATACTCCAAATATTATGTAATACATATCAAAACCAATTCCGTGTTTACATTTTTGGGCTACAAGAGCCTAAAGTATTTTTTTAGCTTTTTTTACAAAAAGTCCACCTACCCAGAGACTGAAGGATATTGTGACATGGCTGGACCATGTGGAAAAGCCCCCCAGTCCCACCCCCTCCACCCATTCTCTTTTGCTCCCAGGCAATCCTTTACTATTGCTCCTCCCACAAGCTATTCTCTCCTTCTACTCTTCCCCACTTATTTTTCTTTTTCTTTCCTCATTATTTGGATGCCCTCGCGAAAATTCTCAAATTTCTCTTCTTCCCCCCGCCCCCCTTTTTTCCCTCTCTCTATACCACATATAAAAGTCTAGTACACATGAGCTGAATGTCAGCCGACATCGGTTGGTTCAATAGAAACCGTCTAACATTCGTTCTGTGTGTACGGCAGCTGGTCCTACAGAAGCCGGCCATTCGCTCGCCTTCTGTTGAAGGCTCCTGACCAAAAAAGGTTAACCGAATGGCTGTTAACCGGAATGTTCTTGTCGTGGGGTGGGGCGGTGGGTCCTTCAAACTTTAGGGGGGCCAGGTTGTGGCCAGTAAGGGTAGAAAATATCCTGGGCCCAGTATCTGTGAGAATAAACATTGCCTCAGGGTTTGTGGTCAGGAGGTGGAGGAGGAGTAGTGCCTCATCATTGGTATTAGTAGGAGTGATAGTACCCCATCATCGGTATCAGTGGAAGAAATAGTGCTCCATTGTTATTGTCAGTGGGAGGAATATTGCCTCATATCATTGTCAGGAATAGTGATAAGGCTAGACAAAGGCTAAACAAAGGCCGCAGTTTGGAGCCCCCTGCTCTAGTGCCTATTAGAAAGTGTAGCCTACCTGCCCCCAATGACCTACGCTGACCTCTTATTCATTCTCTAAACACATGCACATCTAAATCCAAAAATAAAACATATTTTATGTTAAAAAAAAAAAAATCGGGTAAAAAATATTTCCTCTCAAAGGAAATTCCTATTATAAGCCCTGGTTCACATTGCAGCGTTTTGGCATGAAATTTGACCAAATCGGTGGCTACTGCCAGCAATGGCACCGTCCGAATTGGTGCGACGCAGCACCGATTCCCAAAAGTAGTTTCTGTACTACTTTTGGCGACTTCGGGGTGTGATTTCCATGGACATCTGTGCAGAAACTGGCTGAAATCACCCCCAAAGTCGGAACTGACATACGGGAATGCAATCATGCAAGTTCAGCTGAACTTGCACGATTTCATTCCCGCTGTCAGTGTGAACCTAGGCTAAAGCTAATTTGTGCCACAGGATCCTGGGACTTTCCAACATTTTGAATAGGCCTACTGTGGTTAATTAGGGATACTACTATTGTAACAAGCAATGTTTCATTATGTCTTTTGAACATGCAACACATTAACAGGAAAGAGTGATGTACTGAGAGAGACAAAAAAAATCCACAAAACCACAGAAATAGGATCAAAAGAACAGCAACAACACAACACAATAAAAGAATGGTCAATAGCTGTGCACAGAGCAGTTGAATTGTATGAATCAGATATCATTGCTTCCCTATGTTGGTGGAAAGAACTGGTGTGATAGTTTTCTGCAAAACACTCTGGAATAGGATTATTATATTTATTATCATAAATAGAGTATATTGTATTGGGTGTCTGAATACACATTTTGGAAGTATACTGGAGAATAAATATTGCAATATTTTCTATTCTCTGGGACTCCAAACCTTATATAATCTTACCAATCCCCCTTACGACACTGCGCAAGTGTTCTCTAAATATATAAACGATTTTATTCATGAGCACAGTGACTTAAATGTCACTCTAATGATCATGACACATCTTTTAATTAAAAAGAAAAAATGACTTCACAGTGAACACTGCATATGGTAAAAAGGCAGGAAACATGAGATCACACTAAGCAGACACTGTCTGTCTCAGTGAACGCCCTAGAAACGGATTTATAATCCAAACATCACATTAGAGGTCAGCATTGGCATGAAACAATCTTGTTTCAGATAGTGAAGTGATTTTGCACATCTTTTTTGCACATATACACAATTAGAGCGGTCAACAAAGTGAAGCCACTTGGTGTGTGTGTGCATATATTATATTTATGGTCGTGGCCCTATGACTGAGAGAGATGTGGATCACATAAACATATACAACATAAATAGACCTGAAGTGTGCCTTGGTGGTCTGGTTGGTATGCCAAGAAAAGGGGGCATACCCAAAGTTAGTAATGGGTGGTTTATGAAGAAGGATCTGCTAAGAAGTGCCCTGAAAAAGGGAAGGGCGGGAGGGTATCGCGCACTGGAACCGACAAAGAGCATGGGCGAGTGGGCTGCTTAAATACCCTCTGGGCTCCTCCCATAAATTCCGGCCACCATACTGGCCTCCTTATTTATGGTTGCGGCCCTATGACCAAGAACGATGTGGATCACAAACACGCAACAAGATTTACAACATAAATGGACCTGAAGTGTGCCTTGGTGGTCTGGTCGGTATGCCAAGAAAAGGGGGCAAAAGACTCAGATAGGGGAATAACACTTTATTGATTCTCGTGGTTACTGAGCCAGCTTGGTGAAGGCTTGTGCCATTTCTTCCTTAGGATTTGGGATGTATGTGGAAAAACAAGCGGACTTCCATCGGCCTAGTTTCTTGATTACGTGGTCTGGTACGCCATGTTGGCAGGCAGCTGAGACTGCTCCAATCCAGAAGGAATGTCCAGAGAACTGACTGAAGCCCAAAGTTGCTTAGGAGGATCCTGACATGCTTGATAAACTGGCTGCCACTCAAAGGGCTGGTTGGAAAGGGTAGCAACAAGCTACCATCAGATGGGTAGATGGGACAGTAGTCGGTCGAGCATCATCATTGTGCACCAGGCGTTGTTAGTCTAAAACAGGTTGATTTCAACCCCGGGGCCAGTTTGTTACGTTTTGCAGACTGTGAGATGAAGGGTGTAATGGTTTAGAAAGCGAGTCAGGTGGCGTCGGAGCAGTGTCTGACTGCCGAAGCCGCTGACAGTAAATTCACTAGGTTGTAGGAAATCGTAGAAGGCCTGGTAGATGGCCGCTTGGATGACTAGGCTGGGCAAAGCTCCAAATGGCGAACGAGTAAGGATTTCAGTCCTTGAAGAGGGCACTTGTGATAGGTAGGCGTTTGCCACTGACTATGGGTTGGTGCTTCAGTATGCCCCGTAGGAGGGGCTTGACTGCATGGGCCGAGAATACTGATGGTTTACTGGGGCCCTGTAAGGACAGGAAATGCTGGACGCCAGCTAGGTATAGACTGATAGTGTTGTGGGAAAGGCTAGGATGTGTCTAACGTCACCTATCGCTGCTCCAGGGCAAGAGGCCAAAAACTTGCGGTAAGTGTTCCAAGCAGTGCGATAAGCCATCAGTATGTTGCGTGCTCCAAATGGATGAAACGGCAACCCCATGGACAGTGAATCTTATAACCAGTGAAGCCTATGTTGAGTGATATCGGACAACGACTGACAGCGGCTCGGAGGCTTGGATTTGCAAATGAGTTGTATGTTTGACAGAAGGAACTTATGAATGTAATGTGCCGAATGATGTCGGGATAACAACTCAGAGGCAGGTTTTTTACGAAAGGGATGCAGGATAGGAAGCCGCCTCTGCACTGAGAACCGAGCTACCGAACACCGCCAATGGCTCGGTTCTCTCACCGAGTGGAGAGCTGCTGCCTGTCAGTCAGCATCTCTCCTGCTCTGCTCCTCCACACTCACTGGAGCGCTGAGCTGTGAAGGGGTGGGAAGCGGCCATCTCAGCAGCTCGTTGAGACTGCCATCGATCCAGGCAGCTGGCAAGTCCAGACTTCCTATGTCGGGATGACGCGCTGCCTGGACTGATTCCAGTGATGTCAGCGGAGAGTGGACTTCAGACCGCTCTCCGCTGAAAACGGGTCACAGGTGTGCAAAACCATTTCCATTCCTGTGACCCATAGCAGAAGCCCAGCCTAAAAAGCTCAGGCTGGACTTCTCCTTTATATAGAAAAGAATCAAAGAAAAATCTCCTCAAAAGGAATACCGGTGGAAATAAAAGCTAAAAATAACTTCTAACCTTTCCAAGCAAAGTATCCCAAACTAACAGCATAAAAAGCATAAAAGTGTTAGTAGGGTTCATTAATGATAACATTTTGCTTGTTTGGACAACAGTACTTCTAAAATCCATATTAAAAGAAGGAGTGAATTATCTAAGGCTCATCAAGAAATATTTGTTATACAGGATTTATAGAATGCCAACAGTTTGCGATGCACTTTACAAAATATAATGATTCATAGAAAATGATTTCTATAAATATTAAGCCATGCAACATACCATTAACATTAATCATAATGGAAAATAAAAAATTATCTTTTTTAAACCTAGAAAAAAAAATTTATATTATTGGGTGCCTATTGCTCATAATGTAATCAATTCATCTGACTACTTTTATTGATAATTCACATATTTGCATGCACCTGTTTCTTTATACTCGGGTGTAAGAGTTATTAGAGTTTGATTGCACTCCAGAGTTTTGATTCATTTCATTACACGTCTGATTTGACAAAAACCTTTCATGAAATTTGCAGAACAAATGCTTCCTGTAATAGCAGACCAGTCAATGCTTGCTTTCTCTCCTTGTGCAGGGTGACTGGTCTTGTGTCCTTGTGTCCACCCCCTGTAGTTTTCTGCAGGGGGAGGACATGATGGGCCCCTCCCACAGCTCTGCTCTATGAATAGCCTATGTACAGCCCAGTGATGATTTTTTTTTAAATAATTTTTTCCCAAAAAAATTGCATTTGAAAGACCGCTGCGCAAATACAGTGTGACATAAAAATATTGCAGCAACCACCATTTTATTCTCTAGGGTGTCTACTAAAAAAATATATATAATGTTTGGGGGTTCTAAGTAATTTTCTAGTAAAAAAATTATTTTAACTTGGAACCAACAAATGTCAGAAAAAGGTTTAGTGTTTAAGTGGTTAAACTTTTTTCACTTTCACATGAAGTCTTTTCCATTGACAAATTGTTACAATGTTTACACTTAGTTCAACTGATAAAGAATGTTTTGATTCTTGGCAGGCTGCCCAGTTTTTCTCTTCCTTTCTTTTGACAGCTGTGGCTTCAGAAGAGCAGAGAAAATGATTTGCATAGAAAGAATCGGGAAACACTTTAGTCAAGATTGCGATAACGATTCTTGACGATTAATCGTGCAGCTCTACTGTTTGTACAAGGTAATATCTGGGTTTGCAAAGGTATTTGGCACACACACAGAGTTAAATTGATATCCTTTATGTCTATTGAAGAAGATATGTAAATTAATATTTTTCTGCTTGGAGTTCAGCCTTAAATCACAATACCCCAGGATAATTAGTGCTTATCACCTCATAATTCATGTAATTACAGACTAGAGACTGCATGTTACCACATACAAGGGTTTTGAAAGGATTTATTTGGTAGTACAGTGCACTTTGGTTTGAAGCACAGAAATGAGGTTAATCTCTATTGTAATCTATATTTAATCTTGCTCTGTCTCGCTAATCTTTTCCCTCTGGGTACATCTGTACAGGCAGCCACAGCCTAGTTGTTTATGGGTTCAGATTTACATTGCAGACGCAGAAGGTTTTCAAGTTGGTTTCTCTTCCTCATAACTACTTTTCCAAACAAACAAACCACTGGCTACACTTCAATGGTTTCTTTAATTCATTTAATTAAAAAAATGATAATATAGGTAGTGTATAAATCTGCAACTAAAGCTGACCATACACCAATACAATGAACGTCTGATTCTTGCTAAATCGGGAAATCTTTGTTCCGTGGGTGGCCCTCTCAGCACCGCTCAGATCAAGAAAGGAGAGGAGCTGAAAACTGTTGGCCCAACAGCACCTGCATACAATCAGGTGCAGACACTCTTTAGGTAATCTGACAGCCATGGGTGAATAGCCGGCACTGCAGATTCATCCATTCATACTGTTTACATGGACGGAATCAAGCAATCTTAATGTGTATGGTCAGCTTTAGTTTGTTGAAGAAATGTATAGATTGGGATAAAAGTAGAGAAGAATTAGAACTCTTGTCAAGTTTTTATTGCTGTACTGCTTTCTCCCCATTTGAGAATTTAAACCTTTATATTCTGTGGCCACTGGAATTATTGGTGACGGGAAATCAAGT
This sequence comes from Aquarana catesbeiana, assembly GCF_042186555.1. Classification (NCBI taxonomy): domain Eukaryota; kingdom Metazoa; phylum Chordata; class Amphibia; order Anura; family Ranidae; genus Aquarana; species Aquarana catesbeiana. Next base: position 458,670,777 of record NC_133328.1, read on the forward strand.
TTTCACAGTTGTCACCAGATCAAGAGATAAGGGTAAATACACCAATGGGGACAACCTGTTTTATTAATACATTTCTAAGAGGGTAAACAATTTGTACTTATTGTAAAATATGACTCAAGACTTTTTCCTTGAGGGGTCATTCACAATTTTTGCAGAAATGTGTTCAAAATCTTAATGGCACTGCCATGCATCTTGTTAAACCGTGTGCTGTCACATGCACCAAAACGCATGGTAACACAGAACAATGTATTTTGTTGTAGTGCAATTTTAAAAATGGGTCAGGCACTACCTATGTGCATTTTTTGCACATAGGGCAGCCCACTAAAATTAACTGACTGCCCTAAACGAAATATGTGAAACGTGCAAATAAGAGCATGAGCTCTGTTGCACCTGCGGAGGTGTAAACAAAGCCTTAGTGTCAATACACAAAGCTGTATGGATGGTTTTACATGTGTTTTTTAATTTACTTCATAGCAGTCAGTGCACAAAAATCTTCAATTCATAACAAAAAAATTTCTACGTCAAATACTTTTGCAAACCTCTATTCTCCCCATCAATCTGACTGCAATTCCCAACTCTTAAAGGATAAGTTCCCCTTTTGAACATATTACATATTCCATCTGTATTTAGGGTGGAACGTGCAATATGTTCCAGCTCCAGTTCCCTCTCACCTCCCCTCTGTGTGACAGCAGGATCTTCTCCCTTCACCCGCTGTCAGAGTTTGAAAAAAGCATGGCCATGTGAGGCTCCTCCCACACAGCCACATCATTCATTTACAGAGTTCTGTGAACTAATGAACTACAAGGTGGCAGCGGACAGCTTGTAGTTCTCAATAAACTGCAGGGGCGCTGGTGAGCCCCTCTCGTAGTCCATTGAGTCTTGTTGCAATTCAGTAACTGTCTGCCCATACAGTACAGGCAGAGAGCTGTACTGAATGTCAGCTAAGATCCTGGCAAAAAAATCCTAAATGCACATTTTTTATCTGCAAAAAGATTTAGTCTTTTTTTTTATTTTTTATAAAAGGTGAGCTTAGCCTTTAACGTAAAAGCCATGAGTTGCTGTGTAAATACAAGCTCTGGAAGCTGGAAGCCGCTGCTGTAAGAAAAAATGTCTGACAGAGTGTATATGAACACCATTCAGACGCAAAACTAATACAAAGTAAAGCCAAGTACTCACTGGCCAAAAATCGTCAGGAACAGGGCAACTTTCGATCAGTGTGTGCAGCAGTCTGTCTGACAGAAGCGACCAGCTTTTGTCGGAAGGACATGCTGGAAAACCATCATCCGATCAGCCACTGGCTGCAAGTACTGATGAGTATAATTGGAGGGGAGGGTTCCCCCTTGTCAGAAAACAATAGCACAGCAGGAGAGATCGCCTTGTGTTTGTTTGGCGATCTGTCAGGTTTTTTTTTTTTTTTTATTTAACTCGCTGGGTTGAACGTAATAAAACGTTTTTGCGTCTTTCGTTTAACTTGCTTAAAGTGGTTGGAACCCTAAAAAAACTTTAAAAAATAATTAGGCCCTGTTCCTTTAAAGTGGTTGTACACCCTGTACAACCACTTTTACTTACAGGTAAGCCTATATTAAGGCTTACCTGTAGGTGCTTGAAAAATCTCCTAAACCGCCACGGTTTAGGAGATATTTACTAAAAAAACGATCGCCGATGTCATCGGCGCATGCGGCCTTTAGAAAGGGCAAATCGTGCCGTTTCCATTAGGGGTCATGCCATGACTGGCGGCTCCACGTCACACGACTCCGGCCAGTCACAGAGCCGGAGTTCACGGCCCCCGGAAGGAAGAGGGGCGAAGATGGAAGCTCCCTGCTCATGGGGAATAAAGAGGAAGTAAAACCCACCAGGGTTTACTTCCTCTTTAAGTCTTGCTGTATAGCACAATGCTTCTGCTATGTCATTTTTCCCTGGTTGATCCTGCCAGTTCCTGTGTCCTCCTGCCTCTGCTGACCACGGTAATCATGGCTGCTGTGCCCTTATTTCTGTGGTCAGTTTACATGCCTCTGTCATCTCTGCCTCTGTCATCTGCAGCTCTCATCTGTCCTCTCTCCCCCTCCCTCCCTGTCATCATGAGAGTGCCTCTCCTGCCCGCCCCTCCCGTTAAAGTGATTGTAAAGATGTAAGTAGTGATAGTGATAGTTGAAAGGAAAAGGAAAAGGGAAAGATGTTTATAAGAGCTGATTAGGGTAAATTAAGGTTCAAAATGTAGTTAAATAATGACAAATTTTATTCAAAAATAAATGTTAAAATGATTGCAAAGTATGTGTATTTGTGTGTGTATGTGACTTTACATGTATCCCCTCTCGTTATGCTGCCATTCACTACAGCTGATTTGTTTTTTAAAATTGAAAATGTTAAATACCTTTTGTCACACTGCAGCTATGTGGTCAAGTGATCCCCCTGTGCTGGCCGCTCCTGATCTATGGAGAGAAGTAGGAGGGGCTGAGATTCCCCTCTGCTGGCTGACGTCACAGGGGAATCTCGGCCCCTCCCGCTCCTCTCTATAGATCAGGACCGGCCAGCACAGGGGGATCACATGACCGCACAGCTGCAGTGTGACAAAAGGTATTTAGCCGTTTCATTTTTAAAAAACAAATCCGCTGTGACGAGAGGGGATACATGTAAAGTCACATAACACACACATACACATACTTTGCAATCACTTTAACATTTATTTTTTAATAAAATTTGTCATTATTTAACTAAGTTTTGACCCTTAGTTTACCCTAATCAGCTCTTATAAATGTCTTTCCCTTTTACCTTCAACTATTATTTTTGGGTTGATTTTTTTTATTTCTATTTTATAGCCTATTAAAATTTTTCCACAGGGGGTCTACAGGTGTGAAAGTGAATGTAATTTAAAAAAGTACCTGTGTTTTCCTAAAACTCAGTAAATTGCTAGCAGGGCTGTGCGCACGCATTAAGAATTCATAAGATCATGTATCGAAATTCAGCTTATTCAGTAGGAACCGCCGAATTTAAATCTGTGTGTAGCCCTGTCTGTTCAACAGAAGCTGATCGTTAGACCAATAAACATATTTATGGACAATAAATTCACTTGCGTTGCCTGTTTTTCTTTGTGTATATTCTCAAACATATCACTATTACTTTCTTAAAAATCAAATAAGCTGTTCACTAGTGTCAGTTCATTTTGCAGTTATTGGTAAAAACATTGAGCATGCGCGGGGGCAGGAGGCGGAGCCTAGCGGAGCAGACATGCATTGTTAGAGCTCCACACCGCTGAGGAGAGAAGAGAAGGACAAAGCGGAGCCTGCAGGCTCAAAAGGTATCCATTTGAACCTTTTTGCCCCAGGGAACAAACTGTGAAAGTTTGGGCAGGAAATATGGTACTGGGAGGAAACCGTGGCAGAAATAAAAATCACCTCACAAAGAGCTCACAGGCACTCACTGCAGCTGAAGCAGCTCCAGTCACCTCACAAGATACAGCATCAGGGCGCTCTCACAGACAGAAAATGTCACAGCAAGACTCTCCATTTGAGTCAGATACAGAACAAATCCTCTCACAAACTTCTCCACAAGCCTCCTCAGTATCCCCAGTAATATTATTACAATTTGAAAAGATGCTTCATAAGGCTTTAAAACAAACCTCAGACCAAATAACAAAAAGCCTAACCAATGAAATAAGAGAGCTGGGAAACCGCACCGCAGCCCTAGAAATAAAAATGGATGAAATTGAAATTACAACCCAAGAAAATATAACAGAATTGGAACAATTAAAAAAAGAGAATTTAATACTTCAAACTAAGCTCGAAGATTACGAAAATAGAGCCAGACGTTCAAACTTGCGCATAAGGGGAATACCTGAAACTGTGACAGACCTGCAATCTACTATTACTGCTCTATTACAAGAACTAAAGCCAGATATCCCTATTGAACGTTTAGAACTGGACAGAGTACACAGAGCCCTCACAGCCAAAAAGAAAGATGGACCCCCACGTGATATAATCACAAAATTTCATTATTACAGAACGAAAGAACAAATACTAATTGCTGCAAGAGAAAAAAAGGAACTTAATTTTCAAGGACACAATTATCAAATTTTTGCTGACCTATCCCAACTTACTATTACTAAAAGACGATCCATGAAACCCCAACTAATGGAACTGCAACGCCACAACATTATGTATCAATGGGGCTTCCCCTTTTCAGTCAGATTTAACTACCAAGGTACAATTTACAGAAGCAGATCAGCAGATGAACTACAACAAACCCTTTTAAAATTAAATCTGACAGAACCCACAAGCAGCAACACTCCCACACGCAGAAGAATGGCATCATCTTCACCTTTAGGCAGCACCCAGAAAATTTCAGAACAAAATGGGAATCATCATTCTCACAAAAGAGGCCGTTATGCCACATCATCCATGGACCAAGAAGATTCAATGGACTGACATCCTAATTCCTGATATCTCTTCATTTATTATACTAAGAGATGGTTTTCTATAAAAAACCTGTATTTATAACTGAATGTAACTGCATTCTGATAGTCACACACTGTGTGGGATCATGTTACATTCCAGTTATATTTCTTATTACTTCTGATTCATATAGCCTTAGAATATATAAGTGAAATAAGGAAATTCTTGTTCAGTTATATATTATCAGGTAATAACAATAGATTTATTACTTTTTAGGACAAATATGTTCAATAATCCAGAAGTAATGGAAGCTTTTTCTTTCTTTTCTTAAAACAAATATATTATTACCTAACTAGTTCCTAGAATTATGTTTTTGTTTATTCTAATCTGAAGCAATACAACCTCAATTTTATGAGTTAACATATCTAAACAGTTACATATGAATAAAATATGTAATTGTTTACTCTAAAAGGGTTAAAATCCCCAAATAATTCAAACTATCTTCATCAATACCAAAGTTATTAACAGTACCTTTCTAACTTAATTATTTAGCCTAGGGCAAGACTAACCATATACAACCACCCTGGAATAAATAATTTCAACAAAAACTATATTCTGCACTCCAATTAATGAAACATCATTTTGATGTCTTTTGACATAGCACTTCTCTCCTGTAAGCGGAAGATCCGTGTACCCCCATTAGCCCTTCTCATTTTCCCAACCATATTATGTGGGAGTGTGACGAAGGCACTTATTCCCCTGAGAGAGATATTTATTCTCTTTCACGGGTAAATTGTGATTACTTGCAAAAAATAATTTATACAATGTATCATCTAATCTCATATGTTTTTTGTTTACTCTTTACTCCAGAATTCACTGGTTTCTTTTCTATCTATTCATCTCTTCAGTCCACACAGGTTGATCTGCGCAGTCAGCTCTGCATAACAAAAAGTAAGTCAAAACTATTTGATCTATTGCCATGGCACCACTGAATATACTTTCCCTGAATGTTCAGGGAATAAATGTCCCTCAAAAAAGGACCAAAGCCTTCCGTACTTTCCATAACAAGAAGGCTCACATAGTATGCCTCCAAGAAACACACTTCACCAAAGATTCTACTCCAAAATATATTTCTCCTTTTTATCAACAAATTTACACGGCTTCTGCCTGTACCAAGCAAAGGGGAACTCTAATTGCATTTCACCGATCCACACCATTCACCTTATCATCAGAAATTAAAGACCCAGAAGGTAGATACCTGACACTCATGGGTTATATAATGGATACAGCAATCACGGTGATTTCCTACTACGCTCCTAACAAACAACCTACACCATTCCTCTCACATATATTACAAGTGATTAATACACACAAAATAGGAACAGTGATAATGTGTGGGGATTCGAACCAGGTCCTCCTCCCATTTCTAGATAAATCACCTTTTACACCATCCAAAATAACCTCTAGATTACCTTTTTCTCAACTTCTTTCCAAATACAATCTGGTAGATTCATGGAGAGAAAGTAACCCAATGAAAAAGAAATTCACTTATTTCTCGCACCCTCATCAAACCTTCACCAGAATAGATCATATTTTTCTAACAATAGGAATGATACCAGAAATTATTGCATCAGAAATAATTCCGATTCCGTGGTCTGACCATAATGCAGTATACACCACAATAGCCTCAGCCATACCAAAAGCGCATGACCCAACGTGCTACTTACCGGACATAATGCTCAAACACCCACTACATCAGATGGCCATTGAACAAGCTTTAAAGGAATACATATCAATTAATAATACAACAGACATCTCCCCAATAACACTGTGGGAAGCTCATATGCCTGTCTTGCGTGGTACAATACAAAGACAAATGGCACTATTTAAACGGGAACGCAAAAATCTAGCAAAAAAACTATAACTCAATTTTAATGCAGCCTACATATCATTTCAAGATAATCCATCCCAGAGTACAAAATCTCATCTGGAAAAATCTAGATTGGAATACGATCTATTTCTCACTGAGTCAGTTGATAAATCCCTCAAACGCTCCAAACACAATTTCTACATGAATACAAACAAACCAGGTACATATTTGGCTCGGGCATTAAATTCAACTAACAAATCTTTCAAACCAATACGTTTGAAATTATCAAAAAATGTTTACACTTGTAATCCAGTTAAAATAGTCCATAAATTTCACTCACATCTCGCAACTTTATACAAGACAAACAATGAATTTAATCCTACAGAGGCTGAATCCTTCTTCTCAAAAATAACCTTACCTGTGTTATCTCAGAATCAAAAAAGCAGTTTGGATGAGCCTATAACTATAGATGAAGTTGCTAACGCCATAAAAGACCTAAAACTTAACAAAAGACCAGGCCTAGACGGCTACTCGGCTTTATACTATAAAACATTCTCAGAAATACTCTCTCCCATTCTCACTGAAACTTTTAACAAACTTCTAGATGGACATTCTTTTCGGCAAGAAACACTAATGACAATTGTTTGTATGATCCCAAAACCCCTTTCTGATGATACTTCCTGTGTGAATTATCGGCCTATCTCTCTGTTAAACCTCGATATTAAATTATTAGCAAAAATAATAGCAAAACGCCTCAATAGCATTATAGGAAGATTAATACATAGAGATCAAGTAGGCTTCATGCCAAATAGACAGGCAGGCGATAATATACGCAGGGCAGTGTTATTGGCACATATTGCTAAAAAACGGAAAATCCCTTTATGTTTTCTATCTCTCGATATTAAGAGGGCATTTGACACAGTATCCTGGCAATATATGCAATATTCATTACAAAAATGGGGTTTTGGACCCCACTTTTTAACATGGATCAAAGCATTATATAATAAACCCAAAGCCTATATAAAATATGCTGGATACAAATCTGAAGCCTTTAATATCGAAAGAGGTACCCGACAGGGTTGCCCATTATCTCCCTTATTATTTGCCCTTATACTCGAACCCATGGCCCAATACATCAGAACAAACCAAACTATAACTGGCATTGAAGTAGGAGGTATTACACACAAATTATGTATATTTGCAGACGATATATTACTTTTTCTATCATCACCACAGGTCTCTGGTCCTAACTTAATACCAGCTCTTGATGGATTTGCAGCCCTATCCGGCCTTATGATTAATCCTAAGAAATGCCTAGTGCTTAATATTTCACTCACGAACATGGAATTGATCCCGGCTAGGGCTGCACTCCCATTTACATGGGCAGAAAAATCAATCCCATATCTTGGAATTCATTTAACAGCATCTCATTCTGATTTATTCTCAACCAATTATCCTCCTGTATTAAGATAGATCACAAATCTAATAAAACAATGGTCGCAACTTCCTTTATCCTGGATAGGGAAGATTAATGCAATCAAAATGACTATTCTACCCAAATTGCTTTATCTATTCAGAGTCTTCCCTATTCCAATTCCTTCCTATTTTTTGAGAATAGTACAAAAAAGAGCAACTTCGTTTATATGGGGCTCTTCTAAACCACGTATACCTATACACACACTACATCTTCCCAAAAATAAAGGAGGCCTGGGATACCCTAATTTTACTAACTACTACAGAGCAGCACATTTGGCCAGTCCGTCCAAATACCATGCAAAACAGGAAATCCCATTATGGGTATTTATAGAGGCTTCAGAAAATGACCCTCTATTAATATCAAATTTATTATGGCTTGATCCTAAAGACCGCTTTAAAATTCATAATCCCATAACTAAACACTTCTTATCTCTCTGGGATAAACTAAAAACCAAATATCAGTTACAATCTCCACACAATCCTCTCCTTTCTTTTATCAGAAATCCGGCATTTTATCCGGCATGGATCTACCCAAATTCTTTTAAAGCTTGGACAACATCAGGCATTCAGACACTAAATGACTTCATAGCATCTAAATCATTCCTTTCATTCCCATCGCTTAGAGAAAAATATGATCTACCAAACTCTGAGATATTTAGATATCTCCAAATCAAAAATTTCTATACACCATTCCTAAAGGGGGATACACCATTATCCCAATTATCCATTTTTGAATCAATCTGTACAAAAGATCCATTTGCTAAAGGTACAATTTCATCACTTTATAATCAATTATATGGAGTAGCAAATCTTAATAGACCCTCTTACGTTCAGAGGTGGGAGGAGGACCTGGGACGAACTTTAGAAGACACGGACTGGTCTAGCATATGGCTCACATCTAAGTCATCTTCACCCAACATCTTAGCACTGGAGACAAATTATAAAGTCCTAACTCGCTGGTACCTTGTACCCGCTAGAGTGGCAAAATATTCACCTAATACCTCAGCTCTTTGTTTTCGAGGATGCCCAGAAATAGGCACATATTTACACATATGGTGGACGTGCCCAGTAATCCAAACCTTCTGGAAGGAAGTCTTCGTGATTGCATCTAAAATATTTAAAAAAATAATACAACCAGATCCATATTTAACTTTACTTAATCTAAAACCGGAATGGTTAACACTCTCTCAATTCAAACTTATGATCCAACTAATAACGGCTGCAAAACAAACAGTGGCCAAGGCATGGAAATCTCCTACATTGGTACTAGTAGAAACAATTCACAGAATGAATAATACAATGTCCCATGCTAAGATGGTAGCCATCGATCAAAATCAAATTCCAAAATTTGAAAAACTTTGGCATCCTTGGATAAAACAACAGTTCCTGTCAAACTTCAATGACTCTGTCCTGTTGCCATGGTAACAGATTAAATGACTTACAGAGACACCCATTCTAAGGCTTCAAAGAGAACTAAAAAGAATAATAAACTGACGAGCGGGACAACCTTGTGGACCATACCTCTACCTTTCAACCCTTTTTTCTTCTTTCTCTTTCCTTTTCTCCACCTTACGATTAAAGCTCATTATCAGAATTTATTTGACCTATATACACTCTACTTGTAAACAATATGTATAGTAGGTATAAATCATTTGAATACCTACAAAAGTAACTAAGGAAATGATATATATCTTTAATTTAGGTTTACGTGAACCCAATGTTTAATATTTGAAATTTCATGATATTTACCTATATAAACCCTACTGTAAAACAATGAGCTTACTTTATAGATCCTTGTAAACTTACTTTATGTATCTTTATAACATTGTATACTCAATAAACTTCTTTTGACAAGGAAAACATTGAGCATGCAATACATTTAGTACAAAAAGAATCATTCAGGGTTTGATAAATTGCAAATGAGCAGGTTTTTCCTTAGGTTACCTGCTCCAGACGACATCTTAGCTCTGTCCCTTCCATCTCCCAAGTAGCTTTGTCTTCTGCAAACTGCTGCTGAATTTCATGTCTATCCATGGCTTCATCCCGCAACTCAGATCGGAAATCATCCACTAAGCCCTTTAATGCAGCAAGGAGGCGATGATTTTCACTTGCCTATAAAATAAAAATACTTAATGATACGTAATACTTTTTTTTAAAACATACAATTCATGAAAAGTGTGTATTAAATAATCAGGAGCGTTGCATATTAAATGAAATAGTTAAATTGAACACATTTTCATGCCCGAAAACACAATGAAATTCTATGGCAGTGCAAGATACATAGCCAGGTAAACATGCGCATTAGATTGTATGAAAGCAGTGTGTACAGCAAGATACTGAGAAGTTTTCAGCAAGCTTTTGCAAAGTAGTGCTAAATCTTACTGAAGCCTGGTAGCAGTTTGTTTAAAGGGACACTGTTTAACCTCTCTAAACTAGAACTGAATGGTACTTTAACAAACTGAGTACCAGCCTGTATATAGCCCTTATTACCAGTTTTCAGTTTTATGATGGTGTGACTGACAGTTACTCGGTCATGCAAGAGAGTACTCAAATGAATTTTATATAACTTTTTTGAGACACAGAGCTTTCTTTTGGTGGTGTTCATTAACCACAGTGTTTTTATTTTTTACTATGTAGAGGAAAAAAGACTACAAAAATGCTGAAAGGAAAAACATTTCCCTTACTCTCTGTTATAAAACATAGCAAATAAAAATTGCTTATAACAGTGATCATCAAAAAAAATAAAAATAAATCCATTATCAACCCCCCCTCAAGAGAAGTACAGTCACTTAGGTGAGAGTGCACTGCTCTAAAAGAGTACTGTCTACTTTACAAAAAGAGGTCACTTGGGGGATATTTGTACTGTTCTGGCATTTTGGAGCATCAAGGAATGAGATGTCAGTACATCAGGATTGATCTTTCAAATACATAGAACATAGTTTGTAGACTAACTTTCACACAGACTAAATAATATACATTGATTTGGGCTATTTTTCCCAAAGAAATGTAGCAGACTACATTTTGCCCTAATTTATGAAGAAACATTATTTGTTTGCAACATTTTATAGAAACTAAGAAAAAACTTGTTTTTTCAAATGTTTTGCCCTTTTTTTGGTTATATAATAAAAAATTAAAAAACAATTTGTGATCAAATACCAATAAAAGAAAGCTCTATTTGTGAGAAAAAATTATATACATTTCATGTGTGTACAGTGTTGCATGACCAAGCCCAAGCAATTGCCAGTTAAAGTAGTGCAGTGCTAAATAGCAAAAAATCTCCTGGTCCTTAAGAGGGTAAAACCTTCCAGAGGTTAAATGGTTCATAATAATAATGGTTCATAATAATAATGGTTCATAATAACCAGTCACTCTGATTCGGAATAAGTATGTAATTAGTCTTGTGAAACAAAGAACTATTTCTTCAAAGCGACATTAAGGACGAAATTGGCTACACAGTTTGTTAAAATCCCTGTAATGCACATTGATCACCAAAAGGGGTTTGTTGTTTTCTCAATAAAAGTGGAGTTACTATTCAGATGCATAGAATAGGGGAGTTAAGGGGTTATTATACAGATCACTGGGAAAAGGATAGACCTGAAATGTACAGGGGACAAGAGGGAAGTGAAGGGGTTAAAAAAAAATATCCCACAATCAAACCTCCTCCTATCCAAAATCTGCTGCTGCTTGTGCCTTGGAACTAATGAATGATCCTTTATTCATTAGTTCCTCCATCTGTTGTAAGAGAAAGGGGTGATCGCCGCAATTGATCATCACAGTGATACAGAGCCACTCAGATCAGTTCTGTACACTGTATGTGTGAATTGAGCAATTCAATGATAACTCAGTTCATAGCCAATAAATGGAAAAAAGAAATGCTTATGCCAGCATAAAATGCAGTTTACGCTAGCTATAGTGCTGGACACAGCAAAGGTAATATCAATTATATGCCGTTTGTGCCTCAGTGCAACAAAACACTAAATGTAAAGCAAACATGTCATCTTACAAAACTACCTATTACATTTACAAATCTAAATTCAAAATGTACCCATATCTCCATACAAAACATACAGAAATCAAACAACTGGTTACTTTTGCTGTACAATTTTTATCCTACATTGGTTCACATTTTAGGCTTAAAAGGTTTAAAAGTGGCAGTTGACAGTATTCCTCTTTTGTATTACACTAGACAATGTCTAGATGCCCAGCACTAACCTCTGTTCTGATCCAGCCTAGTGAAAATCCTGGTACTTCAGTTACCTCTTGCCCTATACAGTGCAGCATTTAGTGTCTAAGAGACCAGTTGTCAGGTTGGAAAGATGTCATGTGGGGATGTGCTTAGCCCTGAGCAGTTAGTGACTTTTAGAAAGTCCACATTTGCATAGCATTCACAGGGCTTATGGCAGCAGTGGGCTAATATGCTGTGCCTGGAGCAATGCAGCTCCATTAGTTTAATTGATTTTTGCTTAGTATAGTTACTTTTAACATTATTATTTAATATGGCATATTTATCAGTGAATATTTATAAAACTGTAATTTAGGTTTCAATGGACCATATAAAAAAGTATTAACATTGACCAGTGGCTCTCATTTCCTTTCACAAGCCTGTTTAGCCTGCAGTGGCAGTCCAAGTGGTTCACTAGGACCACAGATGGCCCTTGGGCCCAAAAAAATATATTTCCTGACAGCTCCAATTCAGTCTACCACTGGGTCTGCCCCGACCATACCCCCACATGCAGGACCTCATAAGTTTGACTCCCTCTCCCAGACCAGCATTGCTTTCTTTTCCTCCTAACATGGTAACAAGGTAGGACCTTTTTTTGTTCCCGCATTATCCCTCCCTGGTTAGCTAGTTAATTCCCAGTGGTAGGCTGACATGGGGCTGTCAGGAAAACTGAAAATTGAATATAACTGAATATACTGTACATTGAATTGAATACGTACCGCAATTTTCCTTTCCTGACAAGCGCCAAGTCAGCACAAACTCCCACCCAGGTGCGAAAATCTAGCTATGTAACGCCGGCTTGGGAGAAGAAGTCACATTTATGAGCTAGGTCCTGCAGGTTAGGGTATGGGTGGGGCATAACCAGTGGTAGGCTGACATGGAGCTCATCAGGAAAGGAAAATTGCGGTAAGTATTTGATATTCAATTTTGCGTTTTAAAGTATTTATACAGAGGTTTGTAAAACTATGTCCTGGGTATGCCTTAACATGCCTTACTGCAACTTTCAGGAAATATATAAAGAGAAATAGATCTCATGCATCAAAATATTATATTGACATAATTTATAACCACTCTGTACGCTGCTGCTAATCTCTTTAAATGACAACGTATAATTACATTTATTGTGGGGATTTATTATAACTAGATTCCGTGTGAACTATAGTATGATACATGAATACTCACTGAAAGGTTTTCTTAAAAAATAAAAAAACACCACATTTTATTAGGACTTTTTAAAAGCATGCTGGTAGCTATGAAGATAAAGCTGTTGCATAAAATGGGCTGTACTATTAAGTCATTGTTTGTTGGGAAATGTTCCAGTACTTTCACAGATATTTCCATTACCATAGCAAGCTGTAACCTGCAGGAAAGCCAAAACATATGTGATACATCTTATTTGGCTTACTCAATATATTTTAGTGCAAGCTCTCAAGAATACTGCACTTCTGCTGAAGCATACACTGGTTATCTATGGCATTATAATGTTTATTTTATGAGCAAACATTTTTTCAGCCATGATAGTGGACTAAAAGAACAATGCTGGGCTTTCTAACAACAAAAGCAGACCATGTGCAGACAATGCTAGGCTTTCAAGTAACAGAAACACTGTGGTTGTGGGTGGTCAGTGGGAGTTGGGTTAACCTTAAAAACATTACAGGACATGTTTATGGTAGGTGCTCTGCTATCAACCCTTTTCTATAGGCAGGGTTGAAATGAGACAGGGTTGATGAGTAGTTATTTAAATCTACTATGCGCATTCAGTCACACTTGTGTGCTCCTTCATGCACCACAGAAGCACCAGAAAAAAAAGGCAATAGGCACAATTTTACAGCAATGCCACCAGGGAAACAGGAAACTTTAAGGGGGACATCTGCTTTAGAATAGAGAATACAAATGGAAGACCACTTTGATTTAACTACTGCACTTATAATATGAAATTAGCACTGACTTTCACTTTAAAAAGATACTGCCTATTAGAAAAGAAGGCAGTGCTGTCAGTTGAACCATTCAGGTCTATTTCTAGAATAGCAGCTGTAGACAGAGCCTTCAGAGGGCTTCTTCTCTGGCATAGGACTTGATACCATCTGGCTGCAGGTGAATATAAAATATTTGATTTTTACCTGATTAAAAATATACATTTGTTTTACTTTTTAGCACTGAAAGCAATAGGCACATACAAAGCTATACAATTCCTTTAGGCTCGGTTCAAAACGCGCCAGACCCGCTGTGGAGATATGTGAACTGGCTCCGTAGAGAGTCCGTCAAAATGGTGGATTGGAACCCGCATCCAGTTCGCAATGGTGTGAACCCAACCTTAATGTTAAAAAGGAGCATCAAATGTGTAAATACTGTAACAGCTCCTGTAAGGCGAAACTGTTACATGTATGGCAGAGGTAACCTTTCCCAACAACTTTATTGATGTAAGTGCCAAGGGGGGTTATATATTTTTTAATTTTATTTTTAACTTGAGCTGTAAACTGTCTGGTAGCACATGGCGTTTGCTGGATAATCCCTTCAAACTGATCATCAATCAAACCCATCTCAATCATTCCTGCTTGGTGATAGCTCTGAAGCCAGGCAAAATCCTGTTGTCACCTATAAGTTCTGCCCTACTGTGACCATCCTTATTTTTCTGTATTTTTATCATAACTGTAGTCTTATGTAGGGACACCAAATTCAGATGTAATTTACCTTATAATGTCTTTTCTTGGGCAGCTACTACAAACTCACCCAGTAGTTTGCATACAGAAGTATACCTGGCAGGGAGGTACTGCTATCAATAAACTGGATGGGAACTACTGTGGCCTTTACACAGACATCAGCGCGTCTATCTGCTGAGTCAACCCTGTAGCAATATATTGTCTGTCACTAATAATACTGTCCATCTAATGGAATTCGTATCTGATTTGACACCAGCGAAAAGCGATTCACATTTTAATTGATCTGTCTAGAAATAACTCTCAGTTGGCTCCACAGCAGGGGTTTGAGTCATAGAATACATCCAAAAGGTATAAAACAGATCTAGAGCAAGATTTAGCTGTAGGTGCAAATACATTTAAAATTCAGGTGTTATAACGTTTTCTCATGTTGTAATTTTAGAAAGCATGTAACGCTTTTACTTTGAAGTTAATAACTGAAGTGATGATACTAAAATTCGTGCCAGTAAAATCTCTGTGTAATGAGCTCTAATTTTACAGATTTGTGGAAATATACTTTTCTTTTTGACTGTTCTAAAACTGGATATGTGAGTAGGATACAAAAGCCCAGGTAACGCTGCCACAAGTTGGGTCAACAGATCGTAGAAGTGCTGAACTGTGCTGTAAAACCACCCACCATTGTCTTACTAGTGTGATGTCTCTACTTTCCTAACTGATAGGCTGCTTCTCCCAATACAGCAACCTAGTACCTCCAAACAGGACAGACTGGAGAAGGGTTGGGGCATCACACTTGTTAACACTTCCGCCTAGCAGCATTAGGGTTGTTGGTTCGAACACCAACCACGGCATTACCTGCCTGGAGTTTACATGTTCTCCCTGTGCCTGTGTGGGTTTCCTCCCACTCCAAAGACATGCTGGTAGGTTAATTGACTCCTGTCTAAATTGGCCCTATTATGTGTATGTATGAATGTGAGTTAGGGACTCTAGATTGTAAGCTCCTTGAGGGCAGGGACTGATGTGAATGTACAATATATATGTAAAGTGGTGTGTAAATTGACAGCGTGATATAGTTACCTGTAATTAATAAATTAGGCTTAAAACCTCTGTCAGTTTACTACTGCTGTCTATGCCCATGTCGTTATGATTACCTGTCCCAGTGACTGTAACTAATCAGTGGCAATCTCCCAAGTGGTGAATCAGACAGCAGTAAAAACCAAGAATGGTTTCAAGCCTTTTTGTCCAAAACCCAAGGCTTTTATTCAGTGGGAACGCAGTAGTTCTGGCACCTCCAGCACTTAGTGTATGTGCTGGCAAAGGGTGTTGGAGAGCCTACTGATGCTGGCAAGGGGGGATCTATTGTCACCAGGGGTGTAAAGTTGCTGGAGAGGATTTACTGTTGGGGGGTCTACATTTTTGCTGCCTGCTTGGGGGGCTTATGATGCTGGCTGCTGAGGGAACTTTTCTAACACACCTAGGTGGACTGTGAGTGCAATGTTCTCCGCTCGAAGTCCACCTTTTTTGAAGCCTATTAGAGCATATGGCTCTAATCAGGTTCTTCAAAAAAACATCCCCACCGCTGTAACTCTGAAAAGGGGTCGGACGCCTGAATAGGGGATGGCTACAACGGCCATAGATAGATTTATGCAATGCATAAATCTATCCATTTTACATAGAGGGGGGTGACAGAGGGGGTGGCGTCCATGCGCCCTTAATGGACGCACTGCCACTGCTCAGAGTTCTACACTAATCTGTTTTTAACCAAGGTACAGTGAACAGAGTTTAATTTAAATTGACCTAAAAAGTATATATGGGGTCAATTTATATGTAACCATGGTAGTTTGCATTGTACCTGTGTTCACATTAGAAACTAAATACAGTGGCTTGAAAAAATATTCATACCCCTTGAAATTTTTCACATTTTATAATGTTACGACCAAAAAATTTAAATGTATTTTATTGGAATTTTATGTGATAGGCCAACACAAAGTTGCATATAATTGTCAAGTGAAAGGAAAATGATAAATGGTTTTCAATTTTTTTTACAAATAAATATCTGAAAAGTGTGGCGTGCATTTGTATTCAACCCACTTTACTCTGATACCCCTAACTAAAATCTAATGGAACTAATTGCCTCCAGAAGTCACCTAATTAGTAAATAGAGTCCACGTGTGTGTACAGTTGTGCTCATAAGTTTACATACTCTGGCAGAATTTATGATTTCTTGGCCATTTTTCAGAGAATATGAATAATAACACAAAAACTTTTCTTTCACTCGTGGTTAGTGTTTGGCTGGAGCCATTTATTATCAATCAACTGTGTTTACTCTTTTTAAATCATAATTACAACAGGAACTACCCAAATGACCCTGATCAAAAGTTTACATACTACAGTTAATACTGTGTATTGCCCCCTTTAACAATGACAGCTTGA
This sequence comes from Aquarana catesbeiana, assembly GCF_042186555.1. Lineage (NCBI taxonomy): Eukaryota > Metazoa > Chordata > Amphibia > Anura > Ranidae > Aquarana > Aquarana catesbeiana. Next base: position 458,687,820 of record NC_133328.1, read on the forward strand.
AGTCTTTTGTGGTATTTGTGGATTGGCAAAAAGCCTGCATTTCCTGTAAATTCTTGGGCTGTCTTGCATGAACTGCACGTTTGAGATCTCCCCAGAGTGACTCAATGACTTTGAGGTCAGGAGACTAAGATAGCCACTCCAGAACCTTCAGTTTATTCTGCTGTAGCCAGGTCGACTTGGCCTTGTGTTGTGGATCATTGTCATGTTGGAATGTCCAAGTACGTCCCATGCGCAGCTTCCTGGCTGATGAATGCAATGCCATCAATTTTGACCAAAATTCCTGTGCCTTTGTTGCTCACACATCCCCAAAACATCAGAGATCCACCTCCGTGTTTCACAGTCAGAATGGTGTACCTTTCCTCATAGGCCTTGTTGACTCCTCTTCAAATCTAGCGTTTTTGGTGTGGCCAAAAAATCTAAATTTTGGTCTCATCACTCCAAATGACTTTGTGCCAGAAAGACTGAGGCTTGTCTCTGTGCTGTTTGGCATACTTTGTGGCATTTGTGTAGTAATGTCTTTCTTCTGGCGACTTGACCATGCAGCCCATCTTTCTTCAAGTGCCACCTTATTGTGCATCTTCAAACAGCCACACCCACATGTTTTCAGAGATTCCTGTATTTCACCTGTACTTATTTGTGGGTTTTCCTTTGCATCCTGAACAATTTTCCTGGCAGTTGTGGCTAAAATTTTAGTTGGTCTACCTGACTGTGGTTTGGTTTCAACAGAACCCCTCATTTTCCACTTCTTGATTAGAGTTTATACACTGCTGATTGGCATTCTCAATTCCTTGGATATCTTTTTATATCCCTTTCCTGTTTTATACAGTTCAACTACCTTTTCCCGCAGATCCTTTGACAATTCTTTTGCTTTCCCCATCACTCAGAATCCAGAAATGTCAGTGCAGCACTGGATGAAAGATGCAAGGGTCTGTCAGGAGACTATAAACTCATTGACCTTTTATACACACACACTAATTACAATAAACAGATCACAGGTGAGGATGGTTACCTTTAATAGCCATTCAAACCCCTTTGTGTCAAGTTGTGTGCATGTTATCAGGCCAAAATCACCAGGGTATGTAAACTTTTAATCAGGGTCATTTGGGTAGTTCCTGTTGTCATTATGATTTAAAAAGAGTAAATACAGTTGATTGATAATAAATGGCTTCAGCCAAACACTAACCATGAGTGAAAGAAAAGTTTTTGTGTTATCATTCATATTCTCTGAAAAATGGCCAAGAAATCATAAATTCTGCAAGGGTATGTAAACTTATGAGCACAACTGTATTTAATCTCAGTATAAATACAGCTGTTCTGTGAAGCCCTCAGGGTTTTGTTAGAGAACTTTAGAGAACAAACCGCATCATAAAGGCCAATGAATACATCCGACAGGTCAGGGATAAAGTTGTGGAGAAGCAGTGTTAGGTTATAAAAAAGAATCACAAGCTTTGAACATCTCACGGAGCACTGTTCAATCCATCATCCGAAAATGTAAAGAGTATGGCACAACTGCAAACCTACTAAGACATGGCCATCCACCTAAACTGACAGGCAAGGAGTGCATTAACCAGAGAAGCAGCCAAGAGGCATCCGATGGTAACTCTGGAGGAGATGCAGAAATCCACAGCTCAGGTAGGAGAATCTGTCCACAAGACAACTACTAGTCATGCTCTCCACAAATCTGTCATTTATGGAAGAGTGGCAAGAAGAAAGCCATTGTTGAAAGAAAGCCATAAGAAGTCGCATTTGCAGTTTGCGAGAAGCCATGTGGGGGACACAGCAAACATTTGGAAGAAGGTGCTCTGGTCAGATGAGACCAAAATGTAACTTCTTGGCCTAAAAGCAAAACGCAATTTTTCGGTCGGCAAAAGTTTCTATTTAAAAATGCGATCATCTGTGGCAATTCTGACGCGCAAAATTCCTACGCATGCTTGTAAACAATTCGACGCATGCTCGGAAGCATTGAACTTCATCTTCTCGGCTCTTGGTAGTGTTGTACGTCACCACATTCTTGACGGTCGTAAGTTCAGCAAACTTTTGCATGACCGTGTGTATGCAAGGCAAACTTGAGCGGAATCCCGTCGGAAAAGCTGTCATATCTTTTTCCGACGAGAAATCCGATTGTGTGTATGCGGCATTAGAGTCTGCAAAAGACTTGAGACTGGGGTAGAGGTTCACCCTAAACATACAGCCAGAGCTACAATGGAATGGTTTAGATCAAAGCATATTCATGTGTTATACTGACGCAGTCAAAGTCCAGACCTAAATCCAATTGAGAATCTGTGGTAAGGCTTGTAAATTGTTGTTCACAGATGCTGACCATCCAATATGACAGAGCTTGAGCTATTTTGCAAAGAAGAATGGGCAAAAATCTCACTCTCTAGATGAGCAAAGCTGGTAGAGACATCCCCAAAAAGACTTGCAGCTGTAATTGCAGCGAAAGGTGGTTCTACAAAGTATTGACTCAGGGGGGCTGAATACAAATGCACGCCACACTTTTCACATATACTATTTGTAAAAAATGTTGAAAACCATTAATCATTTTCCTTCCACTTCACAATTATGTGCCACTTTGTGGTGGTCTATCACATAAAATTCCAATAAAATACATTTATGTTTTTGGTTGTCACGTGACAAAATGTGGAAAATTTCAAGGAGTATGAATACTTTTTCAAGGCACTGTATACCGACCCCAATATGCATTGTGTAGAAAACAGTGTACACACCAATAAAACAAACCTGCCCTGCAGGTCTACCAAGGTTTGTCTGCAGGAAAACTGAAGTTTAGGAGAAATTAGTATACTGATGCCACTGGCACAGGCACAGTATACAGCATGGGACTGAATAGGGTGCATTCTATTCTGCAATAAATTAACCGTACCACGAGTTAAGTGTGTTTCCTGCAGGCAAACAATCAATGAGGCATGTTGAGACAAGGTATTAAACATGTCCTGCTTCTTAATACGATCCCTAATTGCTCTAATGTTCCAAGACAGAATTGCAATTTCAGTAGCCATCACTAACTTTATATGTATAATCAAATGCAAATAATATAGCAGTGGCCTCAGTGAATCGGCAAGAAAACATCCTCCAGCCCCCTACATGCACAAAAATAATACTTGTAAAGGATATAGAGGAGGCTTGAGCACTTGAGCTTGAGCGCTTGCAGGTGGCTATCTTGGTAGAGGCAGGACTTTGTGTTCTCATGTCAGAACCTCCAGCAAAGAGAATAGTGAGAACCATGGCAATGATATCACCAAATCTCATTCCTAATCTAGTGACACAGCAGTGCCTTAGGTCTCACATTGCAGATATACAGCTTTGCAGCTCAAGGCACAGGAAATTCACTGTTCTTTTTTAGGTGGAATTCCAGACAAAAGGTAGAATTTTCAGGGCACTGCTTAGGTACAATGAACATTTCTTGATGTCTCCTTTAAAAGCACATTTTCACATTTGAGTTTTGGTCCACTTTAGCAATATTATTACCCATACAACTTTTTGCTAGGCTTTGCTACAGTTGGCAAACATATAGCACAGGGCAGTAATATAACTTACGATTATAGTAGTGCAAAGATTTACACTTTAATAGAGATGTACTTGTTATGCATAATAAAAGATTGATTGGTCGGTGAAAGAAGTAGTTAATTTTTAAAACAGAAACATTCTATTCTATTGTGTTTCTGCAAACAGTTCAAATGTTGCAACCAACTGATAAAATTATTTTATTACTCAGCAGTTCATGTTCTTATTTGACCTTAAAAGATTTCATATTTCTTTTTCATTTTAAACTTTTGTGGTCTTTAAAAAGGGGAAATCAAAGTATAACTATATTATTACTTGAACAGATTACAGAAGTTTTATCACACAACGATCAAGGCCAATAATATTCTGCCAATTCTGCCAACACCTCACTCATAGAAGGAGCTCATAAAATACTATACTTGTTGCTGGCAGTACTAATATATCTCGTTCTTTCGCATGAGTTCACTGTGCTTTATTACAGTACTTAGATGTTTTTCAGTATACAGTGCAGGCCATTGTTTTGCTTCAATAGTAGTTGCACTAGGCTGGCTATGGTATATCTGAACACAATAATTAAAATATCATATAAGCCTCAAAACCCAACCCTGGGCTTCTGTTAGATGTACCCATGCAGTGGGGTCCCCTAGACAGCAAGTTAACGTTCAGCATTTTTTTAAGTTTACCGCACCATACACATTACCAATGTGCAATGGTGTGTATCCCATTACTTGTAGGCAGCGGTGTCTGGTAAAAATCCTCCCTTCAGGATCTTTTTCATACCTGCCAAACACTGCCCTGAGTGGCCATCTTCTGGTGACATGAAGGCTAACAGCAGCTGCTACAGAGAAAAGTTGCACCACTTGCCTGCCCCCTTCTGCCCTCTCCACCATTCACAAAACATGTACTATTATTGTCACACAGTGTATTGCGACGTTGAATGGAAGAGGAGCCATTGAATGACAGGATCTCCCATGCACACTCACGGACTGTGATGCATTGTGGGGCAATTATAGTAGGGTTCCATGAAAGGCAGAAAGTGCAGAAAGGGCAAGTGGCACAACACTCTCTGTAGCAGCAGCTGCTGTTAACTCTCACAGCCCTGGAAGACAGCTGCTCAGGGCAGTATCTGTCAGCTTTGAGGGAGACACAGCAGGGCAGATTTTTAGCAGAAGCAGTCCCTGTAGGTAACGGAGTGCACACCATTACACTTAACTAATGTGAATGGTGCTGTAGCCAAAAAAAAACCTTTTTAAGCTGCCCGTAGCTGCACTCCTACATTACCAATCTATGTGGGACCCTGTACTGCTGGGACCTAGGGAGACCTGTAGGAGTCTCCCCTGCATGCGCTCTAGCAGAAACTGCAACTGTCGTTGATAGTGCCTGCACACAATGGTAGCATAAGGGACACAGGGCAAAAGCCATGCGTACTCCACAACAGTGACTGACAAGACAAGTGTCCCTCTTATGCTGCATGTGTGTGTGTGTAGCTCTGAACAGCTGCATGTACAGTTGTAGTCTCAGCGGGATCACCAGTGGTGGCTGGTACTTTATTGGTCGGGGGGGCAAACAAACCTGGGACATTTACCCCCTCTCCAGTCGCTCAAAAGGTGGATTTATTGGGTCAAACCAATATACAAATGATAAAAGCGTGATCACGTAGCATAAAATCGAGTGTAGGGAATAGTGTGCCTAGCCTTGCCTTGTGTATTCCCTACACTCGATTTTATTCTACATGATCACGCTTTTATCATTTGTATATTGGTTTGACCCAATAAATCCAACTTTTGATCTGCACTTTTGGAGTACTCCAATTTTTTCTCTCCCCATACTCTTGGGACTGGATACGCATGATGAGCATCACTGTAGCTGGTCCAGTGAAAAGGAGATGTCCTTTGAGATCCGGGACTTCCATCTCCCTCCAGGACAGCCATCCACCTGGATCTCTAAGCCTGTCTGATTCGGTGTCGCTGACATACGAATCCACCTGTTCTGGTAAGAGTATTTCACCTATTTCTACCTCAAGATTTCCATGTTGATGAATCACACACTAGAAGATTTTCCACTCATACTGGATTCCATATCTTATTGCACTGTGAGACTTTATCACCTATGTTGCCCATACTTATGTCACAGTGGATAATATTCACGAGTCATTGAACTTTACTCACCTATATTTATTTTGGCTTTGTTCTATTTATGTCACAGTGGACACCACCCACTGGTCACTGAATTTTATTTATATATATACATTTTGGTTTTGTTTTGTCTTAGCACTACATTTTTCACTCCAGCCCCCATAGCAAGCTGCTTGCTGTGGGGGCACTCAACAGGAGGGAGGGGTCAGGAACACTGAAGAGGGACCCGAGAAGAGGAGGATCTGGGCTGCTCTGTGCAAAACCACTACACAGAGCAGGTAGGTATAACATGTTTGTTATTTTTAACTTAAAAAAAAAAAGAGACTTTAAAATTACTTTAAAGTGGTTGTAAATCTCAAATGCAAAAACAATTAGTGCAGCGCTAAATCAATGACAATTTGATATCCACATTCAGATATCTGACATGCAATATTTGATAAAGTGCAAAATACCTGACAAAGTGCAAAAATTATCTAGTAAAGTGCAAAAATACATCCAAACATAAAGTGTAATGTGCTACGTACTCTACACAGTGTCCTTATTTGATCCAATCCAACGGTTCAGGCTGGGAAAAGACCCCTGACTTTACAGTCGAGATTCATCCAGATGCCTGGACCAGCAGCTGGCTCAGCCTCTCAGCTGCACTTCTGGGGGACTGAGCCAGCTGCTCCCTCCCCATCACTCATTGAAATCTTGGCTGTACCAATCTGATAAGGAATGAGTTTCCTCCTTGTTTTACTCTTTACCAAGAGGAAAAGGTGCGGGGCATGGACAACAACTAATGGAATGTGAAAATGTATCTCTAGTTTTTATATTCCTGAGGAACTGTTTTACATAGATTTATGCACAGAAAAGCAAATTTGAATACTTAGTATACATACGGCGTGCATTTATTAATTCCTTTCTGCAAATAAGTTATGGTTTGAATCTGCCTGCATTCATTTAACTTCAAGGGTAACTCCACTTTTGTTGAGAAAAAAACATTCTGGGTGATCGAAGTACATTGCAACGATTATAACAACCTTTGTTGCAGATTCCTACCTTTTGTTATTCTGAAGAAATCCATGTGTGTTTGTCTGTGCCTCTGTACTGAGTGGGTCTAATGGGAGTGGTTTCATAATTAACCGTCAGGTGTGCAGCTGCAGGGCCCTAATGAGGAAATCTGCTGGGCCTGCATCCCTTTAGACATGCTCCTATTGAAATTATCTCTCCAAAAATGAGGGTTTTGACTTGTATCTTAGGCAGACTTCTGGGAAAATTGGTGAGCCAATCACACAAGCAGGAAATGATGTTTCTGCAGAGTGGTCAGTACACACTCTGTGTACAGAACATCTCCAGGTAGTCATATTGCAATGCATTCTTAGAAAATTACAGTGGCTGCAGATTGAAAAGGAAAGGTAATTTTTAATAACATTCAATTAAAATATGATTAGTGTCGCAATTATATGTGCTTGATTATTTTTTCTTTATTTGCTATTTTTTTCCCCACGAAAGTGGAGTTACCCTTTAATACCTGCTTCTGATGCTGGAGTAATTCAGGAGTCTGCAGCTGGGGGTTGAGGTCTCTGCCGTGCTCGCTTGTGGAATGTTGGGGATAGTCTGTTAAGGCAAACACTCCATCATCCTCATCTTCTTCCCCTTCCTCCAAGTCAAGGTCATTTTCTTTGAAGTCAAGGTGACCAGTAAACTCAGGAAGGGTATTTAGTTGATCAATCTGCAATCAGTTAACAAATTCACCGGTATACATAAAATGTAAATAATAAAATACATGAATATTGTACTCATGGCAAAAACAAAATAGTTTGTTTAGCTGGAATACATACTGTATATTCACAATTATGTATTTATGAAAAAATTATGTTGACAAAGTACCTGCCTTAGCTAGCAGAATGTTAGATTTTTTTGAAGACAGCTATTATGATATGAAGATACATGCACAATTATAAAAGCTAGCTTTCAGCATAACCTTATAATTTATCCACCTTAAATAGTAAGCTTGTACAACACTGGCCTTAGTCATAACATTCTTGGCTTGGTCTTAGTCTGAGTATCATGGCATCACACTCTTAGTGGTTTCTCAGTTTATTCCAAAGAAGAATCCAGAATTGCTTAAACAAACCTACGACAATAATATGATGAGTGTGGCTAAGGTTGGGGTAAGGTAATCTGATAGGTAGAACTGAACATTTAAGACAATTTATCAAGAGGTCAGTTCTGTACTGTGATCCAGTGTGAAAGAGCAAAATATGGAAAAGGCATTGTATTTATGTATTAAAACAATAAAAATGAACCAGGAAAAAAATATATATATGTATGTACAGTATCTCTCACAAAAGTGAGTACACCCCTTACATTTTTGTAAATATTTTATTATATCTTTTCATGTGACAACACTGAAGAAATGACGCTTTGCTACAATGTAAAGTAGTGAGTGTACAGCTTGTATAACAGTGTAAATTTGCTGTCCCCTCAAAATAACTCAACACACAACCATTATTGTCTAAACCGCTGGCCACAAAAGTGAGTACACCCCTAAGTGAAAATGTCCAAATTGGGCCCAATTAGCCATTTTCCCTCCCCGGTGTCATTTGACTCGTTAGTGTTACAAGGTCTCAGGTGTGAGTGGGGAGCAGGTGTGTTACATTTGGTTTTATCACTCTCACTCTATCATACTGGTCACTGGAAGTTCAACATGGCACCTCATTGCAAAGAACTCTCTGAGATCTGAAAAAAAAGAATTGTTGCTCTACATAAAGATGGCCTAGGCTATAAGAAGGTTGCCAAGACCCTGAAACTGAGCTGCAGCACGGTGGCAAAGACCATACAGCAGTTTAACAGGACAGGTTCCACTCAGAACAGGCCTCGTCGTGGTCGACCAAAGGAGTTGAGTGCACGTGCTCAGCATCACATCCAGAGGTTGTCTTTGAGAAATAGACGTATGAGTGCTGCCAGCATTGCGGCTGAGGTTGAAGGGGTGGGGGGTCAGCTTTTCAGTGCTCAGCCCATACGTCGCACACTGCATCAAATTGATCTGCATGGCTGTTGTCCCAGAAGGAAGCCTCTTCTAAAGATGATGCACAAAAAAGCCCGCAAACAGTTTGCTGAAGACAAGCAGACTAAGGACATGGATTACTGGAACTATGTCATGTGGTCTGATGAGACCAAGATAAACTTATTTGGTTCAGATGGTGTCAAGCATGTGTGGTGGCAACCAGGTGAAGAGTACAAAGACAAGAGTGTCTTGCCTAAAATCAAGCATGGTGGTGGGAGTGTCATGGTCTGGGGCTGCATGAGTGCTGCCGGCACTGGGGAGCTACAGTTCATTGAGTGAACCATGAATGCCAACCTGTACCGTGACATACTGAAGCAGAGAATGATCCCCTCTCTGTGGAGACTGGGCCGCAGGGCAGTATTCCAACATGATAACGACCCCAAATACCCCTCCAAGATGACCACTGCCTTGCTAAAGAAGCTGATGGCAAAGGTGATGGACTGGCCAAGCATGTCTCCAGACCTAAACCCTACTGAGCATCTGTGGGGCATCCTCAAACAGACGGTGGAGGAGCGCAAGGTCTCTAACATCCACCAGCTCCGTGATGTCGTCATGGAGGAGTGGAAGAGGACTCCAGTGGCAACCTGTGAAGCTCTGGTGAACTCCATGCCCAAGAGGGTTAAGGCAGTGCTGGAAAGTAATGGGGGCCACACAAAATATTGACACTTTGGGCCCAATTTGGACATTTTCACTTAGGGGTGTACTCATTTTTGTTGCCAGCAGTTTAGACATTAATGGCTGTAGAGTTATTTTGAGGGGACAGCAAATTTACCCTGTTATACAAGCTGTAAACTCACTATACAGTGGGGACAGAAAGTATTCATACCTCCTTAAATTTTTCACTCTTTGTTATATTGCAGCCATTTGCTAAAATCATTTAAGTTCATTTTTTTTCCTCATTAATGTACACACAGCACCCCATATTGACAGAAAAACAGAATTGTTTACATTTTTGCAGATTTATTAAAAAAGAAAAAACTGAAATATCACATGGTCCTAAGTATTCAGACCATTTGCTGTGAAACTCATATATTTAACTCAGGTGCTGTCTATTTCTTCTGATCATCCTTGAGATGGTTCTACACCTTCATTTGAGTCCAGCTGTGTTTGATTATACTGATTGGACTTGATTAGGAAAACCACACACCTGTCTATATAAGACCTTACAGCTCACAGTGCATGTCAGAGCAAATGAGAATCATGAGGTCAAAGGAACTGTCTGAAGAGCTCAGAGACAGAACTGTGGCAAGGCACAGATCTGGCCAAGGTTACAAAAAAATTCTGCTGCACTTAAGGTTCCTAAGAGCACAGTGGCCTCCATAATCCTTAAATGGAAGACGTTTGGGAGGACCAGAACCCTTCCTAGAGCTGGCCGTCCGGCCAAACTGAGCTATCGGGGGAGAAGAGCCTTGGTGAGAGAGGTAAAGAAGAACCCAAAGATCACTGTGGCTGAGCTCCAGAGATGCAGTCGGAAGATGGGAGAGAGTTGTAGAAAGTCAACCATCACTGCAGCCCTCCACCAGTCTGGGCTGCATAGCAGAGTGGCCCGACAGAAGCCTCTCCTCAGTGCAAGACACATGAAAACCTGCATGGAGTTTGCTACAAAACACCTGAAGGACTCCAAGATGGTGAGAAATAAGATTCTCTGGTCTGGTGAGACCGAGATAGAACTTTTTGGCCTTAATTCTAAGCGGTATGTGTGAAGAAAACCAGGCACTGCTCATGACCTGTCCAATACAGTCCCAACAGTGAAACATGGTGGTGGCAGCATCATGCTGTGGGGGTGTTTTTCAGCTGCAGGGACAGGATGACTGGTTGCAATTGAGGGAAAGATGAATCCAGCCAAGTACAGGGATATCCTGGACGAAAGCCTTCTCCAGAGTGCTCAGGACCTCAGACTGGGCCGAAGGTTTACCTTCCAACAAGACAATGACCCTAAGCACACAGCTAAAATAACGAAGGAGTGACTGTTCTTGAATGGCCCAGCTAGAGCCCTGACTTAAGCCCAATTGAGCATCTCTGGAGAGACCTAAAAATGGCTGTCCACCAACGTTTACCATCCAACCTGCCAGAACTGGAGAGGATCTGCAAGGAGGAATGGCAGAGGATCCCCAAATCCAGGTATGAAAAACTTGTTGCCTATTTCCCAAAAAGACTCATGGCTGTATTAGATCAAAAGGGTGCTTCTACTAAATACTGAGCAAAGGGTCTGAATACTTAGGACCATGTGATATTTCAGTTTTTCTTTTTTAATAAATCAGCAAAAATTTCAACAATTCTGTGTTTTTATGTCAATATGGGGTGCTGTGTGTACATTAATGAGGAAAAAAAAAATGAACTTAAATGATTTTAGCAAATGGCTGCAATATAACAAAGAGTGAAAAATGTAAGGGGGTCTGAATACTTTCCGTCCCCACTGTATATATAGATATAGATATATCTATATATCTCTATATCTATCTATATCTATCTATATCTATCTATATAGATATAGATATATATATATATCTATATCTATATAGATATATATATATATATATATACACACACACACACTATTACCAAAAGTATTTGGGCACCTGCCTTTACACGCACATGAACCATGAACTTTAATGGTATCCCAGTCTTAGTCCATAGGGTTCAATTTTGAGTTGGCCCACCCTTAGCAGCTGTAACAGCTTCAACTCTTCTGGGAAGGCTGTCCACAAGGTTTAGGAGTGTGTCTATGGGAATGTTTGAGCTTTCTTCCAGAAGTGCATTTGTGAGGTCAGGCACTTATGTTGGACGAGAAGCCCTGTCTCGCAGTCTCCACTCAAATTCATAATCAAAATAAGAGAGGAGACCCCTGACGTTGCCAATCAAGCACCGGTGTGTATGAGCTTTTCTAACAGGTTTGCCAAGTACCTGCTCAAATATGAACACCTGTATATATCGTCACCCCAGATTATGAATCGTGAACTAATCGCATAAAGCAGGGTGATTGTCCTCTGAACTTAACCAACAGCATACAAAAAAATATCGGAAATAGATTCCAAAAAAGCAGTTTCTTCAGAGAGGACACACTGATATATAGCTTAACTATCTTTATTGAAAGACCCTCAAAAATAAAAAAAAGTGCATATCTAAACAGATTTAACAGCAATACAAAAGATAAGGATGAAACTAATCCTCCCTCCAGCCAAAATTAAAAATAAGACTGACGTCTTACAGGGAACATTGGGTGGCCACCTTACCCTATATACACACCTCCATCAATCACTCGTCTTGCATACACATACAGACAAAAGTCCTTGACCCGGGTCTTTTTGAATGGATGTTAATCAAATGTTGCTCCGATGAATAGGAGAGTAAAATAGGGGACCATGGGCATGTACAGGGAACAATTGTCTGTATCAGGGCTGCGTTAAAGGCGAAAAATCCACCCGTAGGATTGACCTAGATATATTGAGAATCAAACAGAGATCCGTGCAGTGTAGCACTATTAAGCACGGGGTATCACTGTTTGAAATTAGCGGTATTGGTCCGTCCGAGGGTGGAGATAGGCTGAGGTGGTTCCGAGCTGTTTGGTGGGCATCCAGAGGTCCCAGCCACCACATGAGTGATGGCGAGATGCTTACGCGTTTCACCTGATCACAGGTTTCCTCAGAGCATGCTCTGAGGAAACCTGTGATCAGGTGAAACGCGTAAGCATCTCGCGTAAGCATGCTCTGAGGAAACCTGTGATCAGGTGAAACGCGTAAGCATCTCGCCATCACTCGTGTGGTGGCTGGGACCTCTGGATGCCCACCAAACAGCTCGGAACCACCTCAGCCTATCTCCACCCTCGGACGGACCAATACCGCTAATTTCAAACAGTGATCCTGCTTCTCTGCCGCCTTCCCATGTGGCTGTCCAGAATACCGCCTACACAGCCGATTGCTACAGCCCAGCTGACTATCTTTGTACCCTGCGATCTACCGTAAATGCAGTCTGGAGGAATCAGTACTGCCGGAAGTGTATAGCTATCAGCACGGTCCACTGACAAGCCAGGAGACGGCGACAGCACGGGCACTCCACGGACCATGAGACACCCAGATCAAGACGCCTAAACGGTGAGCGATCAGCATATGGCTTTTTATGGAAAAACATCAATGGACTCTGGTCTGTTAGGTCACTAACTGTTGACCCCCGTGCTTAATAGTGCTACACTGCACGGATCTCTGTTTGATTCTCAATATATCTAGGTCAATCCTACGGGTGGATTTTTCGCCTTTAACGCAGCCCTGATACAGACAATTGTTCCCTGTACATGCCCATGGTCCCCTATTTTACTCTCCTATTCATCGGAGCAACATTTGATTAACATCCATTCAAAAAGACCTGGGTCAAGGACTTTTGTCTGTATGTGTATGCAAGACGAGTGATTGATGGAGGTGTGTATATAGGGTAAGGTGGCCACCCAATGTTCCCTGTAAGACGTCAGTCTTATTTTTAATTTTGGCTGGAGGGAGGATTAGTTTCATCCTTATCTTTTGTATTGCTGTTAAATCTGTTTAGATATGCACTTTTTTTTATTTTTGAGGGTCTTTCAATAAAGATAGTTAAGCTATATATCAGTGTGTCCTCTCTGAAGAAACTGCTTTTTTGGAATCTATTTCCGATATTTTTTTGTATCCACTCAAATTCATCCCAAGGTGTTCTATTGGGTTGAGGTCAGGACTCTTTGCAGGCCAGTCAAGTTCCTCCACCCCAAACTCGCTCATCCATGTCTTTATGGACCTTGCTTTGTGCACTGGTCCACATCATTTGGTGGGGGGGGATTATAATATGGGGTTGTTTTTTGTTTTTCAGGGGTTGGGCTTGGCTCCTTAGTTCCAGTGAAAGGAACTATTAAGGCATCAGCATATCAAGACATTTTGGACAGTTTCATGCTTCCAACTCCACGGGAACAATTTGGGGATGGCCCCTTTCTGTTCCAACATGACTGTGCACCAGTGCACAAAGCAAGGTCCATAAAGACACGGATGAGCGAGTTTGGGGTGGAGGGACTTGACTGACATGCAACCCGACAGAACACCTTTGCGATGAATTAGAGTGGAGACTGCGAGCCAGGCCTTCTTGTCCAACATCAATGTCTGACCTCACTAATGCGCTTCTGGAAGAATGGTCAAACATTCCCATAGATACACTCCTAAACCTTGTGGACAGCCTTCCCAGTAGAGATGAAGCTGTTATAGCTGCAAAGGGTGGGCCAACTCAATATTGAAACCCACGCAGTAAGACTGGGATGCCATTAAAGTTCATGCGCATGTAAAGGCAGGCGTCCCAATACTTTTGACAATATATAAATATACTGTATACACACACACACACACACACAAATATGATACTGCACAGCATTATCTTACCAATGACAATGATTACCTGAAGCAATTCATCTCCCACTTCTTCCTCCACCCGTTTGCACTGGCGCCAATGTGCTAGAAGCCATTTTAATTTCACATAGAAAATAAAGACATTCCGCTTGAAGTTCCTTAGTTCTTGCTGTAAGAGACACTTTTCTTGGCCCCATGTTTTCTCCTCCAGTTTATTCTGTAATGTGAGACCCTGAACCTCCAAATCTTTCCTTCGAATGTTTTTCAAATGTTCCTCCTCCAGCTAGGTTTTAAGAAACATTTGATTGCATGAGTACGAATAATCATTACATACCATATATCATTTTATCACCTATCCTCAATAAATATGTGATCAATAAGCTGTGATCAATACCAGGAAGTGGTATCCAGAATAAGCATGTGCTATACTGTTAACCCTTTTGTTATGCACTGGTCCTTAAGCAAGGTCAAACCCAGATGAAAGGAACCAGTCTATGACTACACAGTTAATATATAATTGGATCAATTCACAAAATGTGACTTTCCAAGAAAATTAATTTAGATTGTTACAAAAAACCTTATGCCGCGTACACACGGTCGGACTTTTCGTCTACAAAAGTCCAACGGACGCTGACGGACTAAAGCTGGCTGGTAATCCGATCGTGTGTGGGCTTCTCCGGACTTTCAACTGACTTTTTTAGCCTCAAATCCGACGGACTTTAGATTTGAAACATGCTTCAAATCTTTACGTCGTAAGTACGACGGACCCCGAAATCCGCTCGTCTGTGTGCTAGTCCGACGGACAAAAACCCATGCTAGGGCAGCTATTGGCTACTGGCTATGAACTTCCTTATTTTAGTCCGGTGTACGTCATCACGTACGAATCCGTCGGACTTTTGTGTGGTCGTGTGTAGGCAAGTCCGTTCGTAAGAAAGTCTGCCGCAAGTCCGCCGAAGGTACGTCGGAAGTATGTCGGACAGGCTGTCGGACTTTTGTAGACAAAAAGTCCGACCGTGTGTACGCGGCATTAGACTTGCACACAAAAACAGGCTGGATACTATATTAAATCAAGAAATATGCTCAGCATGATCACTTAGTTGGGTCTAACATGATTACCTAATTTTCCTCCCAGGTGTCACCTGTGGTCTAGATCTGGTCAGTGTAACATATTTTTCTGTCCAAAATGCAATAAGAAGCAGCATATGCTGTATGGTAGGAAAGCATGCCAAACCCCAAAAAGCAAAGCATTGTTGTAAATGTATAGCATTTAGTGTTACATACAAAAGATCATGGTGTATAATGGTTATCTAAGGCTGCTTTCATACTGCAGCCGTGGCAGTGCTGGCGGTAAAGTGCCGCTCGTTTTAGCGGTGCTTTACCGTAGTTTTAGCAGTGCTTTTTGGGCGCTAGCAGGTCGCTTTTAACCCCCGCTAGCAGCCGATGAAAGGGTTAAAACCGTCCATGTTGCGGCGCTTCTGAAGCGCTTTATAGGCACTTCTGAAGCGCTGCCTATTCATTCCAGTGGGCAGGGGCGGTGTAGGAGCGCTGTATAAAGATGCTGCTTGCAGGACTTTTTTTCCCGTCCCGCAAGCGCAGCGCCCCAGTGTGAAAGCACTCAGGTTTTCACACTGGGGTGGCATGGGAGGCAGTTTTCAGGCACTTTACATGCGCTAAAACGCCTGAAAACTGCCTCAGTGTGAAAGTAGCCTAAGAATGTCCTGCAGGGAAGTCCAAAGTCCGGCCCGTGGGCCAATTGCGGCCTGCGTTCCGGTTTAATGTGGCCCCCCTGGTAATTTGGTTATATATAGCTTTTTGTGGCCCCCAGGGTCACAAAAGATATATACTGTATTTATTGGTGCTGCCTCGGAGGGGACAGGAAGGGGCGGAACGAGCATCATCAGATTACATACAGGAGAAACTCCTGTTTACTCGGCGGCGTCTGCAATAGGAAGTCCCGTTTCCTGGGCTGCCATTGGACAACTGTTCTGTCTATCATAGGAGGTGGGACTTTGTATTAAATAGGCCATATTAAATCTCCTGTAAACAGGAGATTCTCCTGTATGTATTCTGTCAGAGGTCGTCCCGCCCCCCTCCCTGTCCCCTCCGAGGCTGCAGATGGGCTGCACTGATGGCAATGGTAAGGCTGCATTCAAGCAATGGTGAGGCTGCATTCATGGCAATGGTAAGGCTGAGTTCATGGCAATGGTAAGGCTGCATTCTTGGCAATGGTGAGGCTGCATCCATGGCAATGGTGAGGCTGCATTCATGGCAATGGTGAGGCTGCATTGATTGCAATGGTGAGGTTGCATTCATGGCAATGGTGAGGCTGCATTCATGACAATGGTGAGGTTGCATTCATGTCAATGGTAAGGCTCCATTCATGGCAACAATGAGGTTGCATTCATGGCAATGGTGAGACTGCATTCATGTCAATGGTAAGGCTGCATTCATGGCAATGGAGAGGCTGTATTGCCATGGCAATGGTGAGGCGGCATTCATGGCAATGGTGAGGCTGCATTCATGGCAATGGTGAGGCTGCATTCATGGTAATGGAGAGGCTGCATTCATGGCAATGGAGAGGCTGCATTCATGGCAAAGGTGAGGCTGCAGATGGGCACTGATTAGGCTGCATTGATGGGCACTGACCCTTATTTTGCTTCACAGTTCATTATTTAAAATTTAAGTTATTTCCTGAAACTTCCCTCTTAAAGTGAAGGTGCATGTTATATGCCTGTGCGTGTTATACGCCGATAAATACGGTAACACGCCCGAGCTCATCCTTAGTCCTGAGCGGCGCTCGGGGATTCGTTGGGGCCACAAAATATATATATATATATATATATATATATATATATATATATATAAATACATATATATCCAAATAACACGCCCAAGCTCATCTCTTCACCACACACAGCCGCAAAGGCAAGAGAATTCTTGCTGGGCAGTGTATTCGTGCTCAAACGAACACACTTATGCCCTGTACACACGGTCGGATTTTCTGATGGAAAAAGTGCGACCGGATTGTATTGTCGGAAATTCTGATCGTGTGTGGGCTCCATTGGACTTTTTCCGTTGGAATTTCTGACACACAAAGTTTGAGAGCAGGCTATAAAATTTTCCGACAACAAAATCCGATCGGTTAACCACTTCCCGCCCGCCCTATAGCGGATTGACCGGGAAGTGGTTCTGTTATCCTGACTGGACGTCATATGACGTCCAGCAGGATAACATGCCGCAGCGCGCCCCCGGGGGCGCGCATCGCGGTGATCGGTGGAGCGGTGTGTCAGTCTGACACACCACTCCACCGATCTTGGTAAAGAGCCTCCGGCGGAGGCTCTTTACCACGTGATCAGCCGTGTCCAATCACGGCTGATCAGGCTGTCAATAGGAAGAGCCGTTGATCGGCTCTTCCTCACTCGCGTCTGACAGACGCGAGTAGAGGAGAGCCGATCGGCGGCTCTCCTGGTAGGGGGGGTCTGCGCTGATTGTTTATCAGCGCAGCCCCCCCGCAGATCACCACACTGGACCACCAGGGATCGCCACTAGGACCACCAGGGAAGGGGCAACATGTGGATGGCCAGGTATGTACCCCATGGCCATCCACATGTGCCCAGTGTGCCAAATCTGTGCCAATCAGTGCCCACAAATGGGCACTGATTGGCACCATTATGTTACAGTGATGCCCAGCAATGCCACCCTTAGGGGCATCACTGCAAACAAGCAGTGCCATCAGTGCCACCCATCAGTTTTCATTCATGCCACCTGTCAGTGCCCATCCGTGCCCATCTATCAGTGCCCATCCATGCCCATCTGTGCCAACTATCAGTGCCACCCATAAGTAACCATCAATGCCACCTATGAGTGCCCATCAATGCCACCTATGAGTGCCCATCAGTGCCGCCTATAAGTGCCCATCTGTGCCACCTATGAGTGCCCCTCAGTGCTGCATACCAGTGCCACCTATCAGTGCCCATCAGTGCCACCTACAGTGATGCCCAGCAATGCCACCCTTAGGGGCATCACTGCAAACAAGCAGTGCCATCAGTGCCACCCATCAGTTTCCATTCATGCCACCTATCAGTGCCCATCAGTGCCGCCTATCAGTGCCCATCATCAGTGCCCGTCAGTGCCACCTCATCAGTGCCACCTCATTGGTGCCACCTCATCGGTGCCCATCAGTGCCGCCGTATCAGTGCCCGTCAGTGCAGCCATATCAGTGCCCGTCATTGAAGAAGAAAACGTACTTATTTACAAAAAAGTTTTAACAGAAACAAAGAAAAACTTGTTTTTTTTCAAAATTTTCGGTCTTTTTTTATTTGTTGCGCAAAAAATAAAAACCCTAGAGGTGATCAAATACCACCAAAAGAAAGCTCTATTTGTGGGAACAAAATGATAAAAAATTTGTTTGGGTACAGTGTAGCATGACCGCGCAATCGTCATTCAAATTGCGACAGCGCTGAAAGCTGAAAATTGGTCTGGGCGGGAAGGTGTCTAAGTGCCTGGTATTGAAGTGGTTAAATTCCGATCGTGTGTACACAAATCCGATGCACAAAGTGCCACGCATGCTCAGAATAAATTAAGAGACGAAAGCTATTGGCTACTGCCCCGTTTATTGTCCCGACATACGTGTTTTACGTCACCGCGTTCAGACTGATTGGATTTTCCGACAACTTTGTGCGACCGTGTGTATGCAAGACAAGTTTGAGAGAACATCCGTAGTGGATTTTGTTATCGGAATGTCTGATCAATGTCCGATCATGTGTACAGGGCATAAGACCGAATTTTAATGATTCAAAGAATGTCAGGCAAAACGGTCGGCCCTCACGCATGTTCACTTTATCAAATCTGGCCCTCTTTGAAAAAAGTTTGGACATCCCTGAGCTAGGATGGCAGCCTAGCATGCATCTGTAATAGCTTTCTTGCAGATATGTCAGATGCTTCTAAAAGCTGCATGCTTGGCCAAATGTCTTTAACCACTTCCTGCCTGGCCTATAGCAGAATGATGGCCAGGCGGTGGTTCAGTTATCCTGCAGGATAACAGCCGCCGCGCGCCCGTGGGGGCGTGCATCGCAGCGATCGATGGTGCGGTGTGTCAGTCTGACACACCGCTACACCGATCTTGGTATAGAGCTTCCAACGGAGGCTCTTTACCACGTGATCAGCCGTGTCCAATCACGGCTGATCACGATGTAAACAGGAAGAGCAGTTGATTGGCTTTTCCTCACTCGCGTCTGACAGACGCGAGTAGAGGAGAGCCGATCGGCGGCTCTCCTGGCAGGGGGGGGGGGTCTGTGCTTATTGTTTATCAGCACGGCCCCCCCTCGGATCCCGCCCAGGACCACCATCATGCCGCCCAGGACCACCAGGATGGCCATCCACACTGGACCACCAGGTTTGCCCCCCAGACTACCAGGGAAATGCAAATCTGTGCCAGGGCAGCTGCTAATCAATGCCCAGGCAGCTGCCAATGAGTGCCCACTCACAATGCCTACAACTGCCAGTGCCACCAGGGATGCCTATCAGTGATGTGTATCAGTGCCACATATCAATGCCCATCAGTGCCCCCTATCAGTGCCCAGCAGTGCCGCCTATCAGTGCCACCCATAAGTACCCATCTTTGCAGTCTTTCAGTGCCCATCAGTGTCGCCTATCAGTGCCCATCAGTGCCACCTATCAATGCCCATCAGTGCTGCATATCAGTTCCACCCATCAGTGCCTCCTACCAGTGGTCATCAGTGCTGCATATCAGTGCCCATCGTTGGTGCCTGTCAGTGCCTGTTCATTATCAGTGCCCATCAGTGAAGAAGAAAATGTACTTATTTACAAAATTTTATAACAGAAACAAAAGTAAAACTTTTATTTTTTTCAAAATTTGGGTTTTTTTATTTGTTTAGCAAAAAATAAAAACAGCGGAGGTGATCAAATACCACCAAAAGAAAGCTCTATTTGTGGGAACAAAATGATAAAAATCCTGTTTGGGTACAGTGTAGCAAGACTGCGCAATTGTCATTTAAACAGCGACAGCGCAGAAAGCTGAAAATTGGCTTGGCAGGAAGGTGTATAAGTGCCTGGTATTGAAGTGCCTAAAAAAATTGTATGAATTCATCTGATTTTATTGTTACCATCTGGAAAACATACAAGGTAGTACATGAGGGTAGTCCTGAGGTCCCTTTCATTGACTGAGTAGGCTGGACTAAGTAATTTAAATGATTATAAACCCTTACATATATACCCAGTGAAGTGACTGGCCTCGAGTGATGCACTGTAGAGAAGAAACAAATCTTCCTACATAAGTTCTACCTGTTTATCTGCAGTCTTCTCTACATCTGTTCTAGGTGCCAAATTTCTAAATCTTGTCAGAGCTGCCAGAAAAAAAGGGGGCAGAAAGCTGAAATTACACTCTGTAGAGCTCAGTGACTGGGAGCTCTGAGAGCTGATTGGAGGGAAGGGACACACCCCCCTTCACACAGCACACAGGAACAAAGATGAGGCTGTCAAACAGCTCTTCCCTCTCTTGTCACCTTTTTTCTCTTAGTGTCAGGAAAACTTGCCAGAAGTGATTCATGCTGATAGCAGAGGAGCGAGGCAGCAGACACATACACACTATATAAGAATATGCTTAGTTCATATTTTATGTCTGAGGTTTAAAACCACTTTAAAAATATGTTATTACAGCTATATAGGCGCTGATTCCAACTATGTTTTCACTTACGTATTATTCAAAAGTGAACATGAAAAAATACACAAAAATGGGTCAACAACACCCTGCAGCAATTGATAAATATTTCATGTCTAATACAGATTTTTCATACAGCTCAGTACTGGAGCCCAGCATACGTCACCCAAATCTATCATGAGCTGGTAATGAGTGATCATTTGCATAGAAATTACCTAATCTCCTCATCTGGGAAGTACTTAACTAGATAATTACTGCTAATCTGCACAGTACTTAGAGCCATCATCACTGTCTGTTTCCTTCAATATACCATTTCCTATCCCAATCTTAGTAGAAGGCCCAGACCTTTACAAGTTCAGAGAACTTGACAACTTGTAGCACAGTATGTGTTAACCATTTCAGGACTACAACCTTTTTCTCTATACAAGCCTTCAACATTTAGGAGATGTACTTTAATTTGTTAGCAGATCTGAATATTTATTTAATAGGTTTTTATTTAAAAGGGTGAAAATATCAGAAAAATAATTTTTTTTTCCATGTACAGTTGTGCTCATAAGTTTACATACCCTGGCAGAATTTATGCTTTCTTGGCCATTTTTCAGAGAATATGAATGATAACACAAAAACTTTTCTTTCACTCATGGTTAGTATTTGGCTGAAGCCATTTATTACCAATAAACTGTGTTTACTCTCTTTAAATCATAATGGCAACAGAAAGTACCCAAATGACCCTGATCAAAAGTTTACATACCCCAGTTCTTAATACCGTGTATTGCCCCCTTTAACATCAGTGACAGCTTGAAGTCTTTTGTGGTATTTGTGGATGAGGCTCTTTATCTTCTCAGATGGTAAAGCTGCCCATTCCTCTTGGCAAAAAGCCTCCAGTTCCTGTAAATTCTTGGGCTGCCTTGAATGAACTGCACGTTTGAGATCTCCCCAGAGTGGCTCAATGATATTGAGGTCAGGAGACTGAGATGGCCACTCCAGAACCTTCACTTTATTCTGCTGTAGCTAATGAGAGGTTGAATTGGACTTGTGTTTTGGATCATTGTCATGTTGAAATGTCCAAGTACGTCCCATGCGCAGCTTCCTGGATGATGAATGCAAATGTTCCTCCAGTATTTTTTGATAACATACTGCATTCATCTTGCCATCAATCCTGACCAAATTTCCTGTGCCTTTGTTGCTCACACATCCCCAAAACATCAGCGATCCACCTCCGTGTTTCACAGTAGGAATGGTGTACCTTTCATCATAGGCCTTGTTGACTCCTCTTCAAATGTAGCGTTTATTATTGTGCCAAAAAAGCTAAATTTTGGTCTCATCACTCCAAATGACTTTGTGCCAGAAGGTTTGAGGCTTGTCTCTGTGCTGTTTGGTATATTGTAAGCGGAATACTTTGTGGCATTTGCGTAGTAATGCCTTTCTTCTGGCGACTCGACCATGCAGCCCATCTTTCTTCAAGTGCTACCTTATTGTGCATCTTCAAACAGCCACACCACGTTTTTAGAGAATCTTGTATTTTACCTGAAGTTATTTGTGGGTTTTTCTTTGCATCCCGAACAATTTTCCTGGCAGTTGTGGCTGAAATTTTAGTTGGTCTACCTGACCGTGGTTTGGTTTCAACAGAACCCCTCATTTTCCACTTCTTGATTAGAGTTTGAATACTGCTGATTGGCATTCTCAATTCCTTGGATATCTTTTTATATCCCTTTCCTGTTTTATACAGTTCAACTACCTTTTCCCGCAGATCCTTTGACAATTCTTTTGCTTTCCCCATCACTCAGAATCAAGAAACGTCAGTGCAGCACTGGATGAAAGATGCAAGGGTCTGTCGGGGGACTTTAAACTCATTGACCTTTTATACACACACACTAATTACAAACAAACAGATCACAGGTGAGGATGGTTACCTTTAATAGCCATTCAAACCACTTTGTGTCAACTTGTGTGCATGTTATCAGGCCAAAATCACCGGGGTATGTAAACTTTTGATCAGGGTCATTTGGGTAGTTTCTGTTGCCATTATGATTTAACCACTTCAGCCCCGGAAGGATTTACCCCCTTCCTGACCAGAGCACTTTTTACAATTTGGCACTGCGTCGCTTTAACTGCTAATTGCGGCCATGCAATGCCGTACCCAAACGAAATTTGCATCCTTTTTTTCCCATAAATAGAGCTTTCTTTTGATGGTATTTGATCACCTCTGCGTTTTTTATTTTTTGCGCTATAAACGAAAAAAGACAGAAAATTTTGAAAAAAAACGATATTTTCTACTTTTTGTTATAAAAAAAAATCCAATATCAGTCTCAATTTTAGTCATACATTTAGGCCAAAATGTATTTGGCCACATGTCTTTGGTAAAAAAAAATGTCAATAAACGTACATTTATTGGTTTGCGCAAAAGTTATAGCGTCTACAAGCTAGGGTACATTTTCTGGAATTTACACAGCTTTTAGTTTATCACTGCCTGTCATTTCTTGAGGTGCTAAAATGGCAGGGCAGTACAACCCCCCCCCCAAATGCCCTGATTTGGGAAAGTAGACACCAAAAGGAAATTACTGAGAGGCATGTTGAGCCCATTAAATATTAAATTTTTTTGTCCCAAGTGATTGAATAATGATAAAAGAAAAAAATGTACAAAAAGTTGTCACTAAATATATATTGCTCACACATGCCATGGTTATATGTGAAATTGTGCCCCAAAATACATTTAGCTGCTTCTCCTGAGTATGGGGATACCACATGTGTGGGACTTTTTGGGAGCCTAGCCGCGTACAGGGCCCCGAAAACCAAGCACCACCTTCAGGATGTCTAAGGGCGTACATTTTTGATTTCAATCCTCACTACCTATCCCAGTTTTGAAGGCCATAAAATGCCCAGATGGCACAAAACACCCCCAAATGACCCCATTTTGGAAAATAGATGCCCCAAGCTATTTGCTGAGAGGCATGTTGAGTCCATGGAATATTTTATATTTTGCCACAAGTTGCAGGAAAATGACAAACTTTTTTTTTTTGCACAAAGTTGTCACTAAATGATATATTGCTCACACAAGCCATGGGCATATGTGGAATTGCACCCCAAAATACATTCTGCTGATTCTCCTGAGTACGGGGATACCACATGTGTGGGACTTTTTGGGAGCCTAGCCGTGTACAGGGCCCTGAAAACCAAGCACCGCCTTCAGGATTTCTAAGGGCGTAAATTTTTGATTTCACTCCTCACTACCTATCACAGTTCTGAAGGCCATAAAATGCCCAGATGGTACAAAACTCCCCTAAATGACCCCATCTTGGAAAGTAGACAGCCCAAGCTATTTGCTGAGAGGCATGTTGAGTCCATGGAATATTTTATATTTTGCCACAAGTTGCGGGAAAGTGACAAACTTTTTTTTTTCTTTTTTGCACAAAGTTGTCACTAAATGATATATTGCTCAAACATGCCATGGGCATATGTGGAGTTACACCCCAAAATACATTCTGCTGCTTCTCCTGAGTGCGACAATACCACATGTGTGGGACTTTTTGGGAGCCTAGTTGCATACGGAGCCCTGAAACCCAATCACCGCGTTCAGGATTTCTAAGGGCGTAAATTTTTGATTTCACTCCTCACTACCTATCACAGTTTCGAAGGCCATAAAATGCCAAGATAGCACAACCCCCCCCCCCCAAATTACCCCATTTTGGAAAGTAGACATAGGCATAGTGAGTATTTTGCAGCTCTAATTTGTTTTTGAAAATGAAGAAAGACAAGAAAAATGTATTTTTTTTTCTTTTTTCAATTTTCAAAACTTTGTGACAAAAAGTGAGATCTGCAAAATACTCACTATAACTCTGGGCAAATAGCTTGGGGTGTCTACTTTCCAAAACGGGGTCATTTGGGGGGGGGGGGTTGTGCCGCCTGGACATTCCATGGCCTTTGAAACTGTGATAGGCAGTGAAGAGTGAAATAAAACATTTACACCCTTAGAAACCCTGAAGGCGGTGCTTGGTTTTCGGGGTCCCGTACGCGGCTCCCAAAAAGTCACACACATGTGGTATCCCCAAACTCAGGAGAAGCAAAAGAATGTATTTTGGGGTGTAATTTCACATATTCCCATGGCATGTTTAAGCAATATATCATTTAGTGACAACTTTGTGCAAAAAAAAAAAAAAAAAAGGTGTCTTTTTCCCGCAACTTGTGTCACAATATAAAATATTCCATGGACTCGACATGCCTCTCAGCAAATAGCTTGGGGTGTCTCCTTTCCAAAATGGGGTCATTTGGGGAGGGTTTGAACTGTCCTGGCATGTTATGCACAACATTTAGAAGCTTATGTCACACATCACCCACTCTTCTAATCACTTGAAGACAAAGCCCTTTCTGACACTTTTTGTTTACATGAAAAAATAATTTTTTTTTGCAGGAAAATTACTTTGAACCCCCAAACATTATATATTTTTTTAAAGCAAATGCCCTACAGATTAAAATGGTGGGAGTTTCATCTCTTTCATTTTTTTCACACAGTATTTGCGCAGCGATTTTTCAAACGCTTTTTTGAAAAAAACACACTTTTTAAAATTTTAATGCACTAAAACACACTATATTGCCCAAATGTTTGATGAAATAAAAAAGATGATCTTAGGCCGAGTACATGGATACCAAACACGATATGCTTTAATATTGCGCACAAACGTGCAGTGGCGACAAACTAAATACATTTTAAAAAGCCTTTACAGGTTACCACTTTAGATTTACAGAGGAGGTCTACTGCTAAAATTACTGCCCTCGATCTGACCTTCGTGGTGATACCTCACATGCATGGTGCAATTGCTGTTTACATTTGAAGCCAGACACTTGCATTCGCCTTTGCGCAAGAGTAGGGGGGGGCAGGGGTGCTTTTTTTTTTCTTTATTATTTTTTTGCTTTTTTATCTTATTTTTAAACTGTTCCTTTCATTTTTTTAAAATCATTTTTATTGTTATCTCAGGGAATCTAAATATCCCCTATGATAGCAATAGGTAGTGACAGGTACTCTTTTTTGAAAAAATTGGGGTCTATTAGACCCTAGATCTCTCCTCTGCCCTCAAAGCATCTGACCACACCAAGAACCGTGTGATAAGATGCTTTCCCAATGGCACTGTTTACATCCAGCGAAATCTAAGTCATAAAATGCTCGTAGCTTCCGGTTTCTTAGGCCATAGAGATGTTTGGAGCCATTCTGGTCTCATCAGCTCTATGGTCAGCTGGCCGAATCACCGGCTGCATTCTCAGGTTCCCTGTTGGGAAAGGAGAGCCACAGAAAAACATGGAAGACGGTGGGGGGGAATTCCCTCCCACTGCTTGTAAAAGCAGTCTAGAGGCTAATTAGCCACTAGGATTGCTTTTCCATGAAAGCCGACCGCTGGCTGAAAAGAATGATACCAAGATGATACCTAAACCTGCAGGCATCATTCTGGTACAACCATTCAAAGTCCAGCAACATACCAGTACGTTGCTGGTCCTTGTTGGGCATATATTGTAAACGTATTTTTCATGCAGCCTGTGGGCTGAACGAAAAAAAGAGATTGATCGGTGGGTATGCCCACCATTAAAATACCTCCCTTCATCCACCCACTTCTAATGATGGGCATACATGCACCGTTTATATATGCCGAAGCGTGGGAGCATCCGGCCCAAAAGGTAGGAGAAAATCATTCCTCCGCCCCTGGTGCCCCCATGCTTCGGCATATATGCTCTTTTTTAAAACTGTGGTGGTGAAATCACCACCTACAGCGCTGGAGTCCCGGCTTTATGTATCGTGGGAGCAAACGCTGTTGCTGTCAAGATAAATAAATCCGCGCTGCCACTGAATGGCGTACCTGCTAAGCAAATGATGGTTAACAATAAAACAAAGTAACATTACAATATAACAGTAAGACTTACCATACCTGCAAAGCAAATACAAAAAAAAACATAGTAAAAAATAAAACATTTTTTAACGCAACCTGTGCCTAAAATATATATATGCCTAAGCATGGGGGCATCCACCCGCAAAAGGTAGGAGCAAATCGCTCCTCCTCCCCTGCTGTCCCCATGCTTTGGCATATATGCTCTTTTTTTTTTTTAACTGTGGTGGTGAAATCACCTCCGACAGCGCTGGAGTCACGGCTTTATGTATTGTGGGAGCAAACGCTGTTGCTGTCAAGATAAATAAATCCGCTCTGCAGCTGAATGGTGTACCTGAAAACAAAAAAATGGTTAACAATAAAACACAGTAAACAGTAAAGTATAAAAACATTGCATACCTATAAAGCAAACATGATAAAACATAATAAAAATAAAACATTGCAGAATAGAATACAGTAAAAAAAAGCAGAACAATAGAGAGAGAATAGAGAACAATAAAACGACAACCATTTTTGTTTTTTTAATCCTATATATTTTTTTGCGTTTTTTTTTTACACTTTTTTTTGTAACTGTAACTTTTGTAACTGTAACCGGTTCCAGGTTCGGGTCTCTCAAAATGTGATGGTATCTTGGGAGACCCTGTGAAAGTGTGCCTAGTTTGTGCAGTGCTGTATCCTACGCTAACACTCAACTAGTGTATAGTAGCATTCAAAACATTCACCAATGCAAAGACCAGGATTGTCAGTACAGGAGGGACAATAATAGCAAGTGTCATGCCTATATCCGTGCTTGCTGCAGACACGACATCTTTTTTGGGGGGCTCGTTGGGTAAGGGTACTCGGGAGGACATAAAGAAAATGCCTCTCATGCAGCCGGCTTACTGCATTTGGTTGGGGAGGGTGAGGTGGAGCACCGTCTGGAAACAGAAGGGCTCTGACAATCTCTTCCTGGAATTTAGGAAGGATCCGTCCGTCCTGAAGCTCTGTATAGCACATGAGCGTTCAGCAAAGCCAATTGAAGTAAATAAACAGACACTTTCTTGTACCAGCGTCTGGCCTTACGGGCAATTAGGTACGGCGCCAACAACTGGTCGTTGAGGTCCACCCCTCCCATATTTTGGTTATATTCATGGACACAGAGGGGTTTCTCCACAACACCAGTCGCCGTAGTAATTTGGACCGTCGTGTCTGCATGAAGGGAGGTAAGAACGAAAACATTCTTATTATCCCTCTACTTCATAACGAGCAAGTTATTACACTTGAAGCAGGCTCTCTCCCCCAGCCTAAGACGGGAATCTAAAAACTGCTGGGGAAAGCCCCGGCGATTAGGTCACACGGAGCCACATGCTCCAATCTGCTGATCAAACAAGTGACTAAAAAGAGGCACGCTCGTGTAATAACTGTCCACATATAAGTGGTACCCCTTTCTGAATAAGGGTGACACCAAGTCCCACACAATCTTGCCAGCGCTTCCTATGTAGTCAGGGCAGTTTGTCAGCTCTACGTGGCTATCTTTTCCCTCGTAAACCATAAAACTACATGTATAGCCTGTGGCCCTGTCACAGAGCTTATACATCTTGACCCCGTATCTGGCACGCTTGCTGGGAAGATACTGTTTGAATGACAAGCGGCCAGAAAACCTAATCAGGGACTCATCAACGCAGATAACTTGATGGGGAGTAAACAAGTCTGCAAAACGTTGGTTGAAGTGGTTTACGAGGGGCCGAATTTTGTAGAGCCGATCGTATCCAGGGTCTCCACGAGGACGACAGAGTTCATTGTCATTGAAGTGCATGAATCTGCTCGTATCGTGCCCTGGTCATGGAGGCAGCGAACAAGGGCATATGGTGAATTGGGTCAGTGGACCAATATGACCGCAACTCACTCTTTTTAGTTATGCCCATGTTGAGGGAAAGGCCCAGAAAGAGCTTAAATTCGGAAACCGTAATTGGTCTCCAATCTCTGGCAAGGGAGGACTGGGGAAAAGTGGCGATGTGTTGACCAGCGTACAAATTGCTCTGGTCCACAATAGATCTATAGAGATCTTCGGTGAAAAACAGCGAATAAAAATCAAGTGACGTAAAATCAATTGTTTCCACCTGAATGCTGGGTTGGCCAGTGAATGGGGGAAGTACGGGTGCTGCAGAAGTGGTGGGTTCCCAATTAGGATTGGCGAATGCAGCAGGAAGGGCACTATGGGCCTGTGTTAGTCTTCTTGGTGGCAGCGGGACACTACTTGTGCTTGCCACCTCACCAGCTTGAACTGCACTTATGGGACTCGCCACGTCACCACGTGATACTGCAGTGCTGGATTGACTACAACCAGGGTGTACTAGGCCGCTGGTGCTTGCCAGTTCACCATAAGGAATAGCGGCGCTAGTACTGCTCTGCTCCATACGAGGGACCTGCGGTTCTTGCACATCAACGACAGAAGAAGAAGATTGGGGTCTGGTACGCCTGACCTTTGCAGGGACCACAACTCCATCGTCAGAGCTATCTGTCATGGAGCCGCTGTCCTCTACAGGATCGTATTCTGAGCCTGAATCTGACAGATGAGTGACTTCCTCTTCACTATCTGTCATGCTCACAAAAACGTGTAGGCCTCTTCACTAGTGTATCTTCGATTTGCCATTTTGGGTTCTAAATTTAGTGGTACACTAGTGAGACTCACAGGTAAAAAAGATCCTGACTGTTAGCGACTGTATCAAAACGCTACAAAAAAAAACTGTTAGCGATCGCAGGGATCAGGCCTGACTCTGCAAAAGCTGCAGTTATGTGTGTTTAGTGTTTTGTAAGTGACAGTGATCGATCGATACTGCACTTGGGTGGGCTGGGCTGGGGGGGAGGGGCTAGACACAGGTGCTAGCAGGTATCTGGGCTGATCCCGCTAACACTGCGTTTTTGGGAACCCCAAACTGCTGGGGACGCTAGTATAGATCTGATCGGATCCGTTCAGATACTATACCACTAAGGGAGGTGTATGCTGCGTGCGTGGGTGTTAGCGGTACTGGCACTAACCTGACGCTGCCTGGGGCGACGCAGACCCTATCTGACCCTAAAACTTAACTTATATCACTGCCGGGCGATCAGGGGGTTAAACCTTTATTAGGTAATAAACGGCGGGTGCCCTGACACTATAAAAAACAAATTAACTAACCAGTGTCACCTGTAACAGTTATACAGTGATCACTGGTGAAAGGGTTAACTAGGGGGCAATCAAGGGGTTAAAACCTTTACTAGGTAGTATATGGGGGTCCCTGACACTATAAAACGCTGACGGCGAACCTAAATACTTACCTCCGTAACTAGCGTCACCTGTGACACTAATACAGCGATCAGAAAAACGATCGCTTAGTGACACTGGCGACGGGGGGGGGGGGTGATCAAGGGGTTAAAACTTTATTAGGGGGGGTTAGGGGGGTACCCTAGACCTAAAGGGGCCTAACACTAACTGCCCTACCACTTATAACTGTAATAATCAGAAAAAAAAACTGCTATTGGGGGTGACAGGGAGTACAGGGGGGTGATCGGGGGGTGAAAATTGTGCCTAGAGTGTTCTACTGTTAGTGTAGTGTTGTGCATAATTACTTGGATGACTTCTCTCCTCGGCGCCGGAATGAAAAGACCGACACGAGGACAACACTAACCATGAGCGAAAACGGAAAATTGTATACTCACCTTTCCGTAATTTTCCTTTCCTGTCGCATCTTCATGGCAGCATACACGTTGGGTTGTGACTCCGCCTCCACAACCTGATAGGACCACATAGCTATAAATTAGAGAGTAGACACCTGCCCCAGTATTCTCTGTAAATATATACACATGTCACCTTAGAGGGTGGGTGATTGTATGCTGCCATGAAGATGCGACAGGAAAGGAAAATTACGGAAAGGTGAGTATACAATTTTCCGTTTTCCTGTCGCATCATGGCAGCATACACGTTGGGGAGTAACTCGCCAAACTGGGTGGGAATGCAAAATCAAAATTTATTGACAAGAAACAGAAGAATTGGCCTGTATAACGGCCCTCCCAAATTCAACTGCTGCTAAACGTGCAGCGTCTATTCTATAATGAGAAATGAAGGTATTCCTCGAAGACCAAGTGGCCGCTCTACAAATGGTTTCCGCTGAGACTTTACAGTAAGCTGCCCATGAAGTAGCCATTGCCCTGGTGGAATGCGCTCTTAGATCTCCCGGAATCTGCAAGGTGCTTAAGGAGTAGGCCTTCTTGATAGCTTTCACGAGCCATGAGGCGATGGTACGGGCAGAAGCTGCCTGGCCCTTCCTGAACCCATGTGGGATGACTAAAAGGTTCTCGCACTTCCTGAATGGCTTGGTTACCGAAAGGTAATGGAGAATGTTGCCCTTGACATCCAAGGGATGAGGGACGCCCTGATCCGTGATCAAAGCCGGGAGGTCAATCTCCTGGTTAAAGTGGAACGCAGAGGAGACCTTTGGGATAAACCTGTCTGAAGGCTTCAGGGTTAGTCTGTCTGGGTAAACCATCAGATACGGTTCTTTGATCAGCAAGGCTTGCATTTCTGAGACCCTCTTCGCTGATGTGATGGCAATTAGGAAAGATACCTTTAGAGTCAGGTCCCAGAGGGAGGTATTCTCCAGGGGGAAGAATGGTTCTCCGGATAAAACCTCTAGGACAGTTGATAGGTCCCATGTTGGAAATGAAGGTTTCCTGGGTGGTCTTAGCTTCAGGCAGGCTTTTTGAAATTGCACCACCAGAGGGTTAAGTGCCCATCTGACCCCTGTCAAGGCAGAGATGGCAGAGACTTGGACTTTCAGGGTGTTGGACCTAAGGCCTTTGTCTAGACCTGACTGAAGGAACTCAAGCACTTGTACTGCTGATGGGGAAGACGGGTCCCAACCTTGTTCCTGAGCAAAGGAAGAGAATCTTTCCCAGATTCTCTCGTAGGTGCTATTCGTGGAGGATTTCCTGGCTTGAAGCAGGGTATCGACTACCTTCTGAGAACATCCTTGCTCTAGGAACCTAGACCTTTCAGTCTCCAGGCCGCTAGGTGCAATCTCTCTGGATTCGGATGTAGTAGCTGGCCCTGGGTTAGTAGATCCGTTGTTACCGGGAGTGGAAGTGGATCCGCTGTGCTCAGTTGCAGGAGGGTGGTGAACCAAGGCCTCCGTGGCCAAAAGGGAATCACGGCTAGTACTAGAGCTGTTGAGTGTTTGAGCCTCAGAAGGAACTTGGCTATCAGTGGGGTTGGTGGAAAAATGTAGCCTAGGTGAAAGTTCCAGGCGTGCTGGAGACAATCCGTACCCTCCGCTGTGGGGAAGGGATTCCTCGACAGAAACCTCTGACACTTCTTGTTCTCTGGTGTTGCTGCGAGGTCTATGTCTGGATGACCCCATGTCTGGCATATAAGGGCAAAGGCCTGTGGGCTTAGACACCACTCGTTGTTGGAAACGAATGTTCTGCTGAGGGAGTCCGCCAGTAAGTTCTGAACCCCCGGAATATAGGTCGCCTTCAGGTCCCACAGGTTCAGTTGAGCCCATTGCATCACCGGACCGACTTCCCGCATCATGGAGATGCTCTTGGTACCCCCCTGCCTGTTGATATAGGCTACCGCCACTCGGTTGTCCATTTGAATGAGGACTTGTTTCCCTCTCAGGAGTGAACTGAATGCCAAGAGGGCTCGGAAGGCTGCCTTCATCTCTAGGATGTTCGATACTACATCCTTGGTTTTGAAGGGCCAGCGGCCCTGGGCTGCATAGTGTAGGTAGTGTGCCCCCCATCCTTCCAGACTGGCGTCTGAAGTTACTACCTCCTGGTGGAGGGTGACTATCTGCTTGCACCTGCTGAGGTTGTCGGGGTGGGTCCACCACCGTAAAGATAGCCTGGCTTCCTCTGGGATGCGAATCAATTGGGACATGGACCATCCGTCCCACTGGCGCAGGAAGGAGGCTTGTAGGGGTCTGGTATTCCATTGCGCCCATCTGACCATTGGAATGGTTGCTGATAGGGAACCTAGGAGGCTGAGGTATGCTCTGGCCGGCAGACATGACGCTGGGATAGCCTCTTTCACTTTCTGAATGAGTAGGGACGATTTCTCCCTTGGTAACTCCACTGTGTTCGCTCGGGTGTCCAGTTCGGCTCCCAGGAAGACCATCCTTTGGGTAGGTTGGGTGTTGCTTTTCTGCCAATTGATTATCCATCCTAAACTCATTAGGGTGGAAACCAGGATCTCGCGATGTTGGACGAGTGATTCCTGGCTGCTTGAGAGGAGGAGGATGTCGTCCAGGTAATGGTGGACCCTTAGACCTTTCTCCCTCAAAAAAGCTATTGCTGGTAGTAGCACCTTCGTGAATGTTCTGGGGGCTGTTGAGATGCCAAAGGGAAGGCTTCGAAACTGGAAGTGCCCCTGACCCACCGAGAATCGTAGGAATTTCTGGAATGCCCCGTGGATCGGAATATGCAGGTAGGCGTCCTGGAGATCTATGGAGAGCATCCAGTCCCCCAGATTTATGGCCTGCAGGATAGACTGCAAGCTCTCCATCCTGAATGACTCCACTCTGATGGACCTGTTGAGGTTCTTTAGGTCTAGAACCGGACGAAGGTCTCCTGACTTCTTCTTGACGAGAAATAATGGAGAGTAGAATCCTCTGCCTCGTTGTGCCAGTGGAACCTCTACTATTGCTCGTTTTTGGAGAAGATCTTGGATGTAGTTCAGTAACGACAACCTTTTTTCTCGAGATGGGGGAATACGGGTTGGGTAGAACTGATCCCCTGGGGGCCGGTTTTTGAAGGACCACCTGTGGCCGAAGGTGATAGTGGCCAGGGTCCAGGTATCCCTTATGGTTTCCGCCCAGACCAGCTTGAAACTGGAGAGTCTTGCTCCCACTACCGCTGGTCGGACGGGCGCACCTTCAAAAGGGCTTCTGGTCACTGGAAACAGGCGCCTTAGGCTTCTGAAACTTCATGAAGGAGGTTTGAGGGTTCTTCCAGCTCCTTCTATACTCCTTGCCTGGTCTGTATGCTCTCGCATCCCTATACCTCTCTGGGAGGTTCCGCTTAAAGGGAGGAGGTCTCTGTTGCTTGGGTCTCCTGTCTGAGGGGATGAGCCCGGACTTTCCGCCGGTTACTTTGGAGATGGCTGTGTCTAGTTTTGTTCCGAAGAGGTGCTCACCATCAAACGGAATACGACACCAGTTGGATTTGGAAGCTGGATCCGCCGTCCAGGGCTTTAGCCATAATGCTCTTCTGGCTGTTACTGAAGCCAGCATAGATTTAGATGCAGACCTGATAGTGTCGACTGAAGCTTCAGCCACAAAGTCGCCCGCCAGGCTTAACTCTTGCAACGCCTTTACTATTGATTCTTGGTCTGCCCCCTCTGATACAAGCTTTTCCGTGCTTGTGGACCAGCTCGAGATGGCTCTTCCTACTGCAGCAAGTGCTATTGCAGGTCTGCAGGCGCCTCCAGCCGACAGGTAAGCCCGCTTGAGATCCGTGTCGATCTTTCTGTCGAGGACATCTCTAAACGTTACCGCGTCTTCTAACGGGAGGGTAACATGTCTGGCTAGGCGCATCAGGGATGCATCCACTACCGGAGGGGACACCAGAGGGTTCACCTTAGGCTCCTTGAGTGGGTATAACTTCAGTAGTCTGTTATTCAGACTAGACTTCTTTTCTGGTCTCTGCCATTCTTCTTTGATCAGGTCCTCAAGTTCTTCAATGAACGGGAAGGATTCCGGATCCTTTCTAAGCTGAGGAAAATACTTCCTCTGCTTCGGTTGGGCTTGCTGGGGTTCCTCCCAGCCTATCGCCTCCTTAACCGATTTTATAAACGGTTCTACCAGACTGAAGTCGAATCCGGCCGATACCTCCAGACCCTCATTATCCGACAGGGAGTCTTGCTCCTTCGATGTGCTAGCCCGGGCTGGAGAGGTAGTGGTAGAGAAATCCACCTCGGATACCGAGGCCTGGGGGGCTACGGCCCCTGCTGAATCTCCGACCTCCGAGATTCTCTCTCTCTTGCGGCCTCTTCCCGGCATGTCTGACAGACCAGTTTTCCTGGAAGAGCCGCTGCGCCGCAAACCCAGCATGCGTTCCCGGTAGGACGGGAGTGGCGTGCGGGGGAACGATGCCTGCGTGAAGGCGATCTTCTGTGGCGGGATCGGCCGTGTCTAGAGCGCGACCGGGAGCGGCTTCTTCTGCGGCTTCCTCTCGAGCGGCTTCTTCTGTGATAGGAGCGGCTCCTTCTATGTCTGGAGCGACTTCTCCTGCGTGAGGACTCTCTTTGTCTTGAGGCAGACGTTCTTGAAGACCTGGTAGGGCTGACCAATTTAGGCAGCGTTAGTAGTGCTCTCTTTTTCGATCTTCAATACTTACATTTGTCTTCCCCCCCCTTACCTAATAGGCTGACGGTGATCTGCTGGGGCAGCGGTCTCCATGGAGAGAAAGCGGACTGGAAACCTGCAGTGAGAAACAATAAACAGCGCTATGCAGAGGAGGCTTCAGAGGGAGCAGGAATCCTGACTTAAAGGCAGTATAAAGGAAGGCCACTTACCTTTGTAGAGCGCTTTGGAGTCCAAACAGACAATCTGTCATGCATAGACAATCAGCAGCAGCAAATGCAGCTACTGCTGGGCTTTTAAATCCGCCGCCATCAGCGTCGGACGCTCGCGCATGCGCAGTAGCGCCGTGAGACACCCGGCGCCATCTTGGAAGCTGGAAAGCAGCCCAGCGGTGCCCAAAACGACGTACCGCGCATGCGCGAGGACGCCGAGAACGCTCGGCGCTCCGGAGAGCAAATCAGGAGAACCACAGAGCCCAGCAGACGGGCAGAGGCACTGGTAGGAGAGGGGGAAAGAGGGGGGGAGACCGCTGCACACAACTAAGCCTGTTTAAGGCTTATTTCATGAGGCCACAATGAAGTTTTCCTGGCCATTCCTCCAGCAAGCCTGTTTAAGGCTTTTGTGGGCTGCTGCACTTGAAGCCTGTTTAAGGCTTATACTTGTGGTCAGACAGCTGAATGAGATGAGAGTATGCCCCTGAGATCACCAGAGTGGGGCTCCTTCCATTTAGCTCGTTTAGAGGCTGTACAAGAAGGACTTCCATCCAGGAGAGGCTAGAACCTGGCTGGGGCGAAGCGGTAAGGGGGTGCTGATCCGTGCGTCCTGACAGGTGAGGAAAAATAAGAGAATACTGGGGCAGGTGTCTACTCTCTAATTTATAGCTATGTGGTCCTATCAGGTTGTGGAGGCGGAGTCACAACCCAACGTGTATGCTGCCATGATGCGACAGGAAAGAAAAGTTTTTGTGCTATCATTCATATTCTCTGAAAATGGCCAAGAAATCATAAATTCTGCCAGGGTATGTTAACCTTTGAGCACAACTGTATTTATGTGATTAGCATAAAGAGCGTATGTCACTGCCTCGAAGGAGGCAACCATGGGTCCAAGGCCCTCATGCAGGCACAAAGTGAGGGTTTTTCTATGGGCCCGAAAGGCCTTGGCATGAGAGTTGAGGGACTTGTCCTGAGGCAGGAAGATCCCAGACAGGGCCATGTCTAAACTCAGGGCCAGGTATTCTAATCTGCGAGAAAGGTCTAGCAAAGACTTTAATAAGTTAAGGACCCAACTGGTTAAAGGAACCTGCATAAAAGGATGGAAAGAACACCCACTCTATAAATTTAGGTTAGTGTTTCTGCCAAGCAATGTACGTAGTGGTATAAGGCCATTGGTAAAAGCCCAAGTTGGCTGTGGAGTGAAGAATCCATTAGGATAGAATTAGGATCAGGGGTCTTGTACTTAGTTCAGACAGCAATCATCTAACATAATTTATTAACAATAATAAAAAACAGGGAATTGTTCTTACAAAAATTGAGAGATGTCATCACAGAGCAAGATTAGTCTATTCAGACTTGACTCACTCCCTGTGTAAAAGTGCATCCAGGGAAGGAAAGGTGCTGACAGTCTCAAAGAACCTAGGCTGACAATGACCCACATTGCGAGAATGGAACATTTAAATCAGCTGTATAATGTGCTCCATGTGACAGCCTCAGCTCAAATACCCAGGTGTTGATTTACTAAAACTGTAGAGTGCAAAATCTGGTGCAGCTCTGCATAGAAAGAAATCGGCTTCTAACTTCAACTTGTTCAATTAAGCTTTGACAAAAAAGTCTGCAAGCTAGTTGGTTTCTCTGCAGAGCTGCACCAGATTTTGCACTCTCCAGTTTTAGTAAAGCAATCCCACAGAGAGGTACCGAGCAGAAATACTGAGGCATTCTGCATTCAGAAGCATTAGCAAATAGGGTGATCACCCCAAGGTCTGCCATGATAGCAAGACTGTTAAAAAAATTGATGTGACCTTTATGGCAAAGTCACTTTGTGAGGCTTCCATTGACACTACTGCAGGGCATTCACCATAAAAGTAATTATTCTTGTGATGAATGGACATTTTCTTACCAAGCATTGGTGGCATGTAGAATTATTCTATAGGTCCTCTGCTTTCAGGGAATAATTTTTGTTCTGGGGTTTTAGGTAGTAACACGAAAAATGTGCATATGGAGTGTAAAAAATAAAAAAAGGGTGGTGATCCTAAAGTCTGGTACACACATACTAAAAGTCGGCCAATTCAGCAGGAACCAGGTGACTTTCGGTAAATGTGTATCACTGTCTGTCGAAAGGGTTCTACTAGAAAACCAGTATGGGATTGGGTTTGAAGCCAATGGCTGCAAATTCTGATCAGTGTATTCTGACAGGGAAAGTCCTTGCTGTCAGAATACAACAGCTCAGCGGGAGAGATTCCTGCATCCGCATTGTTGTGTTGATGTGAGGATCTATCAGTTTTTTTCACTCAACGCTGGTCTAAGGCCATTGTCCTGCTGGAAGGTAACCCTCTGCCCCAGTCTGAAGTCTTTAGTAGACTCTAACAGGTTTTCTTCTAAGATTGCCCTGTATTTGGCTCCATCCATCTTCCCATCAACTCAGACCATTTATCATTTTCCTTCTACTTCACAATTATGAGCCACTTTCTGTTGGTCTATCACATAAAATACCAATAAAATAAATTTACGTTTTTGGTTGTAACATGACAAAATGTGGAAAATTTCAGGGGGTATGAATACTTTTTCAAGGCAATGTAAACAAATACCTGTGAACGATATTTGTCATGTCATTGAATGTACTGATGAAAACTTTCTTTGAATGTTCGCACAAACTTTGTTTGAAAATCTACTAGCGCACGCACGGCCAGCTTTACACTGACAATGAGAGAGGATAACAAAGGCACAAGCATTGTACAGCATTAGTAATGAGAAAACAAAGGATATATGCTGGGGAGAATAGAGGAGAGAGAGAGAGAGAGAGAGAGAGACACACAGACACAGAGAGAGAGAGAGAGAGAGAGAGAGAGAGAGAGAGAGAGAGAGAGAAGCTTTTACAGGGTGAAATGGATATTACAAGGGGAGTGCTGATGTGCATGCTTGTTCCAATGTTGTTACTGTCATGAAGCCCACACTAAGCAATGATGTGCAGCTGCGCATGGAGCATACAGTATGTATATAGACAGGAAGCAGCTGGAGGATAACAGCAGCTTTGTTATATGCATTTCATTTTGTAAAAATGGCAATTGTTTATGTTACACCATGCTTTAGCTGCTTAGCATATGAAATGTCATCCATTTACAGTTTAGATCTACTTTAAAACCTCTGTCGGATTTCCACTCTTTTCTTTGTACCACTGAAGGAGATTTCCCCTCACTTCCTGAGAAGAAAAACCTTCCCTTCTCTAGAGCTTTGCTTGAAACTAATATTCCAATTTTACTTTAAAAGTAGAATATACTCCTAGATTCCCCCTTTAAAGTGTTACTAAACCCACAACATTAAAATCTGTCTGTATATGCCGTAAAGCATGCTTGTTATACTCATTATGGAACCTAAGGGGTTAGTCCTCTGCACTGTGTAAAAAGGCAGTTTGATCCCGTCTTCTCTGATCCTCTCCTTCTTCCACTGTCTTCAATATATTTCCTGCTAATACAGAGCCAGGGGACAGGCTGCACATGCTCAGTTTGGTGTGTATTGCTAGAGTTTTTTTTTCCTGGGAGAGTGCATGTGATCAGCACAGGGACAATCAGCACTGTCTAGATAGAGGGTCAGGGGTCCTGCATCCTGATAGGACAGTCAGTGCAGAATGAAAACTCCTCCTACAAGCTTTAACCAGACACTCATAGAAGTCATAAGACTGCTATTTACTGCTGATGAGAAAATGTATTTAGCAGTTTATATTTACTAAAATAATTGCATTTCCATGTTCTGTGGGAGACCAGATATAATAAATGCAGGGTCCTGGGTTTAGTAACACTTTAATGATGCACAAAGATATATTCAATAAGTTATGATACGCAGATTGCATTCTGGTAAGATGCTAGGGGCATTAGATATGCTCTTTAAAGAGGAAGTAAACCCTGATGGGTTTTACTTCCTCTTTTGCTCCCTGTAAAGCCTGCAAATTAAAAGCATAATGGGCTAGTATGCATCACATACTTGCCCATTATGTGACACTTACCTGCAAACTAATCCATCACTGTCCCCTGAGCAGGCTATGTCCATCTTCGCCCCTCTTCCTTCCGGGGGGCTGCGGACTCCGGCTCTGTGACTGGCCAGAGCCGCGTGATGTCACTCCTGCGCATGCGCGCGGGAGCCGTCAGTAATGGCACACGCTGGGGGAAGAAACGGCACGGAGGTCCGTTTCTTCACAACACATGCGCTGATTACATCATCAGCGCACTACAATTGAAATATCTCAAACAATACACGTTTAGGAGATATTTCCACTACCCATAGGTAAGCCTTATTCTAGGCTTACTTATAGTTAAAAGACACTAGGGAGGGTTTATAACCACTTTAAAGCAAGATTAAATACAAAAGCAAATATCTATTATATTGCAGCTTTCCAATTCTTAGATGTGATGGTTGCGATAGTTTTCTTTTTTAGGCTTTCTTTCCTTTATTTTAATCTTGTAAACCAGCCAGTAAATCTGTTGTTAGCAGTTAGAGTCCTGAGACAAACCATTTACCTCTAACAGGAGTGGTTACAATGATTTTATTTTATTTATTTATGTAAAACCTTTATCCCAACAGAAAAAAAAACATTGCTATAGCTGCTTGTGTAACTGCAGCGTGAGCTGGAATTTGTCTTCAATTTGTTAGTATATCTAAATCTGCTAGTACATCTAATGCTCCCCTCTCCCCAGACAATGCTGCTGTCCAAAGGTACCCCTGTGCTCCTCCATCCTGAGCGGGGGCACTCTAATACAGGAGTGTTAGAGGCCAGATCACCAGGTAAAAAACAGAGGGGAAAAAAGCCTAAAAAAGAAAACTAATGCAGCCACCACATCTAATGACTGGTAAGCTGCAATATATTACATTTTTGGCTTTGGGTTTAATATCGCTTTAACACACCTCCAGTTTGCGGCCCATTTATTAGGGGCACACAGGCGCTGCCCCCCCATCCATCCCTCCGGCCCCCTAATCTACATGCAGGGCACCGGCGTATGGATTCCAATGGGGGGGGGGTGTTTATTTTTGAAGAACGTAATTAGAGCCATAGGCTCTAATAGGATTCAAAAAAAGGGTGGGCTCGGGGCGTCAAGCACTGCACTCAGTTATGTGACAATAGTGAATGAATATTCGCTATTCTCACTCTGATCCTCCTCCCGGCCAATCAGGAAGTGGGTCCTGAGACACGTCACCCGATTGATTGAAAGGACAGGCAATCCTATTGGACGCCCAAGAGGAGGAGGGAGGAGACACATGGCGGAAGCTGCCGTGATGCAGAGAAGGAGGAGACACCTGCCCGCAGGAGCGCTGCCTGCTCGGAACCTAGATTGGGTAAGTGCGGGGCTGGACACAGGCTAAGAACACCACCTGCTGCTACTGCACATCTCTTTGAAATAGGAATTAATGTTCCATCTTGGGGTAGAATTGGTGGTCAGACAGTTGCTAATGATGTACAACTGCTAAATGTCAAGCAAAACTAAACTGAAGAAATTCTTAGACGTCTGCCCTGCATTAGATTGTCGTCATTCTTTAAATAGTAAGCTGTGTCTGGCCCTGTGAAAGGTGATGGATTAGGGGCACATAATACCTGGATGAGCCTGTCTGTCACCTTTTCATTTTCCTCCTGGTGAAGTCTCCTTTCTTGTTCAAGAATAGCCTGCAGTTCACGTAGAGTTGGATTCTTTTCAGGCGACACGTGATTGCTGAGCTGGATATAGAAAGAAGCAAAACGTAAGTGTTATATAAACAAGACACTAAAATCAGTTTTTCTTCTCAAAGCAAACCCAAAATATTCAGGGCTTGTATACAGAAGTTGTTTAATCCTGTAAGATAA
Organism: Aquarana catesbeiana; assembly: GCF_042186555.1. Lineage (NCBI taxonomy): Eukaryota > Metazoa > Chordata > Amphibia > Anura > Ranidae > Aquarana > Aquarana catesbeiana. Next base: position 458,728,789 of record NC_133328.1, read on the forward strand.
ATTATGGATTGATAGAACATAAAAAGTTTCTGAAATAAGACAAAGCTTCAAATGATTTATTAGTGTAAAGTACGGTAAACAGTTATTTTCAACTTAGAATTTTTTCCTGATTATCAAAGAAATTCCCTTTTACAAGTCCCCTAGGTACTCATTATGTGGTTGTAAAGGCAGAAGGTTTTTTATCTTAATGCATTCTATGCATTAGGATAAAAAAAACCTTCTGTGTGCAGCAGCCCCCCTCAGGCCTCCCTAATACTTACCTGAGCCCCATCTCCATCCAGCGATGTTGCACAAGAAACTCGGCTGTCCGAGACTCTCTCTCCTGATTGGCTGAGACACACAGTGGGCGCCATTGGCTCACGCTACGGTCAATAAAAGTCAGTGAGCCAATGATGAGAGAGAGGGGACGGGGGGCCGAGTCGAGGCTCCAGGTCTGAATGGACACACAGAGCAGTGGCTCGGCTCAGGTGCCCCCATAGCAAGCTGCTTGCTGTGGGGGCACTCAGCAGGAGGGAGGGGAAAGGAGCGCCGACGAGGGACCAGAGAAGAGGAGGATCAAAACCACTGCACAGAGCAGGTAAGTATAACATGTTTGTTATGTTTAGATGGGAAAAAAAGCAAGACTTTAGTATTACTTTAAGGCTGGTTACACACTTCTGTGTTGTGGCAATGTGCACGTTGCTGCATTACATGGTACCACTCCATGCAGGTGTTAGTGCAGTGCAGTGCCATTTATTTTTAATGGCCACCCACAATACACCAAAGCAATGCACCTTCAAAGCATTACAAAAAAAAGGAATTGATGAAGCTTCTTGTGTGCTTGGAAGCTTTGGCAGCCCATTAAAAAATAATGGGTGGCCTTAAAGTGGAAAGAAACTCTCCAATACACTCACCTCCACCTTCCGGCGATGCAGCAGTTAAATCCTTCATTGACCCACTGTCATCTTTTCTCCAGGTACTGTATTTTCAACCTCTTGATTGGCAGGTGGGAGATTACGTCATCCTGTGCATGCGCATGGGATTCAGTGATTCTGGCGCATCTGCAGTATACCGGGTATGCACATTGAGCACTGCATATGCACTACATATGATTATTGCAGAAGAGACTGTCTGCTCGCAGTTTTCTAAAAGGTTTAGTTCCACTTTAAGGCCAAGGTGTGAAGCCAGCCTTGCTATGTCTGCAATAACTATAGTATATTTAAGGGATCACCAAATGGCGTACTGCGGTCTGGACCCAGACCAAGTGACAGTCCTGTCCAGACCGTGGCCATGCCATTTAGAAGCTGGGTATCCTCTCCTAGGTCTCCCGCTCGGTTGCCGCTGTCATCCTCACAGCAGGGTGTGGGAGGAGCTACAGAAAGTGGGAGTCTTTTGCAAATTAAGAAGTGGTAATCATCCGACTGTTAACAAAATAAGTTGGGCACCTCCCACCCTCCGGCCAGATCTGCAGCTCTTCCCCCCCACCCTGCTGTGAGGATGACAGCGGCACCACAGCGGGAGACCCGGGACAGCACATCTAGACTGATGAGTGCCTCTACCCTGCCGAAGATAGGGCTGTGCAGGGGAGGCTTGAATTCATGGGGCACTGTTATATGATGAGCACTGTTGTATAAAGGGGTACTGTTATGTGAGGCGCACTGTTGTCAGGTCACCTGAGGCCAGGTGACAGATGCGCTAAAAGCCAGCAGATGTTCACCAGAGCCTCTAGTGGTGAGGATGGGTTTGGCTGCAGCTGACTCCAGGTCGTAGCCCCCCCGAGTCACTTAGCTCAGGCTCACGGATCGGCTCGGGAGGGCAGAGCGGAAGTAGCAGTCCAGGACAACAAGGGATAGTCGGGGCAACAAGCAGACAGGGATAGACAGGAGAACACGCCAAGGTCGGGGTATCAGGCAGACAGGGATAGTCAAAGAACAAGCCAAGGTCGGTAAACAGAATCAGACGTAGAGCACATGGCATGAAGCACACAGGAAGCCAAACACACAATATTGATCAGCAAGGGTTGGCTTGCAGTGCACAGGTTAATATAGTGTTTCCTGTTAAGAGGCTGGGGTGGAGCCATGCTTGAGGGAAGATTACTTAAGCACCTAGGTGAACAGCGATCGGTCTCTAAGCAGAACACAACAGAGAGGTAAGTGAACAGACAGACATGAACATTACTGCAGATTCATGACAACTGTGATGTCAAGAGCACTGCGATGTAAAGAGACATTCTATGCATTAAGATAAAAAAACATCTGTTTTAAAGAATTCACCTCAGTCCCCACCTCTTATACTTACCTGAGCCCAATCCAATCCAGCGCTGTGCATGACAGCTGAGGCTCTCCCAGGTCTGTTCCTCCTCACTTGGCAGATTGATAGCAATGGCTCCCGCTGCTGCTAATCGAATTCTGTGAGGAAGGAGCGGGATGGGGCCAAGCGTCAATAACCGCAGACAGGACAGCTCAGGAGAGAGCCCACATGAGTGCCCCCTTTCTATGGAGGCACTTGCAAAAGTGAGTGCAGCTTTCTATGGGGCACTCACCGAAGAGGAGGAGCCAGGTGCCCCAACAGGGGACCTGAGAAGAGGAGGATCAGGGCTGCTTTGTGCCATACCATTGCACAGAGCAGGTAAGTATGACATGTGTGTCATTTTATTGGAGAAAAAACCACAAAGCTTTAAAGTGGTGTTCCACGGAAAAAAAAAAGCATGAATGTTCCTAAAAGAAAAAAAAAAGAAAAAGATTTTTTTACTCACCTCTAAATGGTTGTTGCTAGGGGGTCCCTCGTAGTCTGCCTCCTTCAATGCTGGGCTGGTGACATCACTTCCCCTCTGCGCAGGAAGGGCTCAGCTCTGCCCCCTCCCTCTTGTCAATCATTTGGGACACATTACAGGTCCCAGATGTGCGGCGCCGCTCGCGCATGTGCAGTGGGTGCCCGGCTGTGAAGCCACAGCCGGGTGCCCACAGTTGCAATGGCGGTGCCGCTGAACGGAGGGGGAGACGAGCGGAGCTTCTATCGCCCGCATTGCTGGACCCTGGGACAGGTAAGTGTCCGATTATTAAAAGTCAGCAGCTGCAGTATTTGTAGCAGCTGACTTTTAATTTTTTTGTTAAAATGGGAACTCCTCTTTAATATCACTTGAAGGGTGCTGTATTAATGTTTTAAAATTTTGTAAGAAATTTAAAGGGATATGATACATACAGTATGACTTGTTTGAAGGCACATTCACTTGTTTTGTATCCATTGAAATTAAAACACCATCCCCTGAAAAAAGCTGGTCAAATCATAACAGGGTAATGTAATTAAATGCATAGTTAGGTTTCATATACTGTAACCTACAGGCAGTCCCCTAGTTACAAACATCCGACTTACAAACGACTCCTACTTACAAACTGAAGGAGACAAAAGGAAGTGAGAGGAAATCTACCCCTAGGAAGGGAAATTCACTCCTGTAATGCCCTGTATACACGGTGGGACATTGATCGGACATTCCGACAACAAAATCCATGGATTTTTTCCCGACAGATGTTGGCTCAAACTTGTCTTGCATACACAAGGTCACACAAAGTTTTTGGAAAATCCGATCGTTCTGAACACGGTGACGTAAAACACGTACGTCGGGACTATAAACGGGGCAGTAGCCAATAGCTTTCGTCTCTTAATTAATTCTGAGCATGCATGGCACTTTGTGCGTCGGATTGTGTACACACGATCGGAATTTCCGACAACGGATTTTGTTGTAGGAAAATTTTATAGCAAGCTCTCAAACTTTGTGTGTCGGAAATTCCTATGGAAAAAGTTTGTAACCCGGGGACCGCCTGCAATTGTAAACGGCATGACCATGACAGGAAAGCTTATATACTTTCTGCAGACACTTTTCTTGGCTGAGTGCTTGCATTTGTTACTATGGAGAATTGATATTCATCTCATCAGTGGTTGATAGGTCTAAAGCTACTTTCACACTGGGGGAGTTGGCGGTAAAGCAGCATTTTTAGCGGCGCTTTACCGTTGTTTTTGCGGAGATTTTCAGCCGCTATCGGGGCGCTTTTAACCCCTGCTAGCGGCCGAAAAAGGGTTAAAACCACCCACAAAGCGTTTGCCGGCAGTTCGGCGGCGCTGTCCACTGACATCACATCTCCACCCACCGAGCTCCGGACAACAGACCCACCCACAGAATATGCAGTTTTTCGGGTCTAATAACAGAGAGGGGGGAGACATTTGACAGGTAAGGGTACATGCAGGAGGCATGTATATCCTTATAGATAACCCCTATGGCAGTAGTTTAGAAAGGATGACATTGGGTTTACATCCACTTTAATTGGGCGCTATTTACAGGGACTGCAGGATCATTTATCGGTGCTATAGTAAATGACCCCAATTATGTATTTGTTACATTTTTTTTTTTTTTTTTATTCACAGACATTATTAATATTATTAGTATATTGCGGTTTTTACTTTTTCAACACACAAATCCCATTTGATACGTTTTATGTCTCATAAAAAAAGTAATGAAAAAAAAATCTAAAAAAGGGATTTACTATACAAAATTTACAAAATCTCCTGCACTGGTTTTGTAATTGTGCACACAATACAACAAAAGCACTTTACGTCAAATTACATATTTATTTAAAAAACATTTAAATAAATTTAAAAAATGCTGAAATGTCTAATTTTTTATTTGTTTCCATATCTAAGGCCAGTGTGATAGCAAATCTATTCAATAAAATCAAGCTTAGTTCTGGCATATCGTTTTGAAATATTATACAAACCCTATACCTAGAAACACAAAAAGTGTCTATGAACATCTAATTGTAATAAGTTATGCAACATTGCTAACCTCTAGACTGAAACCGCCCTTGTCTCCTGGCCTGTAGTGCTTACTGTCCCCATCTGCTCTGCGATGTGATTCGTGATTTACATGGAGACGATGGGAATCTTCTTCATGCTCATGGTGGGGTTGCCATTCCATTTGTTCCCTCAGCTTGGACTGCTAGGTGCATGGGTAGTATATAAACACAAATAAAAAGAAGACAAGGGATGGGGAGGTAAAAAGAAACAAAACATAACAAAAACAAAAACCAAAAACCAAAAAAACAGACATACAAACGAAAACAAAACAAAAATGGGTAAGGTAGACGACTGAAAAAACTACAAGACAAAGAAAAGCGTGAAGAGAAAGACTAACTTAAATATGGTGGCATAAGACAGTGATGAAAACAAAACCAAAAAGAGTATGAGCAAAATGATGGGCTGAAATATCTGGAAAGCAAGAGAAAAAACAAGGGGGAAAAAAAGAATGCAAACACTGGTTATGAGGCGCGCATGCAATGAGAGGTGCATATGTCATACCAACAACAAGCGTGCAGGCCATGAAAGCAGCAGCATACCAAATTTCTTCCCCATTGTAACGGTAAAATGTTCCATTTGATATGAACATGCACTACTAAAAATTCTAGGATATCTTTACTCCTTTACCACAATACTGGCAAATTTAATTTAAATAATCATTAAAGCATAAATTACTAGTCGCCAACAAACGGATGCTTATAAACTGCAGTAATTTTGAATGTATACAATCTAGATCAATAATTTAGTTGGGGAAAAAAAGAGTGCTTGTTTGTTAATGGCATAAAGAAGCAGAAACTAAACCAAATAAGCAACACTAATTACCTGAAAGTCAGTTATAAGTTCTTTTCCAAGATTTCCAATTGGAGAATCTCGAGAAGCAGAAGTCAGGGTGGACAAGAAACTAGATGATTCTGTGAGATGTGGCATTGGGGACAGGTCTTCTGCATGCTCTTTTAGACCTTCCCCCGTGTGCTCAACCATTTCTAGAAACCTATGCAACTCTTTCCTGAATACTTTCATTTTTGTATTGATGCTGCTTAAAACTTCTGACCCAGAGGTGTCTCCTCTGTCTGGACAGCCCTTTAATACTTCCTCCACAGAACTGCTTGTCATCTGCAATTTGGCATCATAGATCAGGCTATCTGTGTCTGTAATTAGGTGCTCTACGGTCTTTCCTAGACGTTCTGCTTCACTTTTCATGTTCATAAAATAGTGCGCATCTTCTCTCAGTTTAACCAATTCTGCACAATATGTTTCACCAGACTCAGAGGGTTTTAGACTTTCAAAGCCTGAGGTCTTCTCATAGGCATCTTCTGAGTCGCTCTCTCCACCAATAGGACCTTCTCTCTTTGGTTGAGCATGACGTCCCTCTTCGCTGTCACTTTCTTTTTTCCCTGCATCACTTTCTGCATCACTATCACGTGGGCTTGCTGTTCGCATTCCCAAGTGTGACACCAAATCATAACGTTGAACATTCGATAGTAAAACTCGGTTTTCATACTGAAGTTTCAATACTTTAGAACTAAGCTCACTTATCTGAATTCGAGCTGCCTTTAGCTCCTCCTGTATTGACCCATTGCATTTGGAAGAGTTGTCATCAATCCAGACAAGGTCCTGCACAGGACCAAACTTGAATCTGTTCAGCTCAGTTGTAAGCTGTTTATTGTGATCCTCTATCTCAGATATGGATCTCCTCAGCAGCTCTGCTTCCTCTTCCACAAACTGGAGGTGGCGTCGTAGCTCTGTGGCAGATTCCATAGAATCACCATATGGTGAGGTAGGAATGCTTGAAACGTACTCCCTGCTTAGAAATTCTTTTTCATACTGGCACCTGAGGTCTTCCATTTCTGCTTTAATTCCCCTGTTTTCCACCTCTAACTCAACTATTTTTCTTCCAAGGATATTAGCTTCCTCTTCAACCAACTTAAGACGCAGTTTTAACTCAGCTTCTCTAGTGCTGGGTGGGCCCCCAGTCTCTCCTGTTGGTAGAGGACTTTCTACATCTCCATAGACTGACTTGTATTTCTCCAGTTCCTGCTCTAGATCATCCTTCTCTTTTCCAAGTTTTGCCATTTTTTTACGCATCAGTGTTGCTTCCTCTTTTGAAAACTGAAGCTGACATTTTAAATCAGCACTGTCTTCCTGTATAATAGGAAATACACAAATACAGTTTTTTTAATTAACATTTTCAAGACAAGAAACAAATATGTACACAATCTGCAAATAATGGAGTGAACTGTAACCATAAAATATTGTTATTGGCCATTCTCTGTGCAAACTGCTTTCCACTTTAGGGTAATCAGTTCTCATCAGCAACTTCTTACCTAAAGTAACATTTTTTTCCCCAGTTGACCTGATGGGGAGCCAGTAGGCAAATCTGTTCAAAATGGAAAATTTGCTAAAAACATTTGCTCACAGTAGGAACTGTATAATTTTGGATATTAAAATGTATGGGAATCACCCAGATGCCCAAGCTTTGGATGATTATGGAAATGTACAAGAAAGCTTATAAAAATGATGCCCTGTTAGTCAGTGAGTAGTTTTCAAACCTTCTAGAGAAATAGGTAGAAATGATGTAGAGATGGTTCAGAATTAAAATTGTATTTAAAAAAATTAGAAGTTAGCTTTGCACTGATTTCCAGTGGACCAAAACATTTGGTCTTTAACATAACATATTTCCACCCTACACCACTACATCTGGTCTCTGATTTTTCCTGAAAGCAGAACATCCAGATTTATCTGTAGTCCACCTGCAGAACTATTTTTCTGATGGAATAACAGACTATTACTGCACATTACTGGCCTGTGTGGATGTCTAGGAAGTAGAGTAAAATTTAGAGAATACTGAATTAACATCCCCTTTTCAATGTCCAATTGATATCTCTGCCATAATGCTAAAGAAATTCGACTTGATCACAAAATCGCTATATTTGCATCAAACTTGACTTTGCCAACTTCATTGCTTATATCTAGAACATTACTAGCTCTTTCACTAAACATGCAAAATATACTGCTTCCTCACTAAAGAGAGCACAGATATTCTAGAAATTGTCCCCATAAACTATTGTGTCAACAAATTCATTGTACTGTTTTATGTTCTTCCACTAACAAGACTCTCACCTCACCTACAATCATTACAGGAGGGCTCTACAAAGAAGGTATTTAGCACTGTAATTTTATCAAAACACACACCCTGTACTGAACAGGGACCTAAAACAGAGAGCATCAAAGTAATTAATACATGTGACTTTACAACCACTTTAAGCGTATATCTAAATAGAGATTCCAGCAGCTACTCTTTAAACCACTTGATGCCGGCGCTATAGCCAGAAGATGGCTACAGCACAGGCTTAAATTGGAAGGGCGTACATGGATGTCCTCCCATGCTCGTGCTCTGTGATCACCAAGTTCTTGGGACTCAGCTGATCACAGATCAGAGTAAAGGGCAGATCCTGACCCTTTACCATGTGATAAGCTGTCAGCCAATGACAGCTGATCACATGATGTAAACAGAAGCCAGTAATCTGCTTTTTTTTCCCCTCACACTGACAACGTGAGGAGAAATAAATAAGCCAATTACTGGCTTGTGTAAACAGGACATCAGTCCTACATAGTGACAGCCTCTGCTTCTAACCAGTGCCACCTACCAATGCCCATCAGTACAGCTATACAGTGCCCACCAGTGCCACCTATCAGTGCCTCATTATCAGTGCCACCTATCAATGCTGCCTATCAGTGCCACCTACCAGTGCCTATAAGTGCCTAATCAGTGCCACTTCTCAGTGCCCTTCAGTGCCGCCTATCAGTGCCCTTCACTGCCACCTATCAGTGTCCATCAGTGCCACCTATCAGTGCAGCCTCATCAGTGCCCACTAGTGCCGCCTTATCAGTGCCATCTAACAGTGCCTCCTCATCAGTGTTCATCAGTGCCCACCAGTGCAGCCTATCAGTGCCCTTCAGTGCAGCCTATCAGCGCACATCAATGAAGGAGAAAAATTACCTGTTAGCAAAATTTTATAACATACTATGAAAATTGTTTTTTTTTTCCCCAAAAATGTTCTGTTTTTTGTTTGTTTAGCAAAACATAAAAAAACCCAGTGGTGATTAAATACCACCAAAAGAAATCTCTATTTGTGTGAAAAAAATTGATTAAAATTTCATATGGGTGCAGTGTTGCATGACTGGGCAATTGTCATTCAAAGAGTAACAGCGCTGAAAGCAGAAAACTGGCCTGGGCAGGAAGGGGTGTACAGCAGCCCCCCTCAGCCCCCCTAATACTTACCTGAGCCCCATCTCGATCCAGAGATGTTGCAAAAGAGACTTGGCTGTCTGGGACTTTCCCTCCTGATTGGCTGAGACACGCAGCAGGTGCCATTGGCTCCTGCTGCTGTCAATCAAAGTCAGTGAGCCAATGAGGTAAGAGAGGGGGTGGGGCAGAACCGCGGCTTTGTGTCTAAATTGACAAGCTGCTTGCTGTGGAGGCACTCGGCAGAGACCAGGAGGGCCAGTGAGGGACCCGAGAAGAGGAGGATTGGGGCTGCTCTTTGCAAAACCATTGTACAGAGCAGGTAAGTATAACATGTTTATTTTTAACCAAAAAAACCCAAGACTTTAATATCATTTTAAAGCAGTTTCCCCCGCCCCTTTAAAAATGAAAATCAGCAGCTACACATACTGTAGCTGCTGACTTTTAACATTAGGACACTTACCTGTCCTGGAGTCCAGTCAGCACCCCAGCTGATGTTTCCATGATGACAATCTGGACATTCCCCAGTTGATGTCTGCTAGTGACGAAACGCATAGGGAAGAGCCTACGATGGTGACATCATCACGTTTTTCCTCTCAGGAGGTGGATGGGTGAGTTACACAGGAAGTGAACAGAAGTCTATGGAGATGCTGCGGTCCCGTTTTTAATAAACATTGCTGTATCGCTTTTAAATGGCTCCTACTTTGTAAGTGCAAATCTATTTGCTTTATTAAATCCGTTTTTATTCAGTATCACACTAAGGGAGCCTTTCTTTTTATGTTTTCTGAGTATCATTGGTCCCAGCTGCAGTTCCAGACAGCCTTTTAAAGGTCCTGGGGAGACCTAATTATTCCCTGAGCTTGGTGAGATCACTGATTAGTGGTCACGGCAATCTGGTAAGCAGATTACTTATTCACCTGGGTGTGGAGTTGGATGCACTTATATGAAGGATCTCTTCACAGATTTTTCCACTGCAAAACTATCACTTTTATATGGATGGGTGTTCATTCTTTGATATATGGACTTGAATCTCCATGGGACTCTACCTTAGTTTTCTTATCACTTGGATTTTCTTCAATGGAATTCTGCTTTAGTTTTTACATCACTTGTTTAATTGATCACTTATTTTACTAGCGCTGCATTTATTCTGTATATTTTATCATTGTAAAATCAAAGAATTTAAATACCTGGCTGGGGGTCTTCTTATCTTTGTACATCTCTCGGCTTCCTCTTCGTTTTAACGTACTCTGAAAAAGATTAATAGTGACAGTCTGAGATATTACAATATTGATCAATTGCAGTTTTCTTATCTAATCAATTACTCTTTTGGGTAGTATAATAATGTTGGGTGGAACTCCAGCTAATATTTTTCTCTTGAACATAGATGGAAGAAGTCAAGAAGTTCTCTATTGTTGTAGGATTTCACTCACTTCCAGTCCCAGTGAAAACACAGGACAACACTCCTCCACTGCCCAGGGAAAAGATGGATGGACTGTTCTTGCTGATTGCTACTTTTTTTTCTTTTTCACGCCAATGGCCACAGCACTCCCAAAACAAATGGCAATGTCTACATCTTTGCACAGCTGGCCTAACCTCTGTAGGCAGTTTATGTGCGTTGACATATGTTTGGTTTTTGAAGGTAATGCATGACTGCAATCATTTACTGCTGCACTCCTGATAAAGGCACTGTCTACTTTTGGAGCTTTGGTTTGATAATCCTAATACTCAATACAGTTTCTGGGCAATCAATTACGATCAAATATGCAGCAAAGCCTTAAATTACACTGCACTGTATAAAAAAGCCGAACCTTCCTGCTTTGTTTGTTTCAACATCTCTTCAGGTTTGTATAAATTCAATGCCAATTGCTGGTAATTGTGATCTACTTTCCTTTTAAGTAAGTCATGAACCTGTAAAGTCTTTTTCCTGCAGTATGATATTTATACAGTCCTAATGAAATAAACTCTCTTTGGCTGAGTTATACAATTAACAGTAGAACATTGCAGGTCTCTGTTTCTGTCTGCTAGATTTTCATTTTAAAAATTACTACAGTACTGAAACTATAATTCCAACATCATGATTCATAACATAACACAGAGGCATATAAACCGGTATTATTTTTCAAATTATTTTCATTAAAGAAAATATACATATATGCAAGTGTTTATTTTAATTTAGTGATGATTAAATGTTTATAAGCACTCTTAGGCCCCTTTCACACGGATGGATAGAACTGTGCTTTTAGCTGTGGATTTTCTAGTTTTCTACCGCAGCTAAAAGCACACAATGCTTTCCTATGGCCTCATTCACACACTGCATTTAGCTGCAATTTAGTTACATGCGGTTTGGTGCGGATAGAAGGAATAGAATTGATTGCGTCCAGGAGCGATTTAGCGCAGCTAGCTGCACATAACTGCAGGTAATCGCAGTGCACTATTTCTCCTGCGGATAGCAGCGGCAACAAGGAAAGAAAAGCAACAGGAAGCACATCAGAAATGGCAAGAATGTTCCAAACGCAGCTAAACAAAGCTAAACGCAGCCGCATGTAAACGCACGTAAACGCAGGTAAATGCAGGTAATCTCACTGTACAAATGCAGCTGATCGCAGTGTCTGGAGTCTTGAATTTCACAGAACATATTATATGCTTTTAACTGCGGCAGAACAGCCGTCCGTGTGAAAGGCGCCTTAGCTGCTGCAGATAGATATTTTTTTTCTTCCATCTTACATTGGTAGCACATTTCACACTACTACTACTATTTTAAACATTTCCTAAAATATTATGAATGAGCAATTCACCTGACTTTCAAATGTAACCCAACAGACAATTGAATTCCCAGCACTGTGTATTCATCTAAAATTTATTGCACGCAGCCAGAGTATAAAAATCAACTAACAAGTGCCAAGGGCTACCTTTGCCCATCTGACTAGACCAATCACTTTCTCACTCTGCTCTTTGCCAGAAGCTTTTACTTTATGTCCAGCATTTTTCCACTTTGCACAGCTGATTTACTTCTAGCCCAACCACTTTGCTGATTTTCCAGCCATCCACTTTTTTCACTTCGCCTAGACACTTTTATGTCAAACCTCTCAGGTGGACAGGAACAGAATTCAAAATGATTGCAGGGAGATTTAGCTGTTTTGAGTGTTAAAAGTGTTACTAAACCCACAACAGTAAAATCAGTCTGTATATGCAGTAAAGCATGCTGGTTATACTCACTGTAGAACCTAAGGGGTTAATCCTCCACATTGTGTAAAAAGGCTGTTTGATCTGGTTTTCTCTGATCCTCCCCTTCTTCCATGCACATGATCCCACATGATCCCTCTCTACATCTCTAGCTTGCCTACCTAAACACCCACATCTCCCTAACTGTATGTCAGTATCTGTCCACATTGCTTTCCGTGTACCATTCGTTCAACTCAAAGAAAGGGGCTGGAAAAAGTGCATTTGGAACCCAAATATGGGTTGTCCTACAGGCCAGGAGTTCTGTCCATAAATTTGGTCTTGGGTGTAGACAGTTTGAATGACGTGAGAAAAGCAAGTGATTATATCAGGCACATCAGTGATACACAATGCAGCCCCTTCTTTACCCCTGGTGGCATCGGATAAAGTCTTAGTAGCAGCTACAGTGCTTCACCCTCCTGGCCCAACTGAGATCAGTGTTTGCTTGATTTCCACTTGACTATAGACAACCTGGCACAAATGTTAAGACAACTACCAGAAACAAATCAAAGGGATCATACACATTTATCTCCTGAGGGTTAGGGGAGTTTATTATAAGCATCTCATTTGACTCAGTCAGGGGTGAAGAAGTGAATAAAGTTTTCTCAATCAACATTCCTGCTCCTTATTGCAAGCAAAATATATCTGTTTAAGTGGGTGGAAAGAGATTAAATCACTACCTGTGTACCTTATTCACCCATTGTTTTGCTATGAAAAGAAAATTGTGGCAATGCAGTATTGCAGTCAACAAAGGATATATTTTTTTGATTGTAATGCTGGTACATCAGTATTTGGCTTCCTTATATTTGAGTGGTTGTTTTTAATATATTGATTTAGGGCCTGTCTAAAAGCAGTTACTGAGTGATATAATGCATATGGAAGAAATGCTAGCATTGGATAATGATACCTATGAGAAATATTGGGGTATGTTTGGCTTCATTTTTCCACTTCTGGTAACCATAAGGAGATGCTACTGCCCAACAGTAGTTTTGCATCAGCAGTCCCATAATAGGATGGCAAAGAGGTCCCTCTGGTTCTTTTTGAGAGACTCCTGGCTGTAGTCTCCGATGTTTTCACTAGGAAGCTTAGCTCCCTATTGTCCTATGAGGCCCCTTTCACACGGAAGGATAGAATGGTGCTTTTAGCTGCGGATTTTCTAATTTTCTACCGCAGCTAAAAGCACACAGTGCTTTCCTATGGCCCCATTCACACACTGCGTTTAGCTGCGAATTAGATACATGCGGTTCTGTGCGGATAGAAAAAATAGAATTGAATGCTTCCAGGAGCGATTTAGCGCAGCTATCCGCACATAACCGCAGGTAATCGCAGTGCACTGTGTCAGCTGCGGATAACAGCGCCGAGCTGCTCATCGGGAAAGGGACAAGCATGGAGATCCGACTCAGATCTCCGCCAATGCCCAACACTGTTTGGTATGAATCTTGAGGGGGAACAACAAATTTTGAATTGAAAAAATGGCGTGGGTTCCCCCTCAGGGGCATACCAGGCCCTTCGGTCTGGTATGGATTTTAAGAGGAACCCCTTCGCCGAAAAAAAGAGCGTGGGGTCCCCCCCTAAATCCATACCAGACCCTCATCCGAGCACGCAGCCCGGCCGGTCAGGAAAGGGGGTGGGGACGGGCGAGCGCCGCCCCCCCTCCTGAGCCGTACCAGGCCGCATGCCCTCAACATGGGGGGGGTGGGTGCTTTGGGGGAGGGGGCGCCCTGCGGCCCCGCCACCCCAAAGCACCTTGTCCCCATGTTGATGAGGACAAGGGCCCCTTCCCGACAACCCTGGCCGTTGGTTGTCGGTGTCTGTGGGCGGAGGGCTTATCGGAAACTGGGAGCCCCCCTTAATAAGGTGGCCCCCAGATCCCGGCCCCCCACCGTATGTGAATGAGTATGGGGTACATGGTACCCCTACCCATTCACCTAGGGAAAAAGTGTCAATAAAAAAAAACACTACACGGATTTTTAAAGTAATTTATTAGACAGCTCCGGTGGTCCTCTTCCGGCTTCGGGGTCCTCTTCCGACTTCAGGGGTCTTCTTCTGGCTTCGGGGGTCTTCTTCCAACTTTGGGGGTCTCTCCGGTTCTTCTCCTGGGCTCCTCCGCTATCTTCTGCTCTTTTGCCGCTCTTTTGCTAGTGGAGGAGCCCGGTCTGCTGCCTTCTTCCCTCTTCTCTTCTTCTGATGTTGACACGACGCTCTCTCCGGCTGGAATGCACTCTGGGCGCTCCGCTCTGACTTATATAGGTGGTAACCCCGCCCCCTTATGCCGTCACAGTCCCTGGGCATGCTGGGACTGTGACGTTTTATGGGGGCGTGGTCATCGGGTGATTTTCCCTAGGTGAATGGGTAGGGGTACCATGTACCCCATACTCATTCACATAGGGTGGGGGGCCGGGATCTGGGGGGCCCCTTATTAAGGGGGGCTCCCGGATTCCGATAAGCCCTCTGCCCGCAGACCCCGACAACCAACGGCCAGGGTTGTCGGGAAGAGGCCCTTGTCCTCATCAACATGGGGACAGGGTGCTTTGGGGTGGGGGGGCCGCAGAGTGCCCCCTCCCCCAAAGCACCCACCCCCCCATGTTGAGGGCATGCGGCCTGGTACGGCTCAGGAGGGGGGGCGCACGCCCGTCCCCACCCCCTTTCCTGACCGGCCGGGCTGCGTGCTCAGATATGGGTCTGGTATGGATTTTGGGGGGGACTCCATGCCGTTTTTTCGGCGTAGGGGTTCCTCTTAAAATCCATACCAGACCGAAGGGCCTGGTATGCCCCTGAGGGGGAACCCACGCCATTTTTTTTATTTAAAATTTGGCGTGGAGTTCCCCCTCAAGATTCATACCAAACAGTGCGAGTCGGCACCCTGTCGGGTTGCCATGGAAATGGCAAACGCAGCCAAATGCGACCGCAGTTAATCGCACTGTGCAAATGCAGCTGATCGCAGTGCCTGGAGTCTTGAACTCCACAGGAAAAAAAAACATGCTTTTAACTGCGGCAGAATAGAAGTCTGTGTGAAAGGCGCCTTAGTATTCTCATAATCTTTTCGGTCATAGTGTTTCGCTCACGACTCTGTCCTTCTTTCTTCTCTTCCCCACTTTCTGTCTCGACCATCTCTGGTCATCTCTTTCTCTCTCTCTTCTTTTCCCACCTCCATATTCTTTCATACTCTCTATGCCTCTATGTACTTATTAGTTTATTTCTTTAAACCATAACCACAAATTTGTTGCTCTTGTTTACATGATAATTGGTCAAATTGTAATTTGCTCATTGTGGTTATGTTTGTGACTTTCCTCAATCTTGAAGTGGCTTTATTTTCATACCTATATATTATTTTGGACAACAATAAAGAAATATTTGTCTCTAAAAGCAGTTACTGACAGATGTTTGATATTACCTTTGTTAGCCAGAAAACCCTCCTATGTGCCTCTAACTAGTGACTGTGACCTTACTTTCTTGAATTCTGAGAAAACCTCAACAAATACCCTTTCCCTGGTGCTCGGATACTCTTACAAGACAGAGGGATGGCAGCAGGTGGGACGTAAGGAAATTTGGGCTCCAGTAACAATGTGAAACTAGTAAAAACATAAAGACGGGAAGGGTTTCAGGTTTAAAAGGGAGTAAGTAAAACCTAACACAATTACACTGTCATCAATAATACTACGGAGATGGCACTTTCTTGCATTCAAACAAGCCTTTGCAAAAATACAACAAAGATGAACATATAGGGTGCCAAACGAAGAAATAACATTCTGAGCACAAACATTTTGCACTAAAGTTTTCACACCAAAATAGATACTAAACATCTACCAGGCCAAGGTTTATTTGAAGTAAGTTGCAGAATTATTGTATTGTTATAATAGCATATAATCTTATAGTAGAGTTCCACCCAAAAATGGAACTTCCGTGATGTGATGGTGACCCCCTGACATGCCACATTTGGCATGTCATTTTTTTGGGGGGAGGGGAGCGGATACCCTCTTTTTAGAGGCATCCAGCTCCCACTTCCTCCCGGGGCTCCGCGACATCGGAAGAGAGTTCACCTCTCCCCCCTCCCTCCCTGCAATCTTCCGGGACACGTCACAGGTCCCAGAAGATTGCCCGGCCATTCACAGCGCAGCTCCAGCATTCACAGTGCGTGCCCGGCTGTGAAGCCACAGCCGGGTGCCCACAGTAAGAATGCCGGCGCCGTGGAGAGGATGGGGAGAGGAGCGGGGCTTCGTACACCCCCATTGTTGGACCATGGGACAGGTCTGATTATTAAAAGTCAGAAGCTACAATTTTTGTAACTGTCCCTCAAGTAACTGTTAAGGGATTGGGGAAGGGGGGATAGCTAGTGAAATTTTTTTTTATCTTAAAGTGGTTGTAAACCTGAGTCATGGAATTTGAGCAAAGCACATATATCTGCAGTGTTTACTTATCTCTCTCCAAAGCTCTAAGTCAGGCATGTCCAAAGTCCGGCCCACCGGCCAATCACGGCCCACGTTCTGGTTTTGGATGGCTCGCCTGGTAATTATGACATGTATATCTTTTGTGGCCCCCAATGAATCCCCGAGCTCCGGGGGCTACAAAAGATATATATATGCTGGCTGCCTTGGAGGGGACGGGGAGGGGGCAGGACGAGTGCCATACATACAGGAGAATTTCCTGTTTACACGACGGCCTGTGTAAGAGGAAGTCCCGTCTCCTGCACTGCCATTGGACAACTGTTCTGTCCCTCATAGGAGGCGGGACTTTCTATTAAAGAAGCTGCCGAGAAAACAGGAGTTTCTCCTGTATGTCTGTTGGCGCTTGTCTCGCCCCCTCCCTGTCTCCTCCAAGGCTGCAGATGGGCATGAATCAGGCTGCACTGATGGCAATGGTGAGTCTGCATTCATGTCAATGGGGGTGCTGCATTCATGGCAACGGGGGTGCTGCATTCATGCCAATGTGGGTGCTGCATTCATGGCAATGGGGGTGCTGCATTCATGCTAATGTGGGTGCTGCATTCATGGCAACGTGGGTCCTGCATTCATGGCAACGTGGGTGCTGCATTCATGGCAACGTGGGTGCTGCATTCATGGCAACGTGGGTGCTGCATTCATGGCAACGTGGGTGCTGCATTCATGGCAATGGTGGGGCTGCATTCATGGCACTTGTGAAGCTGCAGATGGGCACTGATTAGGCTGCATTGATGGGCACTGCCCCTCATTTTGATTCACAGTTCTTTATTTAAAATGTAAGATTTTGTCCTGAAACTTCTTTTTTAAAGTTTAGGTGGGTGTTATAAGCCGATAAATACGGTATATCCAAATAACACGCCCAAGCTCATCTCTTCACCAAACACAGCCACAAAGGCAAGAGAATTCTTGTTGGGCAGTGTATTAGTGCTCGGACAAACACACTTAGACCGAATTTTATTGGTTTAACCGCTTTAACCCCCGGAAGATTTTACCCCCTTCCTGACCAGAACACTTTTTGCGATTCGGCACTGCATCGCTTTACCTGACAATTGCGCGGTCGTGAGACGTTGCACCTAAACAAAATTGACGTCCTGTTTTTCCCACAAATAGAGCTTTCTTTTGGTGGTATTTGATCACCTCTGTGGTTTTTATTTTTTGCGCTATAAACAAAAAAAGAGCAACAATTTTTTAAAAAATGCAATATTTTTTACTTTTTGCTATAATAAATATCCCCCAAAAATATATAAAAAAACAATTGTTTTTCTCAGTTTAGGCCAATATGTATTATTCTACATATTTTTGGTAAAAAAAACCCACAATAAGTATATTGTTTGGTTTGCGCAAAAGTTACAGCGTCTACAAAATAGGGCATAGTTTTATGGCATTTTTATTATTAATTTTTTTTTTACTAGTAATGACGGTGATCTGCAATTTTTATCGGGACTGCGACATTATGGCGGACAATTTTGACACATTTTTGGGACCATTGGCATTTTTACAGCGATCAGTGCTATAAAAATGCATTGATTACTGTAAAAATGTCACTGGCAGTGAAGGGGTTAACCACTAGGGGGCAATCAAGGGGTTAAAGTGTTCCCTAGTGTGTATTCTAACTGAAGGGGGAGGGGACTGTGTAGGGGAAGAGATAGATTGCTGTTCATACTCTGTATGAACAGACGATCTGTCACGTCTCCCCTCAGAGAACCGGAAACTGTGTGTTTACACACACAGATCCCGGTTCTCCGTGTGCCCCGAGCGATCGCTGGAGCCCAGCGGTGATCGTGAATGCTGGGAACTCGCATCGGCTCCGTGGCACGCGCCCCCCCCTAGTGGCCACAAGGCAAAGTGACGTTACATAACGTTGTTTCGCCCAGCCATGCCATTCTGCCGCAGTGCAACTGCGGCAGCTGGTCGGCAAGTGGTTAAAGAATGTCAGACAAAATGGTCGGCCCTCACGCATGTTCACTTCATCAAATCTGGCCCTCTTTGAAAAAAGTTTGGACACCCCTGCTCTACGTGTTGTTTCTCTCTGGTGCTTCGTTCCTCTGTTATCAGCATGAGTCACTTCTGAGAGGTTTTCCCTACACATGAGATACATTTGTGTCAGGTGGAAGGATGGGGGGAGGGGGAAGAGCTCAGAACGGAGCTTGTCTATTTACAACACAGTTCTTCTGCTGTGTAGAGGGGGGTGTGCCTTTCCTCCAATCAGCTCTCACACACTGTAACTGCAGTCTCTCTGCCCCCTCCTCTGTGCTGCTTACAGCTGAAGAAAGATTTTTAGCTCAATCTGAACTTTTGAAAGGGTGTACAGAGGGGAAGACTGTAGATAATCAAGTAAAACCTATGTAGGAGAATTTTTATTTCATCTCTGTGTATCATCTGAGGCTGTTCACTTCACTGGGTATATGTGGGGGTTTACAACCACTTTAATGCAGAAAATGCATTAAGGTAAAAAAAAAAAACCTTTTGTGTTCAGAACTACTTTAATAGAAAAACTGTTTTTATTTCTTAAGTATTATTCAATGTTTGATGATATAAGACATTTGAAAATCACCTCATTTACTATGCAGAACGTCTCAAGCCTTAGATAAGGCCAATTTAAAGCACAGATCTACCAGAGACCTACCTAGCAAGCATAGCACATTCACACTTTACAGAATGGAAAAAACACAGCAAGGCTAATGGGTGATACAATTGTTGACTATTAAACTGTAGAGCCCTATCTTTAGATAGCACCATGCTGGGTAAAACACAGCTCGTGTAAAGGCTGTTACTTTTCTCTGCAGTAGTAACATCAAATGCTATCTGACTTGTGAGAAGATGATATAGGTATTAGCAATCACAAATGATATGGTCATTCCAAGTTTTTGCTAAAATCTTAAGCAGAATATACTGCATCTCCAAGTTTTGCCCTTGGTGAGTTTTAGGCCGATTTGTACCTACCTGAATATAATGTTAACAGATTCACACATGTGCGGTGGGAATTCCAGCTCCATTTTCTCAGCGAAGAGAAAAAGCAGCTGTTCCGCGATTCCTCTCCGTTGTATCTGCGGATCAGCTGAGCAGGGAGAGAGGGGAGGTGTAGTGAGGAGGGGGAGAGAATTCTTGTTCACAACGGAACGCATCTGCGAATCAGATGCGTTCCCATAGAAGATTATGTGCCTGCAATTCGCACCGCAATGCCCAGAAAATGCACGCGTTTTTTGGGCAATGCGGTGTGTGAATGCAACGCACATATGTGAACCAGCCTCATTCAAATGAACAGATTTTAAAATGTCTGGTGCAATCCGCATCCAATTCGTATAGGTGTGAACCCAGCCTCAACATATTTTATTAACACAGATCACATTGGCAGGTGACATGATATGATAAAGGGTCAGCTGCTTTCAGAGCCCCATTAGGGGGATGTTGGCTAGTTATATATACTGCACTTAAAAAAATGATATTTAGACCTAAGGAATGAAAGCTAAAAGTGAAATCTAAATAGTTAAAGTGGTTGTAAAGGCGGAAGGTTTTTTATCTTAATGCATTCTATGCAATACTATTTTCTATAAAAAAAAACCCTTCTGTGTGCAGCAGCCCCCCTAATACTTACCTGAGCCCATCTCTATCAAGCAATGTTGCAGGAGAGACTCGGCTGCCCGGAACTCTTCCTCCTCATTGGCTGAGACAGCAGCCTGGCGCTATTGGCTGCCACTGCTGTCAAAGTCAGTGAGCCAATGAGGCGAGAGAGGGAACGAGCTACAGCTCCGTGTCTTAATGGACACAGAGAGCTAGATCGACTCAGGTTCCCCCACAGCAACCTGCGGAAGTAGCCGAGGAGCACCGAAGAGGAACCCGAGAAGAGGAGGATCTGGGCTGCTCTGTGGAAATCCACTGCAACAGAGCAGGTAAGTATAACATGTTTGTTATTTTTAACTAAAAAAAATGTGACTTTAGAATCACTTTAAGAATTACCAGTTAACAATTAATTTGGTTATGTATGCAGTAAAAAAAAAAAAATGAAAACTGAAGTTAAAGGGGAACTTCTCCCCTCCTCTCCCACTTTTGGAGTTCTTTTTTTTGGGAAGCAGGTACCTAGCTTGAGCAGCCTAGGCGATTAGAGTGGAATGTCTCTCCCCCACCCGGAACCTTCTGGGACATGTCACAGGTTCCAGAAGGCTGCAGTTCCATTCACAACTCACAGCGTGACTTACGCATGCACAGTATGAAGCCATCTTGCGGCTTCACAGCCAGCTTCCCTTAGTAAACATGCCGGTTTGCCGCACCAATCCTGTGTGAATCCAGGCTTGTCATAGTGATTTCAGCCTGGGTTCACACAGGAGCGGTGTGGGAAACCGCATGTGATTCGGACAGGTATCGCACCGCATTCAAATCACATGATTCTTTGTGTGATTTGAGCTCATTCATTTTGTATGGGCTCAAATCGCACCGCAAATTTGAGTTTTAGGTATTGGAGCATTTGCAAGAGTACAAGTAATTGGTATTAGTGAGTACTTGATTGTACTTCTAGAGTTGAAATGCAGTCCTTGTTAATAATATGGATATTGTCTTGTATGATTTTACAGCTTAGCATAGCTTCCAAGACAGTCTGGAGGTCTTGACACCAAATTTTTAAAGCAGTAAAGCAATACTCAGCGGTATAAACACTGGGGATGCTTTTTTTAAAAGCATATAGGCTGTTCACATGGCAGAGTTACAGTTTGCAAGGGAATTTTCCCCAGAGCTAAGTGAACGTAGTGAAGTTTCACTTTACAAAGAATACCCAATCACATGCAAAGGGAAAAAAAGCCTTTGGTTTGCACATGATTAGGTGACAGAAGTCAGCAGAGCTTCACCTCATTCACAACCTTCTGTGGGAAATTCCCTTGCAAAGTGAACAGTCTATTTGCCTTTAGTAAATCAACCCCAATATGTGGACTGTTATTATTCTTCAAATGTACACACTGGCTAAATCCATCATCTGTTTATCACATGCACACTGTTAAAGGAATTCATTGGATAGGCAAGGTCTTAAACCCCTCAATATTGCAAGCTCTAGCGTTCATTGAGTCTCCTGTAACATTAAAGAGACCCTGTTACCAGACTATTCATTTTAACAACAGGAGTCTTCCCATCCTTCCTTGTGCAGACATCTAAAAGGCCTGAGGCTGTGCTGCACTGATGACTTTGATGTTGGGCACTGCCACCTTGGAAGCATTGTCAGCACCCCCAGAAAACTTTGAACTGTCACTCCGGTGACACGCTATATTATCTGCCTTCATTCCTCCTCTGGAAGTTATATAAAGGTTTTGAGGGAAGGTGAGAAGTAGAGGAGCTGAGCAAGTAAAGACGTTTAGACACTCTGAAGAGGTGAGGAGGGCAGTGACCTGGCAGGTGGGATGGAGAACTGTGGCTATGCTAGGGAATCAACTCTCTAGCAAGTTTAAAGGCACACTGCAAGCGAAAAAAGAATGGTTTATGGAAAGGAAAATGCTGTAAGCAATTAAAATGTTTGAGTTTGTAACGATCTACAGACTCTCCTAATGGTTCTACTGTCACTAGATATTCAAGTCATTATTTATTATAGGTACTTATATAGCACCGTTAATTTGTGCAGCACTTTACATATATATTGCACGTTCACATCAGTCCCTGCCCTCAAGGAACTTACAATCTAAGGTCCCTAACTCACATTCATTCATACTACGGCCAATTTAGATCTAATTAACCTACCAGCATGCCTTTGGAGTGTAAGAATAAACTGGAGTACTCAGAGGAAACCCACACAGTCCTCCTTAGCCCTTGGAAGACATCGTCTGATGACAAAAACGTATCGGACGGAGCCTTGTGCTAACGTCCCTGTGTATTCAGAAACATAGGTCCCTGCCAGCTTGGTGTTTTGATTCTACATGCACATGTTCTTTTTATTCATTGTGAGTGTATTCATCTAGTTTAATAAGTATTTTAAGTTTTTTACTGCACTGTGGAGAGGTATTTCTGTTCTATTTTTGCATAAAAACCCCTGTGGAGCTTTGGTTGATCTGTTCAGTGGAAGACCTCCGGGTGATCAGGGATAGTTGGAAAAATAAAGTGACGGCTTTTGGAGTGATCTTATATATGTTACACTTTTTTTTGAGAAACAGGGTCATGGAGATCCGGTAAGCAGGTACCATATCAGTCTGGGTGATGGTGGCTGCTGGTGACACGTTTTGTTGCTGAATTCAGTTAAGGATCACTGAATCATAGATATATTTGATTTGATTATTGGGACTTTTTGTGGACCTTAAGTTTTCGCACCTAATTTTTATTTGTGTATTTAATTTGTTTATGCCATTAATGTCACAATTCACAGTTTTTTTACATATTTGGCTAAAGCGCAACACTACTAAACTATATACATGTTTAGTGGGAGGCATACTTTTTCTCAAGTGTTTGAAGCTTTAAAATTTATTTTGGCATTTGTTGCACAAGTGCATAGTTATTTTTTCTTTTTTGCATGAGTTTAACCACTTCAGCCCCGGTAGGATTGACAATTGCGCGGTCGTGCGACGCTGTACCCAAACAAAACTGATGTCCTTTTTTCCCACAAATAAAGATTTCTTTTGGTGGTATTTGATCACACAATTTTGAAAAAAAAAAAGACAACGTTTTTTACTTTCTGCTATAAAACATTTCCAAAAAAAAAAATGTAAAAAAACGAATTTATTCATCAGTTTAGGCCAATATGTATTCTGCTACGTATTTTTGGTAAAAAAACAAAATAGCAATAAGTGTATATTGATTGGTTTGCACAAAAGTTATAGCGTCTACAAAATAAGGGACAGATTTATTTTATTTTTTTACTAGTAATGGCAGCGATCAGTGATTTTTAGCGGGACTGCGACATTGCGGCAGACAGTTGGGACATCTAACTGACATTTTTCACACTTTTTTGGGAACCAGTGACATTATTACAGTAACCAGTGCTAAAAAATATGCACTGTTATTGTACTAATGACACTGGCAGGGAAGGGGTTAACATCAGGGGTGATCAAGGGGTTAAATGTGTTCCATCACTGTGTGTTCTAACTGTATGGGGGACTGTGTGACTGGGGAAACACACAGATCAGTTTCCTGCATAGCAGAAAGACAGGATCTGTGTGATCTCCCCTGTCAGAAAGGAGATTTGCCTTGTTTACACAGGCAGATCCCCATTCTGTCACTGCGGGGTACGATCGTGGGTCACCGGCGGACATCGAGTAAGCAGGACCCGCTGACTGGCTCCCCCCCGCTGGCCAATAGGAGTGCACCCACAAATCGCAGCGTACGAGCCACCGTACACCTACGACGATTTGCGGGATCGAGCCACATTGCTGTAGTACAACTGCGGCGGCTGGTCCTTAAGTGGTTAAAGGCACACTGCAAAGTGAAAAAAGAATTGCTTATGGAAAGCAAAATGCTGCAAGTAAGCATTTAAAATGTTTGTGACGATCTAAGCCATTATTTATTACAGGTACTTATATAGTGCCATCAATTTACAGAGGGCTTTACATATATACTGTACATTCCCTGCCCTCAGGGAGCTTACACTCTATGGTCCCTATCTCACATTCATACACATACTGGGGCCATCTTAGACAGGATCCAATTAACCCACCAGCATGGGGTGGGAGTGGAAGGAAACCCACACAGGTACAGGGAAAACGTGCAAACACCATGCATGTAGAGCCATGGTTGGGATTTGAACCAGTAGTCCTAGTGCTGCTAGGTGGAAGTGCTAACCATAACCACTCAGCCACCATGCTGCCCTGTATTATTAAGCTGATGAGCTTGATGTACTGACCTGCCCACATCCACGTCTGTTTTTTGTTTGAAAAAAGTAAATAAAGAGTGTGTGTGTGTGTGTGTATATATATATATATATATATATATATATATATATATATATATATACACACACACACAATTTTTTATTTGTCTGTGGTTGTACTTGAATTTGTTTAGGCTGGTAACAGGGTCTCATTAAAACACTGGTTTACACTGTTTTTTTTTTAAACTGCTTTCACAGTTACCTTCCATGGGTGTCTTAGCTATATACAGAAATTTCATTTTAATTATATGCCAATATTATTCCCCCCCAGGTGTTGTTTGAGATCTGATTTTTTTTCTTTGTACTAGACATTGTCAGTGACACAGGCTGCTAATTACCTTACTACAAAACAAAAGCGCCAAACCTCTAAGGCAGTTCTCACATCTCCAAGAGCTCATGCGTAAAAGCGTCTAACACTCTGTCGCCTGTGTATCAGCACTCCCAAGAGAAATGTAGATGCATCCAAAACATATTCAAGTAGCTCTGTGTATGGGAGTAAGAATGTCAATATCCACCCAGCATTATGCTGAGAGCTGAGTCTACCATGAACACTGCCTACTCTGTATAATGTGTTTGAGGCCAGGAGTCATAATCTGGTTTTTGAAATAAAGGCTGGTCTATCTGAGATTATTTTGGTCCACTCCTCACAGTAGTTGATATTGGTGTAAATGTTTTTGCTCCCCAAGCATGGCAAAGCAGGTTACCATCAGTAGCGGTGCGTCCAAAAGGGCTCACGGGCACTGCCCCCTCTCCAGCCACCCCTCTATCATCAATAGATATCTATGGCTGCGGCTGCCACCCCCTATTCGGGCACCTGGCGCCTGAATTACAGTGGTGGGGTATATTTTGAAGCACCTGATTAGAGCCATAGGCTCTAATAGGCGTCAAAAAAGGTAAAGGCCCCTTTCACACTGGGGCGGTAGGGGGCGTCGGCGGTAAAACAGCGCTATTTTTAGCGCTGTTTTACCGCGGTATTCGGCTGCTAGCGGTGGGGTTAAAACCCCTCGTATAGCGCGGCTATAGCCGCAGTATTACCGCGGTATAGCCGCGCTGTCCCATTGATTTCAATGGGCAGGAGCGGTTTAGGAGCGGTGAATACACCGCTCCTTCACCGCTCCAAAGATGCGGCTGACAGGAGATTTTTTCTTCTCCTGCCAGCGCACCGCTTCAGTGTGAAAGCCCTCAGGCTTTCACACTGAACAAACAGCGGAGGCTGTTTAGGGGCGGTTTGCAGGCGCTATTTTTAGCGCAATAACGCCTGCAAACCACCCCAGTGTGAAAGGGGCCAAACAGCGAGCGTCATACTTGGCGCTCGCAGTTCACCCAGCTGTGTTAGAAAAGTGAGTGAATATTCACTTTCCTAACACTGAACCACCTCTCCGCCAATCAGGTGCTTGGGTCAGTTACCTGTCACCTGGTTGGCTGAAACTACAGGTGCTGCTATTGGATGCCTATCAAGAGGAGAGGACGGGAGATGAGGACGGCAGGAGATGGGTAAGTGCCGGGCAGATGGCGAGCGGGTGGTGGTCACACTGGCGGCATTCAAGGGCACACTGGCAGCATTTAATGGGCACACTGGCATTTGATGGGCACAATGGCAGCATATGATGGGCACATTGGCAAGATTAGATGGGCACACTGGCAGCGTTTGATGGGCACAGTGGCAGCGTTTGATGGGCACAGTGGCAGAGTTTGATGGGCACAGTGGCAGCATTTGATGGCACAGTGGCGGAGTTTGATGGGCACAGTGGCAGCATTTGATGGCACAGTGGCGGAGTTTGATGGGCACAGTGGCAGCATTTGATGGCACAGTGGCAGAGTTTGATGGGCACAGTGGAAGCGTTCAATGGCACAGTGGCAGCGTTTGATGGGCACAGTGGCAGCATTTGATGGCACAGTGGCTGCAATTGATGTTTTTTTTTCAAAGAAATTTTGTGCACCCCAAAAAAATTTTGAGCACCAGCCGCCACTGGTTACCATACAAATGTGAGCACGGTACAGGGTATGCCAGGGTTGCTTTTTACTCCTGACATGGCCCTGAGACGTGTTCAGCACCTAGCCAAGTGTCCATGAGTATCGATAAATGCTCCCAACAATTGTCTGATGTGATGTGTGTGTTTTCTTGAGAGAACTGACATCTTTAGGCAAAGTGAAAAAAAAGCATAAATGGCCTAAAAAAAAAAAATAAAAAAAAAATATTAGCTTACGTATTGCTATATATTGGTACATAATGACTTCATTGTACATTTTTTTCTCTGTCCATTAGTACCACAGGTTCCATTTTTCAGTTTCACTTCATGCTTTTTCATGTAGTGACAACATAATGCACTTTTAAAACCTGTTATGCAGAATGGTATTATTTGACTTTTATTATAGTTTCTAACATGCCTCACCCTGTACACATCCAGTACTACATTGTAATCATATTTCAGCATTATTTCCGGTGAAAGTAAATTAGGGAAAATGACAGCAGACTCAATACAAGTGCTTAACCGCATATGCTCCACTAGTAGTAGATCTACATTCTGGTAAAAGTCTTTGTAGAGTGGCAGATTAGTAGCAAAATACTACCAAGGTTACCAAGCCAGTAAGTTTTTCTCTCCCTCCTATATATAGTGCAGTAAGTCAATTGAAATACAGTTCAGAACCCCAGTTGTGAAAATCCCTTTATTTAGCTTCTATGTGAACAAAGCTTCTGTGTTACAAAGTGTTTACAAGGTGTGTACCATACTACAGTACTTTATGGAACTCCAATAAGTGCTTAGTCATAATCATTATGACTAAGCAAACCTTTATTCGTGAAACGCGTTAATCTTGCCATGCCTGCATAGAGGTCTCATGATGTCTTATGATGTATCTTGATGGATTTTTATCTTCAATAGAATAATTATCACTGCTTCATACCTGAGAGTGTGGTCAACCTTTCTTGAACCATTTGCTGCACCATGTACTTGTATGAGAAAGTATCCTGTTCTCTTTTTTTTTGCTTCCTTTGTGTGAAATCCCTGGTGTTCCTGCCAGTACATCTGCTTTCCTGTTAAAAACTGACCACACTAGGCAGGTGAGTACACCATGGTTATTTCCCTAGCTGTGCTGGGAACTCAGTGTACTCTCCTCCAAGGATCAGACTTGTCCTGACATGCCCCCGCTGCACAGCCATTCACTGGGAAGATCAGTGTGCTGCCGTTCCCCCCCCCCCCCCCCCAAGCTCTTATGCAGCTAAGAACAAAGGGAACAGAGGGAATCTAATCACTTATAAAAAAGGGAAAGAAAGGTATTTATAATATTTTATTTTATATCTATACACAAAGGTTTGCCTTTAATTTCAATTTTAAACTAAATGGGTTGTTTTACAAAGTGATTGTTTACAATCACTTTAAGTATTGGTGTATAAGAATTATAATTGCTTAACAGAATAGAAACACAAAATGTCTAAAAACCATCTCTGAATGTAATTTATGTTCCCAAAAACGTACATGAAGGTAACTGATTATAGTACACAAATAACACAAAAAGACAAACTGAATATATTTATTCATTATCAAATGAATCCTAACCTGGCATGTTAATGCCTGGACTGGAAATCTAGACGGTCTGGAATTTACCAAAAGTACTACTGCCTGACAGTACTTGTGGATTACTGCAAACTTTTTTAAATGATCTCTAAATACAAATTTTTATTTTTGGGATGATTTTCTGTCACTTCCTGTCATATAGACTCAACAGGAAGTGAGACGATATCTATCCAAAGTGAAATCTGCTCTTAGACAGGTGTCCCCACTGGAACATTTAAACTATTCTTCTGTTGTGGTGGCAATTCAAAAAGCTGGATTTATTGGTGATCAGGACAATTCAAGAGAGCGAATCTCCCTACTGGTGACACAGACAACAATAAAACCTGAAAGGGTTTCCATCCCCTTACCTTTCTACTCAAATCTTTTATTAAGTTTTGCCTTTTGCCTGACCAGCTCAAAGTTTCTACAGTTTGCTTTAAATATGGATGGTATTAACAGCTATCAAATAGGTTTTCATACCTTGGCCATACTTGATTTTTTTAATGAAGTATTAGTATTTTCTTACAGCTGAATGCTGGCTACACAGACAAAAATATCTGCACTTTTCTTACCACCACCACCTAGTTTGGTGACATCTCTTAGTGTCTATCTTTCAGCTGTTGGGGGGTGACTTGCCCTCCTGCGGGTATGGTCACTGCTGATGTGATCAGTGTGACTTCTTTTCCTATGCCCCTGTTACATGATAATATATTTTTTAGGTTGGGGAGAAGCTAAGGGGAGGTTGTGTTACATGTGTGACATGGCATTGCCAAACTACTTAGATAAGTGAGTCTGTACTTTCATATCATTGGTCCTTTAAGATACAGCCCAGGTTAGCTATACATATCAGCTAGAACATATGTTTGCTGTAACAGGCAATAACAGGGATTGGAAACCATGTAAGTGGCCATATAGTTCTGAAGGCATTTTCCCATGAGTTACTTATCATTTGCTTTGGAAAGACAGTGCAGCAAATGCAAAACTCTGCAAAAATATTTTCCATTGCCATCTGCTGTGCTGGCAGGTTTTACAGACACTTGTTTGGCAATCATGTCTATGACTGTCATTGTAAGAGTGACACGTTCAATTTAACAGATTATTACTACAAATGCCTTCATTTTTCTTAGGCAAAGCAGTTTTGAAAGGTGAATAATGTTTCAGTTTTCCATGACAAGATTCATTATGCATTAAGAGGTTTCCCCCTTGTTAAGTGTATTAGCTTTCTTTTGAGATGAATGCTTGGGGCACGGGGAGGTGAACACTAATGAAACCGTGTTGAAATATCAACAATATATTACATGTAATAAGACATGCTATTAAAGTGTCATTAAACCCACATCATCAAAAGCTATCAATAAATGCTGGTATTACATGCTGTTCATGCTCACTCAGTCACTATGAGATTTCGTCTTCTGTATTCTGCAAAAAACCTGGTTGATCCTGCTGTTCTCTGTGTCCCCCTCCTTTCTATTTCCCCATTGCAGCTGGGGATTTGGCAAAGCGGTGTTGGCAGCTAGTGCACATGCTCAGTTTTTAGTGTATTTCTACCCTGAGCATTTCCTCTCCATCACATCTGAGCAGCCATGTGACTACGGAGTCACACACGTGGGTGTATACACAGTGGTAAATGACAGCTCACTCTCTCCCTCCTCTTTTATGCCCACTAACCAGCTAAACACAACAGGGGCATGTAATCTACCAATACATGTAGATTGATGGAGGCTTCACCTCCCTCTTATTCTAAGACACAGGCTGGGGGGCGTAACACAGCTTGTGACTGGCATAAATCCACCAACACCTTGCTATTGCTAAAAAATAATAAAGATTTAATTTCAAATATATATTTGTATGACAATTTAAAGTGGTGTTCCGCCCAAAAAAAATAAAAAATAAAAGCCAGCAGCTACACATACTGCAGGTGCTGGCTTTTAACAATAAGACACTTATCTGTCCTGGAGTCCAGCGATGTCAGCACTGTCGGGTGCTGCTGCCGCCATTGCAGGTAAGGGAACCCAGCATTGTAGCCTTACGGCTTTCACGCTGGGAACCCTACTGCGCATGCGCGAGGCCCCCCTCCTCTCTTCTACTGGCCCGGCGACAGGGAGAGGAGGAGGAAGGAGGAGGAGGGAGCCCCGCGGTGATGCCATGGGTTATGGCCCGGACTCCTGGAAGTGGGAGCAGGATACCTGTCAAAGACAGGTATCCTGTCCCCCCTCCCCCTGAAAGGTGCCGATTGTGGCACCGGAGGGGGAGATTAGACAAATGAGCGGAAGTTCCACTTTTGGGTGGAACTCCGCTTTAAAACCGTTTATTGATATTAATTATGTATTTTTGCTCTGTATCCCAAAGTCTATTTTTTTTTTTGGCATTATTGGACATGGGGCCAACAGCAGAGGACTAGAAGCTCTGCCTGCCACTGTTTCCCTACAGACAGGCTGAGAAAGAGCTGGGTCAAATGACAGCTGTATATTGATTAGGAAAAAAGGTACTTAGATGTTTTAAAAGAATTACATTGCCATCATCCACATACAGAAAGAGAAGGAATAAGGTCAATTAAACAGTGTGGGGGTTATTTACGAAAGGCAAATCCACTTTGCACAACAAGTGCAAAGTGCACTTGAAATTGCACTGAAAGTGCACTTGGAAGTGCAGTTGCTGTGAATCTGAGGGGTAGATATGAAATGAGGGGAATCTCTGCTGATTTTATCATCCAATCATGTGCAAGCTAAAATGTTGTTTTTTATTTTCCTTGCATGTCCCCCTCTGATCTACAGCGACTGCACTTCCAAGTGCACTTTCAGTGCAATTTCAAGTGCACTTTGTGCTTGTAGTTTGCACTTGTAGTGCTAAGTGGATTTGCCTTTGGTAAATAATCCCCTATGTGTTTAGTATCACTTTAACTATCTGGGACTGGGATATCCTGTATAATAAATGTGAGAAATTATGCTATAGGTAAAAAGATGTGCAACACTTGATGCCATTGTTGTGTTAATGCATAAAAAGGAATGGAAACAAGACTGCATTGTTCACAAGATCTGGAGGCCTTCAAATATGAAGATGTCAGCATGTCACCTTATCCTCCTTACTATTAGTGACAGTTATAGAAGACGTGGTTGTTCTACTGGCCTTCTATTTGCATTATTGTTGAGCTAAAAATTGCCTTATTCTAGATGAAGCAGATTACTGTCTGGACCATGTTTTAAAACAAGTCACTTCTGGCCAATGCTCTCACCAGGGTGATAAGTGGCAGAACTATGGTACAATGTTAACATTTATTCTCCAGTAGTCTTTGATTAAGTGTGGCCAAATAAGCTGGCGGTGGATAGAACTGCAGAGTGTAGGCACAAGACTGCAGCTCAAGAGACTTTCAGTCATCTTTTGCTCTATCCTGGCTTTTCACTGGTAAACAGTACATTGCACAAACAGCAATACATAACAGACAGTTTACTGCTTCCAGTAGTGCATTCTGGTGTTCATTTCCACATTAATAATCACATTTCATGGCAAGAAAATAAACTTCACGACACTCATTGGTTGGGTTGTATATATAGAAATAAAGCAGACTGGCCTTGCTAAGTCAGCAGTGATCACTCTTCTATTGGGTTAAGCCTGTGGGCTGAAAGAAAAATAAAAGATCAGCATGGAATGACGATTTTCCCCTTCCAGATATTGTATTCTGACAGCTAGCTCCAGTGGCTGTCAAGATACTCAAACAATGTCTGCATCTGATTGGGTGGAGGCGCTGTTGAGCCAACAATCTTTCACCTGGCTCCTTTGACAAAAGTTAAATAATCAATCAAATCTTCGTTTTTCCTTTTTCATCCTTCTTTTGAATCTAAAAACTACTGATCTCATCTAGCCCTATTCAGCTACATCCTGTCTACATACCCATGCTCCAGTGCAGGCTGCACATAATTCCCCAGGACCAACAGGGGGCCATGCCCGCACATTGTGTGTTGGTTCAACTGTTTGTCATATGCCTCCATGATGGAGACTACAAAGTGATCTCCATCAGGGAGACATAGGACAAAGTGATCTCCATCAGGGAGACATAGGACAAAGTGATCTCCATCAGGGAGGCATATGACAAAGTGACCTCCATCAGGGAGACATAGGACAAAGTGATCTCCATCAGAGAGGCATAGGACAAAGTGATCTCCATCAGGGAGACATAGGACAAAGTGACCTCCATCAGGGGGACATAGGACAAAGTGATCTCCATCAGTGAGACATACAGTATGACAAAGCAATCTCCATTAGGGAGACCTACCAAAGCGATCTCCATCAGAAAGACATATGACAAAGTGATCTCAATCAGGGAGACATATGACAAAGTGATCTCCATCAGGGAGACATATGACAAAGTGATCTCCATCAGCGAGATATATGACAAAGTCATCTCCATCAGGGAGACATATGACAAAGCCATCTCCAACAGGGAGACATATGACAAAGCCATCTCCAACAGGGAGACATATGACAAAGCGATCTCCATTAGGGAGACATACCAAAGCGATCGCCATCAGGAAGACATATGACAAAGCCATCTCCATCAGGGAGATATATGACAAAGCCATCTCCATCAGGGAGACATATGACAAAGCCATCTCCAACAGGGAGACATATGACAAAGTGATCTCCATTAGGGAGACATATGACAAAGTGATCTCAATCAGGGAGACATATGACAAAGCGATCTCCATCAGGGAGACATATGACAAAGTGATCTCAATCAGGGAGACATATGACAAAGTGATCTCCATCAGCGAGACATATGACAAAGCCATCTCCAACAGGGAGACATATGACAAAGCGATCTCCATCAGCGAGACATATGACAAAGCCATCTCCAACAGGGAGACATATGACAAAGTGATCTCCATCAGCGAGAAATATGACAAAGCCATCTCCAACAGGGAGACATATGACAAAGCGATCTCCATCAGGGAGACATATGACAAAGCCATCTCCATCTGGGAGATATATGAAAAAGCCATCTCCATCAGGGAGACATATGACAAAGCCATCTCCAACAGGGAGACATATGACAAAGCGATCTCCATTAGGGAGACATACCAAAGCGATCTCCATCAGGGAGACATATGACAAAGTGATTTCCATCAGGGAGGCATATGACAAAGTGATCTCCATCAGGAGACATATGAAAAAGCGATCTCCATCAGGGAGACATATGACAAAGCGATCTCCATCAGCGAGACCTATGACAAAGCGATCTCCATCAGGGAGACATATGACACAGCGATTTCCATCAGGGAGGCATATGACAAAGCGATCTCCATCAGGGAGTCATATGACACAGCGATTTCCATCAGGGAGGCATATGACAAAGCGATCTCCATCAGCAAGACACATGACAAAGCAATCTCCATCAGGGAGGCATATGACAAAGCGATTTCCATCAGGAAGACATATGGCAAAGCGATCTCCATCAGGGAGGCATATGACAAAGCGATCTCCATCACGGAGACATATGACAAAGCGATCTCCATCAGGGAGACATATGAAAAAGCGATCTCCATCAGGAGACATATGAAAAAGTGATCTCCATCAGGGAGACATATGACAAAGTGATCTCCATCAGGAGACATATGAAAAAGTGATCTCCATCAGGGAGACCTATGACAAAGCGATCTCCATCAGCGAGACCTATGACAAAGCGATCTCCATCAGGGAGACCTATGACAAAGCGATCTCCATCAGGGAGACATATGACACAGCGATTTCCATCAGGGAGGCATATGACAAAGCGATCTCCATCAGCAAGACACATGACAAAGCGATCTCCATCAGGGAGGCATATGACAAAGCGATTTCCATCAGGAAGACATATGACAAAGCGATCTCCATCAGGGAGGCATATGACAAAGCGATCTCCATCACGGAGACATATGACAAAGCGTTCTCCATCAGGGAGACATATGACAAAGCGATCTCCATCAGGGAGGCATATGACAAAGCGATCTCCATCAGGGAGACATATGACAAAGCGATCTCCATCAGTGAGACATATGATAAAGCCATCTCCAACAGGGAGACATATGACAAAGCGATCTCCATTAAGGAGACATACCAAAGCGATCTCCATCAGGGAGACATATGACAAAGTGATTTCCATCAGGGAGACATATGACAAAGTGATCTCCATCAGGGAGACATATGACAAAGCGATCTCCATCAGCGAGACCTATCACAAAGCGATCTCCATCAGGGAGACATATGACAAAGCGATCTCCATCAGCGAGACCTATGACAAAGCGATCTCCATCAGGGCGACATATGACACAGCGATTTCCATCAGGGAGACATATGACACAGCGATTTCCATCAGGGAGGCATATGACAAAGCGATCTCCATCAGTGAGACATACCAAAGTGATCTCCATCAGTGAGACATACCAAAGTGATCTCCATCAGGGAGACATATGACAAAGTGATCTCCATCAGGGAGACAAATGACAAAGTGATCTCCATCAGGAAGACATATGACAAAGTGATCTTCATCAGGGACATATACCAAAGTGACAAAGCAGGATCACAATTGGTGTATAGTTGTCACCCCATAACAGGAAGTGAGGACATTTATATCAGGTATACCTTGAATGAAAGATGCCGATTTAAAAAGATTTGAAAACTGCTTCTGAACCAAAACAACATGTTAAAGTTTATATGACATATTAAGTACTAGGTATACTTATGCTTTAATTGTATATCTGTCACAAACAAAATTATATCTTAAGAAGAGTATAGAATAATGTGTTTTACAATAATAAGCATATTTTGATTGCTTATGGGTGGTTACTGTCACTCATTATTAGCAAATTTTGGTACATGAAAACATTAAGCTCTTTAGTGGAAGGTCTTGTCTGAATTACTTCTATCCACACACACTGTAGAGTTACAAGAAAACCTAATGAAATCATGTCCATGTATAAAAAGTTGTAAACATTTCCTGACTGAATAGAACTGTGAATAGTACATATAAAAACGATCATGTAAACAACCATACATTATACATTTTCCTTTTTACAACTCTGTTTAGCTGTATTCAGCACGGAAATGAGGTGTGAATTTATGCTCCTGATTTAAATCTGCATGGGGGGAAAAACAAACTTATGACCTCAAGAACACCATTTTCATCATATGCATATTTTATTTGAAGCATAAGCAGCAAATATCTTTTGGTCTATTAAAATAAAATAAGCTCAGGACCAGTTGGGCTGAAGGCATTTCCTGATCTCAAGGGCTGGATGGAATCCATGGGCCAGATCTATGCCCAATAACCCACAATGACTCATGACACAACTGTCATATGCAGGTTTTTTTTGTGAATATCAGCATTTCACAGACAGTACTGGAATCAGTAGTGGTTAGTGGAGTTTTCACAATGCTATCCTTATTTAGTTTTCTGAAATGGTATCATCATGGTAAACATGACTGCATTGTTCCATTTGGGGCCTGGGAATATCTGCACTGGGCACTCTGTGGAAATGCAGAGTATACTTGCAACATTATTGACAAGCGGCTCATATCATATACCTAAGAGGGACGTGCTGATGTATAGTACACTGACAATATACAAATCGTCTCCCACAATTTCACATCTCAAGGATGTAAACCAGTGGTCTCCAAACTGAGGCCCTGGGGTCGGATGTAGCCCTTTGCTTGCCTTTATCCGGCCCTTAGCCCACTATTCCATCCACTGACACCAACAATGGGGAGTCATTTTTGTTGCTGACACCAACAATGGGGCACTATTCCTCCAACTGACACCATCAGTTGAGACTAGGGTTGCACCAATACTAGTATTGGTACCGATACCGAGTATTTGAACAAGTAGCGATACTCGTGCAAATGCATACTTTCAGGCTCGGTTCTTTGAGCTGTCAGTGGGTCTCCCCAGTGTTAAAGAAGTCCGGTAATTGGAGCTGTCAAAAAAAAAAAAAAGAGTCGGCAATGTTTATTACCAACATTGCTCAGCCCTGAAACACTAAAATAAAAAGAAATATTGTTTATTTTTGTATATTTCTGTTTCTTCATCTGTAGATCAAATGGATGAACAAATGTTCCTCTGTTTAACCCCTTAATAATCCTTAATTTACTCTAATCAGCCTTAATTAACTCCCTATTCTCCTCCATTTAATTGTTATTTTCCTGCTTTTTTTCTTTTGTTCACGTCTATTTTATAAATGATAAACAATTAAAACTTTTTTGTTTGCTTTGTTAGTGAATATTTTTACACATATATATTAACATATATTTACACATTTCACATTGAAAAAGCATTACATTAAAAAAAACATCAATTTATTTAATTTGTAAATAACTTTTCAATGCTTTGTACCATTGCTGACAGCTGAAGTTAAAACAAAACAGTTGCGGTAGGTATCAGTAATTGGTATCGGTGAGTACTAAAAAAAAAAAGGATCAGTACTTGTATTCATTGTAAAAAAAAATGGTACTGGTGCATCCCTAGTTGAGACCATCAAATGTCTGCAACAATTCTAAAATTATTTATTTGGGATTTTAGCCATTGTATCCATACCATTTTTAAGCTTCTGGCTTGGTTTACATGTAAATCTGCAGCCTTTTTTTATGATTCTGTGCTAAGCAATGTCCCTTTCATGTTCCAGTAGGTGTAGGTAAAACTGTGTTTTTAACTAGAATGTGGTGAATAGAGCTACAGGATTATCGTTAAAAGAATCAAGATCATGATTCAACCCCCCTTCTGATCTTAACACAGCATTTCCTTGATTCAGTGCAGAGAGTTCTCTGCCCAAGCCTACAGCTGTCAAAAAAAAAAAAAGGCAGTCTGCCAAATCTATCACAACATCTCAGGCAAGATAAACACTGAAACATTTCCGTTCTTTTAGATCAAAGGAATGAACTTCTGTCTGTAGATGAGGGCAGTTTCACAACTTAAAGACTAAACCTTTTTCTGACACTTGCTGCTTACAAGTTAAAATCAGTACTTTTTTGGTAGAAAATTACTTAGAACCCCCAAACATTATATATATATTTTTTAGCAGAGACCCTAGAGAATAAAATGGCGGTTGCAATATTTTATATCACACAGTATTGGGCAGCGGTCTTTTAAATGCAATATTTTTGGAAAAAATACACTTTAATGTAGTAAAAAAAACTAAACCGTAAATTTAGCCCAATTTTTTTGTATACTACTAAAGATGATGTAACGCCACAAGAATCGTGATTTTTATTCTAAGCAAAAACTCGTGATTCTTATTTTAGCCAGAATCGTGCAGCTCTAGTGGTTGATAAAGGCCAATTCACACTGCGAGGCTGTTAAATTGCAGAGCACCAGCTCCGGCCGCTCTGTGTTTCTGGTTGGCTAGGGGACAGTGTGGTGCACGATTCAGAGCACTGCTCCCTTTTTTTTGTACCAGCTTTATTTGAAGAGTACAAAACATACACTTCATTCACTGCAATGTCGGGCAGCGTAATGTGCTCTGTTGCCTGACATTGCAGTGTGATTCAGGCTGGAACAATGCGCTAAAATTCAGCATGCCTGCATTTTAATGCAGCGCTAGGCTGCATTGCAGTCTGAATGGAACACACAGGAGACAATTGTTTCCTGGGAGTCCCTGCAGTGACATGGTAAAACGTCTGTTACTGCACATTGTGAATTGGCCCTGAAACAATGAACACATTGGCTTACATTTTGCTCTGCTTTAGTTAGGGTCCAGGCACACTGGGCTTAAAAAACACCAGTTCTTTTGGCAGAAAAAAATGCTCATATAGGCTCTATGCACACTAGTGTTTTTTTAAGCTCCTAGAAGCTATTATGAGCCTTTTTTTCTGCTCCTAGAAGTGCTACCCTATGTGTCCATGCACATTATGTTATGCTAGAAGCGTTTTTCAAGCTTCAGCATCAGGAGCAGAAAAAAAATAGTTTTTGCAGAGTTTTTGGGAGAGTTTTCCCAGCAGAAGAAAAACACTGAAAGCTCCTAAACTCTACTAAAACACTCCTTACAGCTTTTTCTGAGCATTTTTTACTTCATGTACTCTAAAAATGCAAATAAAACGCTAATGCTCCTAAAAGCATCTAAAACGCTAAAAGTCGGCACAAAAACTCTATTATCAGTGTTTTTCATCCAGCGTTTTTTCAGCTTATAAAAAATGCTAGTGTGCATGGAGCCATAGAGTATTTTTGTACAGGCATATAGGAGTGATTAGTGTTTTTTTCTGCCACAAAACCGCCTTCAAAAAGGCAACACAGAAGGGTTTTTTTCTGCCTCTAAATGCTGAGCTTAAAATATTCCTCTAAACGTTCTAATGTGCATGGACACATAGGATAACATTAGCTGCTTCTACATGCAAAATGCGAAACTTTCCTCTAGAAGCAGTGTTCTTTTAAGCCGGAGTGCATGGACCTTTTGGGTTGTTCAGAAGAGAATACTAGCAGTTTTCTTTTAATTTAGGAAACATTAAAGTTCAATTCAGTATACTAGGTACACTAGACCTGACTTGCAAAATACTGAGTAATAAACCTACAAGACCTCTCCATTTTGTTCTTTAAATTACACATGGGAATATAGCAAAAGTCCCCATACTAACTGCCCACAATGCCAAGTGTGACCTACCAGCTTCTCCCTTTTTCTTTTGCAAAAAAAGTGGAACTTCCGCTTATTTGCTTTCTCCCCCCCCCCCGGTGCCACATTTGGCACCTTTCAGGGGGAGGGCGGGAATGGGGAACTGTTTTTGACAGGTCCTTGTCCCCACTTCTGGGAGACGGGGGCCGCAGCACCGTCCCTTGGAAGTTCGGCCCCCCTCCTTCTTCCTCCGCTGTCGGGGCAATTAGAGAGTGCAGCACGCTTTGCGCATGCGCAGTAAGGAACCGGGCGTGAAGCCGAAAGGCTTCACGACCGTTTCCCTTAGTGGAGAAGGCGGTGGCAGCACCCGACAGCTGATGCGAAGTTTTGGCTGGGGTGCTGACATTGCAGGCTCCCTGGACAGGTAAATGTCCATATAGTAAAAGTCAGCAGCTACAGTATTTGTAGTTGCTGACTTTTAATTATTTTCCCTAGGCTGGAACTCCTCTTTAAGTTACAGAAGGGAATATGGCAGCAGTCCCTAAAATAACTGTGCACTATGCCAAGCATGAGCTACCAGCTTCTTCCGTTCCTTTTGCAACTCAAGTGATTAAACAGAGGTGCTGATTGTTGCTGTCAGATATTTATTTGAGACACTTTCAGTTTCGAGGCATAATATTTTACACCCCATAGACATTTTGACATATGTGTATTGTATAAAAAGAGAGCTGTTCAGATACATGTGATTTTTGACCTGTAGAAGCTTTTGCATTTGATAATTGACCCATAAGCCACTTAAACTGCAGATAAAAGAAAGTGCTATCTAGAATGTACAACAAAGTCTTTGTTCAATAATGCATTAAGTGGTTCACTGGATCAACCCTAGAGAGGTGGTGAATTGCTTGCGGTAGTATCCTGAGATGTTACTTTATAACAGAATTGAATTTCTCAGGAATACTAAGCGCATGAAATAGGAGAGTAAAACCAAGGGCACGGGAATAATAAGGTGAAAAAAAGCATCACAGATGAAGGTGTAACACAGAAAACAAAAACAGGTTCACTTTTAGAGAATTGCAAATTCTAATTCTAGCTTGATAAATGAATTTTACTTAAGCAAGAATAGTGGATTAAAGCATCAGGGTTTACAGCAAAATCAATAACAGGATTATTAAAAGTCCAAGTGGTAACAGCTAGAACAGTTGCACAAATCACAGATCTGATCTCCGCTTATAAGACATAAGAATTTTGGCTTCTCTATAAAACAGCATGAGAAAAAATAACCTCCCAACAGGAGCCTAAAACAATAATTCTGAAATGATGTATTGTATATGAAGTCACAACAAACTGGGGGGAGAGAATTTACATTTAGCTGT
This sequence comes from Aquarana catesbeiana, assembly GCF_042186555.1. Lineage (NCBI taxonomy): Eukaryota > Metazoa > Chordata > Amphibia > Anura > Ranidae > Aquarana > Aquarana catesbeiana. Next base: position 458,768,846 of record NC_133328.1, read on the forward strand.
AAAACGTAACTGCCGTGGTCTGCTGTGTTCAGTAGTCCGTTTTCCGTGGGATGGAAAAAAACGGTAGTGTTCAATAGAAATGGATGTCAATCAGCTGAGTGAGGGGTCACCTCGTATATCAGCCAATTCCTGTATGCCTCTCCGCAGCAATCGTCGTATCCGGGCTTAGAATTTAATCATCCAGAATGGATGAAAGGTGAAGTAGCCACTGTAGTAGCTGCTGGGTACAGTGACCCGAGTTTTCATGTTCGGCACTAACGTGCCAGCAAACATCCGTGCCGTGGATCCTAGGCGCTGGTGCACGGAGTGACAGATGTTCACATGGAGTGGGGGAGTGACGTTAACGCGTTTGACGGGGAAACCCCCACTTCTTCAGGACTACCACCCCCTGGCTGAGAAAGGTATAAATAACATAAATAAAATAGAATAACAATGATGACTCTGTTGACTTGAGTTTCTGTCCTCCCATAGGAAGATCAATTAACCTTGTTTGTTTACATGAAACGATGCATAGCTTGCAATGCTCACATTAAGAAAAGGTGTATATCAGGGTATGCCATCTACAAAAAAGCTCATTAAAATCAAAACACAACACAAACTACTGGACCTTAGGGGGGGAATAAAAACTACTACATAAACATTTGAAATACTTACATGAGAACAATGGGAAAAGAATAAGGGTTTGTAACTCTGTGCAGCCAGCTTTGTGATCCAGGGATCAAAGCCTAACAGCCTGACCAGGTTTTCATTTTCTACTAATATCACATCACAGGTTGGTTAACACAAGCAGTATAATACTCATTCTGTCTGTTAAATCTTTGCTGTCTTAAAAAGTTCTGGGTACTGCTACTATTAGACACTTCTGGTTTGGTCAAATAGCGTGTGTCCTGTTGTTCAATGTAGTGATTTCTGTTGCACCAGAAACCAACACACACAGTGTGGGATGTGCTATTTGACACCTGTAAGTGTTGGAGCTTTTTAAAAAAGAGCGAAGGTTTAACAGACATAGAGAACTGTGCATCCATCCCTGTATGGTTGTAAACAGTAAAATGTGCAGCAAGATCCGTACTGCAGCTGTGCCTCTCGGGCTGTCATTGATTTGACAGGCTGACTACACAGAAAACCTGTCATTCGGCAGGCATATAAACATGACCCTCCGCACAAGTTTATGCGCCCATGTAAATGAGTACTTATTTTTCTTTTACAGGTTGCTGTATGTTTATGTTTTTACAATGCACTTTAAAGTGGTTGTAAATCCTTATATATTCCAGGTGAAGTGACTGGCCTCGGGTGATACACAGAGATTAACCAAAATCTCCTACATAAGCTATACCTGTTTATCTGCATAATCTCTTCTCTACATCCATTCAAAGTCCAGAATTTATAAAGCTAGTCTGAGGGTTCAGAAAAAGTAGGCGGAGAGATGAAGTTACACTCTGCAGAGCTCAGTGAGGAGACCTCTGAGAGCTGATTGGAGGGAAGGGACATACCCCCTTCACACAGCACACAGGAACAGAGCTGAGGCTTTCAATTAGCTGGAGGTCCCTCCCCTGTCATCTTTTTTCTCTTGGTGTCAGGAAAACTTGTCAGAAGTTATTCATGCTTATAGCAGAGGAACGAAGCTGCAAACAGAAATGACATTTAGTGCTCCTAACTGAGACAAGTACACACTATAGAGGGATAGGCTTTGTTCATATTTCATGTCTGAGGTTTACAACCACTTTAAGTCCATTTTCGAGAGCAGAAGGTCAGACATACTGTACACCCCTATATGCTGTATATATTAAAATGGCCCCTGTAGGGAAAAATTGATCCCCCGTTAAGGGGCCTTCAACTAAGCTACTGGTCTCTGAGTTCTTTATATATATTCTTATGGTCACTAGAGGACATGTGACACACTATTTCTCTGCCTTGTGCCCTCTAATGGAATCTTTGTAGGACAATATGAAGAATTAACTTGGGCTGGTAACAACAGCCAGGAAGGAATAGAGATCTCTGCACCAGGGACCTGAACAACAGTGAGAGCCCTTTCACACTGGGGCAGTTTGCAGGCGCTATTGCGCTAATAATAGCGCCTGCAAACCGACCCAAAAGTGCCGCTGCTTTCATTCCAGTGTGAAAGCCCCGAGGGCTTTCACACTGGAGCGATGCGCTGGCAGGACGGTAAAAAAAGTCCTGCCAGCAGCATCTTCGGAGCGGTGAAGGAGCGGAGTGTATACCGCTCCTTCACCGCTCCTGCCCATTGAAATCAATGGGACGGCGCGGCTATACCACCGGCAAAGCGCCTCTGTAAAGGCGCTTTGCGGTGGTATTTAACCCTTTCTCGGTCGCTAGCGGGGGGTAAAACCGCCCCGCTAGCGGCCGCATACCGACGGTAAAACGCGGCTAATAATATCGGTGTTTTACCGCCGACGCAGTCCCCGCCCCAGTGTGAAAGGGCTGTCAAGACGACCCAGCAGGAGACTGAATACAAAGAAATACATATTGGGAGAGCTGCTCTTTAATATTTATTGTAAGCATGAGATCAAACTTACAATTTTTGCTAAGCAGTCCTTCTCTGTGCTCTGACAGCTACAGACATCTTACCCATTCACCAACTCCAAGGAAAGTAAAAAGAAAGAACATAGGAATGCTATGGGCACTGTTTAAATATGTTATAATTAAACATTTATAAGAAGCCCTTTATGTTTTCTAGAAAAGCTGGTGTCCTTCGGGCCAATGTGTACTCTCACCCGAGCCGATTCTTTAATGTGCTTTGCGTCCAGGCGCCAGCAACTTAACTGAGGGAAACTGGCAGTGAAGGCTTGCGGCTTTACAGCCGGCTTCCCACTGCACATGCAGAAGGCTGCGGGGGAAGGGGGTGGGACGAACTTTCATTTGGATCACCAGGGTGGTTCCGGCTGGAAGTGGGAGCGGGTACCTGTCAAAACCAGGTATTCGCTCCTCCCCCACAAAGTCCAAATTGTTAAAGGAGGGGGGGGGGGGGCAAACAAGCGGAACTTCCCCTTTTGGGTGAAGTTCGGCTTTAACTACAGCAGAGTAATTAAGTCTTCTGCCAAGGTAGACTGAGCTGTACTGTGTGGCAGAGCTCTGTAAATCTCAGGACTGGATGCACAGAAATATACAACTTTTGGCAGGTAATCCAGCTTACATATATGAATTTCTTCTGTACATATAGCCGTTTGTTTGGAGTTCCATTTTACCTTATAAATCAGCAAATTTCAGTTCATCTCTGCTACTGGAAAAAGAAAAACCAATGAAACCATATCTAATGGTTTATATTACTTCCTGTGTTAACCTTCATTAATGACCCGAAGCTTCTACCTACACCCATTGACCATCTTGAATGTAATGATCACAGAAGCTCAAATCACTTGCCATCTATCAATTTGCTAAAAATAGAGTTTCCTTACAATGCCCTTGTAATGTTCATTCAAGGATACCTTCTGTTGGGATCGCTGATCAATATTTTACAAATGTATACAGAGCCATTACACCTAGAAGAGCAGCTCTGCCCTAGATTTCAATGAATTACCCTGATTCTGCTTACATATACTGTTAAAGTTCTGTCAAATGTTCAAATACGCTAAATAGATCTGACGACTTTCCTGGAAGGATTTGCAGACATAGAGAGGAACATGGAAATTGATACATGGTCCATGAATTAAAGATTCCCCTGGTGTATGGAAAAGCGCTTTATCTGCAGACCTTCTAAGCTGAGAGTGCCTTGCTATGCTATTAATGGAAGAGACGCCTAATGGCTGCCAGTGTCATGTGCTGAAAGCATTTACAAGCATCTCAGGATTCAGCTAGCACCAGCAAGCTCATAAACTACCTGCAGACAAAATGCATACATGGGAAATGGATACCCACCTCTATGTTACAAGGTTTTATCTATAATGGAACACAATCTGCACAACGAGGGGAGATTCTTGTACATAATAAAGGCAGTGCATATCACGTGCAGGTCTGAAAACACTCATTTACATTTATGCAATCATTAAATTGTTAACCCAGCCAAAACAATTGTTCTGGTTTTGGACAAAGTAAAAAAAGTCAGAGCCCCTGTCAGGTTTTTATTGCTGTTTTGTCCCTGGTGGGGAAATCTACACTCTCTATTTCTCCTGGAGGCCACTGTCACAGTTAAAGAATATTAGGGGGGATTTAAAAGTGTTGTGGTTGTTACCAGAACAGATGTAGAGGGAATATCTTTAAATATAGAAACTCACCCCAGTGAAAACTGTCAAAAGTGGGATTTCCCTTACTTTAGAGATTTCCACCTATTTCCTGCTGTGTCTTTGGGGATAGAAGATGCCGGGATTTTTTTTATTAATGCAAGAGCTAAATATAAAGGCAAAAGCAAAAGGAACAAACATTTCAAAGTTAATGGCACAAATAGGCAACCCTGCATTTGTAAGATGGAGGAGACAGGTAGATGTGGAGGCTGATTTATTATTATTGATATACTGATTTATTATTCTTATACAGGAACCCAGAGTTTGCGCAGCTCTTTACAAAATAAATGGAGCCTGTATATTTATGATAAAATTCAATACGAGAGGGTTAGGAAGGCCCTGCTTGTAAATAAAAGGGATAAGAATGTTCATACATCACCAGTCTATGCAACCATTTAAAATCCTGAGGGACCTGATGAATAAGGATAATCCTTGAAATAGCGTCAGCCAGCAGGGGCCCTTGCGTGGTCCCTCAAGGGTCGTGAGACTGTAGATTCCAGGGCTTTCAAGCCACGGATGATTGGCTGTTTCAAGCATAGTTGCATCACATGTTTGTGAGTAGTTTTTAATATTTTTTATCTTCAATAAATCTATCTGGGATAATGCACTAGGCTGGTGCACCCTCTTTTCTTTCTATTTTCTATTTAAAATCTCACCCTGATCTCCAGCCTTCCTTTCTCAGAGCCATTTAAGCGATGCTAGCCAAACCAGCAAAATATCATTTGAACCCACATCATTTTCACCCGATTTCCCTGTTCAACATTGACATCAAGTTGCTAGCTAAAGTATTGGCCACCAGGCTAAATGTATTCCTAACTTCTCTAATTCATAAAGACGAAGTAGGATTTGTCCTAAATAGACAAGCCCCTGACAATATGTGCAGGGTAATCTATTTAATGCACCCCCTCGACCATAACAAATTGCAAGGTATGCTTTTGTCACTCGACATACATATAGCTTTAAACACTATCTCTTGGGACTATCTCCATTATATATTGCAAAAGTAGGGATTTTACCACTGTTTTCTATCCAGGCTCAAATCGAATTGTAGTTCATCAGCTAGTGTTTAATAACTAAATCCTTTTTCTGCACCCTTCCCCATTGAGAGGGGTACTTGCCAGGGCTGCCTCTCTCTCCAACATTAATTGTCCTTGTTCTAGAACCTCTAGCACATCTTATAAGAATAAATCCACATACCCATTGTTTATCCATCAGCTGCCATAGCTATGAAGTCGTTTTTTTTTTGCTGACGATTTACTACTTACTTTACTACTCAACCCATTATATCCCTACAAAACCTACTAAAATTTCAAATTTACATGTCAACAAAGACAAACTGGTGGCCTTTATTATCTCCTTGCCTAACACAATCCTTGAAACACTTAAGTTCCCATTCCAATTTATCTGGGCTAACAAGCAACTGGAATACCTGGGAATCCAGTTGACCCTCCCCCCATTATTCTTAATTGTATTTAGCTAATTATGTTCCCACTATTTGCAAATTTAAAATTCAAACAACACCCTTGACTCTACACTCCATTTCCTGAATGGGGAGGATTAAGTCAATAAAAATAACATTAAGCCTATATCTTTTCCACACGCTCCCTGTTCCAGTTCCCTCCTTTGCTATTAAGTATTTTCAAAATCATGTCATCTCCTTCATTTGGCACAATCATAGACTACGAATTTCCAGGAAATCCATGTACAGTATACATAGGTGCCAGGGTGGCTTAGGCATTCCTAACTTATTGAGCAGCTAAAGTTACTCCACTGGTTGCCCTGTATGCTGCTAAGGTAGCCTCTTTATGGAACTAGAATTAGCTTCTTGCACTCCAATAAATATAAAATCACCACCTTGGACCCTCTCTAGTGTATGACCATCTAAAATGAGCACTTTAATTAAGCATACTCTGAGAGCATGTGATGGTTTCTACCTCTTCTAATCTTATACGCTTTGTGGTATAAATTACCTTGCCATTTGTATCTTCAATACTTAATTGTACATGAATAACACCACCACACTACTTACTTTGCAATTTATTCTGTTGAGGTAAGGCTGGTTTATAAATCTTTTTTTTTTTTTGCACATATAGTGTATTATCTTATATTGTTAAAATCAATTATCATATTGAAATGGAACTGTTCACACAAAAAAAATATGAATATTCATTTCAATTAACCAATCACATAAAAAGAAAAGTCTGTTTACTTATTTTACCTGCACATTAGATAAATTAAGTAAATCCTCACACAATTTATTGTGTGAACATTCTCATTTCCTTTAGTAAATCAGCCTTATTGTCTTAGTCTTCGTGGTTGGGGCTAGCTTATAGTTATGCCAAGCTCTACAAAAATAAGAATACATTTGATGCAAAGTGACCAATCAAGTGCAGACGTGGAACTCAACTGCAGACATCTTGCCACTGGAGACTGCAAAGAATAAAAGTACAATGGGTGTATACACAAGCATTAGGTGATCAAGGCTGTGATTTCATGTTTCACAGATCCCGCAATGTATAGGGCAGTTGTTCTCAACCAGGGTTCTTTCAGAGGTTGCTAGGGATTCCTTGAGCTGTGGCTAACAGACTTCCTATTCATGGTGATTGTATAGATCCAGGGCAAATGGAACTTGGAAGAGTCAGCTGCATGACACCAATGATCATTTTATCTATCTTTAAGTGGTGCAAGTTGTATCGTTCCCAATAAACCCAATAAATTGGGTTTAAATTGGGTTTAGTAGGGGTTCCCCCAAACGTGACAATTATTTAAATTGTTCCTCCGGGATAAAAAGGAAGAGAAAGACTGGTATAGGGAAAAAGAGATTGCTCTCAAAGTTGACAATACAAAGAGGTGTCTCACAGGTTCAACTTTTACACAAAATTACAGCTCTTATTTTATTTACCAGGCATTATGGATAGGGATGCACCGAAAAATCGAAAAATACACTAGGCCGAAAACCGAAACCGATACCGAAACACCACCGATACCGAAAGTGACTGTTTTTAAAAATATTTTTATACAGGAGATGGTCAGAGACTGGTGACATGGTACAGGAGATGGTCAGAGACTGGGGACATGGTACAGGAGATTGTCAGAGACTGCAGACATCTTACAGGAGATGGTCAGAGACTGGGGACATGGTACAGGAGATGGTCAGAGACTGCAGACACATTACAGAAGATGGTCAGAGACTGGGGACATGGTACAGGAGATGGTCAGAGACTGGGGACATGGTACAGTAGATGGTCAGAGACTGGGCACATGGTACAGGAGATGGTCAGAGACTGGGGACATGGTACAGGAGATGGTCAGAGACTGGGGTCATTGTACAGGAGATGGTCAGCAACTGCAGACACACTACAGGAGATGGTCAGAGACTGGAGACATGGTACAGTAGATGGGGATATGGTACAGGAGATGGTCAGAGACTGGGGACATGGTACAGGAGATGGTCAGAGACTGGGGACATGGTACAGGAGATGGTCAGAGGCTGAGGACATGGTACAGGAGATGGTCAGAGACTGGGGACATGGTACAGGAGATGGTCAGAGACTGCAGACGTGGTATAGGAGACAAATGCAGCCTCACCAGTGTCCATAAAATGCAGCTTCACCAGTGCCTGTCAGATGCAACCTACCAGTGTCTGTGCCCATCAGATGCAGCAGCCTGTCTGTGCCTGTCAGATGCAACCTACCAGTGTCTGTGCCCATCAGATGCAGCAGCCTGTCTGTGCCTGTCATGCAGCCTCACCAGTGCCTGTGTCCATATGTAGCATCCCGCCAGTGCCTCATGGCATGCAGCCCACCAGTGCCGATCATGTACAGCCCGCCAGTACCCATGGCATGCAGCCCGCCAGTGCCCATCATGTACAGCCTGCCAATGCCCATGTTATGCAGCCTGCCAGTGCCCATGACGTGCAGCCTGCCAGTGCCCATGACGTGCAGCCTGCCAGTGCCCATCATGTGTAGCCTGCCAGTGCCCATGAGGTACAGCCTACCAGTGCCTGGTAATGTGATGTCATGCTGTGTCAGAGCTGGATCTGAATCGCCGTGCAGCCAGTTTCATCCCAGTACACCCCTCAGAGTCTCCCCTCCCTCCTCCTCCTCCTCTTCTCACTCCTGTCCTACACAGCCTCCCCAGCGCCTGGTAATGCATCTCACGCTGTGTGTTAGAGCTGGATCTGAATCGCCGTGCAGCCGATGTCCCGCCTCCTATGACACACGGCACAATGATTCCTAGCATTGGGTCAGAGTGCCGTCTATCACAAGAGGGGGTCTAAGAGGCGGGACATCACTACATCGGCTGCACGGCAATTCCAGATCCAGCTCTGACAAAGCGTGATATCACATTACCAGGCACTGGGGAGGCTGTGTAGGACAGGAGTGAGAAGAGGAGGAGGAGGGAGGGGAGACTCTGAGGAGAGCGTCGGGATGAAACATGTGCGGCACCCGGCGGAATGGCCCCACCACTCTTTTCAGGGCAATTATTGGCAACATTTCTCTTTCGCCAAATTGCCGAAAAGGCCATTTTCTGCCGATATGTTTCGGCGGCCGAAATTTCAGTGCATCCCTAATTATGGAGGTCATCCATTTGGCACACTTGGAGCTGCCCTTCAGCCTTCAACTAGGTTTGAGTGACCAAACAATAAAAATGGTCACGGAAATCCAGCCAAAAGGCATTTTTAACTGATTTCCATGCCAATTTTATTTATCTGGTCACTTTAATCTGGGAAATTATGGAAATCATGTGTGCACGATAGCGGTGTTTGAAAGCTGATATCAAGATTTAAAATTGGCAGCAAAAGCCAGGTGTATGGTCAACATTAGATATAGATCACTGTTTTGAGCAATAATACTGCCAAATTCCGACCCCTCATTGGCAAAGATGTACTTTATGTGCAATAGAAATAGATAGAAACAAATAATTGCAAACAATGCATGGTTTCAAAACAAACAACATCTGGAAACAAATGGTACGGAATAAGACGAACATCTGTCTCATATGAATGGACCAACCACGCCACCATTTATGGTAATATCATTTGTGGATGCTGCTGCTATCCCACAAAGAGACTACATGCAGTTATTTGAATGAGCTTGAACGTATTTATAATTATGTTGTAGACATAACAGCAGGTCATGAACGCACTTCAATAGCAAAATTACAGCACTGCTTGAAATAAACAAACTGTTCTTTGGCTGTATGCAAGTTTGAAGACAATCCTCTGTACAGTTCTGCTCGCACGTCTTTTTTTTTTCCTTCAACAAGAAAACTACTTTAAACTGTTTCCATTTTAGGACAACAGCAAGAGTCAGAATACACTTGAGAGTTTTTCTTTTTTTGTCAGGCAGCCTGACTCTGCTTTGATGGTCTGTAGACTTCTATTCACACTCTCCTTAAAGTATTTTCTGGAAATTCAGAGTGGTGCACAAAAAAAGAAACAGGGCTTTTCAGAGCCACAAAGACAGGCTTGCAGCAGAAAGAAGGCAACACACAGACACACACATAAATGGTAGAAACAAATAGAAGACACTGATCCATTCTTGGGTCTTATTTGGCAGCAGAAATCAAGCTGCTATATTGTTGAGCAAATAAGAAGGTAAGAAGGCAAGCGTACTCAAAGGCTACTTTCACAGTGGGGTGTTGGAGGAGTCGGCGGTAAAGCGCCGCTATCTTTAGTGGTGCTTTACTGTCATTTTAGCGGTGCTATTCGGCCGCTAGCGGGGCACTTTTAACCGCTTTTAAAAGGGTTAAAACCACACGCAAAGCGCCGCTACAATGGCGCTTTACCGGCGGTTTGGCAACCCTACCCATTGCTTTCAATGGGCGGGGGCACTTTAAGAGCGGTGTATAAAATGAGGCAACTGTATCTTTTGCCACAATGATAGACCTCCAAAGGCCTTATCCTCCATTATTTGTTGTCTGGTTGTCCATCGTCCATTCATGATAAAGTGCCTTGCCTGCCAGAGACCCGCCGACTTCAGATCCCGTAATCCAGGGTCACCAAGGACAGGGCTGAAAGCAGGATTCCCCACTATAGGGATGAGCAGCGAGGGATCTGGGGCAACGGGAGAAGAGCAAAATACTCTGGTACAGACCCGCTAGGTTTTACCCACCGTGGGGTGGCTGCAAACAGAGGCAGGCAAATGCCTAGTGCCATACCTCCCATTAGATTCAGAAGTCTCAAGATCGTCTGAGCAAGATGCCCAAAGAAAATGGACAAGGGTTTGGTTGACCGCACGAAGGGAGGAAGTCGAACACTGGATTTTTAAAGGAAAACCTTCCAGTAGAGCTGCACGATTCTGGCTAAAATGAGAATCAAGATTTTTTTGCTTAGGATAAAAAGATCACGATTCTCGCCACGTAAAATCTTTCACATTATACAAAAAAAAAAAAAAAATGTGCTAACTTTACTGGTTAGATTTTTTTTTTTAATTCATTAAAGTAATTTTTCCGAAAAAATTGCATTTGAAAGACCGCTGCGCAAATACAGTGTGACATAAAATATTGCAACAACCACAATTTTATTCTCTAGGGTGTCTACTAAAAAAATGTATATGTTTGGGGGTTCTAAGTAAATTTCTAGCAAAAAAAAAAAAATGATTTTAACTTGAAACCAACAAATGTCAGAAAAAGGTTTAGTGTTTAAAGTGGATGTAAACCCAATGTCATCCTTTCTAAACTGCTGCCATAGGGGTTATCTATAAGGATATACATGCTTCCTGCATGTATCTTTACCTGTCAAATGTCTCCCCTCTGTCTGTTATTAGACACGAAAAACTGCAGATTCTGTGGGTGGGTCTGTTGTCTGGAGCTCGGTGGGTGGAGTTGTGATATCAGTAGACTCCCCGCCCACCTCTACACTCCCCTGTGTATTTCTAACACTGAACTTCTGCTATGATCTCTAACATCCAGTGAAAAGACAGGAAAGTAACCACATGACTTCAGCATGCCAAATCATGGTGAGGTGGGGAACAGCCAATCCTTGCAGAGCTGCTAAAGAAAGGAGTGGGGGAGGGAATTAAAAAATTCTGCATGTGTTTTAGGTTGTCACTCACAGCAAGGGGGAGTATTTGACAAAGTTTTTCTCAGTTTGTCAAGAATTATCTCACTGAACAATAAAAGAGGATTGCTCAGAAATGGATTAACTCTGCGTGGCAAGACTGAGCTCAAATGATAGGAAATCTTATACTCTACAGTATGATAAAAAAAAAATTTCGGGTTTACATCCACTTTAAGTGGTTAACTACTTCAGATCCGGGTCATTGCCAAATGACGGCAACAGCGCGGATCTACATTGCCGGGACTACGTCTATTGACATCGTCCCGTGCACGAGTGGCCTGCGTGCCCCCTGCAGGGCGTGCGCGGCGCGCTCGGTGATCAGCGAGTCTATGAGAATCGCCCCGACCCCTTACCACATGATCAGCTGTCAGCCAATGACAGCTGATCATGTGACATCAACAGAGCCGGTAATCGCCTATTTTTCCTCCTCGTGCTGACAGCATGAGGAGGGAAAAAAAAACCCGATCACCGGCAGCCGTGATCGGGAAATTAGTCCCGATCACGGCGATCATCTGCCCCTGCCAGTGACACAGCAATAGGCAGCAGTGCTGCCTACCAGTACCAGTGCCAGCGTCACCCATCAGTGCACACAGTGCCATCAATCAGTGCCATCCATCCGTGCCCACAGTGCCACCCATCAGTGCCCACAGTGCCACCCATCAGTGCCACCCATCAGCGCCCACATCAGTGCAACAACAGTGCTGCACATCAGTGCCACCTATCAGTGCCCATCAGTGTCACCTACCAGTGCCCATCAGTGCCGCCCATCACTGCCCATCAGTGCCACCCATCAGTGCCCCCCATCAGTGGTACCTATCAGTGCCCATCAGTGCCACCTATCCGTGCCACCCATCCGTGCCACCCATCAGCGCCCATCAGTGCCGCCTTATCTGTGCCCATCAGTACCGCCTTATCTGTCCCCATCAGTGCTGCCTTAACTGTGCCTATCAGTGCCGCCATAACTGTGCCTATCAGTGCCGCCATAACTGTTCCTATCAGTGCCGTCTTATCTGTGCCTATCCGTGTCCATCAGTGCAGCCTATCAGTGCCCACCAGTGCCACCTCATCAGCGCATATCAATGAAGGAGGAAAATTACCTGTTTGCAAAATTTTATAACAAACTATTAAACATGATTTTTTTTTTCAAAAATTTCCATTTTATTTGTTTAGCAAAAAATAAAAACCACAGCTGTGATTAAATACCACCAAAAGAAAGCTCTGTTTGTGGGAAAAAAAATGATAAAAATTTCATTTGGGTACAGTGTTGCATGACCGCACAATTCTCATTCAAAGTGCGTCAGCGCTGAAAGCTGAAAATTGGTCTGGGCAGGAGGGGGGTTTAAGTGCTCAGTAAGCAAGTGGTTAAACTTTTTTCACTTACACAGGAAGTCTATTCCATTGACAAATTGTTACAATGTTTATACTTAAGTTCAACTGATAAAGAATGTTTCTTGGCAGACTGCCCGGTTTTTTCTTCCTTTCTTTTGAGGGCTGTGGCTTCAGAAGAGCAGAGAGAATTCTTTGCATAGAAAGAATTGTGAAACACTTTAGTCAAGATCGCGATAACGATTCTTGACGATCACGATAACGATTCTTGACGATTAATTGTGCAGCTCTACCTTCCAGTATATCTTGCACTTGTGGATTATACAGAATATATACGATTTACAGCACTGGAAGTTGGTTTTACTATTTAACAAGATACATCACGCAAGAAACTGTTTGATTGCACTTATTTTTTGGACTATATATTTCATCACTAGTGGATTTCTAATTTTCAATTTACAGCACTGGAAAATGGTTTCACTACCCAGTAGAGTTACAATTTATTTTGGTTAAATATTTAAGGTTGTTTAATTACCATATATCTGTAAAATTGGTTAATTGGTATTTACAGCACAGGAAACTTGTACACTACCCAGCTGGGTAATATAGCCTTTGCATACAGATTTTTATTACATTATTATTATGTTGTGTTATAATCACATTTCATTTATCACCGGCTTTGAGCTTCAGTACTTAGGATGACATTTAATGTTTTATTACAAGTACACACTTAATATGAAATTAGGAAGGAATAAAGGAGGTTTGGGACTTTAAATGGGGCAAATATCAGCAAATAAATAAAGATCAATGCATTTATTTAATAAAATTCATGACATATGGTTATATGTACACAAGACACATCACGCTGACTGCAGAAAAAGTAGAAAAAAGAGCACATAACATTGGCCAATGATATAGGACAGGTTCCATCATCCATGATACATTGATCAAACCTGATGTAATAAATACAAAACCATATAATAAAATAGAACTTATGGCATAATGCAATTGAAATGTGTGAAAGTAGAGGCTGCATCCTATAAAGCTCGATGCATTCGTGGAATTATATCCAACTCATCAGGAGCGGATACTGAGCATGTCTAAAAAATACAAAAAGAGTATAATAGTCTAGGTAAAGAAACACATGATAGAAAAGGAAAAAACACAACAGAGAAGGCTGTTATCCTACCCTTGAAAACTTACATATGAAAACAAGTTCAGCCTATGCGATCCTGGCATGAAAGAGTTGCCATAGTTCTCTAATATGAAATTAGCGCCACACTTTGTTATTATTCTCCTGAGATTATTATATCTTTTGCAGACTCTTCCAATCCACGTCCCTAATGCCGCATACACACGACGGAAAAGGTCCGACGGAATCATTCCACCGGTCATTCCGATCGTGTGTGGGCTTCATCAGACTTTTTCTTTCGAAAATTCTGACGACCTAGAAATAGAACATGTTTTAAATCTTTCCGACGGACTCAATACCTATCGGGAAAACCGTTCGTCTGTATGCTATTCCAACAGACCAAAAACGACGCAAGGGCAGCTATTGGCTACTGAACTTCCTCTTTCTAGTCCCGTCATACGTCATCGCATTCTAAACGATCGGACTTTGGCGGGATCATGTGTAGGCAAGTCCGTTTCAGCGGAACTCCGTCGAGAAAACCGTCAGAGTTCATTCCGTCGTGTGTACGCGGCATAAGGCCTTCGTCAGATCAGTGAAAGTAGAATTCATTCATTTTCTCTGGGCCTATAAATTCAAGAGAATTTCGTATTGACTCCCTTCTCTGTCTAAAGATAGGGGTGGTATAGGGTTCCTCAATCTCTTCAAATGCCATCAGGCAGTCCATTTAACTACAGTTTTAGATTGGGCCAGACGTGCACCTTTCAAGAGATGGGTGGATTTGGAACAAGAAGCTGCAATATTCCCAATCCAAATTTTACTGTGGCAGCATTCTCTATTACAGACCACAGTCAAACTCCATCCATTGATAGGAAATACTCTTGCTGTTGTTTATTCTTTGCCCATAAGTCCAGGTGACTTATGGTGACCCCCCCCCCCCACATGCTGGCATTGCCAACATGACGGGTGGACCTTTCTACATAGCTTTTGGACTTGCCTGTTGATCAAACCTTTTTGGTATATTCAAAGAATTGTGACTGAACAGATATCCAAATGGGAAACCACCCAGAAGCCTCTTTATTGTACCTAACCCCAATTCCTAAGAGTCATTATAAAAAGACACTGCTAGTACAATTGCTGAATGCAGCAAGGGTCTGTATTTCTCAAAAATGGAAATGCACTGAACTTCCCTCGGTGATTAAAGAGATGCAGTGAATGAAAGCATTATGACAGCTCTAAAACAGAAGTATCAGCAGCATCGGAAAACATGGTTTTACTGGGATGTTTTCCAATTTACCCAAGAATAAAGCTCCTTTGTTTCTCAGTAGACTGTTTTGTTTTGCCACAGGGAAGGGCTCTTGTGTGCAATTTTTTTGTACGTGCATATTGCAGAGATGCTGAGGAGACCGCACCCCCCACCAAAGCCCTTGCCCCCCCCCCCCCCACTCCCTTTTTGCCTTTCTTTTTTCTGTCCCTATCATATTTTGCTCTCTATTCCCTTAGTACATTTGTACGCAAATTTTAGTTTTATGTTCTTATGTGGAAAAATTAGAACCTTTTGTGTAATGCTACTTCCAGACGATGTGCCTACTATGCAATGACGCCCTACAAATGGTTTTTGTGTTGACCTTGGCTGGTAGTCAAGGTGCTGTTAGAGTTATTTACCTATGTGGTGTCTAATGGATTACTGTTGCCTCTATTGCACTTGTACCACTTTTATGATATTGTTTTTTTGTATAAGGATCTAATAAAAATAAAATGAAAAAGGAAGAAAAAAGAATAAAAGTCAAAATTTTAGTTTACTATATTAACCTTGTCCAGCTACTGTACAAGCACATTAAAGTGTATTATTTATGATATAAAACATAATCAAGCAGCTTGTTTCTCATGCCATCATGGTTGCAATAAACTGCCCACGAGAACAAACTGACATTAAAATTTCATTGGAGCTCATTTAAATTATAGCATAGCAGTAGGAAAAATGCTTATGGCAGCACATGTTTTTCATGTGTTCTCTCATATATTTACAATGGCAGCTCGCTACAGCTGACTTTAAAAACCTGAAATGAAAAGGGAACAGCATCCAATCAATTTCCAGCTGTTGAGAAACATTCTTTTCCTGCAGGTTTTACATATCAGCCACTGAGCTTTCAAGTAGGACAAATCTTAATTCTGACATGGGTTCTTCAAACTATTGCCTACTAAATCATTTGATGACCACCTGATCCCCTCTCTGAAATAAAGATAATTTTGGGGTTTGATAATAACTATTCTAGGTATTGCTAAAAAAAGACAAGCAGGCTCAGGTGAAGCCTAAAGATTTAGTATTTATCACTGATTTTAGTTTAGTTTTGAAAAAAAAAAAGGATTAAAGTGAACTTCTCGCTAACCCATTTTTTTAGTTTTGGACAGAGTAGGGAAGGGTTTTGTCAGGTTCTTACTGCTGTTACTATCCCCCCCTCCTTAAAAAAAAATACATTTTGGAGTTCATCTCAAGTTTGCTGTCCAATTTCCCCATTTTCTATTATTATTTCTAATTCTATATAAGGTAATTTAATGTTGTTTTTAGCAAAAAAGTGGCACACAAACCTGTACTTTGTAGTCTTGAGTTTTGCACAGCTAGGATGAGTTTCCACTTTTGAAGGGGATACAAAGATTCTGAACGCAGATCTAAAGCTAATAAATTTACTTATTTATTTATTACAGGTATTTATATAGCGCCAACAATTTACACAGCACTTTACGTATACAGTATATACATTGTACATTCACATCAGTCCCTGGCCTTCAAGGAGCGTACAATCTAAGGCCCCTAACTCATATTCATACACACACATAATAGGACCAATTTAGACAGGAGTCAATTAACCTACCAGCATGTCTCTAAATTGGGTCGTGACCACAAATGTAAACAGTGTTCAAACCACACATGTGAGGTATCGCTGCAATCGTAAGAATGAGAGCAATAATTCTAGCACAAGACTTCCTCTGTAACTCTAAAATGGTAACCTGTAGAAATTTTTTAAAGCGTTGCCTATGGAGATTTTTAAGAACCATACTTTGTCACTATTCCACAAGTGTGCGCGATTTTAAAGCATAGTAATCTGTAGGGGGTGCTAGATGTGGGGGGGCTGTGTGATGTGCAGGGGTCCAGAGGTGTGAGGCTGTGTAATGTAAAGGAGTCCAGAAGTGCGGGAGCTGTGTAATGTAAAGGGGTCCAGATTATTATCTTAATTTTTTTAGTAGGTGAATGCGGCCCTCTATGCATTCACATACATTGAGACCGGCCCTTAAGTGGAAAAAGATTGCTGATCCCTGCCCTACACTGTTATTTCTTCCTGACACCAGTTGGATCTATGTAGTCAGCATTGAGATTTTAAGAATATTGGTGTAAAATTATGAAGTAAAGGGAGTTTATGTAGCCTCGTGTTTTTTTTTTTTTTTTTTTTTAACAACAAGGTTGGTCTTTATTGAAGAAGGCATCATTGTACAGTTAACATTCATAGTCAAGCTCTCGTGTATAATACAGAATACAAGGAATAAAATACAAAAGAATCATTTGTGGAGCAACGTGAATTGCTGGGTCAGATATAGGAAGGAAAACAGTGCTAATCATTACAGACATCTCTGATATAGTCATCTGCTAGCATATAATCTATGTTGCTGGGTCTAACCTGCTGCCTATCTGGTGGGGGGGGGGGGGCAGTACATTTTACAATGTTAATACCTTATAGTCTGTCTACATGTCCCACTAAAACACACCATGGGGCACTAGAACTGTTCGGTCCAGGGCAGCCATATTCGATCAAACTTCCGCGGACATCCTCTATTGGTGTAAGTCATTTTATAAAGAGGCAGCACCGCATTAACAGCGGAGTCCCACGCCTCCACCTTGGGGGAGGATGGTGATGCCCATTTTTTAAGAATTTCCTTCTTGGCGTAAAACAGCAGTAAGGAGATTAGTATTTTCGTATACCTAGGTCTCTGGTCATCATCATGGATGCACAAGAGGGCCAGCTCGGGGGATGTCTGCAGTGTTAACTGTAGGCGGATATTTATGCTTTCAAAAACGTCTGCCCAGAACTTCACTATAAGAGGACATGTCCAGAACATATGTAAATATGTGCTGTCCGGAGATTGACATCTATTACAGTTTGGTGATCTATTGGGATAAATCTGGTGCAGTCTCTGTGGGGTGTAATATACCCGGTGTAGGAATTTGGTGTGTATCAACCTGTCTCTAGATGAAATTAACAACTTGGATCCCTCTTCAAAGCATTCTTCCCAAGTCTCCCTATCCAAACTGGGAATATCAGTCTGCCATTTGGTCCACAGTGAGTGCATCTTAGGTGAGTCAGTTTCAATCAGAGCGAGGTACAGAGTGGAAAGGGTCTTTCTAAGAGTTTCGTGAGCCAACGTTTCCTCAATAGGGTCTGGTTTGAGATGTATAGGCGTGGGAAATTGAGCTCTAGCTGCATGCCGCAGCTGATAATATCTGAATATCATATTACCAGGGAGCCCAAATTTCTCAACTAAGTCTTGAAACGAAAGCAATGTTCCTGAGTGAATAACATCACTGAGGACCTTAACTCCAACTCTGGCCCATAACTGTGGGTCAGGTATGGATCTAAAGTGATGGAGGGATGGGTTCCCCCAAAGTGGTGTAAAGGGGGAGTACTGACATGGGCGCATAAACCTCCTTCTAGCCATTGCCCATACCTTCAGGGTCGTCCTGGTGGGTCCTGGGAGCAGAGGGTAGGCCGAGGAGCCTCTATAGGCTAAATTCCCTAGCTCCTTAAAGGAGCCTATGATAGCCGCCTCCAGACATGTGGCGGCGTTAGATCTGGATTGTTCAAACCACCATCGCATGGTAACTAGCACCGCTGCCCAGTAATAGATTAAAAGGTTTGGTAATGCGAGGCCCCCGCAATGGACCGGGAGCTGTAGAGTTGACCTAGCTAACCTGGGGGAAGATCCCTTCCATAAAAATGACCCAATATATCCATCCAGGTCTTTAAATAGTGAGTTGGGGAGCCACACTGGGCAGTTCCTAAACACATAATTAAATTTGGGTAGGTAAAGCATTTTAATTATATTGATGCGTCCTAATAGATTGAGTGGTAATTCCCTCCATTTGATGCAGTGTTCCTTAAGTTTGGTGATAATGGGCTGGACGTTAAGACGACGGAAGGCTTGGATATCCCTGGACACCACTATCCCCAGGTACTTAAATTCCTCCACCCACACTAATGGAGTCAATGGAATCTCGTCCCGGGCCTTAGGATCTACAGGGAAAATGACCGATTTGGACCAGTTTATTTGGATTCCGGAGAATCCCCCATATTTATTAAAAATCTCCAGTGCCGCCTGTAACGAGGGACCAGCGTCGTTGAGGTACAGCAGTGCATCATCTGCATATAGAGAGATTTTCTCCTCCAGAGGGCCTACCCTAAACCCCTTCACAGCCTCCGATTCACGGATCAGTACTGCTAGTGGCTCGAGGGCCAGGGCAAAGAGGCTGGGTGATAGCGGGCATCCCTGTCTCGTGCCCCTCTGGAGGAGAAAATAGTCAGACAGGGTATCATTAACTCGAATCCTGGCCTTGGGCGAGTTATATAGTAGACCAATCCAATTTAAAAATTTTGGGCCAAATCCAAATCTTTTTAATACCTCCCATAGAAAGCCCCACTCCACGGAGTCGAAGGCTTTCTCCGCGTCCAGGGAAGCAATGACTCTAGTGTCTACGTTGTCATGTGCTGTATCAAGATTGACAAAAAGCCTTCTTATATTAATATCGGTGCCCTTCTTTGGCATGAACCCCGTCTGGTCTTGGTGAATTAGGTCTTCAATCACCGTGGCTAATCTAAGAGCCAGAATTTTGGCCAGTAATTTGGCGTCCGCATTGATGAGAGATATGGGCCTAAAGGAAGCGCATTCCTCAGGGTCCTTACCGGGTTTTGGCACCAATACCACTACCGCCTCTGACATAGACTCTGGAAGGGAACCCAGGTCATAAAACTTTGATAGGAGAGAGGTCAATCTGGGGGCCAGCAGCTCCTGCTGCTGTGAATAGAACTCTATGGGGATACCGTCTGGGCCAGGTGCTTTTCCTGCCTGCATGCAACTCATGGCCTTTTGAACCTCCTCTAGGGTTATGTCCTTATCAAGAGCTTCCCTCTGGTCTAAGTCCAGTTCAGGCAGCGGTATGAGGTCCAAAAAATCAGAGAGGTCGGTTGTTGTATAGTTTACCCTAGTGGCGTATAATTGCTGATAGAATTTTAAAAATCTATTACTAATTTCCCCAGGGGTGGTCAGTAAAGCGCCATCTGCATCCCTCAGTCTACCCACATGTGTCGCTGCAAACTGTCCCTTTGCCAACCAGGCCAGAAGTCGGCCATTCTTGTCTCCATATTCAAAAACTCTTTGGGCACAGGCTAGCATGGACTTTTTAGTAAGGTCTACTCTCAGTAACGCCAATTCTCTGAGGGTGTGCTGCCAAGTTATATAATTAGTAGAGTTCGGGGTGGCAACATACACTTGTTCTGTTTCTCGGGCCTGTGTTTCCAACTGCCCAAGAGACTGCACCATCATCCTTTTTTTATTTGCAATTTTCCTAATATATTGACCTCTCAACCACGCCTTAAATGTGTCCCACAGTATGAGTGGTCCAGATGAGTCAGCATTGGTCAACCAAAAGGTACACAGCTCCTCTGGTATCTCCTCCTGGATCTCTGGGTCCATTATCCAATATTTGGACAATCTCCACAATCTCAGGCCCCCAGGAGGGGCCGCCCGGACCGTGACTAATAGTGGAGCATGGTCCGAGATGCCTCGCGAGAGAATCTCCGCAGACACCGTCTCTCCAAGCATCTCTGTCGAGGCAAAAGCCATATCTATACGCGACAGCGTCCGAAAAGTGGTGGATAGACAAGTAAATTGAGTATCTGAGGGGTGGAAATGGCGCCAGAGATCCGTCATATGAAAAGAGGATGCCCAGTGGGACAGGCCTCCACCAGTGGAGGAAGAGGGTCGGAGTCTATCCAAAGCATCCGACATTACCTGATTGAAGTCGCCCACCACCAGCACTTTACTAACATCATATTGGATAACAGTGTGCATCAGTGTGTGAAGCAGGGTAATATCAGCAGGGGGAGGCAGGTATACCCCTACTATTATGTATGGGGAACCAGCTATTAATGCATGTATGAGGACATACCTGCCCCCTGGATCAGTCTTAACATCTACTAATTGAAAGGATAGGGATCTGTGTATCAAGACACTCACCCCTCTGGCATAGTTGGAATAAGAGGCGTGGTAATGGGCAGAGACCCAGGCTCTTTTTAACCCCATCACTCTGGCTCCTATCAAGTGGGTTTCCTGCAGGATACATATTTTGGGGCCATACTGCCTTATATACTTATGTACCAGAGACCTCTTGATTGCTGAGTTAAGGCCCCTAACATTCCAGGACAACACTGTAAAATCAGCCATACTTTTTGTGTACCCAGAAATGAAGGATATCTGAGTGTTGCGACCTGCAGGGCCCATCCGAGGCAGCGCAGCCGCCCATCCCCCACTCGAGCCCAGGGCACGCAGCATCACCAGGGAGCGGGGACTCTACCCCCCCGGACCACCACACAGGAAGCCCAACACTGAGAGCACCATGACCAACCAAGCACATCTGAAACCATATATTAAACATAACATATAACTTGATGATGACAACGGTCATCCAACCCCCCCCCCCCACCCCGTGTACCCTCCAACTTCAAGGGACACATATTCCCAAACAAACTATGAGTCCCAATATCAAGAATTTGGTATCGGGGAGCGTGTACCCGATTAGAGTATACCAAAAATAGAAAAATGACAACAAAAATAATAAAAAAAAGAAAAAGAAAAAAAGGGGGGTGTAAAATGAAAAATCCTCACTATAGTGAGTTGCTGGAGAGCTGACACATGTGATGAACACTGAATGTTCCAGAGCGGCATCAGAGTTATGGTAAGGCACATGTGCCAAGTTGCTGTATGGGGTCGTCCTTTGAGGGTATATCCCAGGAGAGAGCATGGACACCATTAACAGCTTATAAGGGGTCACTAGGCCTGAAACTCTATACTTGCATACAGAAGCATCAGATGGAACTACGACCGGATAGCGTCAGTACCTCTTTGTGCAGGAGTTCCAACAATGCTTGTTGCAAAAAGGTAGTCAGCAGAAGGGGGAATAAGCTGAAATTACAGGGGGAGATTCAGTCCCACACACCCGAAGGTTTAGGGAGGCAGGGTTTCAAGCCAGGCATTAGCATCTTTGGGGCTGGTGAAGATCCGTATCGTCTCTCCATCCACTACACGGAGCTTAGCGGGAAACAGGATACTGTATCGGATCGCCTTGGCTCTGAGAGCTGCTTTCACCGCATCAAAGGATCGACGCTGCCTTTGTGTCTCCATCGTGTAATCCGGGAACAGCATTAACCTCACATTGCGGTAGGGGATGTCACCTGCTGCACGGGCCGCTCTCAGAAGCTCATCTCTATCTCTGTAGTTAAGCAGACGTAGAATTAGCGTGCGTGGAGGTGTCCCTTCTGGTCCGGGTCTCGGCGGGACTCGGTGTGCTCGCTCCACCGTGAAGAACGGGGACAGGTGCGCTGCAGGGAGAACCGATCGCAGCAGATCTTCAGTGAAGGCAGTGGGATTGCGCCCCTCAGCCCCCTCAGGGAGCCCAACAATCCGGAGATTGTTCCTCCTGCTGCGATTTTCGGCGTCCTCTGCCCGATACTCCAGCGCCTTCACTTTGTTTTGAAGTGTTCTAATGGAGGCCGCATGGTCGGTCACTACGTCCTCCGTATCTCCGACCCTCCGCTCCACTTCTGTAATCCTAGTGCGGATTTTATCCAAATCTTGCCTCAGCAGCCCCACGTCCAACTGTACCGCCTCTATTTTAGTTGTAAGGGCCGTCTGGCATAGGGAAATAGCCGCCATCACCTCAGGGATGCCTGGTGGAGCATTCTCCTCGCACTCCGTCTGTGACGCCATGTTGTTGAGGCGCGCTGGTATAGGCCGTAGGTCTGGAGCTGGAATCTTCTCCGCCGCTATGTCAGGAGGGAATTTAAGTTTTTTGCCCCGATTCGGGCCCCCGGGCGTTCTTGAAGGCATACAGAGGCTGTCAGACCAATTATAGTGTGTCTATCCCAGTTACGGATATATGGACGGATTTTTCTCCAGCAGGGCTCAGTGAGGCACGTCTGCTCAGTTCAGCATCCCGGCCACGCCCCCAGCCTCGTGTTTACTCACGATTTCAACTATGTATTTGGAAACACTAACACTGGCTAGATTAAAAAGTTAAAATTGTTACTCTGCCCCCTTCCTCCCTACTAACGTTGACAAAAATCAACGCTACTCCAAGTACTGCACAAGGCTGAATTTATTTATATAGTTCTAAATTGCTGATTCCATTAAGCCGCAATCCACCAGTGAAAACTTTCAATTCCTAAGAGAAGAATTTCTCAAGCTTGAAAGATCGATATTGTGATCCCATTAATGCAATAAAGTATTCTTTCAAAAAATCACCCTGCCATGTCAGCAAGCTCATTAGATTCATTGGTCATGTGCAAATAAACTTTAACTGTATCTGTATCCTTCCGTTGTGAATGCAGGATAAGCTTATCCTATAGTACTATTGATCAATAGTTCATTAAAGATTACCTCTGATTTTTTTAATGATTGTCTCTAACAACCAGAACACAACTACACATTACACTGTATCTTTACCACTTATAGAAGAGAAATGAAAGAAGAAGTCATGAATAATTAATAGTACCGTGCTAATTCCTTCTATGACGATGCACAGCTACTGAGTTACACTTAAAAGCTAAGACCACTGTTGTGAATTTTCTCCCAGGCTTCTATAACCCATATCCTAAACATTTTCTCTGCACAAATTAATAGAGTTCATAAGGTAATTAGCACGCCTGTGTGTCTCCCAATTTTATGAGAATCAGTTCCAAAAAGACGCACTCAATTATCAGTTTCCTAAAGGACAACTGTTTCTTGTGTGCAGCAGCAGCAAATAACATTTCATATATACTGTTCTAATAGGACCGGCTGCTTTTAGACAGCACAGACTTAAAAGGGGGAAATATTATTTTTTTTTCTCAGACACTGTTAAGAGCTCAGAATGTTCCGTAAGGGCTGGTTTGAAATCAAAAGCTAAGAATATCAAGCCTTATGCTTGTCAAGGCTGCATGCTAGGTATGATCTTAGTTGCATACTTACATTGCTCCAGCTTAGACCAATGTAAGCATGCATATCTCGACTCAGAGGGTCTGCTGTGGAAGCTGACAATCACTGTTAGTAGTCACCAATACTACAGTGATTGCTGCAATCTTCTAGGTCCTGTGCTGAGCAGCTGCCCCTCTGTACAACCATCACAGTGTGTCGCTCTTTGGGCACTGCTGACATTCACCCAAAACATTGTATGTTTTTCAATGAACACAAGGCATTCTCTGCTTGAACAAGGTGTATTGGAAAAGGTGGAGATTGCGACATCACCGCCCCTCCTCAACTCAGAGCGAATGCCTTGTATTCATTGAAAAAATACAAGGCAATTTGTGAAAGGTGGTTGCGCAGAGCAAATGACCCCCTGGGGCAAGTGTTTAGTAGGGCAACAGCTTGGCCTAGGACCCAGAAGATTACGTCTCACTGTAGTAGCGCCGACTACTATAATGATTCTCAGCTTACACGGAGGTCCCTCATTTATAAGAAATGCATATTTTTTTTTTTTTTACAAACTTGCGTTCTTTATTGAAGTAGTATACAGGTGTACATTACAATGATTTCATTGTACAGGTGGCAGGCACAAGCAGTACATGATAAATGAGAATTGCAACAAGGTCTTACATTTATTGTAAATAGGCGAAGTGATGGAAATACAACAGGTATAGATTAATATATAGGTTTGTTTGTTACATATCAATGCTCTCAGTTGTTGTGGTTTTCTAGCATTGTTGGTTTTCTAATTTTATTTAGACAGATGGTGTATCATCTAGTTCATCACATGTGGAGGCTTCATTTAGCCAAGTGTCCCATATCTTGTTATATTTGGCGGGGCAGCCCCTATGAGCATATATTTGTTTTTGTATGGCAAGACAGCATTTACCAGTGCAACCCATTCCTTAACAGAGGGCGGCATTGGTCTGAGCCATTTCTTTGCAATAAGCACTCTGGACAAAGCCAAAGGAGATGAAAGAATGTTCCTTGAGGGCTTGCACATCTAGGGCAGAGTGGGCTATAGTTGAGTTTAAATTTGGCTAGTCGTGTGGGGGTCAGGTATGTGCGGTGTAGGATAAATAACTGCGTAAGGCGGTCTGATAGTTTGTGTGAGACTTTTTTGCAGGCGTCCAGGGCCTCCTCCCATTCCTCGTCCTCCATCTCACCCATGTCTCCTTGCCAACACTCCTTTAGTTTATAGGCGATTGTTATCGCACCGGGGCGTGTTAAGTGTGAGTATAATATAGATATTAGCTTTTGTTGATCTGGGCCGTTTATCACAGCCAGAACATCCAATTGTTCTAGGTTAGGTGGAGAGTTCTGAAATTGGGTCATTAGAGCGTGGCGAAGCTGGAGGTATCGGAAATGCATAAAGTTAGGAAGCCCGAACTGGTCTTTCAGTTGCTGGAATGATTTCAGTATTGTCCCAGTATACATGTCTGCCAGAAAAACAACCCCTCTGGAGATCCACAGTTCATTGTCAGGTAAGTGTAATAGTTCAGGCAGGCCTGGATTGTCCCACATTGGTGTCTGACTATGTGTTAAGGGAATTTTAAGTTTGCGTCCAACAGTCTCCCATATCTTGCGGTAGGTATATAGTAACCCCCTGTCTAAACCCCCCTCTGTCCCACTGCGTTCTCTATTCTCTCTAAGAATGAGCTGGAAGGGGTGCATATGCATTTTTGCAGCTTGAGAGCCTATTAGAAGCATGAACCGCTCCTTGTCACCTTTGTCGATATGAAAGAAGTGGGACAGTTGTGCTGCCAGGTAGTACAAGTTGCAATCTGGCAGCGCCGTGCCCCCCAAATCAGTGGGGTTTTTCAGCACCTGCCAGGACAACTTGTGCCGTGTTTTTCCCCACACAAATGTGTTTAAGATCACTTCTATAGATTTGAAGAATCTCAGGGGTATATAGACAGGAGCATGCCAGAATACATATAGGAACTTAGGTAGCAGGATCATTTTTGTCAAGTTTACTGGTCCCATGATACCCAGTGGCAGTCTGGACCATAATTGTGTTTTGGATTTTAGTATTTGAAATAGCGGCTCCAAGTTAAGTCTGATATAGTCTATTGGCGTGCGTGTAATTCTTATGCCCAGATATGTGATTTCGCTAACACGCATCAGTGGTGAGGATACCCGTGTCTCAGTTGGGACTCCAAGGTCCACGGGGAGTATCTGAGACTTTTCCCAATTAATTTTTAGACCTGAGTAGGTTCCAAATTGTTTAATAATATCAAGGGCCGTTAGCAGGGAGTCGCCTGAGTCTTCTAGGTATAAAAGCATATCGTCCGCATATAGACTAATCTTCTCAACTAACGGACCCCGATTCAGCCCTCTAACCCCGGGATGTTCCCTCAGTGCTGTTGCCAAGGGTTCTACCGCCAGGGCATATAATAAAGGGGAGAGGGGGCAGCCCTGCCGTGTACCTCTAGTCAATGGGAATATCTGAGACGTTTTACCATTGACCAAGATCCTGGCACTCGGAGCCTGGTATAGAAGCTGGATCCAACGGATGAATTTAGGACCAAACCCAAACCTGGCCAGACACTCCCAAAGGTAGTCCCATTCAACAGAATCGAATGCTTTGGCAGCGTCTAGGGACACTACCACTCTTGTGCCCATTTGGTCGTGTCCGGCCTGTAGGTTCATGTATAGCCTCCGTAAATTGAACGCTGTATTTTTTGTCGGCATGAATCCGGTCTGGTCAGGGTGTATAAGGTTCAAGATCACCTTATTCATGCGTAGCGCCAGGACCTTGGCCAATATTTTTATGTCCAATTGTAATAGCGAGATGGGGCGGTAAGACTCGGGGAGCGCGGGGTCCTTACCCGGCTTTAGTATGAGCACAATAAATGCCTCATTCATTGATTTGGGAAGGGAACCAGAATCAAACATGAAGTTAAATAACTCGTGGAGTTTGGGGGTCAAAATCTCACTGTAGGTATTATAGAACTCCAGTGGGAGGCCGTCTGATCCAGGAGCTTTTGAAGAGGCAAGATGAGACATGGCCTCCGCAACATCATCTTTAGAGATGGGCGCCTCCAATATCTCTATTTGGGAACTGGTTAATTGTGTGAAGGTTATATTGGATAGGAAGTCTGCTATTTCTTGTTTAGATTTGTTGGTCTTGGACGAATATATAGAGGCGTAGAAGGCGCGGAACACATCAACCACCCTGTCAGGATCTTGTATCAGATCTCCCATATGGTCTCTTAGGGCGACAACAGTGGGTGGCCTGTGCTCCATATGGGCCAAATATGCCAATAAACGTCCCGCTCGCTCTCCACATTCGTACACTTTTTGCTTGGTATAAAATATCTTTCTTTCTGCTCTTTCAAAGTGGAGCCCGTTCACTATACGCATTTGTAGTTTTACCCGATTCGCTGTTTCATTAGAGGGATGGTCTGAGAAGGCTTTATCTGCATCTGCCATTGCTAGTTCTGCCTGCCGGATAATGTCATTTGACGTACGTTTGTATCTGGCTATTTTTTGTGCTAAAAGCATACGGGCGTGAGTTTTAAACATGTCCCAAACTATGTCAAGGGGGGCTGTGCCAGTATTGACGCGAAAGAAAAACTCCCATTCCTCTCCCATAACCTCCAATCCCGGGACAACTGACAGCCAGAAGGGGTTGAGTCTCCATGTATAAGAAGAGGAGGGGGGGCCCACCTCAAGCTCTATCCAACAGGGGGTGTGGTCAGAGAGAATGCGAGGGGACATCCCCGCTTTTTTGAGGTTTGGTGCTAAAGTGTTGGAGATAAGGATTAAGTCGATTCTCGACATGGTGTTATGCGTCGCAGAGAAACATGTAAACGCTTTTGTTAGGGGGTGGAGGGATCTCCATGCATCTATCAGTCCCATCTCACCTAATAATTTCCCGAAGCGTGTGGGAGAGGGAGTATTGTCAATCGGGGATGTCAGGGAAGTCCTGTCTATGTGGTTGTCCAACACCGCATTGAAATCTCCCATCCACAGGGCTGGGATTGTGGGAAATTGTGCCATAAAATCCAATCCCTCATTAATGACCTGAAACTGGAAAGGGGGAGGTATATATATTGCCAGTATGAGTATTTCCAGTCCATTTAGTCTGCAGTGTATAAACAAAAATTTACCTTGAGGGTCAGACCGCAGTGTCAGCATAACAAACTGTGTTGTTTTGGTTACTAATATCGCCACCCCTCTAGAATAGGCCGAGTATGGGGCCTGGTACACCCATCCCAGCCAAGGTTTTTTAAGTGATAGCATTAATTGACCAGTTAGGTGTGTTTCCACCAAGACCATCACCTGTGCCTGTTGTGCCTTAAGGTATGTCATAACGGCATTCCTCTTGGATTTGTCTCTAAGACCCCGAACATTCCATACTAAGCACTTTAAAGACAACATAGCCTTGCAATCAAAGTACGTGCATAGCCCCCAGCTCGCGTCGACCCGTCCCAACAACCGGACGTGCTCGCCCAATGTTGCTGGGAGGCGCCCATCAAACGACCCGGGAACACGCAGACAGGTTTATCATATATATTTCTACATTTTCCTGCAGGGTTTGCGTGCCTCTGTATAATACCATGTGTAACAACAGAAATAATGATAAGAACGATAAACTTAAAATTAAACAAAACAGTGTTGTGAACCATTGCACCGATCCGGCTGGGCCCCCCACACCCCCCGCGCAAATATTCGCAGGGGGCGTGCTCCCAGACGGACCGGGGAAACTTAGCTTGTACAACGTTTACAGTATGATCCTGTATTGAAATAGCGGGGTCTAACACAGCACCCGCAACTAGTGGGACGAACATCCGCTGAAAAGCCAGCATCAGTGTGAGGAAAGGTTTCCTCAGGATCGGGTCAAACAAAAAAGGTGATAGAATAAAAGAAAAAAAAAACCATAAATCAGTCATTGTATGCCCAATCATGAAGCTTTCAGGTGTGAGATAGCTCGAGGCTGTTCCAAACAATCGAGAAGGGCAATAGATGACTTCAGGGTAAGTAAGGGTCAGTAAAGGTAAAAATAATATGTCTAAACTAGGAGCATGGGGGAAGAAGGGGAGGAAAACCTGATAAGCGGGCGCTGGCCTGGTAATAGAGAGTGTCCCGGGGGATCCTCCTCTGGGTTCGTGGAGAAAAGTTCTGTGTCCCACAGCACAGCCACTCCGGGGATATCACCGAGGTGTGTGATGCACGGCCGTATTGCTCACAGTGGAATAAGTATAGGTAAGCCAGACTCCCCCAGCGTCACAAGCCACAGAAAATACATCGCAACATATAGGTGGATATTGCAAAGGGGGTCATAGGTACCTTATCTGGAAGTCAGACGGAGTGCTCTGTTGGGTAGGAGAAAGTTCCGCATCCGTGTCATGGTCGCGGCAGGATAGCCGATTGGAGTGACTAGTCTCCCGGTGGTGGGCGGCGAGGGGCCGCTCGTCCCTCCAGCCACTCGAACACCGCCTCCGGGGTGTCGAAAAAGTGAGTGCGATCATCCCCCACCACACGAAGCCTGGCGGGAAACAACATGGCATAGGTGTAGTGTCGAATCCTGAGTTGGCGCTTTGCTTCGGTAAAGTGCGCTCTCCTTTTCTGCACCTCCGCTGAAAAATCCGGGAACACCTTTATTTCAGAGTTCTTAAAGGGGATGTTGCCTTTCAGCCTCGTGAGGCGGAGGATAGCGTCCCGGTCTCTAAAGTTCAGGAATTTAGCTATAAATGTCCTGGGAGGTGCACCTTGCGGTGGGGGTTTCGCCGCTAAACGGTGTGCTCTTTCTACCACGAAGGACGTTGAGAATTCTGCTCGCCCAAAGGTAGAAATAAGGAGATTTTCCAAAAATTCTGGGGGATCTGAGCCCTCCGCACCCTCCGGTAATCCCACAAAGCGGAGGTTACACCTCCGCAAGCGGTTCTCCATGTCGTCCTGCTTGGAGAGGACGGAATGGAGTTGCTGCTGTATATGTTCTGTGGCCTGTTGCAATGGCGGCATTTCGTCCTCCACTCTGCTGATTCGAGTCTCCGTTTCAGTGACACGCTCCCTGAGCTTTTGTAGATCCTGCCTTATGAGGGACACATCGATCTTTACCTCCTCAATCTTGCTGGTCAGGGAGCTCTTGCAATCCGATATTGCCTCTAGGACCCGGGCTGTGTTGTCCGTCGTTGACTCAGAGGAGGAAGATGCATCGGCGCCATTTTCTCCTGAGTTCCCCTTCTCCTTCAGTCGGTATTTGTCGAGTTTAGCAATTGATTCTGCCGTTTTTTTTGGCGGCGACATAGTAGCGGGAGGTCAGTAGGAGAATATCTAGCCTTGTAGGGGTAGAAAGGCTACTGAAGATTGCAGGATTTTAAGGCTACGGATATTCCCTCGAGCGGAGCTCTCGTGCTGTGCTCCTCACACCATGCCGGTCCAGGCCACGCCCCAAGAAATGCATATTTACATTGGATCAAACTGGACCAAAGTAAGTATGCAATTAGGCTCATACCTGGATTTCAGATTTAACCAGTTCCTGCCTATAGTACAATGATGGCCAGGAGGGACTTTCCGGGTGGACATCATATGACATCCTCCCGGGGGCGAATGGTAGTGAGCTGTGTCCCTCGGACACAGAGCATCACCGATCAGGGTAAAAAGCCAATGACAGTGTCCAATCACAAAACAAAGAATGGTAACTCGTTGTTACCGGCTTCTTCTCCTCACACATCGATCCTGTGTGAGGAGGAGAATGCGGGAACAGCAAATTACCATTTTAACCTGCAGCCCAGCAGTGTACCCGTCACAGCCACCATCAGTGCAGCCCATCAGTGCAGCCTATCAGTGTACCCGTCACAGAAACAAAAATTGATGCTGGATAGCCGCATTCCAAATATTCACCTTTATTTTGTAAAAAGTAGAAACCAAAGCATCATATGTAGATACAGACCAACTGCACAGCTAACGCATTTCACACCATATGGTGCTTTGTTTCTATATCTCAACTTGATTGTGGAGACAGCTGATCCCAGGAGAGGTAATTGCCTTGGAGCGGTGAACTCCCACAGTGTACCCGTCACAGCTGCCATCAGTGCAGACATCAGTGTACCCATCACAGCTGCCATTAGTGCAGCCTATCAGTGAACCCGTCAAAGCTGCCATCAGTGCAGGCCATCAGTTCAGCCTATCAGTGTACCCGTCACAGCTGCCATCAGTGTACCCTATCAGTGTACCTGTCACAGCTGTCATCAGTGTACCTGTCACAGCTGCCATCAGTGTACCCTATCAGTGTACCTGTCACAGCTGACATCAGTGCAACCTCTCAGTGTACCCGTCACAGCTGCCATCAGTGCAGCCTATCAGTGTATGTAGGCAGTATGATATTTGGCCTAAATCTATGAAGAAATGTTTTTATTTGCAGAATATTATAATAGAACCTAAGAACATTTTCAGTCTTTTTTTTTTTGCTTATATAGCAAAAAAACAAAAACAAAACCTAGTGATGATTAAATACCCCCCAAAAAAGCTCTATCTGTCTCAAAAAAAAGGACAAAAATTTTGTTTGGGTAAAGTGTTGCATGACTGAGTAATTAACAATTAAAGTGTGAAAGCACTGAAAGATGAAAATTGGCCTGGGCAGGAAGGGGGTAAAAATGCCCAGTATTGAAGTGATTAAATGTCATTTTGTCTGCTAAAAGAAAATTTTGATTTCTTTCCATGTGACATGTTAACTTATTCCAATGCCCCTCCTGACATCATTGATATTTATTGTTCTTCATGCTCTCAGGGCTCCTCACATTTAGCTGACATACATTAAGAGATATTTCAGAAATAACTTGACTAGACTAGACTGCAGATTTTATGGCCAAATACAATTAAAACATATTTTCCATATGTGAAAAGGGTAGGGGGAAGATAACCACAGTTGGGTACTCTTGATCCGCCTCTAGGCGCATTCTCTTTTAAAGTATATCTAGAGTCAAAACTTTTCAAATTTTTCAACACCGTGGTATAGCTTTATAATTTCTGTCAGGTTTTTTTTTTTTGCTGTCTCTGTCTCCAGTAGGAAGATTTTCCTTCCATATGTGCCCCAGTGACTATAGCCACAGAGACAGAAACTGATGGGAAAACAAAGGGGCAGTAACCCCAGTGCTGAACCTGTCACTGACAGTTGCTCATCTTTTACATAAGTCATCTTTTTTTCTGATCTCATATTTCATAATTCAGTGTAACTTAATGCAAAAAATACAAAATAATTTGAGTTGTAGACATCGCTGTATCTTCTAACCCTGGCCCATGTGTAGTGTGAAAATATGTTATATGTATTACAATAAAAGGTATGCAATGCATTTCTTCTTTTTTCAGCATTCTACTGCCTCGCACAGAACATTAAGCAGTTTACGGAAGTCCTAATACGGTAAGTCAGTTCTGATCTGCTGGATTAGACAAAGAACCTATC
Organism: Aquarana catesbeiana; assembly: GCF_042186555.1. Lineage (NCBI taxonomy): Eukaryota > Metazoa > Chordata > Amphibia > Anura > Ranidae > Aquarana > Aquarana catesbeiana. The sequence goes on from NC_133328.1 coordinate 458,801,275, forward strand.
CCATGTTTCTTGTTTGCTAATCTGTATACAGACACATGCGGATTTTCTCCAGCAAGACTTAGTTGACCCAGCATGGTAATTCCTTTTATTGATGTGACATGTGGCCAGTCTGATTCATTGCCATACTCCTAATAATTCTCTGCACATCCTAAAGGACACAGGCAACATCAAGACTGGGCTTGGTGTGAGTCTTCTAGCCTGGCGCCATAAATAAGCAAGATGACACTAGCAGCTTTCATACACCAAAACAACTGAAAGAAATCTTTAGGAATGCTATAGTTAGCAGCCATAGGATTCCATTTAGTTTGCTTCTGTGTATTATTCTCTATAGTGTTTTTCTTTTTTTTTGTTGAATTTATCCTTTCTGTGCTATACTGCAGAGTATGACGTCACTGTATAGGGAAACAATTTAAGACAATTATATGAAAACGCTAAGATTGTGTGTTATGGATTTTGACAATGCTTTGCTCCATTTACTGTATGAACAATGGTGATCTAGGACCTAAACACTAAAACCATGATTGAATCCAAATTTTAAGACAAATCTCTTCACTTCACACTTAAGCTTTTCTTCCAAAATATTTCTATTTTCTTTTAAAGTATATCTTGCATTCTGTAAAATCGATATTTCTATTTCAATATACTGTATTTATTGAGAGGTTTTTTTTCCAAAGAGGAAACAAATTGTAGGTAAAGAATGACACCAGGAATAAGGTCCACAATGCAGGTGGAATATATCAAAACATTAAGAACAAATTTAAAAATTATCCAAATAGTATACCACCAGTAATTTTCAACATAAAAGGTTGCTATAAAAAGTATATGTTCAACATAAAGATAAAAGTTCTTGTAAAGCATATAACAATCCTACTCCCTGTTAGGGGAAATATTAGAACCTATACCACCATCTACCAGCTAGCCGGTATGGGCCTTGAGTATACAAAATGCACTACACAAAAGGTGTGAGCAACATAACTAAATGAAAATGAAGAGTCCAAATTCAAGAAAGAAGGGGGAAGAAGGGAGAACAAAAGGGAAGAAGAGACAAAGAGAGGAAAAGGAACAAGAAAGAGGGGAAAAGAAGAAACAAAACAAAAAGGAGACAGAAGGACCATCCGAACGTCTGTCTCCATCGCCCACACTCCTCAGTCAGCTGGAAGTTGGAGATACTTAATCCAAAGATCCCAAACACGGTCAAACTTAGCAGTCTTGTCCTTCAAGATACTGACCAGCTTTTTGCTGTGCAAAATCTATATTGAACAACTGTTTTGCAGTTACTGTGTAGTGGGGTTGCTCTGTCTAACGGACTGGTCTCATAGTTAACTAACCCCACTACACTGCTGTTATATCCATGACGATTAAAACCTAAGAGGGGCAAAGCAGATCTGATTTGTAAAGGTCAGGCGGAATGCTTAACATTTTTATAAACTCTACTGCCAACCATATACATGAAATGTTCAGGGAAAAAAACACACTTCAAAGTAGCTTTCCATGACCAAAATAACCAAACAAATCAATGCAAACCAACATCAGCTGTGCCCAATATGGTATTGATCTGTTTGGTCAACTTTACAATCACTCCAGTCCAGTCTTAAAAATGTCTAAGGCCTCATGCACACTTGGCTTAACTATTTGACCTCTGGAAGGTTTTACCCCTTCATGACCAGGCTATTTTTTGCTATTCAGCACTGTGCTACTTTAACTGGCAATGCGCGGTCATGTATACAATTTACATTTTTATCATTTTTTTACTCAAATAGAGCTTTCTTTTGGTGGTATTTTATCACCAGTGGGTTTTTGCTATATAAATGAAAAAAGACCGAAAATTTAAAAAAAAAAACTATATTGTCTACTTTCTGTTATAAAACATATCCAATAAAATACAATTTCTTCATAAATTTAGGCCAAAATGTATTCTTCTACATATCTTTGGTAAAAAAAAATGCCAATAAGTGTATATTAATATTAATGGTTTGTGTAAAAAGTTATAGTGTCTACAAACTATGGTATATATATTTGAAAATTGATCAATGACGGCCTATCTCATTTCTTGAGGTCCTAAAATGCCAGGATAGTACAGTACAAATACCCCACAACTGGCCAGTTTTTTTGGAAAGCAGGCAGTCCAAGGTATTTAGTAAGCAGCATGGCGAGTTTTTGGAAGTTGTAATTTGTTTGTCACATATTTTTGGAAAATTAAAGCGGGAGTCCAGCGACCAATCTTTTTTTTTTTTTTTTTTTTTTTTTTTAGGTCATTGAGACACTTTGCTAATCCCAAAATAATACTCACAGTTTGGGTGTAATATTTCCGCCTCTGTCTGTTTTCGTACTGAAGAATAACTTAAAAAATGTGATGCTGGCTGTTTTCATCTTGCTTGTGGGCATGTGAAGCCCACAAGAATTGATTTCCAGGATGCGGTGAATGCTGTTCATTCACAGCTTGTTAACGAGCATGATCATTGTTTACGCACTGAATCTTGGGAAGCCTGACACTAAGCTCACAGGAGACAGTGCGGCGCCGGGGAAAGGCAATAAACACACCTACTCCCATGGGAGGAGAGACAGGAAGTGCCACCATAAAGTACAATATAAAGGTAATTACAGCGATAAAAAAAATTCTCGTGCGGCATTTGAACATCTATGCAATTAACTGAAGGGGGTAAGATTAAGTTAAAAATTTGAGTGGAACCCTGCTTTAAAACATTTTTTTTTACATACTACCATAAGTGCAGTACAGTGTCATCATATGACAGGTGTGGCGGTGATCAGACAGTAGGTGAAAAAAAAAATTAAATACATTTTTATTTACTTTAACCACTTCCCGACTGGCTCCCATAAATACACGGTGCCAGGTTGGCTCTCCTGTGCAAATCTCCATATATGTACGGCGGCTCCTTTAAGAACCATAGCAGGCGCGCGCGCATGCTGCATGGTGGGGGACCCGATGCGTGTCGCCACCGGCCACCCACGATCGCGGGCACGAGAGCCAGATAGGGGATTTGTGTGTGTAAACACACAAATCCCTGTTCTGACATGGGAGGAGAGACAAAGCGTGTGTTCTTACTAAGTAGGAACAGCGATTGACTCTAGTCAGTCACATCTCCACACACCTAGGGAACACACTTAACCCCTTGATTGCCCCCTAGTGTTAACCCCTTCCTTGCCAGTGACTTTTATATAGTAATCAGTGCATTTTTATAGCACTGATCGCTGTATAAATGCAGTGGTCCAAAAAAGTGTCAAAAGTGTCCAATGTGTCCGCCCCAATGTTGCAGTCCTGCTAAAAATCGCAGATCGCCGCCATTACTAGTAAAAGAATAAATAATAAAAGTGCCAAAAAAATGCCATAAATCTATTCCCTAGTTTGTAGAAGCAATAACTTTTGCGCAAAACAATCAATATATGCTTATTGCGAATTTTTTTACCAAAAATATGTAGAAGAATACATATTGGCCTAAACTTATGAAGAAATTAGTTTTCTTACATTTTTTTATATATATATATATATATTATAGCAAAAAGTAAAAAATATTGTTTTTTTTCAAAATTGTTTTTTTTTTTGTTTATAGCGCAAAAAATAAAAAACGCAGAGATGAGCAAATACCACCAAAAGAAAGCTCTATTTGTGGGGGAAAAAGGACGTAAATTTTGTTTGGATACAACGTCGCACGACCGCGCAATTGTCTGTTAAACCAACGCAGTGCTGTATTGCAAAAAAATGGCCTGGTCATTAAGGAGGCAAATCCTTCCGGGGCTGAAGTGGTTAAAAAAAAATATATATTTTTTTTAACATTTTTATTTCTTTTTTTAACATTTTTTTTCTTCAGTATTTTTTTTTATATACTTTAATCAGAGTAGTTCAGTGTCACCATAGAGACACTGTACTAGTCTGGGGGGGTGATCAGGGATTTTTTTTTGTCACTGTTATTGCTTATAACAGTGATGTTCACTGTTATAAGCAATAGTTAGCTGTCATGAATGGCTTTCCATTCATGACAGATTGCTTACTGTAGACATGCTGTGATTGGCTACAGCTCATCGCATGGTAAAGGGTGCTGTAAATGGCCCAGGTGATAGCTGTGGGCCAATCGCAGCATCACAATACAGTCATGAATGGAAGCCATTCATGACTGTTTTGTTGGCATTGTAATCGTGTGATCGCTATGGGCAATCATAGCGATCACATGATACCCAGACCATTGTACCTGCGATCCACTCTGTCCACCTGACACAGAGGTAACAGGTTTGTGCCACTGCGTGCCCCAGGGGGCGTGCTAGTGCGCATGTGCTAGGCACCAGTACGTTGCCTAGCCTTGCTGTGCCGCCGACTGTACTGTGGGCGGACGGCAGGCAGTTAAAATCTGCTGCTTTCACAGGCATTTGGTGTTTTTTTAGTCTGTATGTGCATCTCTATGTTATCCTATGTGTTCATGCACACATTTACAGGCATTATAGAAGAAGAAGGTTTACAGGCAGAAAAAAAGAATCACCAGTGCGTTCAAGACAGGAGCTTTTCAGCACAAAAAATGTGTAATGTACATAAACATTATATGTTTTTAGGTGCATTCGCATGTAATACATTCTAATGGACAGAAAACATTTATATGCTGACCAACAGAATGCCTTAATATGCAAACATGCATTAACGTCTGTGCAATATGCAGCTTTTACAACGTTTTTTAGCAGCTTTTCTCTTTCCAGGAGAAAAGGTGTTCTGAGGAGCTGAGCAAATGCTCAGTGCATGAGGCATAAAAGCTGCTGTGTGTACAAGCTCTCTTAATGGTGATGTTGTAGAGACTCTGGGTACACCTTTCAGCAATTTTGCTGTGCAGACAATTAAAGCGGAGTTCCAGTCTGTAAAAAAAAAAAATACAAATACAGTAGCTGCTGGCTTTTAATATAAGGACACTTACCTGTCCAGGGATTCCACGCTGTCGGCACCTCTAGGCAACCTCTAGCAATTGGTCAATCAGCTCTGGGTGCAGGCGCCAGCATCTGTAGTAAGGGAAACAGGAAGTGAAGCCTTGCGGCTTCACAGCCTGTTTCCTACTGCGCATGCGCGAGTCACGCTGTGTTTTCTGAACGGTCCCGTTGTCTTCTGGAACACAGTGTGTGTCCCAAAAGGCAGCGGGGAGCAGCAGGAGGGGCCGGAAATTACGTAGATCGCCATGTGGCGATCTTACCAGGAAGTGAAAGCGTCAAAACCAGGTAGCCGATCACCCCCCAAAAAGTGCCAAATGTGCGAGTGGAGAGGGGAAGGGTCCGAACATGCAGAGCTTCCCCTTTTAGGTGGAGCTTTGATTTAAGTCTAGTTGCTCTGTCATTCATTTTCAATGTTTCAAAATGTGTTTGTACATAAGGATATGTCACACACATATAGCTGTCAATAGTCCAAATCATTTCTAAGGACATTCTAAATGATGCTAACGTTTGTTACAATCCGCCTTTACAAAACCTGGCCCACTACAATATTATTATGGCAGTTTTTTTAACTGGAATATAAAACACTGACTCTATAAATACAACACATTGAAAAAGCTAAAGCATAGATTTTTCTGTTAACACAAACAAAAAAAACATAGATACTAAGAACAGGGAACTAAAGAGAAAGTTGATACATGCTTAAAACCAGCTGCAGTTCCTGAACTGAACATACAGTATTTCCCCATTCACACATTTGAGGTGGATGGGTAAATCCTCCCCACTGTGTCTTCTGTATTCTGACAGGTTTTCCAGTAGGAACAACAGTGTAACAACAGGCTTCTGTTGAACAGAGGGGACTACACACAGATCGAAATTGGGCTGGTTCCTGCTGAACTGGCTTAATAATTTCGATCCATGTATGAGCAGTTTTAGTATATTTACTTACTGCTGTCTTCATTTGTAGGATGTGTCTTTGTATGCAAAGAAAGCACAGTAAAGTCTTCTTAAAACAAAAGGCATTCATATGCCTCATTCCATCCCATATCCCCAAAGAAAGAGCATTATTCCTGATTTCATAACAACAGTCACAGCCATGCAAATCATTCCTTTATACCCCGTCAACCAGATGTACATCCAAAACCGCTGGTGTTGGTGCAAATAAAGTCCAATATTATAGATCAGTTGGTCCCAAACTACATTTTGGCTATGATCAAGTGCAGTATCTGTTTTTCTCAGTGTCCAGTGGGGGTGCTCCGCTGTCATTCTAGCCTTTTGGTTGGGATGGCTGGCTGTACAGTCATCCCTACTGGTATGATGGGGGTCCTGAGAGATCTTCCTTGTGGGAAGGAATCTGATTTAAAGGAGAGGTGTGGGAATAGATGAAAACAAATACACATACTAACTCCGATGTTGCAGCTGTCCTCCGCCGGCTCTAAGCCAGAGAACCGAACAATCACATGACCACTGATTGCTCAGTTATTGTTCTTCCTGGAGCAGAGAACGGTGACTGTCGGTCACTGGCTCTCTGCTCTGCCCCTTCAAGAAATGACTGGAGCACTGAGCTGGAAGGGAAAGGGAGCAGCTAGCTCAGGATCTCAGCCACAGAATGAGAGACTGAGCCAGCTGCAGATCAGGCATGTGGGTGTTGGGACCCCCTCTGTGATGTCAGCCAACAGTAGACTTTAGCCTGCTGTTGGCTGATTTTGGGTCACAGAAGACCATGAAATGAAGTATGGCCAGAAAAGCTTTGGCCATACTTCACTGTGAAAGGTAGGGGTCAGTATTACTTCCTTGGTGTGGAGGATTTCAGGGAGCCCAGTGCCTCCTGATTTGAGCTAATCTACCTTTTGAGTTTGCTCTCCGCACTGTGGGATTAAAAATGGTTCTGAATCTGGCCAGGGGGATAAAAAGCAATGATTTGCATGGCTCTGCCCACTGTCCTGAAATGAGGAGTAATCCTCTTATTTTTGGGATATGTGATGGAATGAGACATGTGAATTCCTTCTGTGTTAAGAAGGCTTTACTGTGCTATGCACTGATTATAGTGAGGACTTTTTGATTGCTTTAATCCCTTCTCACCACAACCTGTATGGTTATACTCTCCGCAGAGGAACACAGAGGGAAAGGGGAGAAGTTCCAGGAAGCAACAGACTGTGAATTCTACTGAAGGCCCAGGGTTGTCGGTGTTAGTGAAAGCTTAAAAATCAAACACAGAAAACACACGTACCCATTTTATGTAAAACATACATTGTAGTATGCATGGTCTATTGCCAAGAGTATAGATAGTGACCCTTCCAACTGTTCAATCTATAAAGGTGATGTTATTTCTTTACTTAAAAAGACCATGCAAGTTGTACAGCATGGTGCAATATAGCTTTTATTAAAACTCAAGATATGCATTTTGTTTTATTTGTATTGTAAAACAGTTGACAACTGGGCACTTAAACCCCCCTCATGACCAGACCAATTTTCAGCTTTCAGCGCTCTCACACTTTGAATGACAATTACTCAGTCATGTAATACTGTACCCAAATGAATTTTTTGTCCTTTTTTTCATACAAATAGAGCTTTCTTTTGGTGGTATTTGATCACCTCTGGGTTTTTTATTTTTTGTGCTATAAATGAAAAAAGACCGAAAATTTTGAAAACAAAACGCATTTTTCTTTGTTTCTGTGATAAAATTTTGCAAATTTGTAATTTTTCTTCATAAATTTTGGCCACAATTTATAATGCTACCTATCTTTGGTAAAAATAACCCAAATTAGTGTTTTATTTGGTTCGTGTGAAAGTTAGAGAGTCTACAAGTTATGGTGCAAATCATAAAAAATTGATCACACCTGATGTACTAGTGGCCTATCTCATTTCTTGCGACCCGAACAAGTCAGGAAAGTACAAATACCCCCCAAATGACCCCTTTTTTGAAAGTAGACATTCCAAGGTATTTAGTTAGATGCATGGTGAGCTTTTTGATGTTGTCATTTTTTCCCACAATTCTTTGCAAAATGAAGATTTTTTTTTTTCCCCCCACAAAATTGTCATTGTAATAGGTTATTTCTCTCACATGGCATGTGTATACCACAAATAACACCCCAAAATACATTCTGCTACTCCTCCTGAGTATTACGATACCACATGTGTATTTAAAAGTTCTAAAATCGCTTTAAAATTGCTTAATTGGAGTGCTTGTTAATCAATCTTGAATGACAATGTTATTCAGCTCCAACCTCATCAGATGTTATATTCTCCACCCGCAATCATATATAAAGCAAGAAAAAAAGAAAAATATTTCATTGCGCAATGCTCCATACAAACGGTACACCAGCAAAAACTTGCTATGAGAACCACTCACGTGCGCCCCATGTTAGAAAGGCATATGCAAATAAGATAAGCAGTCAGCTGCCACGGACGAGAGCAGAGTCACTGCAGTACACAGCAGGATCCTTGAAAAAGTCACGTGACCGTGATGCAACGCGTGGGAGGAGCCCAGGACGCACTGTGCAGTCTGTCAGAATCTAGCTGTGTACTGCAGTGACTCTGCTCTCGTCCGTGGCGGCTGACTGCTTATCTTATTTGCATATGCCTTTCTAACATGGGGCACACGTGAGTGGTTCTCATAGCAAGTTTTTGCTGGTGTACCGTTTGTATGGAGCATTGCGCAATGAAATATTTTTCTTTTTTCTTGCTTTATATATGATTGCGGGTGGAGAATATAACATCTGATGAGGTTGGAGCTGAATAACATTGTCATTCAAGATTGATTAACAAGCACTCCAATTAAGCAATTTTAAAGCGATTTTAGAACTTTTAAATACTGGCACTATTGTGACTGCTCTTTTGTATATTCCTTCTGGACTTGGCTGTCTTAATATTTATTTATTTAATAAGTGTATCAGTAGTGTGACCATTTATTTTATTATCATTCTAATAATTATCTTTAACTGATCTATTTTACACACTGAGACACCAGTTATATATTTTTTACATGTGTGATCAGCATTTTAGTTACAATCCTCTTCCTGTACAACTATTTTAGTTACATATTTTGCACTTATATTTTTTCGCACAGTATCTTTTCTGCACAATATTTATAATTGCTGAATGATTTGTGTATGGGGGTCTTATGGATTCATGCAATTATCATTGATAACATAGTGAAGCGCATCAATTTCTTAATTTATTTATTTACCCTGAACAGTACTGCCATCTTAACATTGTTTAGACAGAGGGTGCTGGAGGGAGAGGTGAGGGGAAGCAAAAAGGACACTCTCGCCTTAGTAAAGAAGGTCATTTGTATTGTATTTTAATAAACAGGCTAACCTTATGGCTTTTAAATGCTGGGTGAAAGCGGTGCCGGGTGAAAGTGGTGGCTTATATGCAAAGGAGTAAACTCAGAGGGTCCAGCCTCCGCCCAGATTTACATGTAAGCCCACTGCTTTCACCTGGCAGCTCAGAGTGTGGCCTGCTTGCCCCACCTTATGTGCACATGCACGGTTAAGCAGGGCTGCGAGGTGGAGGTAGGGGATATACTGGACCAGGGCAGAGGGGCTGAGCAGAGAGTGTGCCGCTGGGGGAAAGGGCTTGCGTCGTCACCCTGTGTAGGGTCCAGGACAGGCCTAGGTGGGCCCCTGAATGGCCGGCACGGGCCCTCTGAATTTACTGAATTACCTACGCAGAGTGACGCAGCAAGCGCTTTTCGCCTGCGGCACAGTGTAAAATCTAATGTGATAGGAGGAGGCCGGACGGGCTCGCCATTGCAACCCCTCAAGCTCCACCCATGTTCCAAATAGATTCTGGCACATAAAGCAAACAAGTACAAAAAGAGTTCATCTACTCTAATTTAAGTTTTCATAAAAGTAAATGATAAAACATATAGTATATTAAATAATAATGCTAAAACATTATTATCAATGAAGAGGAGATGTCAAAGACTATGAATGTTAGTAAAAAAGAATCCAATATGCACCCTCTTCCTGTCTTAAATATAGCTTTTAAATCTCAATAAATTCTTTGAGGCTCTCACATTCTTTAGCATGCAGAGTAGACGGCACAATCTGGTCTTGCCAAGAAATTACTGTGGAATTCTACTGTACATCCTACTAAGCCCATTTCCTGACACTCTACATTAGACCCTAATAATGTGAAATGACAAGACCTTCCAGTTTTGAACATGTGAAAAATAGAAGCAGATACACAAAGCAGACTGCTTGTGTATGGTAGTCTCCATGTTGTTTAGAAGTAATTTTTTTAAAATTTAGAACAAAATAAACATGAAGGAAAACCTGTATTGTATTATATAATTTAAAGGTCTCCACCCAGATAGTAGTGCGGTAAAGTGTTACATCATATGAGTAATATGCCAGCACAACTTCCTGGAGCACCACCTGGGCACCCCAAAAGCTTTCTGAGTAAGAGGAGACTAACACATCCCAAAATGTTGTGCTGAGTGACCTACTGCCCTTCCCAAGCATTGTCACATGAGATGGGACATGTGCTATGCAAATGATGACTTTTGAAAAATAAAATGCATTTGAATAGGAACCTCCGAGCACCCCTTTGAAACTCTAGAAAGATTAGATTGCATAGTAAAGCCCATTGTACATGGGGCATCTAGCTGCTGTGTGTATATCCCACTGTTTTAGTGTGTCCAGGAGGCACAAATGCAGTGTCCTACCCTGCAACCTGTCAAAATCTATGGCAGGCTGTGGCTGGATGGGGATGAACACTGTACTGGGTGGTACTCGCGTTTAGGGACCTATGCAATGATGGATCCGGATCATCTCTGAACACATAGGGCCATAAAACTACCACTTGTTACAGTGTTCAGCCCTGACCAGCTGCAGCATGTCATAGACTTTGACAGGGTGCACGCAGCAGGGCTGGACACTGCATCTGTCCCTTCTGGGCATACTAAAACATTGGGATACATGCACAGCAGCTAGATGAACCATATGCAGGGAGACTTGCATGCTTTGGGGCCTGCTATGAAATGTCAGTCTTTGCATAATTTGTATCAACAATTCCCTTTACACAGCAAGAACACATTCTGTTCTTTACAAAGCTGATAAAAGTTGCTAGTTTGTATGATCTCAAATACAAAAATTAATGCATGCTTTGTTACTTGCAACAGGTTACAGACAGGTAATTGAAAAGAGCTAAATATCATTTTTTTTTTTAGGAGAATCAGCAACAAACTAAACATTTTTAGTACAAGCAGGTGCAAGCTATTGTGAGAAAGAAAGTGGATGTATCATTTGCTATTTCTTTTTTTCTCTTACAGGTTTTGGTAATATGAGAATTGCTACAATAATACATTCTGACATCTGAATATTACACTATACCCGGGGTAGGCAACCTTTTGAACACAGTATGCCGAAAAATGTTTTCAAAGAGATTGAGCGTGCCAATTTTATAACAAAAAAATGTCAACTTCACACTCTCGATCACGGAAAGGATTTTTTTATAAAGTAAATGTTTTAGGGCTCTTTCACACGGGGCGGATCATTGATGATCCGCCCCGTGAACACCCGCTTGCTCAGCGGGGATTGCTCCGCCGATCCCCGCTGAGCAGAAAGATGACAGGTCCATCGCTGCACACTGTGCAGCGACGGACCTGTCAGAGCGCCGCTCTCCCCTATGGGGGATCGGGTGATGACGGACCGTAGTGTCCGTCGTCACCCGATCCGATAACGGATGGAAAAGTAGGATTTTCCTCTGTTACACTTTTAGGATCGGAGCGGGTCGGATGTCAGTGGACATGTCACCGCTGACATCCGACGCTCCATAGGGATACATGTATGTCCGTTTTTCATCCGAAAACGGAAGGATGAAAAACGGACATACGGATCCCTCGTGTGAAAGAGGCCTTAAACTACTTGAGTAGTAAGAAATTAACATCCTGCACTCTCACACCTCAGATCAGCCCCAATTCACCCTCTCATCTGTCCCACCACTGTACCCCCCTGCACATCTTCCCCACCACTGTACTACCCTGCACATCTGCCCCACCTCTGTACCCTCCTGCTCATCTGTCCCACCACTGTAACCCCCTGTACATCTGCCCCACCACTGTACCACCCTGCTCTTCTGTCCCACCACTGTAACCCCCTGCTCATCTGCCCCACCAATGTATCCCTTTCTCATCTGTCCCACCACTGTAATCCCCTGCTCATCTGTCCCACCACTATAACCTCCTGCACATCTGCCCCACCACTGTACTATCCTGCACATCTGCCCCATCACTGTACCCCCTGTACATCTGCCCCACCACTGTAACCCTCTGCACATCTGCCCCATCACTGTACCTCCTGTACATCTTCCCCACCACTGTAACCCCCTGCACATCTGCCCCACCACTGTACCCCCCCTGCTCATCTGTCCCACCACTGTAACCCCCTGTACATCTGCCCCACCACTGTACCACCCTGCTCTTCTGTCCCACCACTGTAACCCCCTGCTCATCTGCCCCACCAATGTATCCCCTTTCTCATCTGTCCCACCACTGTAATCCCCTGCTCATCTGCCCCACCACTATAACCTCTTGCACATCTGCCCCACCACTGTACTACCCTGCACATCTGCCCCATCACTGTACCCCCTGTACATCTGCCCCACCACTGTAACCCTCTGCACATCTGCCCCATCACTGTACCTCCTGTACATCTTCCCCACCACTGTAACCCCCTGCACATCTGCCCCACCACTGTACCCCCCTGCTCATCTGTCCCACCACTGTAACCCCCTGTACATCTGCCCCACCACTGTACCACCCTGCTCTTCTGTCCCACCACTGTAACCCCCTGCTCATCTGCCCCACCAATGTATCCCTTTCTCATCTGTCCCACCACTGTAATCCCCTGCTCATCTGCCCCACCACTATAACCTCCTGCACATCTGCCCCACCACTGTACTATCCTGCACATCTGCCCCATCACTGTACCCCCTGTACATCTGCCCCACCACTGTAACCCTCTGCACATCTGCCCCATCACTGTACCTCCTGTACATCTTCCCCACCACTGTAACCCCCTGCACATCTGCCCCACCACTGTACCCCCCCTGCTCATCTGTCCCACCACTGTAACCCCCTGTACATCTGCCCCACCACTGTACCACCCTGCTCTTCTGTCCCACCACTGTAACCCCCTGCTCATCTGCCCCACCAATGTATCCCCTTTCTCATCTGTCCCACCACTGTAATCCCCTGCTCATCTGCCCCACCACTATAACCTCTTGCACATCTGCCCCACCACTGTACTACCCTGCACATCTGCCCCATCACTGTACCCCCTGTACATCTGCCCCACCACTGTAACCCTCTGCACATCTGCCCCATCACTGTACCTCCTGTACATCTTCCCCACCACTGTAACCCCCTGCACATCTGCCCCACCACTGTACCCCCCTGCTCATCTGTCCCACCACTGTAACCCCCTGCTCATCTGTCCCACCACTGTAACCCCCTGTACATCTGCCCCACCGGTGTACCCTCCTGCTCTTCTGTCCCACCTCTGAACCCCTTCTGCTCATTTTCCCCACCGCTGTACCCTCCTGTTCATCTGCTCCGCCTCTGTACCCTCTTCTCATCTATGATATGCAGAGTGGTGAAAGGAAGCAGAGATGAGACACATCTACCTGTCCTGGCACACTCATCCTGCTGATCCACCTCTCGCATCCAGCCCACATGCTTGTATGTGATGTATATTATGTCACATATAAGCATCTGGAATGGATGCACAATGATGAGCTCAGCTCAGGGGCATTTTCTGAAAGCAGTGGGCCTGTGAGTAGGATCATAAGTTGGGCCCCCGCAGCTGAGAAGTGAGGCGCTCCGCGCCGCAAAAAAGTTGGGTGTGATTTTCATTGCACTGAATACTGGCTGTGGCTTAAAGAGACACAGAGTGCAGAGGGGTTCAGTAGTAAGTGACGCAAAGGTTCAGGAATAATTTCAACAAAATTCCCAGAAGCTCAACAGTAATTCCAAAAACTGTCACCTGATGGTTTTCTCAATCACAGTGAAATCCCTTCTTTCTGAGATTGGTAGTGGCAACCAAGCGAGTCATCTTCCTCCAGATGGTGGGCGGGGCTAGCAGGACTGTGATTGGCTTTAGCAGTGGCCAAGACCGTCCTCGTCCTCCTCCTCCTCCTGGAAACAGGGACCCCCCCCCCCAGGTGAACTGCACCCAATCTATTCCCCATCACAAAAGCTGACGATCGCAGCTACAGCAAAGTTAGAGAACCAAACAATGTTTCCCATCTTTTACAATGTTTGGGGGCACAGTGCCTCCCCCTCAGTACAGGTGTGGTGTGGGAAATTCTGAAATTGGAATGCATTAGGGTCTCACTGACACTTCCTTTCACTGCTCTGCTGATGGGGAGGGAGTCGAGTGCCAGTAAAAGAGGCTTCAACTGCCGCTGGCAGCGCCAGTACCGGGGGTTGCCTACCCCTGCATTATATTGTATATAATATGACAAAATCCAAGGTTGCTTGGAAGTGTAATACTGTCATGTGTTACTTATATTGAAGCTCAACTTCGTCAAAAATTGATTTTATATATATATATATATATATATATATATATATATATATATATATATATATATATATATATTTTTTTTTTTTTTCATTCTGAATAGAAGAAGGGTTAGAACTTCTGCTTTTTTCTTACTGCTATCTGTATCATATTAGGGGGATTACCCTCACTTCAACACACAAATGTATCCAATGCAAGTGCAAATTTCAGGTGTCACTCCTGGTTAATTTCCCCACACTCTCCCACTTTGGGTAGCCTGCTGGGGAAGCAATGCAAGCTAATGGGCATGTAACATCTACATGAATTCTGCAGACTCAAGTTATTTATAAAGAAACGTAGGATTTGCCAAGGATTCTATATACACCTAATTTCAAGTCAAGTGACATATTACATGTTGCTTTCTGAGATCAATAGTTGAAGGGAGGTATTGGGGGGTGCATATTCCCCAAGTTCCTCCGGCTCTCACTGGGGAAGTTGTTTCCCATGGTCCTGTGCCCCCCCCAGTGGAATGGAAGAGCTCAGTAGCCACCATTGGTGCGTTTGGTAGAGAAGTGCCTTTGAGAGACCCATCAGAAAGCCCTCTGCCAGCTCCTAAAGCAGGTACCAAGCGCAGACCTTGATTTAACCACTTGTCTACCACGCCATTTATAAACATATCTTGGTAGAAAAGTGGTTAAAGTATATGCTAACTCAATCACTAAAAATTCATAAAAGCTTAAAATATGTGATGTAATTTCAAATGTAAATTTCAATATTTTTAAATCTAAAGCTTTCTTTAAACTAACACCTGGTGACTTTGCCCTTGTTCAGGTATTTCCTGTTTTAGGGTGACAACGCTCTGTCTATGCTCCACAATTGTGCTCCCTTAATGCGACCCTGGAGTTGCACGCATGTAGATAGAAAGTAGCTACAAAATAATAGCAGGAGATTAGCAGCACTGATATGGAACAATGAATAGAGGCTGTCTTTATTACTTTAAGTTTTAAAAAAAGCTTTTAAGCACTTGTACACACTCAGGTCTTAATAAAAGATGACTAATTTAAGCACGACAATTGGGCAGTGAATGGGCCCTCATATGTGCAATACTGAGAAGACGCAAGTGTTGTAAGTGCTCCTTACCACTTAGAGAGATTTAGGATGAATTTCTGTAATTGTTAAAAGAACATAACAATGCCTCCATAGAAAGGACAGTAATCCCTTAAATTTGACCTGAATCACATAAGAAATCTGTGCTGAGTTCAGTTTTAGCAGCTTTAGTGTACAAAGTGTCATTGGTTATATTTGAATTGGGCTCCAGAGTCAACAAGGGATATGAAAAGCTGAGAAGAAGACTGACTGCTAGCTAACTTACATGTCATTTTTGACAATAAAGGCCATGGAGAGGTGACATTTCCAAACTGTGTCCCCTAATGACATTTCATTAACAACTTAGAACAATGTGAGATGAGGGAAACATGACAGTGGAATATTCTAGAAAATACAGTTTGTAATGAGTTGCTGAATGGATTAATGCCTTAAACCCAGATCTCTTTGCAAGCCAAGACACTAGTGCTGTCCATTTTCATTATCAGTAATGAGGGCCTGTCAGCTGTGGAGTGAGACTGCAGGATGGCAGACACCCCCACCCCTTTACTTCTCCCTTGCTGGCAGCCAAGCTCCATTCACTCCTTTAACAAAACCATTTAAACTATTCATAATAAATCCCCACGCAGCTGCTACCCTGCATTTAATCCTCCCTGTGCTTTGTGCTATTCAGCAGGGTCACCCCCAACGGTATCTGAAGCCCAGCCAGGCAACTGTCTGGAGGTTTTCTTGGCAATATCAACAGCATGAGTCCAACACAAAGAAGAGACAGAATAACTTATAGCAGCTGCATATTGAGGGGAGATAACTCTATTTCAATTTAATGTTAGTGATTGGCGTGCTTTGAAACTGCTGTTCACTTGGCTTTTTTATCATTGTATTTTTGTTATTTTTTGTTGTTTTTCAAAAAAGAGACAAAAGGTACAGATGAAGAAAATATAAAACAAAAAGGTGAAACAAATAGATAAAATGTCCAAAGTAGCACTGAACATAAAATCTCTGCAAGTATTTCAGAAGTAGAGTTAACATATTTGTATATTACAATAAGGAGGTTGAAGTTTAAATTACACACAAAATAGGCTCATGAAATCAATGAACTGTTGTGGGCTCATAGTCAAGATAAATTAAGCATAGGAATGTGTAGTAAAGCATAGCATTAGGAGATTCCAAGTATTAAGTCATAGAGCTTGGTAAAGGGAACCCAAACTCAGACTGATCCCAGCACTCCTATATTTTATTAACTTGTGGGATAGCATCATGTACGCTAGCAGTTAAGTATTCCATTCTCCGGATGTCAGCTATAAGTTGGAGAAATCAAAACCACAATGGAGGTGTATTGGACAGCCAATAAAGTGGGATAACTCTCTTGGCAGCCAAAAGGATGTAGGAAATCAGTTGTTTGATGGGTTTGGCAATACCCAAAGGGGAGAAGGGGAGACCCAATAGATAATGAATAGGATCAAGTGGAAGGGGCAAATCTAACACTTTCTGAAGCAATATCACCACCTCATTCCAAAAAGGCTGTATCATAGAACATTGCCAGAAAATATGAAACAATGATCCCACTTCGAGTCCACAAAGCCAACACATAGCTTAACTGGAGAGATCGTATCTATGTATGATCTCTGGAGTCTTATACCAGAACATCAGGAGTGAAGAGAGAGAGAACCTCTGAAAATCATTTATCCCAAATTGTTAGGGTAAAGAGCATCGGCGCAATACACATACGTTTCAATATAGAGTCATTATGCAAGAACTGAGACCACAGCAGGGAACATGAGCGAACTGGGTACAAGGCCCCTCTCTCGATCTCCGACCATCGGTTAGGAGCCATCAAACTAGACTAGGAGATAACAGCCCGTAGGTGAGAAGCGTAGTAATATTTATTAATGTCAGGCCCACCCGTTGTCCTTAATGAAAAGACCACAAGCTCACAATACGGTGAGCCTTAACATTCCAAATAAATTTAAGGAAACCTCTCTGGAGAGCCTTAAGTTGGGACATTGGTATAGTGACCAGCAAAGTCTCAAAGAAATAAGTAGCCTGAGCAAAATGGACATTTTTAAAACTTTAACTCTACCTAGGAGAGAGAGGGGATCATTTGCCCACTGATGGAGGGATCTTGTTAATGTCTTGGATCAGGGGAGGGTAATTAGTTTAATATAGAGTGGAATAAGAAGTCAGATGAATACCCAAATATTTGAGAGAGTTAGAACACCATCTGTATGGGTATGTCTGTTCAAGTTGGGCCAGAAGGGTTGACGGCATATGTAATAGTAGGGCCTCCGTCTTTGCTGTATTAAACTTATACCCCGATATGGCACTAAAAGAAGACAAAAGGCTATGCAGAGACGGGAGGTATATGAGGGGGCTAGTAAGAGTTAACAAAATGTCATCAGCAAAAAGCAATAACTTGTACTCCCTCTGTCGCATCACAACCCCACAAATATCCGGATTGAATTGAATGGCCTCAGCTAGGGGTTCCGGGCATAAAATAAAAAGCAGGGGAGAGAGGACACCCCTGCCGTGTGCCATTCTTCATGGGGAAGAGGGGCGACAAGAAAGAGGACATCTGGACCTGAGCTGTGATCTGTGAGTATAATGCTTCTAATGCTTTAAAAAACAGACCCCTAAAACCATAATGTGTTAAAGTGGAAAACATATATGGCCAACTTAACCTATCAAAGGCTTTTTGGGCATCTAAAATTAAAATAATAGCTGGTCGGGGAAATTTGTTTAGGAGATCTATCAGATCTATGGTACATCGTGTGTTATCTCCTGCGTGTCTGGTCGGCACAAAGCCGACTTGATCTTTATTGTTTAGTTTGGGAATAAACTGAGATAATCTAGATGCTAGGATTTTTGTAAATATTTTGTAATCCGATCACTTGGCTTCTAACCGCACTATGACAGGTTGGTGAACTACTCTGTACTCTTACTTAATATTATATCTAATTTACAATTCTAACAGTGATGACACCTATGTCTTCAAATGACCACATAGGAAATTAGGTAAGTATTTATACAGCCAGGCATTAACATAGAATGCAAAGAGTACATTTCTGTACTCTTGTTCTTGTTCTGTTCTGTCGACATGAAAAATCTTTCAACTGTTGAAAAGCTTATCACTTAGAAATCATTGTTTCATGTGTATGGCCAGTGCAATAGTGTCATCCGAAAGCTTAGGCTGGGTTCACACTGAAACACGGAGCGGCTCTGTTCATCATTTCAGGTTCGATTTCAGTCCGAATTTTTGGCTGAATTAGGACCTGAAACGGACCAGAAGACGCACAGGACTCCTGTACAATTCACACCGGAGCGGCTCCGGAGATGTCTGAACCGGCTCCATAGAGAGCCGGTCACAATCTCCTGACATGCGAATTGGATGCGGCGGAACCCAAATCCAATTTGCAGTAGTGTGAACCCAGCCTCACACAGCATTACCTACCTGTATCTCTTTTGGTATAAAGAAACACATTCACACCATGGATGTGTATGTATTAGCTGACACCAACTGTGCTATTAAAGCAGGGGTAGGCAACCTTGGCCCTCTAGCTGTGGTGAAACTAAAAGTCCCATAAGACATTGCAAGACCCTGACAATCACAGGCAAGACTCCTAGAGGAAGAGGCATGATGGGATTTGTAGTTTCACCACAGCTGTAGTGCCGATGTTGCCTACCCTGGTCTTAAAACATACAAGCCTACTAAATAATAACATCCCTCAAAAAGATCATTAGTAACGTGAAACTGAACCACTTATGTCAGTTAATATTTTCCATGTAGCTGTAAGCCTTAACAGGAGTGAATAATTTCTGTTGTGTTTTAAAGACTAATTTCACGGTCCATCCATTTTACTTTCACAGGAGGAGCCGATATAGCGGCAGCTGCCAGCTAGGACTATTGATAACCTCTTGTCACTACTTTGTATGGCTGCTCTGCAAGTCTACAGCATGAAAATTCAGCCACAGTGAACTAGAACTTGCAGCAAGCTTGCAGAATGTTTGCAAAGAAAGTAGATCTGAAGTCATGCAATGTGGACTTGCTGAAATTGTGCAACAAACTTGTGAAGCCCGGCAAGTCTAGTAATAGCTTAGCAAGTCATTTTCAAGCTTGCAACACTGTTGCTTGCTATCTGGGGCGCATATTTTTGGAACTGATCACTGTATTACTGTCACTGGTCCCCAAAGAGTGTCAAAAGTGTCAGTTAGTGTCAAAATGTCTGCCACAATATCACAGTCCCGCTATAAGTCCCTGATTGCTGCCATTGCTAGTATTAAAAAAAAACCCATAAATATATCCCATAGTTTGTAGAAGCTATAACGTTCTTGTAAACCAAAAAATATACGCTTATTGGAATTTTTTTACCAAAAATATGTAGCAGAATATGTATTGGCCTAAATGTATAAAAAAGTTAGATTTTTAAAAAAAATTTTATTGGATGTGTTTTATAGCATAGGGTAAAAAAATATTGTTTTTTTTTTCAAAATTGCCAGTCTTTTTTTTGTTTAGATCGCAGTGGTGATCAAATACCACCAAAAGAAAGCTCCATTTGTGGAAAAAAAAATTACATAAATTTTATTTAGGTACAGTGTTTTCAGTTAAAGTAACGCAGTGCCGTATTGCAAAAAATGGCCTGGCCATAAAGGGGGGTAAATCGTTCGGAGGTCAAGTGGTTAAATTGAACAGTTTTATGGTTGGTTCCCATTGTCTAGAAGTTCTAATTTTGACATACTGCTGAAAACTTCTTTTGGATTCAAATGTTTACTAAATACAAATATTATTTTATGATGCCGATTCCTATGCCCACCACAAACAAAATATCAAAAATCAAATGTAAACAATTTGCTAACAATTCATAAAATATGTAAAAGTGTAACATTTGTAAAAAAAAAAACAAAAAAAAACAACAGCTGTAACATTTAATAGTTACAGAACCTACGCATGATTTTTTTTTAAAGGTGTTTTTTTAGTCATATTCAGTTTTCAAGTAAACAATACAATACGCATACTCATATGTGTGCTAACAAAAAAACAAGTCAACAAATCCACAGACACACATACACACACCCCATTGTTCCACACCTTCATAATCAGCAGAAAAGAGCATGGCAGCTGCTAATACCGTTAAGTGATTTAAAGTCTCATTCATGCTCTGTTGCAGTGAATTTGCACAGAGCAGCCCAGATCCTCCTCTTCTCGGGTCCCTCTTTGGCTCTCCTGGCCCCTCCCTCCTGTTGAGTGCCCCCGCAGCAATTAGCTTGCTATGGGGGCATTTGAGCTGAGTCACAGCTCCCTGTGTCCATTCAGACACAGAGCCCCCACCCGGCCCCACCCCTTTTTTTCCTGATTGGCTAGCTGACTTTGATTGACAGCAGCAGCAGCCAATATCTCAGCCAATCAGGAGGGAGTATCTCGAATGGCTGAGACACTCGTGGACATCGCTGGACAGAGAGGGACCTCAGGTAAGTGTTAGAGGGGCTGAAGGCTTTTTATCTTAAGGCACAGAATGCCTTAATAAGATAAAAAACCCTCTGACTTTACAATCCCTTTAACCCACTCCTTAGGTTAAGTAGGAGCATGTTCCCATTATTAGCCTGCTTGGTTGGGGTCACCAAGTGCATCAGTCTAAGACCAGCCATAGATGGTTCGAATCCTGGCTGGTTCAGCAGGAACCAGCAGAGATTTGAACCATGTATGGGCAGGCTGAATGTACTGATCGATCAACTTGGGTACAACTTGGGTACAACCAGCCTGTCAGATTTTACATGCAATTATAGCCACCAGCAAAAATCACTGTGTTCTTAAAAAAAATTCTGGCAATTTGCTTGATCTCTCCATCAACACAGACAGTGTTGGCAGGGGATTCCCTCTCACGGAGCCATTGTGTTCTCCCGGCAGGGACAGCTCGCCCCCCCCCCAGCAGGGAGAACACAATGGCTCAACCAAAGGGATTCCCCTGTCAACACTATGTTGATGGGAGAATAAAGCAAATTTCTTTTTTGCAGGAAAGAAATTTGCTCCATCTATGGCCAACCTAAAGTTGCCAAATGTTGTAGAATTTTTATTATTATATACCATTTTACATCTGGGTATTAGATCTTACAGAAGCTGGGTAAATCTCAGAGAGAAAGTACTCTTCCAGTTTAACTGAATTTATTTCCTAGAATAAAACAATGTAGGTCATATTAGAATTTTCTGATTTTTATTAAATCAAAAGTATCTACTCAAACAAGCAAACCAACTCTCTGCATTAAAGTAGTGGTAAATACTTTCTTTTTATCTAAAATAACAAACATGTACTTACCTGCTCCGTGGAAATGTATTGCACAGAGCGACCCCTTCTGTGGTCCCCCGTCGGCGCTCTTGGCTCTTCCTCTTCTTCATGTGCCTCCACAGAAAGCCACTTGCTATAAGGGCACACCTATGGCCTTGTTCACAAGCCAGGCTGTGTGCATCTATTGACACACACACAGCACAGCTCAGCCCTGCCCCCCAGTCTCTGCTCACAGGAGTTGACTGACAGCAACAGTAGTTAATGGCTCCCGCTGCTGCCTCTGTGAGCAGAAAGAGGAGAAAGCCGCTGCAGTCGGGCACAGAGCTGGATCGTAATCGGGCTTAGGTAAGTACACAGGGAGATGAGGGGGCGATGAGGGGGCGATGACAAATACTGTACCATCTTTTACCCTAATGCATTAAGGTAAAAAATTTCTAGCCTTTACAAGGACTTGAGGGATTATCGACCAGTGTTGTAGGTATTATTATTTGTACAATGTAAAGTGCATCCTGAAAAGACCTTCTTAGTACGTATAGTTTATAACAATATATACACTATATCAGGATTAGACAAACTAATTAAAGAGCCAGTAAATTAAACCTAAGAGGCATACAACACCTCTGAAAAGCCAGAGACCATATGCTCCAATTGATAAGAATATAAAAGAGTGAGATGCCAGTTGTCAATATATTCAACAAATTACACAATACAACAAAGTTCTGGACATTTGCCATTTACTGGAAACGGGTTAAATAAAAGCAGCCAGTGCATTAGGAAAACAAATACGATAAGAATATATTGCCGTACAAACTGCGCGGCACACGCTGCATACCAACCTGGTTAATTTCATCAAGAGTGAGAATGACCTTTAATATGTGTATCCTTAAACCAACTCTGCTGCGTGGGTGGAAAACATTACAACAGAAGCTTCATACTTACCTCTTCAGCAGGCAGTGTTTCAAAGCCTTGCTCTCTTGAACATTTCTGGGCACTACATGCAATTAGGAGGACTGAGGACATACTGCAAGTGCAAGGCATTATGGACCATCATGAAGAACTGTGCTTACAATGTAGTGCAATTACCGCTCTTTGCTTTATTGAGAACTGCCCAGCAACAGGAGAGGTTCCAAAGAGGACACATCTCATGACTGTCTTAAAGTTTTCAGGAAAAAAGTATTAAAAAAACCCCTCATAACGAGGTGTATAGGAATAGTCATGAAACAGACTTGGCACTGGACCTTGCACAGTTTGAATATATGCAGATGTGCCCCAACTGTGGGATAATACATGTGTTCATTTTACAGTATACTTGTACTACATACATAAAATGGGCATCTAGCTGTTAGCTCTCTTTACCTCTTTTGTTCTGTCCAGCTCGTTATGCAATGCTTGCTTGGTCACTTCCATTGCAATGATTTGCTGACGCAATATTTCATTCTCATCTTCTTCTTTGATTCGCTTCTCTTCCACACTCTTCAGTTCATGGTGCAATCTCACAGATACATCTTTGGCTACCTATCAACAGGTAAGCATAAATAAGCTTCTTTAATGACACAATACAAAATAGAAATATGTGTGTTTTTTTAATGAGAAATACATAATAGTTTCTCCTACTGTATACATAAAAGTGCTCTGTGCTCTGCCTGGCCTTATTTCCACCATTTGCAACTAAAGTTGCATATATATATATATATATATATATATATATATATATATATATATATATATATAATGAAGTGAGACTTGAATCTTCCGTGTGTTGTTTGCAACAACACACGCAGATTGGGAACATCAGCAGGGATCAGTTATCACTAGCACCTCCACTCAAGGTGCTCCTAGGACGAAACACGTTGGGGCGGAGTCTGTGCTGACATCATCACACCATTGGACAGAATGGCAGCTGAGTTGTTTGCCATTTCTTTTGCATATATGTATAAGGGTGTGCCTTTTCTTTCAGCTTAATAAAACAACTAAGTGGCTTTCCGCTATGATGTATTTGTCACTTGTTTCTTACCAGAATCATAATATATATTGAGCGGAGGTGCTGGTGATAACTGATATATATATATGAATTTATTCACGCATCGGTGACTTAACTGTCTGCCTTACTTATCATCAGGTGCTTGGTGTTTTATAGTAAATTAAGCTGATGAGAAGCTGCTATGTCTTTTTTGCCCTGGGGCTATTTTAGCTTAGGTTGTTGTTAGCAGCTGTGTAAACATATCTAATATTATTTTCTGGTGTGCTTGTCAGGTTCCAAATCCACATATCTTTTGCAAAAGTTGTAATTAAAGCTAAAAATAATGTAAGGATATTAATAAATCATGTGCAGGCCGTATAGGAAGTCCTACTTTTACAGTACAGTACAAATCTTTCTAGCACATATGCCTGTGTAACCTTTATATGCAATCTAAAACTGTTCACAACCTATCCGGGTAAAATATGGCCTTTTATTTTAGACCTTAATATTCAGCTGCAATGTCATTTTAGATTATTGTCAAAATGGCCAACAACAGCAGAAGACAAATATCACTATTGTGCTGCTAGAGTGAGTCATTTCCTGAGGAAGGTCTATTCATTGACATAATTATATAGAACATATTAATTCTAGAAAAATAACATAGAAATACTGACAATGATATGGGTTTACTCTGTGTGACAGAACGTGACCATGATCATTGTGACAATGCATTCATTTGCCGACCGCCACCTGTAGCTTTACTGCTACAGGGCGGCTTGACTGTGCAGGATAATGTAAATATATATGTGATTTGCGTCTTCGGTTAGGGGGTGCATGCCCCCGCCACCCCAACTGTGCTGTCATTCGCTACAGCACAAGCCGATCAGCGGGTCCCAGCCAATGATTTATGGCTGGCACCTGCTGATCAGCTGAGCGATTGACAGAAGAGAGCCCTGTGTTGATAAACAACACAGGGCTTTCTACAGACAGCAGTGATATGCCAAGCAGGGAGTAAAAACAGGCACTTTGCTTAGTAAAATCAGCACACAGTACATACAAGAAACATTGTTAGGCACACATTTAATCCTTTGATCACCCCAGATGTTAACCCATTCCTAGCCAGTGTCATTAGTCAATGACAGTGTATATTGTTAGCACTGGTCACTGTATTAGTGTTACTGGTGATGTTATTGTCAGTTAGTCAGTTTCCCCCTTAGCGTCAGACTTCCCGTCACGCTATTGTAGTCTCATTTTAAGTCGTTGATCACCGCCATTACTATTATATATATTAAAAAAAATCCAGTATTCACTGTATACCAGCGTTTGTACTTTCACGCAAACCAATCAAAATACATTTTTCTTTTTTTTTTTTTTTTACCAAACACATGTAGCAGAATACATTTTGGCCTAAATTTATGAAGATATTTGTTCTAAACAAAAATTAAAAAAAATAATTATTGGCTATGTTTCATATCAGAAAGTAAAAAAAAATGTTTTTTTTCCCCAAAAATTTCAGTCTTCTTTCATTCATACAATAAAAAAATAAAACTCAGTGGTGATCCAATACCACCAAAAGAAAGCTGTTTGTGGGGAAAAAATTACATTTAATTTGGGTACAGCGTTGCATTAGTGCCGGTTCACACAGGGGCGACTTGTCAGGCGACCTAGTCGCCTGACAAGTCGCCTCCCGTTCTGTACAATTCTAATCTTACTTAGAAAATGGAACCATTCTAATCTGACTTAGAAAAAGGTTCCTGTACTTCTTTTGGGGTGACTTGAGGCGACTTGCATAGACTTCTATACAGAAGTCGTTTTGCAAGTCGCCGTGGATGTCGTGTGCAGGTCACCTCGGTGAGGCGACCTGCAAGTCGTGCCGCCCCTAGTGTGAACCGAGCCTTACCGTGCAACTGCCAGTTAAAGTAGCGCAGTGCTGAATAGCAAAAAATGGCCTGGTCAAAAAGGGGGTCAAATTTTCCAGAGCTCAAGTGAATTTATTAATAAGGACTTCATGGACATATGTATTTTTTCGCGAGCGCTGTGAATTGGTATACTTTATAACACATACTGACATTGACATTGATGACATTATGTAGTCATATTATCCAAATTCCAAAAATATTATTAAATGATACATGCATAATTTTAAATGACTAAATATCTTAAAATATTATTCTACTGCCATAGGATTAACATGAGGATAGACACCACTGGTCTTTTCCTCTGAAGATGCTAGTTGCTCTATTGATCACCTTCTTGCAAATATGGATTTCTGACTTTCGGTTGATTGACTTCTCTTGAGTGGGAATGACCACAGATCGATTAAAATTCAGCCTGTCCTTGCTGAACCAGCTGATTTTCAACACATCTTTGACCAGTTGACCCTGCATACCTTTTAGGAACCTGTGAACTAGAGAATCGGCAAGAAGATAAAGTCTAAAATGCAGGGCAGGGCCATGCTTTCACTGGATGAGGTGTTTTAGCACCAATTAAACATAGTAGACATTATAATGTAACTGAATATTTAATTATTTCTAAATAACTAGACTGCTTCAAAATAAAGCTAAATGCCACAATGTCATCTGAGCTGGCTCTTCCTAAATATGCTGGGCTATGCTACTGGAGGATCATGCATTTGATTATACATCTATCCAGCCATCCAGACTGGTTCATAGATGCTGCTGTGAATTTCCGGCATTGGTTTTTGTATTTGCTACATAATGACTCACTGTTGCTGCTCAACAAGGTTAAAAGCACCACAGAAAAAAAGACTTGGCATTTGATGCGTGATCACAGTTCTGGAACCGCTGCCTAATAAGACCCAGTTTGCCAAAGCATACTAACGTGATTTTATTTTTTTTTAACATTTCCCCTTCCAACAATTCCTAAGAAGCCCATTTGTAACTGACAAAAAGCACCCCCCAGTGTTCGAAAGTCCTGAACAAAATCATTATGTGATATACAGTATGTGATCCAAAGACTGTCCGGAATGCAGCAACTCTGCAAGCTTTGTCTATCTGGGAATTATTCAGGACACTTGATTAATTATTGGGAGCCAAAACTAGAGCTAATGGAAAAAAAGTCATGAGAACCACCCTCTGACAGACACCAATCTATACTGATTACATAAAGGCACTATATTAACATTAAGAGAAACAATTTCATTTTATAATAGGATACTTTTTGGTGCAGATTATAGTGTATTAGTATTTCGGTTTGGAAATAACTATCTATAATATATAGTGTTTAGAGGTATACTTAGAAAATTAAGGTAGCTACAGTTGTGCTCATAAGTTTACATACCCTGGCAGAATTTATGATTTCTTGGCTATTTTTTCAGAGAATATGAATGATAACACAAAAACATTTCTTTAACTTATGGTTAGTTTTTGGCTGAAGCCATTTATTATCAATCAACTGTGTTTTCTCTTTTTAAATCATAATCACAACAGAAACGACCAAAATGACCATGATCAAAAGTTTACATACCCTGGTGATTTAGGCCTGATAACATGCACACAAGTTGACAAAGGGGTTTGAATGGCTAACAAAGGTAACCATCCTCACCTGTGATCTGCTTACTTGTAATTAGTGTGTGTGTGTGTGTGTATAAACGGTCAATGAGTTTCTGGACTCCTGACAGACCCTTGCATCTTTCATCCAGTGCTGCACTGACGTGTCTGGATTCTGAGTCATGGGGAAAAAGCAAAAGAATTGTCAAAGGATCTGCGGGAAAAGGTAGCTGAACTGTATAAAACAGGAAAGGGATATAAAAAGATATCCAAGGAATTGAGAATGCCAATCAGCAGTGTTCACACTCTAATCAAGAAGTGGAAAATGAGGGGTTCTTTCGAAACCAAACCACGGTCAGGTAGACCAACTAAAATTTCAGCCACAACTGCCAGGAAAATTGTTTGGATTGCAAAGAAAAACCCACAAATAACTTCAGGTGAAATACAGGACTCTCTGAAAACATGTGGTGTGGGTGTTTCAAGATGCACAATAAGAAAAGATTGAAGAAAGATGGGCTGCATGGTCGAGTCGCCAGAAGAAAGCTATTACTACGCAAATGCCACAAAGTATCCTGCTTACAATATGACAAACAGCACAGAGACAAGCCTCAAACCTTCTGGCACAAAGTCATTTGGAGTGATGAGACCAACACTTGAGCTTTTTGGCCACAACTATAAACACTACATTTGGGAGTCAACAATGCCTATGATGAAAGGTACACCATCCCTACTGTGAAACACGGAGGTGGATCGCTGATGTTTTGGGGATGTGTGAGCTATAAAGGCACAGGAAATTTGGTCAAATTGATGGCAAGATGAATGCAGTATGTTATCAAGAAATACTGGAGGAACATTTCCATTCATCAGCCAGGAAGCTGCGCATGGGATGTACTTGGACATTCCAACATGACAATAATCCAAAACACAAGGCCAAGTTGACCGGTCATTGGCTACAACAGAATAAAGTGAAGGTTCTAGAGTGGCTATCTCAGTCTCCTGACCTCAATATCATTGAGTCACTCTGGGGAGATCTCAAACATGCAGTTCATACAAGACAGCCCAAGAATTCACAGGAACTGTGCAGGAGGCTTTTTGCCAAGAGGAACGGGCAGCTTTACCATCTGAGAAGATAAAGAGCCTCATCCACAAATACCACAAAAGACTTCAAGCTGTCATTGATGTTAAAGGGGACAATAAAAGGTATTAAGAACTGGGGTGTGTAAACTTTTGATCAGGGTCATTTGGGTAGTTTCTGTTGTCATTATGATTTAAAAAGAGAAAACACAGTTGATTGATAATAAATGGCTTCAGCCAAACACTAACCATGAGTGAAAGAAAAGTTTTTGTGTTATCATTCATATTCTCTGAAAAATGGCCAAGAAATCATAAATTCTGCCAGGGTATGTAAACTTATGAGCACAACGGTAAATAATGGTACATGCACAGGACATCCTCTCCATGGAGCTTCTCGCTACGAACCATTGCAGCCCTCCCACTCAGCAATGCTTAAAGGGGTTGTAAAGTTTTTTTTTATCTTAAAGTGTTACTAAACCCACAGCAGTAAAATTGGTCTGTATATGGAGCATAGCATGCTTGTTATACTCACTTTGGAACTAAGGGGTTAATCCTCTGCATTATGTAAAAAGGCTGTTTTATCCTGTATGCACAGATCCCCCCCTCCTGCACTATCTATCTGGGAAAGGCCAGCTAACATAGGCAGGGTAGCCAACATACACATGCTCAGTTGTGTCTTTTATGCTGGAGAGAACATTTACTTGTTCTCACAGCTAGCCAGGTCACATGATATTGACATCACACATGTGGGCGTGTATGCAGGCTATAGTGGAAATCTCTACCTACCTGAACTGTCAGCACTGGAGAAACTGTGTAGTTTATCATGTAACCGTGGTATACAGATCATCCAAAAATGTATGTAGTGGCAGTATTTTAATGTAAAAAGAAGATTTATAAGCTGTGGGCACTGTGGGGGGGGGGGGAGGTGAATTAGCATGAAAACATATAAAAAAATGCATGTTAAAAAAACAGGCAAATAGTAAAGAAAAAAAGCATGATCATGCAGCAGCACTAGTGTGAATCTAGGTTTAGTATTTACTAACTGATTTTATATAAATTTATTGAAAAAGTTCATGGCTTTTGTTTTCTATTTGGTGTTTTTAACCTACTTTTATATATATAGGGGGTAATTATTGAAAAATAATGTGTACAGGTCTGCACCAAATTGAACAGGATTCGTTGCTGCACTATTACTTTCTTCCAGTTCTCAGAAAGGGGGGCTGTTATGTATAGGTTATATCATAGCATGCCAAAAAGCATAGTGTCTGAATAAAGAATGGCTCTCTAAAGTCTGGTACACATAGGTAGTTTTTTTTTGTTCAACCCAGCGGGCTGAATTGAGGAACTCGCTGTACTAACTATGCAATGTCTGCTGGTTTTCCCAGCCTGCCCGTTCAACAGAAGTTTCTGCTGAACCAGCTGATACTGGCCGTAACCAATTGAAATTTCTCTTTCATGTTTCCAGTGCAGCAAGGGTGAATGAAAGGATAAGAATGGTTTCTAAACACAGAAGGAACTCTTCTTTTTTATGTACATTTATCCATGAGGCCCAGTGTTACTAAACACTGAATATCATTAACAGCAGCAGGGATCTATTTTCCAACGCACATTATACTTGCCGCAATTTATTACATTAAAGATAAAACCAGCAAACAGAACGCCCAACAGAACATAAAAAAGGACAAGGTTTCTTGTACCTTTAAGTCTTGCTCCAGACTCCTGATAAGCTCTCCATCCACTTGGCCGGTCTGTGCAACTTTTAAGCTTTTTTGCTCTGCTTTCCTGAGGCGGTACTGCAATATACGGCAGTTCTTATTGGCTCGGTCAAGCTCCCGTCTGAGCTCCTGCAACTGGTAAACATCTTCCTCCAGATAGCTGTCACGCATCTCTTCCATTTCTGCTCGCAGCTCATCAAGCTCATCCTAGTGAAAAATACATAAACGTTACTGCAAAGCAAAAGATTTGTACATTTTTTCTATAGTCACAGAATATGTCTGTTTTCTTGTATCCTGTTTATGGCACAATAATAAATAAATAAATAAATAAATAAAAATACTAGGGCTTTGATGTTTTGCCATGGTCAAAACTGGATACCTGCTGAAGAAAGGAGCAATAGTAAGAGACATGATATCATACTGTAGAAAAGTGTTCCCAAAGCTGAGCTGGTCATACTGTATTATAATTATCCCAATTTACACATTGTACAGGAGCCTGGACCATACTGTAATAAAAGAGCTTCTTAACTGTGTCTGATGTTATGCTGCAAGTAACAACACTGAGTTTGCTCCTCATTGTTGCACAGAGTACTTGGTATTAATCAAATAAGGGGAAGAAATATGGGACACCTTGGAAGCAGGCATCTTAGTTTTGCCAGCTGTCAGACCTGCGTCAGGATCTTTTTCCAATGTAGAGACATGGACACTGACTGAGAACCTTTCACAAATTTCAGTCTAGTTTAAAACCAGAAAGATAGCAAACCTAAATAAGTATTGCTTTAATGTATAGTAATTAAATTTACCGTATGCTAAAAGGTAAATGTTGGGAAAAGTAGGCACGGTCCTTGATTTTTACATCTATGTAGGTTTTTTTAAAATTTTGGAACAACAAATAGGTCTTGTCAACCACCTAAACTACTAATAAAGAGAAAATAAATGGAAAAGGAAATCTTGCAGCCAAACTGTGGCCCGGGGGCTGAATGTGGGTGGCACAGTGGTGTAGTGGGTAGCACTTTTGCCTAGCAGTAAGAAGGGTCGCTGGTTCGAATCCCAATCACGACACTACCTGCCTGGAGTTTGCATGTTCTCCCTGTGCCTGTGTGGGTTTCCTCCGGGTACTCCGGTTTCCTCCCACACTCCAAAGACATGCTGGGAGGGTAATTGGATCCTGTCTAAATTGGCCCCAGTATGTGTATGTATTAATGTGAGTTAGGGACCTTAGATTGTAAGCTCCTTGAGGGCAGGGACTGATGTGAATGTACAATGTATATGTAAAGCGCTGCATAAATTGATGGCGCTATATAAGTACCTGAAATAAATAAAATAAAAAAATAAAAAATGTGGCCCTTTGTATACCGTTATCTGGCCCTTAGGGCACTATTCATCACACTGATTAAGGCACTATTCTTCCCACTGACACCAACAATGGGGCACTATGACTCACACTGACACAAACGATGGAGCATGACTCCTCCCCCCCTGATATCGATGATGGCAAACTATTCCTGCCAATGGACCCAATGATGGGGCACTATTCCTCCCACTAATACCAGTGATGGGGCATTATTCCTCCCACTAATATCAGTGATGGCACACTATTCCTTCCACTGCCATCAATGATGGAGCACTATTCCTCCCACCGATACCAATGATGGGGCACTATGCCTTCCACTGACACAAACAACGGGGCACTAATATTTTCCCTAATACCAAAGATGGGGCATTGTTTACTCCCACTGACACCAGGACATGTTCTACTCCCACTGGCCACAGTCCAGCCCCCCTAAAGTCTGAAGCACAATAAACTGGCCCTTTGTTTAAAAAGTTTGGAGACCCCGTCTTACAGCAAAGTTCTGAGATGCTAAATAATGTCTGACACTGTCACATCACACATCCAAATCTACCACAACAAAAGGCTCACAATAGGCATTCCAATTCATCACAAACAAGTTCAGTAGCTCTGTGTAGACCACTCAAGTTCCTACACACCAAACTCATCAAGCCATGTCCTTATTGTCCTGCCTTTGTACATCTGAACTTTAGTTTGGAGGGAGTCACATACTTTTGATCAATATACAATACCAATATACAGAGCATCAAGTCCATCTAACTTACTTTTAATGCTGTGAAATG
This sequence comes from Aquarana catesbeiana, assembly GCF_042186555.1. NCBI lineage: Eukaryota > Metazoa > Chordata > Amphibia > Anura > Ranidae > Aquarana > Aquarana catesbeiana. The sequence continues at coordinate 458,833,477 of NC_133328.1, forward strand.
CAAGTGAAACTGTATGTGAAATTTATGATGTGATCTATGCTATTACAGTCAAAGGCATTGTCCAAATATCTGATTTTTCTTTCTGTTAAAGTTATTAACTATAATGATACAGATCTCATCAAGCCGTGTTGTGTGCAGTTCCATGTACAATTACCTGCACCAAAGATTACCAAATATGAAAAGGTATCAGAAACAGTGCAGACTACAGTCATCTATAACAACCACTATAACACATACTTTAAAGCTGAACTTCAGGAAATCTAAATCTTATGCCGCGTACACACGAGCGGACTTTACGGCGGACTGGATTTCGTCGGACAATTCGATGTGTGTGGGCTCCAGCGGACTTTGTTTTCTCAAAAGTTGGACGGACTTAGATTTTAAACTTGTTTAAAATTTATCCGTTGAAATCGAGTCCGGTCGAAAAGTCCGCTCGTCTGTATGCTAGTTCGACGGACAAAAAGGCACGCTAGGGCAGCTATTGGCTACTGGCTATGAACTTCCTTGTTTTAGTCCGGTCGTACGTCATCACGTACGAATTCGACGGACTTTGGTGGATTGTGTGTAGGCAAGTCCGTTCATTCACAAAGTCCGTCGGAAAGTACGTTGAAAAATCCGCCGGGCAAAGTCCGCCGTAAAGTCCGACCGTGTGTACGCGGCATAACACTGCAAGGGTTAAAGTGTTTGTAAAGGCTGAAGGTTTTTTACCTTCATGCTTTCTAATCCTTCAGTGTGCAGCTCCACATCCCCCACTCCGCAGCCTCCCTAATACTTACCTAAGCCCGATCTTGATACAAAGATGTGCACAAGAGCCAAGGCTCTCCCATTGGCCTCCTGCTGTCAATCACAGCCAGTGAGGCAGGAGCGAGGGCGGGGCTGAGGCATGCTCTCTGTGTCTTATGGACACACAGAGGTGGCTCTGGAGCGAACACGCATGAGTACCCCCATAGAAAGCTGGCATGCTAGGGCAGCACTTGGCAACTGGGAGGGATACAGAACACCAGCTGGGGACCTACGAAGAGGAAGGTTGGGACTGTTCTGTGTAAAACCATTGCACAGAGCAGGTAAGTACATGTTTGTTATTTAAAAAAATATCTTTACAAATGCTTTAACTGCTAATTTAGGTATAGGGGACTTGGTAATGCGCTTTTACTTACCCGATTCTCCATTCCCACAGGCTCCTCTGTGCTGCTAGACCAGACCACACTGCCTGTTCTCCCCTATGCTCCAGCAATCTAAGGTCCATCAAGACAGATGCAGGAACCATAGCCCTGCACAGGATGTGAAGACACTGAGGAACAGTCCACCATTGAAACATGGGGGAGTGCAGTCTGTCAATGAAGAGGAGGATCAGGTAAGTAAAACTGCTTTACCATCCCCAAGGGATAAGGGATCTCCAAACTATAGCCCTCCAGACTCACATTCACGATGGGAATTGTAGTTCCTGAACAACTGGAGGGCCATAGTTTGGAGACCCCTGCGGCCTAGACATAAACAAGCAGATAACCCCTGCAGTGCAGAAACAGTTCCTCTACAAAGTAGGGCTTTTAGGTTTCCTGGAGTTGAACTTTAGTGATCTCTCTACCATAAAGTGATCAGGTTTTAAGATTAATGCATTTTGCAAACCATCACAGTTTCCAAAGATTTCCTGAAAATGCCATCTATGCCTAAAATAGTCTGAACTATTATGTATACACAAAGATTTATTGGGTAAGGCAAAGTGCAATGTCAGTGTACAAAGTGCATTTGCCCACAGCGACCGATGAGATTTTTCCTTTCCAGCGGCTAGCACAATGAAAAGCGTGCTACTACACTTTCCACATTGTTCCTTGCATTATTACATAACCCCATCTGTCTCTTCAATGGATTGGAAAATGTTTTAAATACCTTCTGTATGTACAAAAAGAAACACAATGTGCAATGGCAACAAATATTCCCTGGTACTTTGTTCTACTCCAAGGCCACGGTCATAACAAGAGACAAGACAATTGCATAATAATGTTATTTACAGTTATTTGGATGGCAACAAAACACGAATATAATGTTTCAGATGGTTCTCCTAAGATAGAATCCTTCGTCTGAGAGATGTACTCCTTCCATTACCAGCCTACTGCCCCTGGGATATGAACACACTATTATTAGGTTTGCACTCAATTTAAGGCAGGAAGGAGGTACAGTATGCCAAAGCAAATGCATGTAGGAGGAAAACTTTCCAATACAGCAGTTCTCAGTATTAACATAGACACAGTATCCCATTAACCAAACCAAACAGAAAACAGACCATTATTAAACACTGGGAGCTTAAGTGGACTCATTCAGATGTTGCTTTGCTTGTATTGAAGTGATACAACATGAATTAAACAAAGCACACATGCTAAAGAAAAAAAAACATGTTCATATATATTTTACTGCTGCCCTACAAAGACATCTCCATCTACCAGACTGCATTCATTTTCTTTTTGTAGGATTTCTTTCTCTTATTTTCACCTTGTGATCTGGCCAGTAAGTCTGTTGTTTTTCAAAAGAACAAGCTCTCCTGCAAGTGTAGTAATTAGGGTAGATTTAGATCTGCGTCTAAATCTCCCTCGCCTCTGAAGTCCGATCAGCGTTCAGATCACGCTCCAGAGGCGATGTCACGCCTCCTCACTGCCTGTATTAACCCCATTTTTGCTGACAAACGCCACAAAAACAAGGCGCAACCTGCAAATCTAAGCAATGCTTTAGAGGGCTGAAACAAATCATTTACAGGGGTGCTTACAATGATCAGCTTCTATTTATGTAAAACCTTTATTCCAAAATGAACAAAACTGTTGTTTTAACTGTATGCTGGAGTTTAGCTTCAGTTTGTTAGTGTATCTAAATCTCCTAGTACATCTAATACCCCCCCCCCCCCCCAGATTGGGGGCCTTCATCCAGAGTGGGGGCACTATAATACAGGTGGTGTATTAGACTAGGTTCACGCTGATTGCACCTCTGCAAGCCAAGTTTTGCACAGGCACGGCAGCCCATTCATTTGAACAGGGGCGGCCCATCCACTAAGAGCGCACGGGCGCCGCTCCCTGCATAAATAATGGATAGATTCATGCATAGCATGAATCTATCCATGGCCGCCACGGCCACCCCCAATTTAGACATCCAGCCCCTTTCAGGATGCCGGGCGCCTGAATTACAGCAGCGGGGGTATTTTTTTTAAGCACCTGTTTAGAGCCATAGGCTCTAATAGGCTTCAAAATAGTGTGGGCTTGGAGCGCAGAGAATTGCGCCATGAGCCCACCCAGGTGTTACAACAGCAAATTAATATTCGCTGTTGTAACACTGATCCTCAATCCGGCCAATCAGAAGCAAGTCTGAGACCCGGTTTCTAATTGGCCAAAAAGAGAAGAGTCCCAATTGGCCACTGAGGAGCAGGGAGGAAACGGAAGCTGCCGATGCCCGTGGAGAGCAGGGGAAGGGAGAGCCATCGCCACCACCACCGCCGAGGAGCAAGGGAAGTCGCCGATGAAGCGCTGCATAGATGGGGTAAGTGCACCAGACCCACCCGCCAACCGACCATATGTGAGGAGCTGCAGCGGAAACCACCTACACATCGATCTGGACCTCTATGTTGCTGTGGTGTTCGGCGCTGTCTGCGTATTCCCATATTCTGTGTGTTGTTTGATCCTGTGTTTGTTCTCAGTGTTTCCCTCTGGCTGTGCAGTTATATTCCCTTCGGTTTCTGTTCGTGGATCCCTTCTTTTCCTGTTGTTGTGTGTGTTTCTCTCATTTGTTTCTCGTTGTTGTTTGCCTGCAGCCCTTTTGAGCTTACTGAGTCTCTCTCTCTCTCTCTGCACCGTTGATCAGCATCCCCCTCTCTCCTGCACTTTATGCTTGCTCCCTGTGTCCTTTCCCCTGGCGTCCCTTCCAAGATAGCTGCAGTAGGGTTCCTTGGTTCCTAGCCTCCTGTGCATAGACCGTGGGGGCTGTCTCTCAGCTCAACATCCACACCTCCAGTGACTCTGGTGAAGACCAGGTGGCTCCTTAGATCCTGCAACTCTGACACACCTCCGTTCTGCGTGCTTTCATTCATTCCAATGGCCAGAATGAATTAATATTCTGGCCAATGGAATAAATGATCACCCAAATGCGGCTTTAGGCAAATTTTTTATGCTGCTTTTTCCTCCCCTGAAGCAAAGGTGTCCAAGGGAGGAAAAAACATTTTGTGAGATTGTCAAAGAATCTGCTACAGGTATAAAGTGCATCTATACATGCTTGCACATACCTGCAGCAGCCTCCCAAAGTCAAATACTAGGCTATTCCAACAGACAAACATGCGCACTTACAGAGTGTGGAGATTTACCACTGCCCCCTGCCCCAAACACTTCTATTGGTCCATCCGTATGTTGGGCTTCAAGACTGGCCAGTAGGAATGCACAGAAGGCAGGAAGAGGTGGTCATCCAGGAAGACTGGAAAAGTACTGGAGCTTTCCACTGTCAGATTGGCCTGCATTTGGCCTAACAGCAGGTTTTGGAGGCTATGGCAGGCTTAGTTGCTTGGTATTCCTGCTTTACATGTCCTGGGTTCAAATCCCATCCATTGCTTTCTCTCCCTGTGCCTCCAGGTACTACAGTTTCCGCCCAAAGACATGTCGTTACAGTAATGGATTCCCTTCTAAATTGGTCCTAGTATGCATGTGAGATATAAAACTTTGACTGTAAACTGCTTGAGGGCAGCGACTTATGTGAGTGTACAATATTGTAAATTGTTGGCACTATAAAACATCTGTAACAAATGATAATATAATAAATTCCAGTAATGTACCAAGGCAACTGTAGTTTTTTTTTCCTGACAGGGTCTCATTAAAGGTTGTAATCCTCAGACATGAAATATGAACAAAGCATATCCCTGTTTGTACTTGTCTCAACTATGAGCATGACGTGTTTTTTTCCGTCTGCTGATTCGTTCCTCTGCTATCAGCATGAATCACTTCTGGCAAGTTTTCCTGACACCAAGAGAAAAAAGGTGACAGGGGATCGAGCGGCAGCTGATTGACAGCCTCATCTCTGTTTCTGTGTACTGTGTGGTGGGGGGTGTGTCCCTTCTCTCCAATCAGTTTTCAGAGGTCTCCTCACTGAGCTCTGCAGAGTGTAACTTCAGTTCCCCGCCCCCTTTTTTTTAATAGCTCAGACAAGCTTGATAAATTCTGGCATTTGAAGGGCTAAAGAAAACAGAAGACAGCAGATAAACATGTACAGCGTATGTAGAAGGATTTGGTTCATCTCTGTGTATCACTTGAGGCCAGTCACTTTACTGGGTATATGTAAGAGTTTACAACCACTTAAATCTTAGGTTTCTTTTTTTCCCCCAAAGTGCTGGTAATCACAAAACACTAGACATGGTCCTTTTTATGGTGTCTTCATATCACCAACTATCAGCCAACACATGCAGAAACATACATTTTTATGGGCTCTTCCTAGCATGTCGTTGCAGAGTACACCTAAACCAGTAAATATAATCAGCTCATGGGATGTGATTAGAGCTTTCCCTGCTCTTATCCTGCACAAGGGGTGCAATAAGGGAGCATGGCTTAATTCTGATCTGAACATAAAAAAAATTTGTTAGGATGTTGAATAATGAGGGGCTGTTAGCTTGCTATTACTACAGGGATTAACTGTTTCAGCCCTGGAAGATTTGGCTGCTGAATGACCAGTCCATTTTTTGCGATTCGGCACTGCATCGCTTTAACTGACAATTGCGCTGTTGTGCGACGCAGTACCCAAACAAAGTTGACATCCTTTTTTTCCCCACAAATAGAGCTTTCTTTTGGTGGTATTTAATCATCTCTGCGTTTTTTATTCAAATACTATAAAATATCAAATACTTTTTTCCCTCACTGTACTATAGAGGGAAATGCTTTGTTCATATTTCATGTCTTCAGGCTTACAACCACTTTAAAAAGATTGTAAAGTCAGAAGGTTTTTTTTATCTTTATGCATTCTATGCATTAAGATAAAAAGCCTTCTGAGTGTAGCATCCCACTAACACTTACCTGAGGTCCCTCTCTGTCCAGCGATGTCCATGAATGTCTCAGGTGTTCTTCCTGAATGGCTGAGCCACAACCGCGGCGCCATTGGCTGTCGCTGCTGTCAATCAAAGTCAGCTATCCAATCAGGAGAGAGAGAGAGAGGGGGGGCAGAGCCGGGTAGGGAATCCGTGTATGAATGGACACAGGGAGCTGTGACTCGGCTCGGGTGCCCCCATAGCAAGCTGCTTGCTGTGAGAGCACTGAACAGGAGGAAGGGGGCCAGAAGCACAGAAGAGGGACCCGAGAAGAGGATCTGGGCTGCTCTGTGTAAAACCAACTGCACTGAGGAGATAAGTATAACATTTTTAATTTTTTTTTTAAAAGACGAGCCTTCACAATCACTTTAACTCTTACTTCGTGTAATGGTGACTGTTGTCATTACAGTTGTCACTGGAGAGTATGGGGGAAATCCCCTGATGTAGTTACCTGCTCTGGTGGCAACTGTCAAAGTGGGAATTCCCCTCACTTTACTGATATTTCCTATCACTTCCTATTATGTTGTATCTCTAGGAGAAATGAGAGGATATCTCCTCAATGGGGACACCAACAACAATACACAACTGACAGAGGATCTATCCTTCCTTACTATATCAAAAACTAGTAAACTAAGGATTTAAAAAAAAATAAAGACTTATTTGCCCACAATAACCAATCAAATGGCACCTTTGAAATTCTAGCCTGCATAAGTAAAGCAGCAGCTGGGGTCTGAACAGTTACTATGGGCAACTTCAACTATGCAATCACAGCAAGGCCATAAGGATATAAATAGATGTCTCAGCACAAGTGATAACCAAGTGTCAGGAGATTAGGAGTCAGGTACAGGTGGGAGACAGATGGAGCCTCACAGATGGCCTCTTAGAACAGGAAATGGACCTTATGAATCTGTCTGGAAAAGGATACAAAGGGCTGCCAGTTTATGTTATATCCATAGCACAGCTCACATGAATTCTTGATTATTGCTCACAAATGAGTCTAAGGGGGGTTTTATTGCAGGAAACGACCTGGTGACACTAAAACAATTGACCCCCCCCATGTTTCCCTACAGCACACAACCACTACAGTACCCTTGTTTGAATTGCTTTGCTATGTAATAAACATACAAGCCATGTTTTGTTATTCAACAATTCAACTGAAATCTGCAGATTGTTTCTTCAATACACTCTCCGCTTTTTAAAAAGCCAAGCAATCTCATTTGGTTTGTAACTGTTTCTGCAGTGATTGCTGTGGTTTTTGTACCCAAGATTGGCAGACCCTGTGTGCCATCTTTTGTTTTGTGTTCAATAATAAGAGTTCAGCAACTAAGATAATATGAACACTCCTTAGGCCTCATTTACACTGGCACTGAGGCCCAAAGTAGGTGAATGGGCTCTGCATTTATGCAGCTTGAACTGCCAGATGCTGCTCACAGGCAGCCCATGTAATTGTATCGGTTGCCTGCACGCAAACGGCATGCGTTTGGGGGCGCTCATGGATTTGATTTAAATTTTAAACAATGATTTAAATCACTAGTAAAAAGGCTTGATTTAAATCAACTCGATTTAAATCATAATTTTTAACCACTTACGGACCGCCGCACGCTGATATGCATCCTAACTTTGAAGAGGAATATCAATATTATGGCAGCAGCTAGCTGTCATAAGGACAGCTAACCCCGGTATTTTCTTTGACTGGCGGTCCGCTAACCCCGGTATCTTCTTACCTTGGCTGGCGGTAAGCTAACCCCGTTACCTTCTTTGGCTGGCGGTCCGTTTTCCGATAATAGTGGTCTCTGCAGCCGATTCGCCGCAAGATCACTTATATCGGCGGTGGGAGTGGGTCCCCCCCGCTTCGCTCCGGTGCCCTCCGCCGCTTACCGGAGCCATCGGCAGTGGCGGAGGCAATCGGATCTTCTCCCTCCCGAGGGACGTGGCAGCAGCAGGTGAGTGGATGCCCGCTAACAGGCGCTGCCATGAGGGATCTGAAATGACAGGTGTTCTTTAAATGTAAGGACTTATTCTTGCTGGTAGTTAGAATCTATAATATTTGCAAACAAAATTAAGGTCTCCTATTTAGTATAATAAGCTGTCAGGTTAGTAAAACAGCGATATCAGAACCAGTTTTAGGTTAATGGGTTAATCACACATAGTTGGAGAACTACTCGAATTCTCTTATTTAATTAAAACAATAACATTATATTACATATTCTTATATTTGCTTTTACATCAATGTTTAGTAAATGAAGTGCATAAACAAAATATCTTTGAAAAAACAAACAAAAGAACTTAAACTGAATATATCAGCTGGGTCCACATAAAAAAATCGTCAAACACGGTCCTTTCAACACAGCATGTCTTCTCATGATGTTTTTTCATTTGGGCCTCCAGGCCTTGTATCTCTTTGTTGCATTGCTTGCATTTTGCACGCATACCTGCTTATAGGTAGAGGAACTTCATGAAAATATTCCCAAACTGGGTCTCTTTTACAGCCTGCTGTTATTTTGCTCCTCAGGGGAGGAACAACAGACCTCAAGCTATATGCAGAAAGATCACAAGGTTTATAAGCTGCTTAGGTTTCACTTTCATTTTTACTGCTTGCCCTTCCTCCTCACAATTAGAGCCTGGTACAGATGAATTTCTCTTCAAACAATCACTTAACGAGGGAGTCCTGCAAAAAAATTTTTTTAAAAGGTGCCAAATGTGACACTGGAGGGGGGGAGGGTTCTGAAAAGCGGAGGTTCAATTTTTGTGTGAACCTCCGCTTTAAGTTTGTATTGTACATAGATTTGCAAAACATTGGGGTAAAGGAATATTCCTGAACTTTGTTTTATCTCATGGGTACTGTAAAATTGTGTGAATGCATCAATGCAGTGCATGTTACCTCAGCTTGCAGAGCTTGGATTCATTGAATGAGTTTACCAAAAATTGAAATATTGCAGAATATACAGCCTCATGCTACATAATTAAGCTCTATTTCATGCTGAATAAACTAAATTATTATTGTATCTTAAGTAGAAAACTATCTTTAGATAGATTTTTACTCCAAAAAGCGTTTTATTAAAATAAATTTGATAAAAATAAAAAAAATCTGATTGAAATAAAAAAAAATCAGATTTAAATTATAAAAATCTGATTTTTTTAGATTTTTTTTTTTAAATCATCTATTTTTATCCACCCTGTGCAGCTGCAGCATCCTCACACACTTACATGGGCTGCCTCACACAACACCTGGTGGTTCCAAAAAAATTAACCCCTGCTTCACCCAGGTTACAGCACAGGTTCACTTTAATGTCCCCTCGCAATTAGCATATACTCACCTTTCCTTTGTTACCCTGCCATGAAGGGGCAAGGAAAAAAGCCTCCAAATGATGACCTTATAAATAGCTCCCATTTCTGATGCATTCGTGAACATACAGTGTGAAAAATAATTTGATCCCGTGCAGATTTAGTAAAATTTGCCCACTTACAAAGAAATGAAGGGTCTGTAATTGTTATTGTAGGTGTATTTTAAATGATCGAGACAGAATAACAAACCTAAAATCCAGAAAAAAACACATGATACAAATTGAGTTTCAGTTCAGCGAGTAAAATAAGTATTTTATTCCCTACCAACCAACAATAATTCTGTCTTTCACAGACTGGCTACAGTATGTGCTCATAGATAGATTAGTCATGTCAATTTAAGAAGGTGCTCCTAACGACAACTCCTTATACATGTGTATAAAAGACACCTGTCCACAGAATCTCTTTCTTCCATTCAAACCCACCATCACGAGCAAGACCAAAGAGCTGTCAATGAATGTCAGGGACAAGATTGTAGATCTGCACAAGGCTGGACTGGGCTACAAGACCATCAGCAAGAAGCTTGGTGAGAAGGAGACAACTGTTGGAGCCATTATTCGCAAATGGAGGAAATACAAAATAACCATCAATCGCCCTCGGTCTGGGGCTCCATGCAAGATTTCGCCTTATGGGGTAAGGCTGAACGCGAGAAAAGTGAGGGATCAGCCCAGAACTACACAGGAGGAGCTTGTGAATGACCTTAAGGCAGCTGGGACCACATTCACCATTCACCAAAAAAACATAGGTAACACAATACGCCGCCATGGATTAAACTCCTGCAGCGCCCGCCAGCTCCCCCTTCTCAAGAAGGCACATGGACAGGCCCGTCTGAAGTTTGCCAATAAAGATCTAAATGATGGATTTGGGAGAAAGTGCTGTGGTCAGATGAGACCAAAATTGTGCTCTTTGGCATTAACTCGACTGTGTTTGGAGGAAGAAAAATGCTGACTATGACCCTAAGAACACCATCTCTACAGTCAAGCACTGAGGTGGAAGTGGAAACATTATGCTTTGGGGCTGTTTCTCTGTTAAAGGTACAAGCCAACTTTGCCACTTTGAGGGGCCAATGGACGGGGCCATCTATTGTAAAATCTTGAATGAGAACCTTGGGTGAGAACCTTTCCTCAGCCAGAACACTTAAGATGGGTCGTGAATCCTCAGCATGACAATGACCCAAAACATACCGCCAAGGCAACAAAGGAGTGGCTCACGAAGAAGCACATTAAGGTCATGAAGTGGCCTAGCCAGTCTCCAGACTTTAATCCTAAAGAAAATTTATGGAGGGAGCTGAAACTTCAAGTTGACAAGAGACAGCCAAGAAACCTTAAGGATTTAGAGAAGATCTGTAAAGAAGAGTGGACCAAAATCCCTCCTGAGAGGTGTGCAAACCTGGTAACCAACAAGAAACCTCTTACTTCTGTGCTTGCTAACAAGGGTTTCTCCACCAGGTACTAAGTCATGTTTTGCTTGGGGATCAAATACTTATTTTACTCACTGAACTGCAACTCAATTTATAACATTTGTATCATGTGTTTTTTTTTTTTGGATTTTTGGTTGATATTCTTTCTCTATCATTTAAAATACACCTATGATAAAAATGATAGACCCTTAATTTTTTTGTAAGTGGGCAAACTTAGAAAATCTGCAGGGGATCAAATAACAATTTTCCCCACTCTATATACATTTTGGCAGAAAAAAAATCCATAAAACACTGAAATATGCTACAAAATGGATATTTGATAATAAACCGCAACGCGACCACGACTTCCTGCTTGGGGCTTGACCAATGGTTCTATTTTTACCTCGGTAAAATGATCATTCCTCTTCCTAAATGATTTTATGCTCCAATGACATTTTTCCAGCATGTAATTTGACCTTTGTGACCAAATACTTCATATTTGAATTCTTTCAAAACCCTGTTTGTTACCCATACACTGTGCAGTGACTACATTCCTGTGAAGTAGGTTTCATACTTTGCTGCTCTGGGGTGAAATCTACATCATCCATGTATGTAAGGGTAGGGAGATCCTAACACAGACCTGTCCATAATGAGGCACATTTGAGATCTATGTAATTAGAAAACAATGACCTGTTCTATCTTTTGTGACACCATCTGGAAGGGTTGATGACGACTAAGCATTTACTGAGACTAATGAGTGTCTGATCAAGCAGTTAAGACCCTCACTGATGTCATTTAGAAATATTCTGCAATTAGCCTCCCAGTAAATCCACTTATTTTCATTTTAATATTGTGTAAATAAAGGCGAGATCATGTATTTTTTAGCAAGTAGATTTCCTATCTTATTTTTATTGTTAGAAAGCCTGAGTACACTAAATAATTCATGTAAATTGCAATCAGCAGATACTGACACAATTTTTGCTCAGAGAAGGAAGGTGCCAAAATAAAGCAATGTTTAGTAAGAGTAGTGTTCATGCTTGTCTCAATTACCAATGTAAAGCTGGCCATACACAGATTTCAGCAGGAACTGCCTGAATTTCGATCGATGTACAGCCATTCCTGTTCATGTGAAGTCGATCTATTGACTTCTCATGAGCGGGACTTCTGGAAAATTTCCAGTTTGATCAGTGCCACAGTTGATCAGTGTATTCTGACAATGGGTAGGTGGGGGAGTCTCCCCGCTGTCAGAATATAAAGACACAGCAGGGTGGATTCCCACATGCACACCAAATGTGAGAATGAGGGAATTGGTTCCCTTTTTTTGAACGAAAATATATAGACAGCTTAACTTTTCCTCCAAACTCAGCTGAAGTTTGGACCTGGAACATGTGCAATAACAAGGCCTAGTCACACAAAAAAAGAACTAATCAATTACAATGATTTTCCAACACCTGATTGGACGGTCCATTTACCCCTATGGACTAGTGGGTGTAAACAGACTTGTGTCCGCCTACTTCTGATCCAGGCCACTAAAAAAAAACAGAAGGGGAAACGTCCTCCTCCGCCTAGGCGGATCAGATTGGATGGGACTCTGCTGTCCGTTTACATCCGGCTGCCCATAGGGCAGAGCAGGCTCTATTTGTGTCCGCTCTGCAGAAACTGAGCGGACATGGATTTGTCATCCACCTGCTCTGCTCCAATCAGCAGGGGATCAATGCACAGATCTCCTGGTGATCTAATCGGAGTCCGCTATGTGTGAAAGGGGCCTTATTGCTAGTGCACACATCAATCCCTGTGTTTAGTGTACATTTCCACATTTAGATTTACAGTTTGTGCCAGTGTGCTTTTTTCACTTTATTTTTAAAGAAATAAGCTAGTATTTCTTTTGAGGTCACTTCTTGCTTCTTCCTTGGGGGCTTCTTTATTGTTTGGTGTGTGCATTAGTGTGGAGAATCTTCAGAGTGCTAAGGATGTCTGCTCTTCCAGAAATAATCATGGTGCTTGCCATTGTGTTGACATTGGACCTCTCCTATTCTCGATCTACACCTCCTCCCTGGGTCAGCTGACAGCCTCCCACGGCTTCCAATACCATCTCTACGCCAACGACACCCAAATGTATCTCTCTACCCCTCAGCTCACTCCCTCAGTCCCCTCACGTATCACTAACTTACTAACAGACATATCAGTCTAGATGTCACACCACTTCCTCAAACTCAATCTATCCAAAACCAAGCTCATCATTTTTCCTCCCCCAGGTGTCCCTTCCCCTGATCTCTCTGTCAAGATTGATGGCACAACTATCAACCCATTCTCGCATGCCAAGGTTCTAGGTGTAATCCTGGACTCTAATCTATCCTTTCGGCCCCACTATCAATCACTGTCCAAATTTTGCCTCCTTAACGTCTCCAAAATATGACCCTTTCTAACCAATGACACCACAAAGCTCCTAGTTCACTCCCTGGTCATCTCTTGCCTGGACTACTGCAACGCACTCCTCATTGGATTACCTTTGCATAGGCTATCTCCCCCTTCAGTCCATCATGATTGCTGCTGCCAGGCTCATCCACATTACCAACTGCTCCATGTCTGCTACTCCTCTCTGTCAATCCCTCCATTGGCTTCTGCTCACCCAACTAATTAAATTCAGAATACTAACAACAATTTACAAAGCCATCCACAACTCAGCCCCCAGCTTTATCACTAACCTAGTCTCAAAGTACCAACCTATTCCTTCTCTTCGTTCCTCCCAAGACCTCCTGCTCTCTAGCTCTCTCATCACCTCCTCCCATGCTCGCCTCAATGACTTTTCCAGAGCCTCTCCCATCCTATGGAACTCCCTACCACAATCTGCTCGATTATCTCCTACTTTGCTTTTAGACAATCCCTAAAAACCCTCCTCTTCAGAGAAGCCTATCCTGCCCACGCCTAACAACTGTACTTTAATTTTCTCTACCAGATCATCCCCCACAATTATTGGCAGTGGCCAATAGCTTTCATCTCTTTAGCATGCGTGGCACTTTGTCCGTCGGATTTGTGTACACACGATCGGAATTTCCGACAACGGATTTTGTTGTCTGAAAATTTTATATCCTGCTCTCAAACTTTGTGTGTCAGAAAATCCGATGGAAAATGTGTGATGGAGCCTACACACGGTCGGAATTTCCGACAACAAGGTCCCATCACACATTTTCCGTCGGAAAATCCGACCGTGTGTACGGGGCATCGATTTTCAATAAAAGTGAAGTTTTTTCACTTCAAACCTATTGTGTGTCTTTGTGTTTATTTTTGATTTTCTTTTTACATATTGCACTTTCCCTTATTACCTATTTGAGATACAATGCCAATCTATTGTGCCATTGTATCATAATCTACATACATATTTACCTTATATATCTGTATATAGAAGGAACATAGAATATGAAAAATGGAGAGAGGAAAGATTCTTCAACCTTTTTATTTGGTGGGAGATTCTGGGAGAGATGATAAAAGATTGTTTTTAATTGACAGCACATGGCAGAGGGCAGATCCAAAAGCCGCTACAGGACTGAATATCGGCTATAGACCTGCCTGCTGTACATTCTCAATTAAAGGTAAAGTGGACCTGATAGGGAACTAGTCTCTCAGTTCCCAATCAAGCTTTGTCTAACCCTTAGTACAAAACTCCTCAGCCATGCAATGGCCTGTATAATGGGCACAGTGGCTGGGGAGGGATCCTCTTCCCATGCTCATCTCCAGGACTTCTCCAGAGCCTCTCCAATCCTCTGGAACTCTCTACCTCAGTCTGTCCGGCTATCTCTTGCCTTAGGCAATCCCTGAAAACTCATCTTTTCAGGGAAGCCTATCACACCTCCAACTAACTGAACTTTTATCACTTCTATTGGCTCACCCCCCACAGTTATAACCTTTTGTACCACTTGCCCCACCCTATTAGATTGTAAGACTATAATCACAGTATGGACACTTTTACCCCATATACTTGCATCTGACAGGTACATGAATCGGGGATAAGCACCAACACTTTCAGTACTATGCCCTGGCAGATTTCTAAGGGTTGTCTATGACAACCTTTATGCATTTCCCCACCATGCTGAAAAGTGGCTGATGCACCAAGCCTCAAAATGTATTACGGCAGATGTTCTCTGCAATGTTACATTTTAAAAACGTATTTGAGCATGTCTTATCCAAGGACTATAATGAATTCTGTCTTATTTGTTAGGACAAATGCGAGAAGTTTGGTATAATGGTTTCATGTCACACTGGAAAATGAAAAAGACTGACAGAAAATGCTGGTGCAGAGCACACTTGGAGTATGACTACCACTATGATAAGAAACTAAGCAACTATGACAGTGTGGAAATTAATCTTGTTAAAACATGCAGTACAAGCCTTTGTCAGTTAAAATTAGTTCTGCTATTACAGCCATCCGATGCCTGAAGCCACAGGGCAATACTATTAACTGCAGTGCAAATCTTAAAATATGAAGCAGACTAAACAGCAGCACCTTTTTACATAAGACAAACAGCACTGTGAAAAGTGCATTTAATCAGAAGTCATTTCCCATTGTTCTGACAGCAAATTAGTTATGTGTTACAAATTACCGCTGCTTGCTCTTTTTAAATACGCTTTGGCATACTTCCCAACTTTTTGAGATGGGAATGAGGGACACCTATTAGCAAAATGATGTAGGCATAGGACACATCCCCTGCCATGCCCCCTTAAAGGAGAATTATACAAAATTATGCTATTACTTTATACTGGCTTTTGTAATTTACAAATGCAGCAATTTAGAAATTGGATGAAAGGTTTAGCACTGGGAAACAGTTTTTAAAAGATAAATAGTGTGTTTTATATACAACTATATAGATCAGGCCAAAATGAGGGACAAATGAGGAGGAATAAGGGACAGAGGGACTTTGTTCCAAATCAGGGACAGTCCCTCGAAATCAGGGACAGTTGGAAGCTATGCTTAGGGGTCTAATTTGGGAAATGTGGAAGTTAGCATTACATATGAAAAAAAGCGTCAATGGTAACCACTGATCTGTTCAGAACTAGAAAAAAGGGAAAGGTGCACGTGGGCAGGGCAAGATACAAAACAGTACAAAGCAGCAGCGGCTCATCCATTAGGGGCGCCCGGGCACCGCCCCCTCTCTCCATGCAACCCCCTATATGACTAATGGATAGATTCATGCATAGCATGAATCTATCAACGGACGCCGCTTCCACCCCCTATTCAGGTGCCCGGCCCCTTTTAGGACGCCGGGTGCCTGAATTACAGTGGTGGGGGTGTTTTTTTGAAGCACCTGATTAGTGCCATAGGCTCTAATCAGCTTAAATATATGTGGGATTGTGGCGCAGAGCATTGCGCCATGAGACCATCCAGGTTTTACAACAGTGAATGAATATTCGCTGTTGTAACACTGATCCTCAATCCGGCCAATCAGAAGCGGGTGTGAGACACGTTTTCTGATTGGCCAAAAAGAGAAGACTCCCGACTGGCCTCCGAGGAGGGAGGAAATGGAAGGCAGAACAGTTGCCCGTAAGCACCGCATAGATGGGGTAAGTGCACCAGTCCGTCCCACCAACCGACCGATGGGGGATTGGTACTGTTTGCCGCACCCCCAAAGAAAATGACCACCGGCCGCCACTGGTATAAAGGGTGTCGCAAATATATTTTCAAACTAG
The DNA here is from genome assembly GCF_042186555.1 of Aquarana catesbeiana. Taxonomy (NCBI): domain Eukaryota; kingdom Metazoa; phylum Chordata; class Amphibia; order Anura; family Ranidae; genus Aquarana; species Aquarana catesbeiana. The sequence goes on from NC_133328.1 coordinate 458,849,937, forward strand.
CTATCCTGAAGGCAGTCCTTTCCTCCTTTAAGCCTGGTACACCCAGGTAGTTTTTTTTATTCAACACAGCGGGCTGAATGAAAAAACTGAGGAGTTTGCAAGGAGCTCGCTGTAAAAACTATGCGATGTTCATACAGCGATCTTCCTATTGAGCTACTATGTTCTGACAGGGGGACTGTGGACTGACACCCCCCCCCCCGCCAGAACACACCATTGGCTGCAATTGCTAATTAGATGCCAATCGGCTGCTGGTTTTGCAGCATGCCCATTCAACGGAAGCTGGACGTTAGGCCAGCTTCTCAGCTTCTGTTGGACAGGCTGCTGTACACACTGGCCAAATGTCCGGCCCATGTGTACCAGTCTTTAAAGGTCTTTGCTTCTATAGGTGCTCCACTTACTGATCTCACCAAAGGGGCAAGTGTAATGAAAAGGTAGAGGTTCCCGAGAGCTGAAGGCAGTATTGTGTAAGGGACCAGTGTTAACCACCGCCAACTTCAGACAAGAATTTCTTGTACAGATGCCCCTGATGTTGGCCTGAGAGCAGTCTTGTCCAAATATATTAATGGGGAGGGTCAGCCGGAAACTAACCCCTGAAGAGAGGAACTTACTTAATAGTAAAAAGGGGGTGTCTAGTCATAAAGTGGGCACTAGAGTCATTGTGGTATTACATTGTGGTATTACCTTTGAGCAGGCAGTTGCAATTGATTACAGACCATTCTCCACTACAGTGGATGGCTCAGAACAAAGGGTATAATGCAAGGGTCACAAGATGGTTTCTGGCTCTGCAATTTTTTTTATGTAGAAATGTGCATATATGTACAAATTTTATGCAGAATAATGGTCAGGGACCCTGCAAGGGAATGCTGATGGACTGTCAAGCGTCCGCATTATGTTTGCAAAATATGCTCCTTAGGCACATGTCCAGGGAGCGTATATGAGACACTGGTGGCTGGCAGGATTACGGATAGCTCCTATGAGTTACAGTAACTAGGTTTCCCTTATACACATAGTGAAGGGCTGCAGGCTTTATGACTGATGTGAGGAAAACAAACAGTTTTTTAGAATCTTGACAAGTGGTGTGGGTCCTGGAGCCCAAAGGCTTTGTAAAGCTTTGGTTGGAATAAAGCCTCCATTCCTAGGTCCATATCTTACCTTGACGCCAGGTCTCATTGTTAGTCTCAGCTGTCGACAGGCCTTACATATGTGTGCGGACTGATGTCTCTCTCTCTCTCTCTTGCTGGAAGCCTGCTGCTGGGTGAAACAGCTGACTACTGACAGAACACTAAAAAGGTACAAGCAACCTGTTAGTCATGAAGTGACATGAGTATAGAGGCTCAGATGAGCCAAAGTTTGGCTGGTTTTATGTTATGTAATTAAAACCCACCTGCACTAAAACTGTTTGTTTGCTGGCTAAGACCCCTTTCACACTGGGGCTAAAAATACCGCCTGCAAACCGCCCCTAAACAGCCTCCGCTGTTTGTTCAGTGTGAAAGCCCGAGGGCTTTCACACTGAAGCGGTGCGCAGGCAGGACGGTGAAAAAAGTCCTGCAAACTGCTTTTTTGGAGCGGTGAAGGAGCGGTGTATTCACCGCTCCTTCACCGCTCCTGCCCATTGAAATCAATGGGACAGCGCGGCTATACCGCAGCAATACCGCGGCTATAGCCGCGCTGTACGAGGGATTTTAACCCTTTTTCGGCCGCCAGCGGGGGTTAAAACCGCACCGCTAGCGGCCGAATACCGCTGCAAGAACGACGGTACAGCAGCGCTAAAAATAGCGCTGTTGTACCGCCGACGCCACCACTGCCCCAGTGTGAAAGGGGCCTTACTGAATAAAAATGCAACAAACCTGCTTGGACTATTGCTGGGTGTCCCTGTCTCGGGTAGGATTTGTAACTTTGTACGAGTCAACTTTGTAACTTCGTACAAGTCAACTTTGTAACTTTGTACAGGTCAACAGCTCAGCACAAACACCATTCAGTGAATGCTTTGCAACCTCTGAATACATGCAAAGCGTTCTCTGATTGGGCAAGGTGGAGAGCGTGACATCACCACCCTTCCCTGTGAAACCACAGAGCGCTTGCATTCATTCAGAAGATGTAAAGCACTCTCTAGATGAGGCCCAAGCTGAGTGGGAAACCTCCTGTGTTCAGAATGGAGCAGGGCAGCCACTCGGCGTGGGACCCAGAAGAAAGTGGTAATCATTGGAGTACCTTTGTCTACTTCAGTGAATTCCAGCCTCTAGGGGCATCAGCCAGGTATGGTACATGTATAGTAGCATTGATCCAGGCTGGACTAATGTAACTATGTAGACTATAGCCATGCTTGGAATTATTCTTTAAATCAATTATGTGATATTCTTATTAAAACGTTGGTTATTTTTTTAACATTTATTAGCTAAATAGGAAAGGTAAATAAGGAATTTAAAAGGACAAGATGACATCTGACTGGCTGTTATGACAAATGTGGGGTGAACTAATTATATAACTAGATAATTGATACTTTGCTATGTTTAGAGCATGAAATGGACCTGTAGCTGGCATTGTGAAAACAGGAAGAGACTTTTTTTTAGTGCACATTAAAGGGATCATGGATGTTTAATAAGATAACAGTGCCTGGAAAAAGGCAATAACATACTGCCAATGACGCAAACAAATCCATATAAGGATCGTGTTAAGAACTCAAAGGATGCAAAAAAAAACCTGATTACTATTTGCAGGCATCGCCACAGATGTACCATTTATACATCTATGTTACCTTACTGCTTTTAATGCTCTGTATTTTTTGTATGTGTTTTCCAAATATGAAATACGCATAATAGTTTATTACTGCTGTCATAGCATACACCTCTAATACATGTGGCTACCAATCAGTACTGGAGCATGTATAGAAAGAGGTCATCTTTCATCATGTTGATAGATTAACTCTGAGCTTCTCTAAGTCTCTCTAAAAAGCATCCTTCTAGTTAGAAATATAGGTGTCCAGTAAAAGGTTAGCTTCATTATAACATGACATGAACTGCCACTGTGTTCAACTGCCAATGTGATCTATACTTCTCCAACGATGATGTCCAATGACATCATTGATGGGGTACATTTTGTCCCACTTAATTACTATCACTGAAACAAACAATGGGGCATTATTTTTTCCCGCTAACTTCAAGACCATTTCTACTCCCACTGGGCACAGTCTGGCCCTCCTAAAGTCTGAAGGACAGTAAACTGGCCCTCCCTTTAGAAAGTTTAGAGACTCCTGATCTAGAGGAAACAAATTCAAGTGTGAGTTAAAATAATTAATATTATCTCAGAATACCAAAACTGATAAAATCTGTTTCTGCAAATGCATTATTGGCACAAAAAGACAATGTGGTCAGCTATCCCTCAACACAAAATGCATAATAAGTGGAATAAATAGATAGAACACCATATATAAAACCTGTGCCAAAATTGGGCAAGGGTTTGGAGAACTTTACATATTGTAAATGTTTTCAATTACTTTTTTTTATACAGTGCACATTTTAGTTTATTTGTTCTTTATCTAGTATTTCACATATCCCTATATATTCTACTTTTCTAGGGCCCCATCGCTACATGTGTACAAGAGAGGCTTAATGGTTGACCTAATTTTCATTAGAACAGAGCTCCCCTGTATGCGGGTAGATACAGAATAATTACACAAAGTACTTGATCATATACTAGAAAATGTTTTCAGCTGTTGATAAATTAAATTAACTCCATGCGATGAATTATATGTACACATGCATATTGAGCTACCTAAGCATCCTACTAGTTTGAGAAGAAGATTTCCATGGGTTCTTCCCAGTAAAGGGTTAGTTTCATTATAAAATTACATGAAGCATGACCTAGTAACCAGTAAGAACCCTCCCCCTGCTATTCCCTGTTTCTACACAGTACTTGATGAGAAATGGATAAGGGACCGTCACTGTGGGGATTTATCCTACCGTTAGTCCATTTATCTCTGACACTGTGCCCATTATAATTCAAGCCTACTCCAGCTAATGGGGAATTTAAAACAGCCCCCTGGAAAGGAATGACGCAAAACATTGCACAACAGGAAAGAATAGATGCTTTCAATGGGAATTTTCTCATCGGTTAAGGCTTACACTAGTAACATAATGATTAACACTTATATAGTAAAACTAGACAATGCAGCAAGCAAGACTCTGCACAAGAGTTATTCAGAAACACAAGGCGGCCTAAAGAGAGCCTGTCCGAAAAACACAGCAAACTAACACTAACATTTTTCACTTACAGCTTTCAAAATTTGTTAAACATCCCCAAACCATACATTTTCCGAAAGCATAGGACCAGTGGAATAAAAATAAAGTGTTACTAATTTTTTAGGCTTTGTGTGATTTGCGCAAATATTTATCAAATGGAAATTTTCACAAAAAATACACTAAATATTAGCAGAAGCAAACACAGCAAAGCGTCCAAAAAAATAATAAATATTTGTAAATTTTACATTGTGCCTTTTTACAAAATGTTGAAAATCAAAAGTATGCATAACTGTACATAAGCAAAATGACTCAAAATATCTGGAGGTTTTAATTTTTTACTTACAGTTTTTAGATCTTTTTAGGACCCCCCCCCCCCCAAGCCATACTGTACATTTTCTGAAAACACATGCTACTTATTTTTTAGGTCCCACAAAGGTTATCCTATTAAGGCCTGGTTGCGGTTTGCATATTCCAGGTGCAGTTTGCATTTTTCAATACATGTTTTTGATCCATTGAAGTCTATGGAACCAAAAACACAACCTGCTGGTCCCTGGCCCTTTCCAATAAAATGCACAGAAGTGAACGTGACCCATAGGAAACCATGTTAAATGGACTGTAGTGTGTTTCTGCAAAACTGAAAGTGCACTAAAAAATGCATAGATGTGAACCAGGCCTAAATGTTTATCAAGTCACTATTTTAGCTAAAAATACACTAAAATCATTATTAGTGGACACAAATACAACATAACTTACAAAATCCCTGCCAAATTCCTACTAAAAGTAGAAAGGATTGTACAAAAAAGTATGCCCCCAAGGCACATGCGCGGCAACGTCCAAGATGGCCACTTAGCCCGGGGAGCTCTGCGCCACTCCAGCCCTATAACCCACACCGCAGCCGTCTGAGCCCTCCACCACCGCCTGATGTCCACAGGATCTGCCCAGAGGAACCTGTCCCAGGAATTAGACTCAGCAGTGGTGCGGTCCGGCCATTCCAAAATGGCATCCACATCCTCACGAGGCACTTTCTGTGCTGAAGAATCTATTGCAGACCAGGCCCACGCCTATCCCCCCTGCCTCCCATCAATAGGCAGCCACAGTGAGCACCCCACAGCAAGTGGCCCCCTCACATGCATCCACTGAATCCCTGTTAGATAGAGGACTGGGAGGACTTGCCCAAACGCCATTACACGAGCTGCTGAGCAGCCAGGACCCATGGGAACAAGAGATCAGGGACACCTCTCTCACCCCCTCAGACTTCCCCTCCATGATAGCAGCATTTTCCAAAATGCTAACCAGGGGCCTGTCACATAACTGTGGCCCAGATCACAGCCTCTATCCATGCTGATCTGCAGCAAATACGCACAACAATAGAAGTGATTGAACAGAAAACTGACCAAGCAGCCTCGAGAATCAACCAGAATACCGCCAGAATCCAGGATCTCCAGGACCAACTAGAAGTGGCTACTTCCAAAATGGATGACCTCGAAAACAGATCGAGATGCTACAACTTTAGAATCAGGGGCCTACCAGCATCTGTTAAGAGCGTTCACCCGGCGGTTCAAGGATTCATCAAAAATCGAATACACGACATACCGGCTCACTGCCTGAAACTGGAAAGAGCCCGCAGAGCACTACAATCCATATGCTCTGATGGCCTCCCAAAAGACATCATAGTGAAATTGCACTTCTACGCGGTCAAAGGGGAAGTGATGAAGCTATCCCACTTGGCAGAGAAGCTGGCGATCATGGGTCACCAGATCCAAATCTTCGCAGACCTCTCGCCATATATGGTACAAAAGCGGCGAGCGCTGAAACCGTTGCTTCAAGTCCTGGCACACAAAGATATCACTTACAGATGGGCATTCCCGCAGCACCTGAACTGTTCGTACCGCAACAAACCATACAACTTTTCCTCATTTCCTGAAGGTGAACGACTTCTCCTACATCTATGGCTGATCACCCAGGAACTGCCTTCACCTCCTACCAGTAGAGGAGCACCATCATTAAAACGCCCATCACCAACAAGTCCGCTGTCTCACGTGTGGCAGAAACAACACCCTAAACGATCACGGGGGTCCTTCCCTCCACGAGGTCGTCCACCATATCCCAAACCATCTTCAGTCTCCTGATTCCCTTTGGAACTGTGCATTGCGACCAACCTACCGTCATTAGACTGACGTTCCGTTTACCCCAATTACACCTTGAGATTGGTCCCAAGTTCCACAAGGGAGGATTGTTCCTTGGGACCGGCTCCTCCCGCAACCCCCCGGTTCCGCGTGTTTCCTGTTTTTTTTTTCCCTAAAAGTTAACTGCGTCTTCCGAATGCTTTTTTAAATCTTTTTTCTAGTTGTTTTTACATTTGTGGCCCTGGCTATACACCGGTATCGCAACATTCCTATGGATCTCTAGAACTGACAGAGCCTAAGGGTCACAATGGCTCACTTGAGAAGGCTCCCCCAACTAGGACGTGTTCTGCCTCCCCAGGCAAGCTGCCATACGGTCTCAGACGACTTCACACTCAGCTCTTTGTAAGGAAACTTACCACTCACACTTGAATAACATGCGTAGAGGATAGACTACTACGCCTTGGATTGATCTAGAGTTGGCCCAAAGTGTACTCCCTTCTCCCTAGCCTGTTGAGACCTAGGGTCCTGCCGAGGTAGACACCCCCTGGGAGGGGAGCAAGGAAACGGACGTGGCTCATTATCGGGCTGGGACCATAGGCTCTGTTACTCCACAGTGTGAACCCATAGGTGTGGAGTAATTACCCTAAAGGACCCGGCACAGTATGACCCTGACCAAATCTATCACACCAGAATCAATCTCCTCCGAGGGCCCGGTCAACCAGCTCAGTTCAGAACATAGTAGTTATAAAGGATTAGCTGAATAAATTGTTCTTGGATGGTTGATAGTACTAAAGACAGGTTAACCAAATATATTGTCTTCATCAAATACATGTTACATGCCAAATGTTAGTGGGAGCTCCTGGCCCCCCATCGGACCTCTACAGTTTATGACAAATGTAATTACTGTTATTCCTCTTGTATGTTTCAAATAAAAAATATTGAATATAATAAGACAAAGCCGCGCTACTAGTGTTTAAAAAACCAAAAACAATAATTTAGCAGCCAGCATCAACAGTCTAGTGAACTGTGTAACAAGGTGATAACAAAAATATATAAATGCAGCGCTAATATGTAAAGTGTAAGAATCCACAACATCCCACAGGGACTGGTGACAACTTATAAATCTGATGAGAAAAACTATATTGTGAATCATATAGCAATACTGCCAATGTGTACACAAACAAGATATATTGTTTACAATATCCGTGAAGAAAAAACAACAAAAAATTGTCTGTGATAAAGCTTTGTGCTTCTGACACCACATGAATTTGATATACTTATTTTTTTATGTGATCACTCTTTGCACCCACCTTGCCGGTGGATTGCATGTTTTAAGTCTTGGCTTTTTTTAATACATTTTCCTATTGGATTCATGCACTATGGAGAGCCCCTCTTTTTCTTTTCATTTTTTTCTCATGCTTTGATACGCCAAGCTCTGGAGCCTGTCTATTCCATCCAGCTGACTACTTCATTCGAGGGCAAGCACGCTTGCTTGCTGGAGGTCCTATCAAGTCCCCCCACCGTTTTGGATGAAGTCATTGAGGTACACCTCCAGCACCTCTTTCTACCAAACACCTGCCTTATTGAATGATCCAAACGCCTGATTGACCCACCGCCGTATGGTGAGTGTGTCCACCCCTTCTGGTAAGCGTACCTAATATTTCTAGCTTCCCACCTGCATGTTGGTATTTATCACAGGAAGAAGCCTGCTTTGCCACATCTTTTGGGTTGAAAAGGCATCACTTTCACAATTTTTTTATTTTCATGGGACTATATTGCACCTATTGAGGAATATTCTCCTATCACGGACAGTTTTTTGTTGTTTTTTCTTCACGGATATTGTAAACAATATATCTTGTTTAATAAAAAAAATGAAACAGAAAAAAATAAAATAAAAAGTATGCCCCAAGGAGAAATGTGTCTACCCACATTGGGATGCACAGATGTTCTGAGCATTCCTGTGCAGGCAGTCCCATTGATGTCAATTAGGACGCAGTGGCTGCACTGAAACAGTTGCTACTCCAAATCTGACAGGTGCACAGCCCCGAACGAAAAACACAGAGTTCAGGGACATGCACCTGCACTCACATGAATGTCACATTGGGAGCAGCAGCTGTGTTGATACACCTGCTGCATCCCAATCGACATCAATGAGATTGCCTGCAAGGGGATGCACAGAATACCTGTGCATCCCTGTGTGGGAAAACATGGCCTCATAGGGGCATATGCTGTAGTATGCCCTGTGTGAACAAGGATTTGCATTTTTTTTTTACAATTTTATTTATATTTTTTTTTACAATTTTTTTTTTTACAGTCTCGTTGGGGGCCTTAGTGAGATATCAGGGGTATAAACACACCCCTGATGTCTCTTTTTTGAGACCGAGAAAGGGACTGAGGACATAGAGTCCTCAGTCCTTTCTTTTCAGCCTCAGCTGCACTGAACTCTTAGGAGCTGGCTAGTGACTCATAAGGCCCCTTTCACATGAGTGGACCCATTTTTCAGGTGGACCTGATTGGATCCTTCATTCTCCTCTATGGAGCAGTGGGTGTACACCTGCCAACATCCAATCCAAACTGCTAAAAACAGATAGATGGGGTTTGTCTAGCGAATCAAATCAGATGACAGTTGGGTGTAAACGGACAGGCGGTCCACTCTCCATAAGTGGAAATGGACTAGCCATCCTTCTGGACTCCTAGCCCACCCTGTGTGGAAGGGGCCTAAGGCTTGATTCAAACGAATTCGTTTTTTTATACTTTTTGCATTTGCAGAAATGCAGGGAATTTTTTTAACATCGGTTCCTATGGAACACGTTCATGCATTTTTGTGCCTCTGTGTTTTTGGAAAGGGTCGGGAACTTTCTTTCCTGCAAAATGCAGCGTTTTGCATGCAATAGACTTCAATGGACCCGCATCCAAAACTCAAGTACTGCATTTTTACAGCGATTTTCGTTGTGTCTTTTTTTTTTTACATTCACTGTATATAGCTGGTTGCTAAGGAGTGGGTCAGGCTGGTATGGATTTTGGGGGGGACCCCATGCCATTTAATAAAAAAAAAATTGGTGTGGGGGTGTCCCCTCCAAATCTATACCAGACCTGTTTTTTTGTGAATTTTTTTAGCCTGCAATTTTTGCTTTTACATTCAGCTGTCAGTGGGGAAGCCCGCTGACAGCTGAAGACTCATCCATTGCTAAGGATGTGGCGGCCGGCTTCCCGACCCACTCCAACCAGCTATATTCAGTGAATGTAAAAAAAATAAAAAAGATACAAAATGCAAATTGTGGCAAAATCGCGGTAAAAACACAGTTACAAAAATGCTGAAAGCACAGCAAAAAGCATGACAGAAACGCTCAAAAGCAACATGCATAGATGTGAATCAAGCCTAAGATTTATTTATTTTTTCTTTAGAGTGTGACTGCACTGGCTGATTTTTATCCGCTTTTTTATATGAATGGGGCCTAAAACTTTCTAAATAAAGCACAGTAAATGTGTCAGCTTCCAGTTTTTTTGTAAAAACTTAACTGAACAAGCTGAACTTAGAAGCTGATTGGCTACCATACACAGCTGCACCAGATTTTGCACGCTCCAGTTTTAGTAAATCAACCCCACTGTGTGGTTGCGGATCCCTGTTCTCCAGTAAATAATTCAGGGATATACAGATATCTCACCGCACCTTCATTCTGTCTATACCATTACCATTAACTTGCACTGTGAACAGTAATAACCACACTTGCAATGGCACCATCACCGGAACTGAATCATGAATAATAGAGAGTGCTATGCAGTAATTGTAAGAATGGCTTCCTGCAATAACTGAAAGAAAAGACATTCAAAGTACAATAAGTGTTGCAGTGCAAATGTAGACAAGAGGAGTCATGGAACTTTACTATTAAAGTGATTGTAAAGCTTCGATTATTTAAAAAAAAACAAAAAAGTCACACTTACCTCCACTGTTCAGCTTGTATTGCACAGAGTGGCCCAGATCCTGGTCTTCTGGGGTCCCTCGGTGGCTCTCGCGGCTCCTCCCCACATCAGATAACCCCCAGGACAGTGATGGCAAACCCTGGAACCCCAGATGTTTTGCAACTACATTTCCCATGATGCTCATGCACTCTATTGTCTAGTTGAGCATCATGGGAAATGTAGTTCCAAAACATCTAGGGTGCCAAGGTTCGCCATCACTGCCCTAGGAGAAGCGAACTCCCGGGGGGTTACCTTGCAGGCGCGCTCCCAAGTCCAGCATTTGCGTCCATAGCCGCTGAATGTATGACTTGGCCCCGGCGTCCGATTGACAGCAGTGGGAGCCAATGGCTGCGCTGCTATCAATCTATCTAATCGAGAGCCGAGAACCCCGGGCAGAGGGACAGCGCATCCCCGCAGGGTGAAGTTCCAGGGCTCAGGTATGATGTCTTAGTCTATCGGCAGATGGTATTAGAAAAAACAAGGCACACAGGGGTCTGGAGAGTGCAAAATCTGGTGCAGCTGTGCATGGCAGCCAATCAGCTTCTAACTTGTTCAATTAAGCTTTGACAAAAAAAAAAAACTGGAAGTTGATTGGTTTCTATGAAGAGCTGCCCTAGATTTTGCACTCTCCAGTTTTAGGAAATCAACCCCATAAGAAGTAAATGTAAAAGCGTCACGTAAATGAAAAAATGTAACGAGATAACTGCTTGTGTTGCCAAAAGCAACAATGCCATCAGCTTAATCTAGGTTATAATAGCCAGGCGAGATTCCTCTGTCCACGCTGTTTAACGCCGCTATACACTGTTATGTCTAGACTTATTCTTTCACTACAGTACTATAGGTTTTCATTCCTAAAATGCTCTCTTTCAGGTCCTGCTGCTTATCAACGCAAACGTCTCTTTACATGAAAATGACAATAACATAACTCTAAATTACCCATTTCAATCCCTGTATTGGAATAGCAATACAATATTCATTCAAGCCCAACCCCCATAACACTTTTTTTTGTAACAGATTGGAACCTTTGTTGAGGTCTGTAATTGCTTCTCACCATGTGTCTCGATGACACCCCTGTGACATCAAGACAATGATGGAGAACAGAGGTCCCCGGCAAAGGAAAGCACAGACTGAAATAACTCATCAAGGATGTAACCTTTCCCTGATGTACTAAAAATGTACTTTTGTTGCAGAAATGTACCATCATTTCTACTGTTCTGCATAGCTCCCAACTGTCAATGATTTCAAGGGTCTGTCCCTGATTTGGAACAAAGTCTCTCTTTTCTTTCTCATTTGTCCCTCATTTTGATCTGATCTATATAGCTGTATATAAAATGCACTATTTATCTTTCAACAAGTGTTTCCCAGTGCTAAACCTTTCATCCAATTTCTAAATTGCTGCATTTGTACATTTCAAAAGCCAGAATAAGGCTGGGTTCACACCTATGCGAATTGGATGTTTGATCCAGCTCTCTATGGAGCCAGTTCACACATCTCCGGAGCAGCTCCGGTGCGATTTGCACAGGAGCCCTGTGCGTCTTTTGGTCCGTTTCCGGTCCGAATTCAGCCCAAAATTCGGGCTGAAACGGTAAATGGAGACGGACTCCTGCTGTGAGCCGCTGCATTCTCAAGTGTGAACCCAGCCTAAAGTAATAATAGTGGTAAAAAAAATGGAAAATTTATATCAAATACTTACCGTAATTTTCCTTTCCTGATGGACTCCATGGCAGCCTACGTATGGGTTAATCCCGCCTCTCATACCTCATAGGACCCCACTCCCATGAATCTTTGCTTCTAGCCATAGACCGTGTTCCGTAACATAGCCTACTCCAGCAAATGGGAGGGAACTCCTGCTGCCATGGAGTCCATCAGGAAAGGAAAATTACGGTAAGTATTTGATATAAATTTTCCATTTTCCTGACAGACTCCATGGCAGCCTACGTATGGGAAATGACTAGCCATACACTCCCGGGTGGGAAATTGCTGGTTCAAAGAAAAAAGGTTTATTTGGCACCGTCAACAGACAAGACATGCAAACCAAAATTAACCGAAGACAAAGAAGCCGGTTCTACACAATAGTGTGTCATAAAAGTGTTGATCGACGACCAAGAGGCCGCCTTGCAGATTATTTCCGGGGATACATGACGGGAAGCTGCCCATGACGTAGAAACGCTCCTAGTAGAATGAGCGGTCACCGCTTCTGGAGGAGCCAGACCCTTGGCTGCATAAGCCCCTTGTATAGCCTGAACGATCCAAGCTGCAATGACTCTGGAGGAAGCACGCAAACCCTTGTTCTTTCCTTGAAAATAAACAAACAAATGATCGGATCTTCGGAAAGAGGCAGTGACTTCAAGGTATTGCCTTAAAACTTCTCCCACATCCAAAGGGTGAATGCTAGAGTCCTCAGTTGTCCGGAAAATTGGAAGAACAATCTCCTGATTCTCATGAAAAAACGATGTTACCTTAGGATTTGATCCGAGCATAGGAATCAGGACCACCCGGTCAGGGAAGAAGGTAAGGAATGGTTCTTTACACCTTAGGGAACTGATTTCGGAGACCCTTTTGGCTGATGTTATAGCCACTAGGAATACAGCTTTAAGAGAGAGATCTTTAATAGCTGCTTGATCCACACGTATTTCCTTTTCCGAAAAGAAATTTAGGACAAGGGGAAGATCCCACTTGGAAAACCTCGGCTTTCTTTGAGGCCTGAGTCTTATCGCTCCTCTGAAGAATTGCCTTGTAAGGGGATGTCTGGCCCAGGATATACCTGTGAAGGCAGAGATTGCGGAAACCTGAACCCGTAGAGAACTTACTGATAAGGATAGATCCAGGCCTGTCTGTAAGAAACCAAGAATATCCTGAATCCTTGGGTCAGTACAGGAACCATCAGTGGTGGAAATGTAATCCGCAAATTTCGACCAAATTCTTTGGTAAACTCTATTGGTACCTGGTCTTCTGGCATTCAGTAGAGTCGAAATAGCCGCACTTGGACATCCTAGGGCTTCCAACTTTCCCCTCTCAAGAACCAAGCCGTCAGATGGAGCTGGGACGGACATGGGTGAAGAGATGTTCCTTGTAATAGGAGATCTGATCTGGCTGGGAGAGGAATTGGATTCCGGTAGCTGAGTTGTAGTAAGAGGGGGAACCATGGTCTGTTGGGCCAATATGGAACAACTGCCACTATTTCGACCTCCTCCCACCTGAGCCTCGATAGGAAGCGAAGAATGACCGGAACTGGTGGAAAGGCATAAGCCCTGTGGAATCTCCACTGGTCCGTCAGAGCATACACTCCGAAAGCCTGGGGACAACGACATCTCGTGTAGTACTTCTCCATTTTGTGGTTGCAAGGAGACGCAAACAAGTCCACTTCTGGTGACACTCCCAGAGACAGGATCCAATTGAAAACTTCCGTGTGGAGAGACCACTCGTTGTTGTCCAGGACAAACCTCGAGAGGAAGTCCGCCTGGACATTTTGAACTCCTGGAAGATAGACAGCTGTCAGATTTGATAGGTTCGTCTGAGCCAAACACATGATAGGACTCACTTCCTTCAGTAGGGAGAGACTGCATGTGCCCCCTTGTCTCTTGATATAAGACACCGCTGTCGTGTTGTCTAGCCTCAGGAGGACTGAGGCCCCTGATGTTAAGTGGAGAAAGGCTCGTAGCGCACAGAGGGCAGCTCGGAGTTCCAGGACATTTGAAACTACGCCCCGGGATGGGAAATCCCACTGACCCTGGGCTATCTCCGTCAGACAGAGAGCGCCCCAGCCTCTGCTGCTGGCATCCGTTGTCACCGTGATCCAGGAAACGGGTGCTATGGAATGGCAATTGAGGAGATTCCTCCGCTGCAGCCACCAGTGGAGACTCTCCCGCATGGACGGGGTTATCCGAACCAGATGGTCTCGAGAACCCGGATCCCACTGTTGTAGAAAACCCTTCTGAAAAGGGCGCATCCTCCATTGAGCCCATTTCACCATGGGGGCTGTTGCTACCATGGTGCCGATTATCCTGAGACACTGAGAAGCTCTGAGCAGGGGAGATGACATTGCCAGGTGAATTCTGTCCCGAATCAAAGGGATTTTCTCCAGAGGCAGAGAGATGGTACTCTTCAACGTGTTGAACTGGGCTCCGAGGAATATCAGAGACTGTGTCGGATCTAGATGACTTTTTTCCCTGTTCAACATCCAACCGAACTCTGTCAGAGTAGAAATGACCTGATCTCGGTGTGACACTAGTTGATCCCTGTCCTGCGAAAGCAAGAGTAGGTCGTCCAGGTAGTGGTGTAAACGGATACCCTTGACTCTGATCAATGCCACGACAGCCAGTAAGAGCTTCGAAAACACTCGAGGCGATGTTGTAAGCCTGAATGGGAGACATGTAAATTGGAGGTGTCTCTGACCCACTGCAAAACGTAGGTACTTCTGGAAGTCTCTCGTAATCGGTACGTGAAAGTAGGCATCTTTCAGGTCTATGGAGACTAGCCAATCGCCTGGCTGTATTATCTGACGAATTGTTAGCAGTGTCTCCATCTTGAATTTTTCCTTCTTGATGAAGGAGTTCAGGTATGTCAGGTCGATGACTGGCCTCCAGGAACCACTCTTTTTGAGGACCATGAAAAGGGGGGAATACACCCCTTGAAATTTCTCTTCCGAGGGCACCGGGACGGCAGCCCCTTGAGCTATCAGAGAATCCGTGTACGACAGAAGAATTTGTTTCTTTTCTTCCTGGTGAGGAAGGACTGTGGGAACAAACCGGTGTAAAGGTGGATTGCAGAACACCCACGAATGGCCTGATGAGACTGTTTTGACCGTCCAGTAGTCCCTGATCGAGGCTGCCCAGACGTGCTGAAAAAGGAGTAACCGAGCCCCAACTTGCTCCGCCTGGACAGGCTTCATATCAAAAGGACTTAGAAGCCTCCCGTCCACCAGAAGAGGATGTCTTTGAGGACTTCTGGCCAGAGGGTTGATTTCTCTTCCAGTTTCTCCTGAAATCACGGCCCGGTCTATAGCGGCGGGCATCTCTAGCGCGTTCTTGGTCTTGCCTGGGTTGGGGTCTCCTCTGACCCAAAAGGCGACGATCCTGGGGAAAGAACCCTGACTTACCCCCCGTAGCACGGGTAATGGCGGAATCAAGTTTGTTCCCAAAGAGGGAGGAACCCTCAAAGGGAATTCTACACCAAGCCTGTTTAGAGGCAGGATCCGCAACCCACGGGCGCAGCCACAAAGCGCGCTTGGCTGTGACTGAGGAAAGCATGACCCGTGCCACTAGGCGGATAATATCCAGGGATGCTTCCCCTAAGAAGACTGACGCCAGTTTTAGTTCATGGATTGGTGAACTCTTGACCAAATCTTCGGACACACTCGCTAATGCCGCATCCACATCATCCGACCAGGACTCCATAGCTTTCGACAGAGCTGCGAGAGCCAAGGCTGGTTTACAAGCCATACCTGCCGTAATATAGATGCGTTTAAGATCAGTGTCGATCTTCCTTTCCAGACCATCCTTAAATGAAACGGTATCCTCTAGAGGGAGGGTGACATGCCTCACCAACCTCATCAAAGCAGCATCAATGAGCGGAGCTGACTCCAGATGCTTTACCTCTTCACTCTTAAACGGATACATCTTGGCCACTTTGGAGATTAGTGAGTTCTTCCTCTCAACTTTACTCCACTCATCTGAAATGATTTCGCCAAGCTCTCCCAAGAAGGGAAAATTCGGTTGATCCTTTTTGAGATGTTTAAAGTATTTCCTCTGTTTAGAGGGTGCTTCAACTGGCTCTTCCCATCTCAATGCGTCTTTAACCGCCTTGACCAACCGTGGCACCAGGGAGAAATCAAAACCCGCACCAGGATCATTCAGATCAGTCTCGCCTTCCGAGGATCCGCTTAAGGAGGGACTGCGTCTAGAGGGACCAGGAGCCCCAAGGTCGACTCCGCCAGGAGCTAGCACTGGAGCAGAAGGAGAGATAGCTGAACGATTGGGATCCGTTCTGATCAGGGATTCCTGAACCACTCTTCGGACCATAGCTTCCACCTGCTGGTCTCCAGCTCCTCTTTCTTTTGCGGCTCGGGCATAACATAGCTCACAGAGGGATTTACCTTCTGGGACCTGAGCTTTACATCCCCAGCAAGCCCTTTTATCAGAGCGGTTAGAATGGCGGTGGGAGTGACGCCCAGATGTAGACTTGGGCTCTTCACTATGGCGCCTAGAAGCTGATCGAGAACGCCTTGAACTTGATGACTGTTTTTGATGATGCGATCTGGAACGATCGGTATCTTCACGTGCTGAGGGTCTATGATCAGACCTAGGAGGGCTGTGGAAAAATAAAAGGAAATAAACAGGATCCAGAAAGAAACAAACCCAAAACAATCAAGCAGAAGGAATAAACAATTCCTACCTGCAGCGCAAGGGTTGGCCACTGGGGGGCGGTGACACGTCCATAGCAGAAAACCAGGTATCTGAAATGAACAATTCCTTGTCAAACACAGGGATCAGAGAGAGAGAGAGGCTTGGACAGCCAGCAGCGAAGTTTCCTACCTTGCCAGGGAATAAGCACTGCACCGGGAAGCCGCCGTTTTCACCTGCAGACAACCCAAGTAATAGCTGTATTCTGACAGCTATTTAAACTTGGCGCTGCCGATGACGTCACCGCGCCCCCCAGCGTCGACAAGCGGGGCTCGCGCGCATGCGCGACCGCCGCCATTTTCCCGCAACTGCGCATGCACGAACCAAGCCAATCACTTTCAGACGAGGCTCGCAATGTGCAGGGACCCGGAAGACGCGGCGGAGTGGGACGCAGATGCGTTTCAGCCGCCATAGAGGCCAAAAAGAGAGATACAGGAACGAACAATACACACAAAAACAGCTGCCATATATGGAATGAAACAATGAAATATACGATACCACCGCACGATCCTGGTCCAGTCTGATTTGGGGACGATCCTCCACTGCATGGCCGGGCTTCAATAAGGGGGGGGCCTCCTGCTAATAGCAAGGACGTTTGGCCCAGTTGCCGCTTGCCTGCCAATGGCAAGGCTAGTAAGCTCTTCATGGCATCGCAAAGCTGCCCGTATCCACCCTGCTAATAGCTGGGACTGCTGGACTCCAGAACCGCCATCAGAACCACCGTGCAACCAGAACCGGACCGCAGAAAACTTCATAAGATAAGATACACCTTGGTCCTAGGAGGAGGACAAAAAAGGAACACGGTCTATGGCTAGAAGCAAAGATTTATGGGAGTGGGGTCCTATGAGGTATGAGAGGCGGGATTAACCCATACGTAGGCTGCCATGGAGTCTGTCAGGAAAAAAGCACTTGAGGGTTTAACTAATCTTTTTTTTGGTATAATTCTCATTTAAGCGGGAGTGGTTGGGGGTGTGTCCTATGCCTACATACTTTTGCTAATAGGTGTCCCTCATTTCCATCTCAAAAAGTTGGCAGGGATGCCTCTGGTTCATTATCAATGGAAGAGGAATTTGGAAGAAATTTCCCCAATGGGGACTTAAGCAGGCCATAGACAAGTTAAAAACTGAATTTTTGGTCATTCGCTTTTTGCGTCTTTAGTGTGCCAGCTGGGACACGCACATTTTTATGCTGCAATGGAAAGTGCCTTATACAACATGCTGAATTTTGTTTAGAAAAACAAAACAAATGATGGCACAATCGTATGCGCCATTTGTCGTTTTTCGATTGACAGAATGTTCCGCTTTTAACTCGTCTATGGCCGGCCTTAGCCTCCTTTCACATGGACGCCTCCATCCAGTCTCTGGGGATCCATTGAATGACATACTGCATATGTCCATTCTGATTCCATCCATGTGTTCCTTTTGATGGAGGAAAAACTGACCCATGTAATCCCTATGTGCTATCAGAAATGGATGTGTGTTTTATATCTTTTTACAGCCTCGTTCGGACAGATGTACTACATCATACCACAGGTGATCTGAGCATCCCCATGCAGGCAGTCCCATTCATGCACAGATACAGCTACTGCTCCCAATTTGACAGCCGTGCGAGTGTGCATGCACGTCCCAGAAAAAACAGTGTCGGCATGCGGGGCTGTACACCAACACGGCTGTCAAACTAGGAGCAGCAGAGTTTGTGCAGATTCCAATTGACATGAATGGGACTGCCTGCAGAGGGATGCACAGGCATACTCTCTAATGCGCCAGTGTAAATGAAGCCTACATCTGCTCAGTTCTGCAAAAGCAAACCTGGATGCAAACTTGTTGTGTTCAGTCCATTACACCTGATCGAACCAGGATCAAAACGGACGCACATCCATTTATATAGATGGGATAAATAGCAGTTCGTTTTTTGATCTGTCTAATCCCAGACTGATGGAGCACCTGTGTGAAAGGGAACATAGTCAGTGATAAAAAAAAAAAAAAATTGACAAAGTCCCCACACTATACAAAAAGCAAGGAATCTTGTCTGGAGTTGAGCTCCAAAGTCAAACCTGGGCAAATCCTAAAAAACTAGGTGCACATTTTTATTTTTTTATGAACATAAAGGCAAGACCTGGCTCCTATACATATCCCACTGCCTTTTAGATTTACCTTGCTGCCTGCTGAAGTCCATTTAAATCTGCACAGTTCTACCATCAAAAAAAAAAAAAGCACATCAATCACAAGTACATAATGTATAAAACTAATGGCCAGAGACTAGTCAATAGACATGGTAAACATTTAAAAAAAATACCTATAAACTCAGAAATATTTTGTGTTATTAATGAAAAAAAAAAGACATAAACTCAACAGAAATGAAACATACAATGTAAATCACTGGTAATTAAAAAGATGGACTTGATGCATGACATTTGTCAGCTGTAGTGAACTATGGTGTTTGATCTAGTTTTCTTGTTCTTTTTTTTGACATGTACAAAGGATCCCATCTTTAGACGAGTCTGTACCACCATCTGCTCCAGTACTGCTAACCTTGATCAAAGATAGAATCACGTGTATATTACAAATACATGTGGCTCCCCTCATTACATGAGAGCTCCAAGTACGAGATGAAATGTGGAAAGCCAGATCTCATTCAGAGAAGTATGCCACAGAAGCTTCATTTAAAGGAAAAGTACTTAGATGGAGCCATTGCGGACCTCCTTCTGAAAATGGCTATCTCTAGAGCCAATAACCCAGAGCAAGTTTGCAGCCAGTGTAGTCACAACCACTGATTTGAATACTTCCACTACAGCCACACGTAATGTATCACTCGCCATACAAGTCAATGGCTGTACATGACCATACAGGTGTAAACACTGATGCTTCTTTGCATCGGCGTTTACCTGAAACACATTACATATCATACACTCATTCCGAAAAATTGCCAAGAGTTTTATCCTGGTGCATTTTCAACCATCTGTGTGATTGGGGCCTTAGGGCTCATGTCTATGGGCATAATTAAAATACTCCTAATAACAGTGGATCTTGCTGGCAGAAACACCCAGCATAAAACAGCATGTAAACTACTTGTGTTTATGTGTGATTAGATGCATACACATCTGTACAGTGTTTAGAAGCATATAATTCTCAATCAACTCCCTTCAGTGCCACTAAAATACATTTATACATACAGTGCCTTGAAAAAGTATTCACACCCCTTGAAATTTTCCACATTTTGTCATGTTACAACCAAAAACGTAAATGTATTTTATTGGGATTTTATGTGATAGACCAGCCATCGCTAAATGGCGGACAGAGCAATGCTCAGTGTACAGCGCCACATCCCCGCTGCTCAGCTCAGCAGTCATTGGTTGCTGGGGCCATGGGCGCCCTGCAAACAATGACATCACGTGCGCGCCCTGCCCCCCCGCGCAGCTTTCTATCTCGCAGCTCCCAGCCGAAGTCGCGAGGCAAGCCACCCCCTGCTGAGAGGTAAGCCGTGACATCACGTGCAGGCCCCCGCCCCCTGCTCTTGTTATCGAGTGAAAGTCGGGAGCCGTGAGGTATTATGTGCTATGCGGGCCCCTTCAGCAAAACTCCCGGCGCAGATATGTGGGGTGTTTACAGGGGCACTCTGATGGGCACATTTTCTTATAAGGGGCACACTGATGGGCACATTTAATGTAAGGTTCACTCTGATGGGCACAACAAAATGTGTCCATCAGAGTGCCCCTTAACAATAAATATACCCATCAGTGTGCCCCTTAACATTAAATAAGGGACATTCTGATGGGCATATTTAATGTTAAGGGGCACACTGATGGGCATATTTAATGTAAAGGGGCACTCTGATGGTCATATTTAATGTAAAGGGGCACTCTGATGGTCATATTTAATGTTAAAGGGCACTCTTAAGAGCAATAAAGTACAATTATTGCAACAAGCACAACAACTACAGTATATAAGAAATAAATATGTTTAGTCTCATATAAAAAAAACACAGGGCTAGAGATTTCAGAGACCATTGTTTTTAGTTCCATCTCTGCTACAATTCATTATGGGACCCAAAGGGAATATCTGGACATAAATGTCCACTAGGTGTAGCATACTGTATGAAGTCTTTACTGGGGTGTTTATAATTCCAGGGATAGCAGAGAGAAGAGATTGTCCTACTTTCTACTCTCTGCTACATCATCTGTTTTCTCCAGCATCACACAAGTACATCTCTGCTAATGGTAGAGAATACTGTATGTAAAAACTTTTTTGTTCCCTTTTGATCTGCTAAATATACAATGGTAAGTGATATGTTATTTTGTAATATCTGTTCTATAAGCGCAGAAAACCCCCCAGGGCCGGATTTTCCATTAGGCACTGTAGACATGTGCCTACAGGCACCCTTCCTAGAGGGGCACCCGTCTGTATGAGTTTTTTGTTTCATTTTTTTTAACCCTTTTACAGAAAGGTCCGTATGTCGTAGCTCAGCTCTGCTTGCCTATTTTCGGGCCCGGGATCAACATGACGGTTGCCAGGGAGGGAGAACAGCGAACACACATCTGCTCTCCTCCCCTTCTTGCTGTTACTCAGAAAGTGACATGTATGA
Organism: Aquarana catesbeiana; assembly: GCF_042186555.1. NCBI lineage: Eukaryota > Metazoa > Chordata > Amphibia > Anura > Ranidae > Aquarana > Aquarana catesbeiana. Next base: position 458,871,243 of record NC_133328.1, read on the forward strand.
CATCCCTTCTAGGTCACCCTGTCACTTTCCCCAGCTAGCATAGCTGGGAAGGGATGTATTGCAATGTGATCTGCATTGCAATACATTCAGTGGAGCCCAGAGGAGACACCCTGCATAGCTTGTTAAAGAGAACCTGTCACCTAAAAATCATCACATAAGGGACTTTTTTTCCATTATTTTATAAAAAGAACAGTGTAAAAATAAAAAATAAAAGGTAAAATAAATAAGGAAAAAAAAAAATTTTAAACGTGCCCTGTCCCGCCGAGCTCGCGTGCAGCACTGAGCGCACATGTGAGTAGCGCCCGCATATGAAAAAGGCATTCAAACCACACATGTGAGGTATCACCGCGATCGGTAGAGCGAGAGCAGTAATTCTAGTGCTAGACCTCCTCTGTAACTCAAAACATGCAACCTGTAGAATTTTTTAAACGTCGCCTATGGAGATTTTTAAGGGTAAAAGTTTGTTGCCATTCCACGAGCGCGCGCAATTTCGAAGCAAGACATGTTGGGTATCAATTTACTCGGCATAACATTATCTTTCACAATATATAAAAAAAATTGAGCTAACTTTACTGTTGTCTTATTTTTTAATTAAAAAAAGTGTATTTTTCCCAAAAAAAAGTGCGCTTATAAGACCGCTGCACAAATATGGTGTGACAGAAAGTATTGCAGCGACTGCCATTTTATTTTCTAGGGTGTTAGAAATATATATATATATATATATATATAAAGTTTGGGGGTTCTAAGTAATTTTCTTGCAAAAAAAAACTGTTTTTAACTTGTAAACACCAAATCTCAGAAAGAGGCTCGGTCCTTAATGGTTAAATCCTGGTAAAAAAGGTTTTACACTATTGTGGCGTTTGTCTCTCATTTGGGTAGATGACCTGATGTCACGGTTGGAGTAAAAGAAACCAGAGGTTTTCCCTGGTGGTGGCTTGAAGTTTCTGTTGAGTGGACCTCTTTACAGACGTGGAGTTTTCCAGATATACAAAACGTTCTTTGGTAAGGGTACATCCTATTTTTTTGGTGGTGGTCAAACAAGGTCGAGGAAGTTGGTGACACAACATTCAAACTTTCACTACTGTGTCACGTTTGTGACTCTTGGACTCACTTGTTTATATTATTTATTTACTGTTTATTTCATTTAAGCGCAATATACTCACCTATTTAATTTTTGTGATAATATCTCACTTGATTGTTGCAGCTGCAATTTTTGTTTTTGTTTATCATAAGCGCAGTTTATTTTAGATTTTTTTAACGAGGAGGTTCACTCTAGAAAAAAAAATTAAAAAGTCAGCTTCTGACTTTTAATAAAAGGACACTTATCTGTCAAAAGATGCTGTCCTCACCTGGGCTAGTTCTTTACTAGCCTTCGGGTTCTGGCATCATAACTGTGGGCAATTGGCTGTGCTGCTTGTGGCTTCATAGTCAAGTTCCTACTGCCCATGCGCAAGCCGCTGCACTTTAAGGGTCTCTCAGTCTTCTGGGACCTGTGATGTGTCCCAGAAGACAGCGGGGAGGGAGGGGGAGAGAAGAAACTGCAGGGAGAGCAGCAATGGATTCTGGGACATGCAGTTCCCACACAAAATGGCCCCATAGACTGGTATACAGAGAGAAATACAAATCCCAGCAGGCTTTGCTGACAGGAAAGTAAAAGACTCCATTTTGTGTCCTGAGGTAAAGCTCAGTCAGCGATGAGGGAGTAAAGAGATCTTACCTGAGGGAGAGGTGCTGCCTCTCAAATGATCTCCCAGTGCGATTCAAGCCTCCACCGCAAGTTGGGAGGTCCAGCCTGAGAGAGGGGGATCCCAGGTGAATATTGAGGTGCATCTCCACCAACGGTGAACTGTTCCAGTGTGGGGGGACCGGTTGGGTCACCATGAAAGCCTGCCTGTTCCAGGATGTTCGCTTGGGCCCTGATCGCAGGATTTGGTGAGAGGGCATTTTTGCCCATCTGCAGGGAACAGAGACACTGCACTACAGAAAGAGTTATCTGAACGATGTATACAGAAATTGTTGCTGGTAGTCATCTTGCTGACACTTGTAGTACTACAGGGATAAAGGATAAGGCCACCCATTTCTGGGACATTGCATACAGACACCATTGTCCTCTCACCTTGAACCTCGAACAAAATCCTGTCTGTTTCACTTGATAATTGGGCCAGTTATATTGTTTGCCATGCTACCCAGGAGTTAAAGTGTACCAACTAAAGTGGCTAGCTGAAGACACCAAAACATATCTTTTCTTCAAAAAGGACAGAAGCTGTTAGGGCCATACGGATCCGCACACACATATTCAGGGCTCTGCATATACATTGGGTGTGTGGGACAGTTTATTCTATTAAGTTAAAACCTTGTTTGTTGACTTGAATGAGTGTGTAAAGTTGGGTCTGTGGAGTCAGGGGAAAGAAGAGAGAGGCCTGACACAAAGAGAGTCATTCCTCTGCTCTCCTCCTGCCTGGACCCATAGAGCCAATCTGAGTAAAGGTGACCAATCGAATTTGAAGTGCCATTTTGTGTTTTATTTACCATTAAAGTGTACCTCTGCTCTTGGGGACATTCTCAGGTTTGGAATCCCCTGAAAGCAGTTTGATCTAGGATTGAGAGCTTTATTGCTCTTAAATCTCAGTTATTGATCTCTAGTTGATTACTTGACTATATACTGTTACTGTTTGTTATTCTTCCACAGAAATATTGCAGTAAAGACAATTTCTGTGTTTTATTATAACGTATGTGTTTCTTATTGCTCATTGCACTTACACTACTGCCAGGTGTGCCAGAGGGGGCTGAGGCTATTTATTATTAGGCCTCATGCACACTGGACGTTAAAATACTGTTATAAAAATGCCAGCAGCTTTGCAGTGAGTTTTTCAAAGTTTTTGCAATAGTTTTTATTAGCGTTTTGTTTTGTTTTTTTTAATGGCTCAAAAATATCGAAAAATGCTGGTGAGCTGCGTTTTTGAGCGTTTATCGGCATTTATCAGCGTTTTTTGACGTTAGAGCGTTTTTACAGCTAAAAAACTCCTCTCAGAACCCACTAGTTTTGTTTTTTTTGTTTTTTTAAGCCAAAAAACGCCCCAGCCAAAAACTGCTGATAACAGCCTATGTGTGCATGGACACATAGGATAACATGATGGGGAGTTTATTGACTGTCGAAAAAAATGTCTGAAGCCAAAAACAGCTGCTGTAAAAACATCCAATGCGCATGAGGCCTTAGTGTCGGTTCACACTACAACGCCTTGGGATCTGACTTGTCAGCCCTCAAATCACCCCAAGTCGCTTGACATTAGGAACTACATTATAGTTAATGAGAGCTGTCTTAATGTACACTACTGAAGTCGCTCCAACTTCAGAAAAGGTTCCTGTACTACTTCAAGGCGACTTCTAGGCAACTTGTACCCATAGATTTCAATGGAAGTTGCCTCCAAGTCGGATCCTCATCTATAGTGAAGCAATTTTACAGGAAAAAGAAAAGGATTTACCCAGGAAGAGAACAGGAACAACAATTATGTCACAAAAACTGATTAGCTCTGATTGGCCACAGGCAAAGTCGCCTGTCCTGGGGGCGACTTGAAGTCGTGTTGTAAGTTGCTTAAAGTGGCGATGAAGTCGCACTGCAAGTCGCCTTGTAAGTTGGGTTGCCTCTGTGCGAACCGACGCTTAGGGTTGAGAGGCAGCGTAACGGACTGAACAAACTTAAGCAGCTCCTTCAGGGGTATCGTAACACATGTGTTTTGGTTTGGCACAATTTTTAAAATGTGTCAGGCACCTTTTGCTTTTTTGCTTGTTTCTTCTGCACAGGGCAGCCTATTGTAATTAAGTGGCTGCCCTAAATGAGTCGCAAGAACGTGCAGAAACGCACAAAAAAAATGCATGCTCAGTCACACCACTGCGGCGTGAATGGAGCCAAAGTGTAAACAGATTACCTATACTGTGAAGAAGATTCTGAACACAACCAACCAACAGATACCTCAAGAGCCTGAGCACACAAAAAATAAAAGTGCCTGTGATGTACAGTATTTACAAACTGTTCCCTTCCATAAAGGACTAATAAATAATGCTATTAAGCCTCCTGTATGTTTGATGAACTGAAAATCACACCATGGGAGGCCTTCCATATTCCTGATTGCAGCTTTGCCCTCATTAGGGACCATCGTGCTTTTATAGCATTCCTCCATTTATATTCTATTACAGACAAACCATTGAGCCATCTGAGGTAGCACTTACACACAGCAATGATCTCATTACTACTGACGATGTGAAGAGAGTTCAGCAGACGCGACAAGCCTCAAGTGATTGTACATCCTACCCAGAAACTCCTGCGGTCACGTCTGCTCTGGAGACAGCTCTCCGGGACCTATCGGTCCATGGTCTGCAGTGCACACATTGAGATGCCACAGATGAACAGCTCTGGAGCCTGACGCTTCTCTCACTACTCAGCATGTTTGCAGTTGTCATTGATGCTGCTTTATGTAATCGACCTGCAGGAGCACGCCACAGATGCTGCATATCCAAACCATATAATTATATAATAGAGACATGCCTTGAAAAATATATATTGTGTAAGTTTTCTATCTAAAGATATTTTTTTATCTTCTCACGACAAAGCATTAGATATAAAATATATGTCCTGCAATTTAAATTACGTAAATAATTTCAATAATAGAACCCCATGCATTAGGAGCATTAGGGAAAAGAAAAAATGTTCAAAAGCCCCTTTAGGAGTAACTCCACCTTTGTTGAGAAAAAAATCATTGCCCTCTGGGTGATCTCTGTACACTGCAGGGATTTTGTTGCAGATTTCTATCTTTTGTTGTTCTGAAGAAATAGCTGTTTGTTTGTGGAATGTGAATGGGAGAGATTTTATCGTTATCAATCAGCCGTTGCACATGCAGGGTTCTAATGAGTAAAGTGGCAGGATCTGCATCCCTTTAGGCATGATTTTTCCTTTGGGAGTATCTTATCAAAATGACATTTTTGTGGCAGGGGGTGCCCAAAATCTGACTTGTATCTTAGTGCAGACTTCTGGGAAAATCAGTGAGCCAATCACACAAGCAAGAAATTACATTTCTGGGGGTGTTCTGTACACCATCTGTATACAGAACGCATCCAGGTTGTATTTTACAGAAAATTACAGTGGCTGCAGATTGAAAAGAAAAATACATTTTTAAGAACACTCAATTACACTATGACGTATGTGGAATTTGTATATGCTATATCATTTAATTTGCTATTTTTTACCCACTAAAGTGGAGTTACTCCTTAAGCAAAGAAAACACAGGAGCTGAAGGCAAATCTACATGACTGATATACTCAATTCTACAACATCAGGAGCCCTTGGTTAGGTTGGCCATACATGGTTCGTATCCAAGATTTGAACCATTAATGGGCAGACCAAATGTACCAAGTTGATCGATTGATCAACTTGGGTACAACCAGCCCGCAAAATTCTCTTGCGATTATCACTAGTGGCTGCTAAAATCGCTAGCGATAATCACTGTCTTCTCCCAGAGGGGACGGCTTCCCCCACGCCCCCCTACCGGGAGAAGACAATGGCCTGGCAGGAGGGATTCCTGCATCAACACTGTCTGTGTTGACTTGGGAATTGAGCAAATTTCTTTCTTGCAACCCGTAGTTGCAGGAAAGAAATTTGCGCTATGTATGGCCAGCCTTACATTTTTGTACCATAACACAATTTTGGTAGTTGTTAGCCCCATAAATATAACCCTGTAACCCATTCATGGAGAGATAGTGCTCCTCAGTTGGTTGTCCCATCATCTCTTTTTCTCCCCCCTTCACTTGCCCTCTCTTCCTTCTATCTGCTTTTTTCTTCCTTTTAAACTGGCCATCGATGGTTAAAAGCGCCTTGTATCCACCAGGGTACCGGTGGAGCACAGTATGCACACAAGTACTTCCACTAAGGTGCAGCTGGGGCACAGTAAAAGCAGGCAGCTAATCTGTGGTTTTTCCACCTATGGCTGCCCACTTGAGCTAGTAGATGCAGTGTCTCAGGGCTGTACACATACTGCAGGCACTATGCTTTGTTTCACGGCTGCAGCAAGAATTAAACAGCATGCCCCATTCGCAGCCAAACGCGACCCATTAAACTGAATAAGACAGTGCATATCACCCACAATGCATATGGTTGAGGTGCAATGTGTCAGCATTTTCAGGGTTAAAACAGGCAGCAAGGAGGCGACATATTGCCTCCTCACCATCTGTTAAATGCCTCTGAAAAGAGGTCCACCACGGATCCCTTTTCAGAGGGGCAGCTAGTGCTTCAGCTCATATGAGCAAGCCTTAAGAGTAAATTCATAATGGATACATTTGTAGGAGAGACTGTTCTGTTGAAAAACAACAGATTTACTGGCTGGATCACCAATGTAACCATCCTATCTAAGAATTGGTAAGCTGCAATATAATAAATGTTTCCTTTTTGCGTTTAATACCGCTTTAATTACTAAGTGCACTCCACAACTACTATTTTTTTTCTGTGTACATTCATAGGTCCTGTGTGTATAAAGGTCATCATCCACACAGGCCCCTGGGTCTGTACAACAATGAATTTAGGCTTATTTCCCCACCTGGGAGCGACAGGTGCTGTGTAAAGCCACCCAAAAAAATCCAAGGCTGTATGCAGGTATACGTCTGTACTTGCATAAACATGTGCATGTGTATGGAAGTATGTCCCGGGATGTAGACAGTCTGCACCCAGGGTTTTTCTCATATATCTACCTATAAACTTTTCTCCCAGATTGACATGAGCCTGTAACCTTTCACCCCTCTAAAACACTCAAAAACAAAATAAAAGCTTTAAGTGCCATTCACACTTGTGCAACTTCAAAGTCGTGCGATTTTGAGTGTGACTTTAGAGTGAGACTTTGATGTGACTTTCATGTGACTTTTACACTCTGGCACACAAGTCACAAGAAAGTCACATCAAAGTAGTGCAGGGACCTTTTTACAGGTGCTGTGACATTAAGCAGCATAGATTTGTGTCCAAAGTCACATGACAAGTCGTCGAAGTGTGAATTGAGCCAGTCCACTGAATCCTATCCCAAAAAACATGTTTTGGGAGTTTAATAGATCCACATCCTATAGCTAGTAATTGAAGGTTTAGGGTGGACAAGAAGTGATGAAGAACAAGCCTAAAAGTGAATATTATCTATGGTATAGGGAACATCTAGAGAAGGTAATTGCCCATAAGCAGTACTCTGAAGAATCAACATTTTGTCTTTGATTCCTTCCAAAAAACAGCAGTGCTCTTCCTGTGCCTTTAGCCTCATAGCTGTATATCTGCAGTGTTAGATCTAAGGCACTGTTGCCTCTGATTGCTAGCATCATCATCATGTCACCACCGTGCTGCTCGCTGTTCTCCTTTCTGGAGACAAAATGTACCTGAGCATCTACAGACAAGCATCTCCCTGCTTCTTCTTCGTTTATTCTGTTATTCTCTGCTTTCATGGCTACTGCTTGATTATTTCTCCATCGGTCACTGTACCACCAGTCATAAGGAAGACAGATCTGACATGAGGCAGCAAAGCCCTGCTCCTATATCAATATTACTGTCTTCACATGAGACACATTGTAGAACAAGACATGGTAAGTCAGTAATGAGGAAAAGAATATCTTCAGGGAGACCGCAGGCTATACTAATGACCAATACTTTGCTACCAAAGCTTTCAAAGTTCAGGTCTTCTTTAAGAACATCTCTGTATGTTCTGATTAGACATGTGCAGAAAGAAAAAAATAGTTTAGTTTCAGATGGTTTTTTTAACCAATAGCTGCCAAATCACGTACCTGGTACATCATTTGACTTTAAGTGGCTACAGTGGGGTGATACCTGCACCCTGGTACCATTTTTTAGAGCCGAGGTCTGCTTTCTTGTAATGGCAACCGGAGTGGCTAACTCCCCCCCTCCCTACCGCCACCTTCTGCGGTCGGCCGGAAACCCATAAAAAGCGGCAATCAGGTTTGATCGGGTCTCCGCTATGGTAACCCAAATCGATGACATGACGTTACTTCCGGTTTACCTGGCTGTCATCTGCTGCATTTTTTGAAAATGGAAAGTATTCAAAAACATCCATCTTGGCATTTTAAATGCTTTCTTTTTAAGTGCAAAGGAGGGATTTGAGGTCTGATTGACCCCAGATCCCTCCATAAAGAGTACCTGTCACATGCCTATTGCTGTCACAAGGATGTTTACATTCCTTGTGACAGTAATAAAAGTGATAAAAAAAATAACAAACACAAATTAAAGGTACAGTGTTAAAAAAAAAAAAACAATTTATAATAATATATATTTTTTTTAAAGTGCCCCCATCCCCCCATGCTAGCGTGCAAAGACGAACGCTTGCGTCGGTCCCGCACTCAGGCAAACAGCTATCGTCCCACACATGTGAGGTATGGCCATGAACATCAGATCATGGGCAGTAATTCTAGCACCAGACCTCCTCTGTAGATATAAAGTGGCAACCTGTAAGGCCTCTTGCACACTGCAGCTTGAAAAAGCTCAGTACAGCTTATTTTTTTACTGAGCTAAAATACAGCCCATTAATTGTAATGTGCCTATACAAACAGGCACGTAAACAAGCACCATGTATTCTTCATTAAAAAAAAAAAAAAAAATAGAAAAATCTGTATATTTGGTCAGTAATTTACGCCTCATGCACGTGCGCAAATTTGCGCGTAAAATTCACACAGATTTGTCCACTGACATTGTCAACGAGAGAACAAGCATCCGCACATGCACGGGATTGTGTGCAAATTTGCACACGAATTTCACGAAAGGCATATGCACGAAAATACATACAAAAAAAAGTCTGCAAAAGTAGATGCTCAAACTGGAGTATCGTGTGCAAGAGGTCTAAAGGCTTTTAAAGCATCGCCTATGGATAGTTAAATTTACGCAATTTGTTGCCGCTGCGTGCTATTTTAAAGCATAACATGTTTGGTATCTATTTACTCTGCATGACATCATCTTTTATATTTTACAAAAAATTGGGTTATGTATTGTGTTTTCTTGCATTAAAATTTTAAAAAGTGCATTTTCTAGAAAAAAATAAAAATAAAATTATTTTCACATGTATACAAAAAGTGCCAAAAAATGCCTGGTCTTCAAGTGGTTAAATTAACATTTTCACAACATAAAAGCCTTTATTATGGGCTTAACAGAATATGTTACATGAAATTAAAGGCAAGTTATCATCATTATCACATATAAAAATTGTGGAACTACGCGAGTATCAACATGTGCTGGACCCCAAAAAACCTTGATGCTATTCATGTAATACTGCTAAATTCTTCTATAGGCAATTGTGGCGACAACTTTATGTGATGTATAAAAGCATGTTATACTTTCACTTGTGCACACCATCCACTGCCACCAGAATAGGGTTGAGGGGGCATCAATCGACTTGGGTACAACCAGCATTTCAATCGATTATTGCCAGTGGCTATAGCTGCTAGCAATAATCACTGTGTTCTCCCAATAGGGAGGGCTACCCCCGCTGGGAGAGCACAACAGCTCCGCGGGAGGGATTCCCCCATCAACACTGACTGTGTTGACGGGGGAATTGAGCGATTTTCTTTCCTGCAACCCGAGGTTGTAGAGAGGAAAATCGCACCATCTATGGATTAAAACTTTTATTAAAGGATTGAAAGTAACATAAAAAAAATGAAGCACCCTAGGTAATATGGCATATACAGTATGTTGATCTGGATACAAATAATGCTTAAATTATTAATTCACCACAAAAATTGACCATTTGATTTTTGATACAAGTTTATTCAGAATATGTGAAGTGTTCTAAACTATAAAAGAAATATCTTCAACATTTTGCTGTCTCTGTGTACAGTACTGTGCAAAAGTTTTAGGCAGGTGTGAAGAAAGTAAAGTAAAGAATGCTTTCAAAAATATATATTTTACTTGTTTATTTATATCAGTTTCAAAAATGCAAAGTGAGTAAACAGAAGAAAAATCTAAGAGCCCTTGCACACTGGGGCGGGGGCGGCGTTGGCGGTAAAACGCCGCTATTATTAGCGGCGTTTTACCGTCGGTATTCGGCCGCTAGCGGGGCGGTTTTACCCCCCGCTAGTGGCCGAGAAAGGGTTAAATACCACTGCCTCAAAACAACATCAATTCTTTTAGGTACACAAATACACAGTGGGGTTGATTTACTAAAACTGGAGAACGCAAAATCTGGTGCATGGTAGCCGATCAGATTTTGTACGCTCCAGTTTTAGTAAATCAACCTCAGTCTTTGAAGGAAATCAGCAATAGCCAGCAATATATTTACATTTCAAATTAGTTTTTTTCAAATTCATTTTTGAATTCGATTAGAATTCAAATTCGATTTGATTTTGGACGGAATTTTGTTTTGTTGTTGCGGTTTCATTTATACGAGTTACTATCGTAATTCTGAAGTTTGGATACATCCGAATAGCAAATATGTTGCCTGAATTTCGATTCAGGACGAAACAAACTGCACATGTCTAGTTCTGATGTTACGTTTGTGTTTTGTTCATATATAGACCGTTGGGAACAGTCCATCGCTAGATCGTGGGAGGGGCGTCGTTTGCCACTGTAGCAGCGGATTGGGTGAGTATAAGCTTTCTGCATAGGAATTTTTTTTTTTGCACGGAGCTATGCTTTAAGTTATTAAAGATGCAAGCTTTCAGGATAGCCGAGATCCTTTTTTTCAGAATTTATACAATAAAGGTATAAAGCCAGAAGAAAGGATCTAAGTTATCCTTAGCTTGCATCTTTAATAACTTTTGTTAGACAATAAAAGGTATTTCTGCATGAATGTACAATACTCTACTACTGTTCTGTTTAGTAAGTGCAAGAAAATACCTGTTAATTTTGCTAGGAATCTTGTCAACTGATAAGTGCCTGTGTACATGGACAGGCTATAGAAATCAGGAGAGGTCTGTGTACTGTGATCCATCAGTAATTAAATAGGCAGAGCTGACACCACATGCTTGGCAATTCAGAGATGTGTTGTCATGATAAAGAGGAAGCTAGGAGCTAGTAACACTGGATGGATAACAGAAATGATAAATTGTTGTTTGTTGGACCTAGTTCTTTTTTTCCACTTTACAAGATGAAGAATAACCAAAAAAAAATCAGACGGATCACCGTAGACACCAGATCTTTCCAAATTGCGGCCTTTTGCTTGCTTTTATCTGGACCTTGGGGCACTATTTTATTTACAGATACCAACAATGGTGCATAATCTCCCCCACTGACACCAATGTAGGGGCGTGATTCCTTGAAATGACACCAACGATGGGGCACAATTTCTCCCAATGACACCAACAATGGGGCCCAATAAGACCAATGATGGGATACAATTCCTCCCAATGACACCAACAATGAGGTACAATTCCTCCCACTGACACCAACGATAGGGCACGTTTCCTCCCAGTCTATATATCCAGTTCTTAGGCCGGTCATACACGGTGCAAATTTCCCGTGGTTGCAGGAAGAAAAATCACACAATCCCCACCCCCCATAAACACAGACAGTGCTAACAGAGGAATCAGCAGAAGTCATCCCCGCCGGGAAAAGACAGTGATTATCGCCAGCAGCTATAAAAGCTATATAACAGGAAGCGAAATCCAGCAGGCTGGTTGTACCCAAGTTGATAATCAACTTGGTCCTCTCAGCCTGCCCATTAACGGTTCAAATCTCGGTCGGTTCCTGCTGAACTGGCCGAGATTCGAACTGTGTATAGCTGGCCTTACATCTGTAGAAGGACTATGTAAAGAGTCACCCCTCCCTTTGTGTAAAAGGTAACTCTGTTAACCCTGGTGGAAAATCCCTAAGCGAGGCACCGGAGACATTTAAAGTCTTTATGTCTCAGTAATTCACCACAAGCAGGTTATGTAAGATCTTTCATTAACGAAAGAGGATAAGATGAACAACAGAAAACATCAGACGTTCCAGGACTAGTTCATCTCTGATCTGATTAACCTTCTACTGAACTGACTTGGAATTTAGAGCCAATAAATGGGGACTCAAATGAATGAAATCCATACTTCCTACATTTGCCACATCTGTTTCTTTGATTTCCACATACATACTATAGGTATTAAAGTGCATGTAAACCTAAAATCTATATTTCAAGAGAATACTAAGTCGTTGCCTAGCATTCAATGTTGTCAACCCATAAGTTACTTCCCTTCAGTTAGCCACCGCGCTGCCCATCAGGCAGACCTAACAAGCAGCCCATAGAAGGAGGCGGCACAGCAGGCTGGCAATGCTGCTGCTAATTTGCAAGGCAGAGGCTTAGCACTGACAGCATGCAATAGGAAATGCTGCTATCAGCGGGAAAGAAACTTTACATCAGATTAAAGAAGCTGCACTATCCAAAAATTGGCTTTATCCTTTTCCCCTGGGGGCAAAGTGTATTTAGTACCTTATCCCATTTCAATTTGGGGAGTGGATCCAGAGCTATTATGGTCGACAGCGCCCCCCTCCTACCATTGCTGTCCAACCATATTGTATAGTGTGTGTCGATTGACAGCACTGTGCTCTGCCAGCAGGTTTGAGAGCGCCATCATTCAGCACAGGGAGGAAACAATATTCTCATTGATTGTGCTGTGATCTGATAAAGAATCAGTTTTACATATAGTATTTACTACTGGAAAGTTTACAAGCAGCCAGGTCTGCAGGGCTGTGCGATCCATCTGCCAGATCACCAATCTCTGCCAGCGCTGACTATCCATTTACTAATATAAGCGTGGGGAAGGTTTACTGGCAGCCAGGTCTGCAGGGCTGTGCGATCCATCTGCCGGATCACTGAGCTCTGCCAGCCTAACTATCCATTTACTAACATAAGCATGGGGAAGGTTTACTAGCAGCCAGGTCTACAGGGCCATGTGATGTTTTGGGGACTGTGGAAAAAAGGGAAGATAAGAGAAGACAAGGATCAAACAGCCTTTTTACACAATGCAGAGGATTAACCCCTTAGGTCCCACAGTGAGTATAACATACATGCTTTACTGCATATGCAGACTGATTTTACGGTTGTAGGTTTAGTAACACTTTAACCACTCCCCCCCCCACCATATGCAGAATGATGGCCAGAAAGTGGTTCAGTTATCCTGACTGGGCATCATATGACGTCCAGCCTGATAACAGGCCAGCACGCTCCCGCGGGGGCACGCAGCTTGGCGACCACGTGATCAGCTGTGTCCAATCACAGCTGCTCACAGTGTAAATAGGAAGAGCCGTTTATCGGCTTTTCCTCCACTCCCACTGATAGATAGTAGAGGAGAGACAATTGGCTGCTCTCCTGACGTCGCAGCCCCCCCAAGGATGCCCACCTAGGACCACCAGAGATGCCCAATAATGGTCACCAGGGATGCCCACGCATGGCCACCAGGGATGCCCACCCAGGACCACCAGGTATGCCAATCAATGCCCAATAGGGATGGCACTCAGTGCCCATCAGTGATGCCTGCCAGTGCCAATTGATCAGTGCTACCTAACAGTGCCATCTATCAGTGTCTATCAGTGTCCACCAGTGCCACCTATGAGTGCCCAACAGTGCCGCCTATCAGTGCTGCATATCAGTGCTGCATATAAGTGCCTCATCAGTGCCAATCAGTACTGCCTCATCAGTGCCCGTCAGTGCAGCCTCATCAGTGCCCATCAGTGAAGGAGAAAACGTACTTATTTACTAAAGTTTTTTAACAGAAACAAAGAAAAACGTTTTTGTTTTCAAAATTTCTGATATTTTTTTATTTGTAATGCAAAAAATAAAAACCCCAGTGGTGATTAAATACCACAAAAGAAAGCTCTATTTGTGGGAAAAAAATTTAGTTTGGGTACAGTGTTGCATGACCACGCAATTGTCGTTCAAAATGCGACGGCACTGTAAGCTAAAAATTGGTCTGGGCAGGAAGGGGGAAAGTGCCCTGTATTGAGATGGTTAACCACTTAAGGACCGAGCCTCTTTCTGAGATTTGGTGTTTACACGATAATAACAGTTTTTTTTTGCTCAAATTTTGAGTATAGCCTCATGTAATAGAAAATAACAATTGTTTATAAAAACGTACCATCATCCAAATTAATATGCAAAAACAGAAAAGAGTGGGAACAAGGGGACAGTGGCTGATGTTGGCCCAGCAATATTCCCACCCCGGAAAAGACTGGACTATATCGGTACAGATAGACAACAATAAAAAATTAATAATTAAAAGGTTTATTACAAAGAAGAAAAATACATGTTGTACTTGTTACAATTGCAAAAACAGAGGCTCGGGAATGCCCCAGGGGCATCTGTAGTTACAGGGTATAGAATGGTCTGGTTCTCGACTAGTTTCGCGGTATTACCGCTTCCTCAGGAGGACCAATCTATGGGATAGATAATAGGAATAATACAAACATAATACATACAAACATTGTAATGCAGCATGTAAAAACCAACATAACCTAAGAGGTAAATACAGAAATGGCTTACCCTATATTTAGGTGAATGTGTGCGGCACCCAGCTGCCCAAACAAAACTCCCCCGCGCCTAAACCTTTTAATTATTAATTTTTATTGTTGTCTATCTGTACCGATATAGTCCAGTCTTTTCCGGGGTGGGAATATTGCTGGGCCAACATCAGCCACTGTCCCCTTGTTCCCACTCTTTTCAGCTTTTTTTTGCTATAAAATTACTTAGAACCCCCAAACATTTTTTTTTTTTTTCTAACACCCTAGAGAATAAAATGGCGGTCGTTGCAATACTTTCTGTCACACCGTATTTGCGCATCAGTCTTACAAGCGCACTTTTTTGGGAAGAAATACGCTTTTTGTAATTAAAAAATAAGACAATAGTAAATTTAGCCCCAAAAAAATTCTATGGGTTGCATTTTTTGAGTTACAGAGGAGGTCTAGGGTTAGAATTATTGCTCTCACTCTAACGATTGTGGTTTGAACACCGTTTTCATATGCAGGCGCTGCTCATGTATGCATTCGCTTCTGCACGCAAGCTCGACAGGACGGGGTGCGTTTAACCCCCCTGGCGGTATTCCCGAGTCTGGCTCGGGGTGGATTTACAATACCAAAAGTGGTATCCCCGAGCCAGACTCGGGATCGCATCGCAGGATCCATGTAGAGGATACTTACCTTGTCCCCTGGATCCTGCGATGTCTCCCCGCTGTGATCTGCGAGCCGCCATGTCTCGCTCGATTCACAGTGCCGAGCTCCGTTCCCTGCGAGCGTTGCGACGCACGGGGACGGAGTTCAGTGGCAAATTCAAAAAGTGAAACACACAGTATAGATACAGTATACTGTAATCTTATAGATTACAGTACTTTATCAAATAATTACAAACCCCCTTTGTCCCTAGTAGTCTGTCCAGTGTCCTGCATGCAGGTTTATACTATAAAAACTGTTCTTTCTGCCTGGAAACTGGAGATTGTCCATAGCAACCAAAACTGTCCCTTTACATCAAAAGTGGCTTAAGACCAGCTAGAAAACAGTGATAATAAATTAGAATCACTTGCAGAATTGAGTGATAGTGATTTGTGGGGAAAACAGTCATCAAACACTAAAAGTAATAACAGCGACAATTCTGCAACTGAGCAAATTTCAGTGTTTTTGATTTGATTACATTATTGAATATTTTTTATTATTATTATATTATTATTTGGTATAATTATATATAGTTATTTATTATATTATAATTTTTGATTTCATTTTTCAAACTTTATCATACCCGGGATGTCTACTAGACTCTTGTTTGGACAGATTTAAGTGAATTATTCCTAAGAATTACAGGCCTATAATATAAAACGCCAAATTTCTGTGCAAAATAATTGTACCGCTTTCAGCACCTAAAATCTGAAATAATCATACCGCCAAGGAGGTTAAAAAAATTATTTTTTTCTTATTTATTTTA
The DNA here is from genome assembly GCF_042186555.1 of Aquarana catesbeiana. Lineage (NCBI taxonomy): Eukaryota > Metazoa > Chordata > Amphibia > Anura > Ranidae > Aquarana > Aquarana catesbeiana. The sequence continues at coordinate 458,887,142 of NC_133328.1, forward strand.
CCTTTTATTTTGTATTTTACACTGTTCTTTTAAAAAAGAAACTGTGTCACTTTTATTCCTATTACAAGGCATGTAAACATGCCTTGTAATAGAAAAAAGCGTGGCAGAACCTCTTAAATATAAGATCTGGGGTCAAAAAGACCTCAGATCTCATATTTACAAGTCATTTGAGAAAAAAATTAAAATAAAATGTCTCTTTAAGAGCTATGGGCGGAAGTGACGTTTTGACGTTGCTTCCGCCATGCAATGGCATGGAGACGGGTGGGGGCCATCTTCCCCTCACTCATCTCCATACCACACACAGAAGAGGACCCAAGTGCCCCCGCCGCTACCGACGGCTCCGGTAAGCAGCGGAGGGCACTGGAGCTTGTGGGGAGCCCCGCTCCTGCCGCCGATAAGTGATCTTGCAGTGAATCCACTGCAGAGATCAATTTTATCTGAAAGCAGACCGCCCACTGAAGAAGAGGAAACCGGGGTTATGGCAGCTAGCTGCTGCCATAACAAGGATATCCCTCTTCAAAGTACTGACGTATAACAACAGCGGGCGGTCTGTAAGTGGTTAAAGAAGAATTCCAGGCATGGCTGTATTATAAATAGTTACACTGGTTCAGCTTGAATCAATCAATATATATTTTTATGTAGAAATGAAGAAATGACACTTTGCTACAATGTAAAGTAGTGAGTGTACAGCTTGTATAACAGTGTAAATTTTCTGTCCCCTCAAATTAACTAAACACACAGCTATTAGGCTCGGTTCACACATCGGCGGCACGACTTGCAGGTCGCCTCAGCGAGGCGACCTGCAAACGACTGCCGGGGCGACTTGCGAGACGACTTCTGCATAGAAGTCTATGCAAGTCGCCCCAAGTCGCCCCCAAAGTAATACAGGAACCTTTTTCTAAGTCGGAGCGACTTGCGTCGCTCCGATTAGAACGGTTCCATAGCACAGAACGGGAGGCGACTTGTCAGGCGACTAGGTCGCCTGACAAGTCGCCCCAGTGTGAACCGAGCCTAAATGTCTAAACCACTGCCAACAAAAGTGAGTACACCACTAAGTGAAAATGTCCAAATTGGGCCCAATTAGCCATTTTCCCTCCCCGAAGTCATGTGACTTGTTAGTGTCTCAAATGTGAATGCGGAGCAGATGTGTTAAATTCGGTGTTATCGCTCTCACTCTTTTATACTGGTCACTGGAAGTTCAACACGGCGCCTCATGGCAAAGAACTCTCTGAGAATCTGAAAAAAAATGGTTGTTCTACATAAAGATGGTCTAGGCTATAAGAAGATTGCCAAGACCCTAAAACTGAGCTGCAGCACGGTAGTCAAGACCATACAGCAGTTTAACAGGACAGGTTCCACTCAGAACAGGCCTTACCATGGTCGACCAAAGAAGTTGAGTGCACGTGCTTAGCCTTATATACAGAGGTTGTCTTTGGGAAATAGATGTATGAGTGCTGCCAGCATTGCTGCAGAGGTTGAAGGGGTGGGGGGGTCAGCCTGTCAGTGCTCAGACCATACGTCGCACACTGCATCAAATTGGTCTGCATGGCTGTCGTCCCAGAAGGAAGCCTCTTCTAAAGATAATGCACAAGAAAGCCCGCAGTTTGCTGAAGACAAGCAGACTAAGGACATGGATTACTGGAACCATGTCCTGTGGTCTGATGAGACCAAGATAAGCTTATTTGGCGGCAACCAGGTGAGGAATACAAAGACAAGTGTGTCTTGCCTACAGTCAAGCATGGTGGTGGGAGTATCATGATCTGGAGCTGCATGAGTGCTGCCGGCACTGGGGAGCTACAGTTCATTGCGGGAACCATGAATGCCAAAATGTACTGTGACATACTGAAGCAGAGCATGATCCCCTCCCTTCAGAGACTGGGCCACAGGGCAGTATTCCAACATGATAATGACCCCAAACACACCTCCAAGACGACCACTGCCTTACTAAAGAAGCTGAGGGGAAAGGTGATGGACTGGCCAAGCATGTCTCCAGACCTAAACCCTATTGAGCATCTGTGGGGCATCCTCAAACGGAAGGTGGAGGAGCGCAAGGTCTCTAACATCCACCAGCTCTGTGATGTCATCATGGAGGAGTGGAAGAGAACTCCAGTGACAACCTGTGAAACTCTGGTGAACTCCATGCCCAAGGGGGTTAAGGAAGTGCTGGAAAATAATGGTGGCCACACAAAATATTGACACTTTGGGCCCAATTTGGACATTTTCACTTGGGGTGTACTCACTTTTGTTGCCAGTGGTTTAGACACTAATGGCTGTGTGTTGTGTTATTTTGAGGGAACAGCAAATTTACACTGTTATACAAGCTGTACACTCACTACTTTACATTGTAGAAAAGTGTCATTTCTTCAGGGTTGTCACATGAAAAGATAGAATAAAATATTTACAAAAATGTGAGGGGTGTACTCACTTTTGTGAGATACTGTATATACACATATACACCATACCTGGCTGATGCCCCTGGAAGCTGGAAATTACTGAAATAGACACAGCTATCCCAGTGATCTCCACTTGCTTCTGGGTCCAGTGCTGAGCGACTAGCCTGATGCATTGTGAACACAGGGGGTCAACTTCTCAGCACAGGCGCCTGTTAGAAAATATTTTGCATTTCAGGAATGAATGGAAAGTGTTCTCTGATTGGATGAGGTGGGGATGTCACACTACACCTTGTGCAATCAGAGAACACTGCATTCTGAAAAGGCAACACACTTTCTTAAATGGTGCTGAGAGGCCAACCCCCTGTGTTCAGAATGGGACCTGAAAGCAAGTGGAGATCACTGGAGTGATGGTGTCTGCTTCACTAATTTCCAGCATCCAGGGGATTGGCCAGGCATTGTTACATTGGTCCAAGCTTGACCACCATTATTATGTAGAATCCAGCCATACCTGGAATTCATTGCTACTAGTGTTGCACCAATACCGTTATTGTTGCTGATACTAAGCCTTTTCACGATTACATGTGCCAATGCTCCAATACCTGTAACCGATACATTGGTGGTGCGATTTGAGCCCATACAGAATGAATGGGCTCAAATTGCACTGTAAAGCATCGCATGCAATTTAAACAGAAATGCGGTGTGATTCTTGTCCAGTAGAGCTGCACGATTAATCGCTAAAAAAAATCACGATTTAATCCCCCTCATGATCTTAATCTGACATTTCCACAATTCATGTAACAAGTGCAGAGCGGTTCTCTGCTAAGAACTGTCAAAAATAAAAAAAACAAAAAGAAACAACCATCCAGCAAATGTTTATCAATATTGCTCAGCACTAAAGATAAAAGGAAACATTGTAACATTTAGATCAAAGGGATGAACTTCGGTCTGTAAATGAAGTCAGTTTAACCACTTAAGGACTAAACCTTTTTCTGACATTTGTTGCTTACAAGTTAAAATCAGTATTTTTTGTTAGAAAATTACTTAGGACCCCCAAAAATTCTAAATGTTTTTTTTAGCAGAGACCCTAGAGAATAAAATGGCGGTCGTTGCAATTTTATGTCACACTGTATTTTTGGGAAACAATACACTTCAATTCATTAAAAAAAAAAAAAAAACAAACAATACAGTTAGCCCAATTTTTTTGTATAATGTGAAAGATGATGTTGCGTCGAGAATGGTCAATTGTGATCTTTATTCTAAGCAAAAAAATTGTGATTCTTGTTTTTTTCAGAATCGTGCAGCTCTAATGTCTGGATCACATGCAATTTCCCCACCACTCCTGTGTGAACCCAGGCTTGTCATAGTGACTTCAGAAAGAAAAGAAGTCCTCACCTTTTTTTTTAAAAATTGCACACCATGTGATTTGACTGGTGTGAAAACGAACCTGGGTGCTGGTGCATGTGGGTGCAATTAAGCCTCAGTTCACACCAGTGGCGGCCGGTGGCTTTTTTTCTTGGGGGGGAACAATCCTACACCTCCACTCCCCCTAGCGGCAGAGTCACGGAGGTCACGGGTGGCACCCCCCCCCAGTCCGGGCCCCGCACTTACCCCATCTCGCAAGCAGTGCGGCGGGCGGTGTCGGATTCTCTCCGGGCTGTGGGCTGCTTTGACGGGTCTCATCATGACCCGCTTCCTGATTGGCCGGAAGGAGATTCAGTGTTACAACATTCACTTATTGTAACACAATTGGGTGAGCTCAGAGCACAGTGCTCTGTGCCCCGAGATCACCCTTTTTTGAAGTCTATCAGAGCCTTTGGCTTTTATTACGTGCTTAAACCCCCCCCCCATTGGAATCCATGCATCCGCATCCCTGCATGTAGATCAGGGGGCCAGACGCATGAATAGGGGGCCCCTAGTGGACGGGCTGCCACTGGTTCACACTATGAAACGCATATTATATATACTGAATTCCAGTACAATTCACATGCAATTTAGTGCGATGCGATTTTAGCCTGTTCATTTTGAATGGGCTCAAATCACACCACATTCGCACCAAACTTGTGCATTTAGCAGTTCTGGGAATGCACTGCAAACGCATTGTGTAGTTGTTTGCGTTTGCAACCTGCGTTTGGGGTGTTGTTAAGAATACACTGACACCCACTCTGCAGATGGCAAGGACAGCGTGATTTGAATGCTGTGCGGGAAACATGCATGGATCACAGGTTTCCCGCACCGCATGCTAATGTGAACCTGGGCTACGTAGTAAGAATTAGGCCCCAGTACGCTTAGTAGAGCTGCATGATTAATTATCAAGAATCGTTATCGCAATCTTGACTAAAGTGTTTCCCGATTCTTTCTATGCAAAGAATTCTCTCTGCTCTTCTGAAGCCACAGCCATCAAAAGAAAGGAAGAGAAAAACTGGGCAGTCTGCCAAGAATCAAAACATTCTTTATCAGTTGAACTAAGTGTAAACATTGTAACAATTTGTCAATGGAAAAGACTTTGTGTGTAAGTGAATACTTGATTTGATTGTAGCCGTATTAGTGCAATATTGTGAATCAGTACTGCTTGGACCTTGAAGAAGCTTGTCCTGAAAAATTGTATGTTAGTGCAAATAATAAAAAAAGTATCACCGACAGTACTCAATTTTCTCTGTGTAAGTGAAAAAAGTTTAACCACTTAAACACTAAAACTTTTTCTGACATTTGTTGGTTTCAAGTTAATATCATTTTTTTTTTTGCTAGAAAATTACTTAGAACCCCCCAACATTATATATATATTTTTTAGTAGACACCCTAGAGAATAAAATGGTGGTTGTTGCAATATTTTATGTCACACTGTATTTGCGCAACAGTCTTTCAAATGCATTTTTTTGGGGAAAAAATTACTTTAATGAATTAAAAAAAAAACAAAAAACTAAGCAGTAAAGTTAGCCCATTTTTTTTTTTGTATAATGTGAAAGATTTTACATTGCGAGAATCGTGAGAGAATTGTGATCTTTTTATTCTAAGCAAAAAAATTGTGATTCTCATTTTGGCCAGAATCGTGCAGCTCTAACGCTTAGGAATTTGGAATTGCCACGATTTGGCCCACAATTCCATACTTCATTGGCAATTGTGGAAAAACGTGCAACATGCATTTGGGTGCCATTCATTCTAAATAGCACCCCAAACACGGTGTGATTTTGGTGCAACTGTTGCTAATCAGAATAATGCTGTGATAGCAACAAAACCCATCTTTAGCCCCCGTTCACATAGTGGGGGATTTGACATGCCAAATTGCAGCCTATTGCCGGCAACGGCACTGTCCGTCCGATTTTGTGGCGCAGCTCTGATTTCCAAAGGTAGTTCCTTGCACTACTTTTGGCGACTTCAGGGGCGATTTAAATAGACATCTGTGCAAGAACCCGCACAGACGTCTTTCAAGTCGCCCCCCCTGAAGTCGCACTGAAATGCGGGTTTCAAATCGTGCGAGTTCAGTTGAACGATTTCAAACCCACCAACAATGTGAACCTAAGGCTGGATTCACTCATGTGACGTGATTCCAGCAATAGCACTGAGTTTTGAAATCTGTTTTGGGATGTTGTTAAAAAGGTGTTCTGCCCCCCCCCCCCCCCAAAAAAAAAAAAGAAAAAAGAAAAGTCAGCAGCTACACATACTACATCCTTTGGCTTTTAACATTACAATACTTACCTGTCCTGGAGTCCTGCAATGTCGGCACCGCAGCTGAGCAGCTGATGTTTCCATCAGCTGTCGGGTGCTGCTGCCGCCACTGCGGGTAAGGCCCCTTTCACACTGGGGCGGGGGCAGCGTCGGCGGTAAAGCGCTGCTATTGTTAGCGGCGCTTTACCATTGGTATTCAGCCGCTAGCGAGGCGGTTTTACCCCCCGCTAGCAGCCGAGAAAGGGTTAAAACCACTGCAAAGCGCCTCTGCAGAGGCACTTTGCCGGCGATATAGCCGCGCTGTCCCATTGATTTCAATGGGCAGGAGTGGTGAAGGAGCGGTATACACTCCGCTCCTTCACTGCACCAAAGATGCTGCTAGCAGGACTTTTTTTCCCGACCTGCTAGCGCATCGCTCCAGTGTGAAAGCCCTCAGTTTTGGGTCGGTTTGCAGGCGCTATTATTAGCGCAATAGCGCCTGCAAACCGCCCCAGTGTGAAAGGGGCCTAAGGGAACCCGGCACTGTAGCCTTACGGCTTCACGCCGGGAACCCTACTGCGCATGCGAGAGGCTCCGCTCCTCTCTCCTACTGGCCCGGTGACAGGGAGGAGGAGGAGGGCGCCCCGCAGTGATGTCACGGGCCGTGGCCCGGTCGTGAGAACAGGATACCTGTCAGACACGTATCCTGCACCCCCGAAAGGTGCCAATTGTGGCCCCAGAGGGGGAGAGGAGACAAATGAGCACAAGTTCCACTTTTGGGTGGAACTCCGCTTTAAGATAACACCTTCAGCAGATCGCATGGATGCCGTGTGACTGCTATGCAGTGCAGGAAACATACAGGATTTGCTGTGTGTCCTTCATCTTGAACATGTGCGATTCTGTGAGCGATCAGAAATAAGTATATGGTGAGATATAAGAGAACACAGGGAAGCCTGATGGCCCGTTCAGCGTGTGACTCCTTCACAGGGGAACGCAGGGGGTGTGCCGGGTGTGCCTGGGCACCTCGTGAGGCGCAGATTCCCCCTGCTGATATGCCCTCCCCCCCCCCAAAAAAAAAAATTGTAAAAAATAAAAATAAAAAAAGCTACAGACATGGTCCACAGCCCTAGTGACAGGTCCATGGGGTGCACACCTCTGGGGACCTACCTTGAGATAGTCGTTCTCCGATCGCAGCTCGTCCAGCTCCCTGAGCACCTCCTCCTCCTCCTGTGCCGGCCCCTGCGGTGCGGATCTCTTCTCGGCTCCGCGGCCGTCATCGTTCCCCGCCCCCACCAGACGTACGATCTCCGGCGGGACGGACAGCGCGGTGCTGGAGGCCGACTCGTTGTCGCTGCTGTGAGTGGCGGGCTGTGCGGGCGGAAGAGGTCGGTGCTCGTCGGATAGAGGCTCGGAGGGACAGTCGGAGAGGTCGGAACTGCTGTCGGTGGGAGTGACCCGTAATGTCCCCCCCGGGGGGGCCGCTCTCTCCACTCTCCGTCCTGCGGTAGTGATCGGAGAGGAGGGGGGATCTCTGCGGCCGCCGCTCGGAGCTCCTCTCTTCCCCGGGGGGGCCGGCTTCCCTCTGGCCGGGAGAGGCTTGTCCTTGGCGGGGGTGCCGCGCCGGGAGAGGCGGCCGGGGGTCGGCACCGGGGATTTGGGGGGGAGGAGGGGACTCCGGTCTCTGAGGAAAGGTCTGGCCGGGGACGGCGCTCGGTTCAGCCTCTTCTTATCGGCACGGCTCGGCGGCCGGGGCTCCGTGCTTCCACTCTCCATGGGACCCCACCGAGCGGGCGCTACCCGGGCTGCGCCACCACTACAGCAGCGCTACACCATCCCAGCATCACTCCGGCCGGTCACTGACACCCATCATCATAGAGAAGAGTGTCCCCATCTCCTGTCATCTCCTCTCCTCTTCTCTTCTCCTCTCCTCCCGCAAATCTGCAAGCGCTGCTGTCTGTCAACCAGCCTGACGTCCGCCGGCTCTCCGTCAGCGCATGCGCAGTGCCTGTGTAGCAGTGAGTACACCTCTGTGTGTGTGTATGGGGGAGCTGATCCCCGGGGCGGTCATCTGTACACACACCTGTCACCCGGGGGAGGGGGAGGAGCCTACATGGATGGGATCCAATCATCACATAGATACAGCCATGGATTCCCGTACGACCTCAGGGTCGCTGTCCAGTGCTGAACACAAATCAGGCCGGGGTCACTCTGGGTCATACAAGAGCCTCTGATGTCCAACCATCATGTGTGGCCCCCCGACCTCAGCAGTCTGACAGTGTTCTCAGGGGCCACAGGTGACAACCATGGCAATAGCCCGTTCATGTGAGTGGGATGAAATGAAGGGAGAGAACACCCCGACCCTTTATATCCCACTTCTGTACCATCACCCCCCCCCCCCATCTCCAGATTCAGATTTCAGCACTCTCACTCTTTGAATGACAATTACTCAGTCATGCAACACCTTACCCAAATTACATTTTTATCTTTTCTTTTTTCATTTTTTAAAAAGAATTTTCCACAATTTTTTTCTTTCTTTTTTTTTTTACTTCTCATTTACAAACTGTAACCAGACACTGTACTCCTCTGGGGAGGTGATCAGAATTTTTTTTATACTATTATTACTTAGTACGTAAATTACATTTTTATAATTTTTTTAATATTTTCCTTTTTTTTTTCTTTACAATTTTTTCCTTTTTTTCTTTTCTTCATACTATCATCAGAGCAGTATAGTGTCCTCTTTCCCAGAGGCAATCAGGATTTTTCTACACTATTATTACTTATTATGTAAATGGCATTTTTATCATTCTTTTTTGATTTTTTTAAATTTTATTTTCTTTTTTACAATTTTTTTCCTTTTTTTTTTTTTTTTTTACATACTGTCCCCAGAGCAGTATAGTGTCACCATAGTGACACTGTGCTGCTCTAGGGAGGTGATCAGAATTTTTTTTAAATACTATTATTGCTTATTAGGTCAATTACATTTTTATAATTTTTTAATTTTTTTCCATTTTTTTAATTTATTTTTTTTTACAAGTCTTTCCTTTTTTCCATTTCATACTAACACCAGAGCAGTATAGTGTCTGTACTGCTCTGGGGAGGCAATCAGGATTTTTTTACACTATTATTGCTGTTACATAAATGGCATTTTTATCATTTTTTTTCCATTTTCTTTTTTTACAATTTTTTTCTTTTGTTTTACATACTGTCACCAGAGCAGTACAGTGTCCTTTTTAATTTTTTTTATCTCATACTAACACCAGAGCAGTATAGTGTCTATACTGGGGATGTGATCGGGACTTTTTTTTTACACTATTATTGCTTATTACGTAAATTCAATTTTTATCATTCTTTTTCAAATTTTTCCCATTTTCTTTTTTACAATTTTTTTTTACATACTGTTTACATACTGTCTCTGTACTGCTCTTAGAAGGTGATCATGATTTCTTTTTTATAATATTATTGCTTATTTACCATCTCAATACTGGGCACTTACACCCCCCTCCTGCCCAAACCATTTTTCAGCTTTCAGCGCTGTCACACTTTGAATGACAATTGCACGGCCATGCAACACTGTAACCATGTGAAATTTTTATCATTTTATTCATACAAATAGAGCTTTCTTTTGGTGGTATTTAATCACTCCTGGGTTTTTTACTTTTTCCTAAAAAAAAAAAAAAGACCAAAAATGTTGAAAAAAAAAGTTTCTCTTAGTTTCTGTCAGTAAATTTTGTAAATAAGTAATTTTTCTCCTTCACTGATGGGCGCTGATGAGGCGGCACTGATGGGCACTGATGAATTTTTATTTAAAAGATCTTTTTTATTATTATTTTTTTTAATTTTCTTTTTTACAATTTCTTTCTATTTTTTATATACTGTCATCAGAGCAGTACAGTGTCACCATATTGACACTGTACTGCTCTGGGGAGGTAATCATTTTTTTTTCACACTATGATTGCTTATTACAGTGATGATCACTATATAGGCAATCATTTCTATTTTGTAACTGGCATCCATTCATGTGTCATTGTGTAATATTGTGATAGCTGTGATTGGCCAAAGCTATCACATAGTACAGGTCCGCTGTGTTTGGCCCTGTACCATGCAATCACTGTGACCAATAACAGAGATCATCACAATACTACACAATGGCTATGAATGAAAGCCATTGTTTACAGCTGACATGTGATAACTGTGATTGGTCACAGTTATCACATGGTACCAGAACTGTCCACAGCAGCCGGTAGAACGATCTGTGCTCTATTGTGTCCAGTGAACACAGCTGGTCACAGATCGCCCCACTGCATGGTCCCTAGGGCGTGCTCACGTCATATGACCTCCACCTGGGATAACAATGCTCCTGCCCAGCTGAATTATTATAATACTGCAGACGGGAGGTGGTTAAAAACACATGTCATGGAATTGCATGGTGCAGCAGCATCATGCAGTTTCAAGCACACAAAAACAGGTTTTTATTTCTTATAATGGCATCCCTGCACATCTGCTAAAGAGCAACGTGTTTTGCCTGCGGGTTAGGGACACGCACGATTATGCACGCATTCCTCACCCACACATTCTGTATGTGAACCTAGCCTAAAGCTTGGGCAAGTTGAAAATAGTATTGCAGCGCATGTTAAAACTCAGCAAGTAAAGCGTGTTAAGGCACACATTGCAGACTGAATGAACCCCAAAGCGTGTCTGAACCCAAAACAAAAAAAATCTTCTGGCTCATTTACACCTGTGGCTATTATCGCTGCCCCTCTGAAAAGCGATTCACAGTGGGTCACTTTTAAGAGGGCGTTTGGCAGGTGAAGCAGGCAATATGTTGCCTCATCACTGCCTGTTTTAACCCCTCGAAAAACGCTGATCCACCACACCGCATGCTCTGCACACAGTTGCAGGGTGGTTGCGGCACGGTCCCATCCACGTGAATAATTTACGTTTAGCAGGGGCGCTGCCTTTCAAATGCAGCATGCTATTACATTTTTGGACAGTCTTGCAGCAAAGCATCACAGTGGGGCATGTGTACAGTCCTGAGAGGCTGCACTTTTGTGTTTGGGTGGGCAGTCCAGAAGAGGTAACAATCATGGCTCAACCACATGCTTTTACTGCCCCCTGGCTGCCTGTGTGAATATGCCTTTAGATGTAGTAGCTACATTTTTTTAGGCTTTTTTCCACCTGATGATCTGGTCAGTAAGTCTGTTATTTCCTTTAACAGACCAAGCTGTATCAAAAGTGGTGGTTAAAGTGTGGAGACAAACCATTAAATATTGAAAGATGTGCCTTCAATGATTAGCTTTTATTTATTTATGTAAAACCTTTATCCCAAATGGAAAATAAATTGCTTAGTCTAATGATGTCTACATTGCTCCTTTACAGAGTGGAGACAACCTAAGACAAGAAGTATGTTATCGGCCAGATCACTAGGTGAAATCTAAGGAAAAATAATGCAGCCACCGAAGGAAAAACTTTTTTTTTTTTTTTAGTTTTGGATAGAGTGTAGGGGGGTTAGAACACCTATCAGTTTTTATTGTTGTCTGTGCCCTTGTTAGGGTTGATTCATCCTCTCTATTTGCCCTCTTTACCATTATCATTGAAGGTAAATCCCACATTTTGGGTTGTCCCCAGAAAAGTAATAGGGGGGAATCTTCCCAGGGGGACACTGGTTCTGGTGATCTGGGGGTCCCCAAGGAATTCCCTTAATTTGCAGGGATTTCCTGTGACTTCCTGTTTGGTTATTGGACAGGAAGTAAACGGAAGTCTCTGCAATGGGATGCAGATGGCGAAAAAAAAGAAAAAAATCTGAAAGGTTATAACCCTCCTTTGCTCCAACCAAAATGAACAAAAAAAAAATGTCTGCCTATAGTTCTACTTTAAGGATTGGTAAGCTGCAATATACTTTGCAGATAAATTTAATCAGTCTTTATGGTGGCCCCACCCACTTTAATAAATGTATTTTTCAATCCATCTCTCTGGATAGGAATAGTCATTCTATTCTATGCTGTGGCTCCATTCAAAACAATGCAGCTGCATTCAAATCTGTTATTACTGCTTGCTGCCCGCTACAGTAGTGATAGGACACGAGTTTGGCAGTTGATTTTAGCCAATAATTTTGGTTGAAGTCAGCTGATCGGTTGTGGCCAATCACACTCAGAGTTCTGTGTTTACAAAAACACAGAACTCTGTGTATAGTAAACAGCAATCTGGCTCCTTCTTTTCCCTGCAAAGCATGAGTACTCTTCTCCTTCTTCTTCTGCAGTGCTTCTGGGACAGATCAGAGAGATGCAGTGCCAATTCTATAGTATCATCAATTGCCCTGATGTACACTATACGGGCACTGTGATGGGGGAAGCTAATGTATATGGGCACTGTAATTGGGGAAATTGGGCAAAGCAATGCACTGGGTGTCCCTAGCGGCCTGCATAAATTTTCCATATCACAGTGCCCACATACATTTAGTGGCGTCGCTATGGGGGGGCGGGGGGCGGTCCGCACCCGGGTGACACCCGCCAGAGGGGTGACACCAGGGCTTTTTTCAGCTGGAACATGGCAGAAGAGTGTTCTGCCATCTCTTGCGCTGCCCTGTGCTTTCCGCTTAGTACAGTCACTTCTAAACACAGAAGCCAGACTTCTGGATTTAGAAGTGACCCAGCGCTCCTGTCCGCCCGCTGCACTGAACCCCCAGAAGCAGCTGGGGATGGGGAACTATAGCTGGTCACGCATTCTCGGCACTCGCCCACACTCCGACAGCATCGCTCGCCGCCGCCTGTCACACTAGATCTGGGGGGGGGGCTTTTGCTAGGTGGCTCCTCCTCTGCTCTGACGTGTCTTACAGGTCATGGGGAGGAGCCTAGGAAGAGGGTCATATCATTCACTGCATTGAGCTGCGCTGTATCTGAGGTCTGTGTTCAGAGGGGAGATTTTAAAGGGTGCTAATTGTACAGGAAGGGGATGGGTGTCTGTGCTGGGAGAGGGAAGACAGTCCTGTCAAGGATGCCAATTTGGGGGTGGAACCCTGCACTCGCCTAAACTCTGCACACTGAACCCAACTAAACTCTGCACCCACCTGAACTCTGCACCCTGCACTCATCTAAACTCTGCACCCACCTAAACTCTGCACCCACCTGAACTCTGCACCCACTTAAACTCTGCACCCTGCACCCACCTGAACTCTGCACCTTGCACCCACCTAAACTCTGCACCCTGCACCCAACTAAATTCTGCACCCACCTGAACTCTGCACCCTGCACCCACTTAAACTCTGCACCCTGCACCCACCTGAACTCTGCACCCTGCACCCAACTAAACTCTGCACCCTGCACCCAACTAAACTCTGCACCCTGCACCCAACTAAACTCTGCATCAGCTGAACTCTGCACCCACCTAAACTCTGCACCCTGCACCCACTTAAACTCTGAACCCTGCACCCACCCGAACTCTGCACCCTGCACCCACCTAAACTCTGCACCCAACTAAACTCTGCACCCTGCACCCAACTAAACTCTGCACCCTGCACTCAACTAAACTCTGCACCCACCTGAACTCTGCACCCTGCACCCACTTAAATTCTGCACCCTGCACCCACCTGAACTCTGCACCCACCTAAACTCTGCACCCAGCTGAACTCTGCATCCACCTAAACCCTGCACCCACCTGAACTCTACACCCACCTAAACTCTGCACCCTGCACCCACCTGAACTCCGCACCCACCTGAACTCCGCACCCACCTGAACTCCGCACCCACCTGAACTCTGCACCCACCTGAACTCTGCACCCACCTGAACTCTGCACCCACCTAAATTCTGCACCCACCCGAACTCTGCACCCTGGACCCACCTAAACTCTGCAACTACCTAAACTCTGAACTCTGCACCCACCTGAACCCTGCACCCACCTGAACTCTGCACTCTGTATGTAGCACCCTCCTGGTATTCAATGACCAATTAGGACCCTCCCACTCCCAGTTACTCTGGCACGCTCAACTACTTTGGAGAAAGGTGTGGGGCATGGTTGAGTTCCTGCACCTTTTCTCTGAGAAAAATGCCCTGGGTGACACTATCAAGTAGCACTGCGGCAGGCTGAGGGGGGGTTTGGGGTGGCATGCGAGGCGTGCAATGCGTTAGCCTGCTCAGTGCCCAACTGCCTGTGACACCATGTTGTACCACACCTGGTGACACCAACCCTAGTGACGCCACTGCATACATTATCTTCCCCCATCACAGTGTCCATATACTGTACATCAGGTGTTCCCCATCACAGTGTCCCCATACATCAGGTGTGGCCCTTCACAGTGTCCCAAAACATCAGGTGCCCCTTTCACGGTGTCCCCATAGATCAGAGTTGTACCCCTCTCCGTCCCCCTCTTGTACTCACAGCCACCTGCAATGTAGTCAGATCCTCCTTCTGATACTGTGCTGAGTCTAAGATGAGTTTTCTGTCTCAGAGCGGCTCTCTTCTGCCCCCTGCAGGAGGGAGCAGAAAGCTAAATCTTCTCACCTGCAGAAGCTGGCTGCTGCTCCTTCTTCAGTCATGTCTATCAAAGAAGGGTGTCGTTGGCGGCCAAATAGCCAATGAATCCCCGAACTCAGTGCCCCTCCCCCATGCCTTGGCCCTGATCATGGGCCCCCCCATGCACCTGGGGCCCCTGGGCAGTGATGGCCCTGGAGAGACGTTCTGTGCTGGTGTTGACTATTTAGAATCATTCAAATCCTTGGACCACTGCACTGGCTGCATGGGCTCTGACAGCTTGCCACCCACAGAGGGTGGGTGGTACGGGGGGGGGGGGCTAGGGTGTATGGAGTTAGTTCACTTTATTATCTTCTTATTTTTCCTGAAAATATGAACTAACCCATTAACCCCATGCACCACAGTGTATGGTGTAAACAATTGTTTTCTGTGTGCCCTTGCATTGGACCTGCATTGATTTATGCAAATCCAATGCAGCTTAAGGAACATGGTGAGAACAAGCCCTGAGGGAAAAAAATTCCACCTTTTATTTCCCAAAACTATAAAGGGAGAATCTGACTGACGGCTGTGAAGCAAGTCAGTCTGAAATAATTCATTCTTAAAACACTAAAAAATATGGTCCTCTCTGAGGACTGCACATGCCTTAGGGACCATTGCCAACAAAAGGAAAAAAAGAACTCCCTTGAGTGGGTACGGACAGGTGCAATCTTCCTAGGATACAATACTGTCACTGGTATAATTAGGAGATATATAAGAGGTGTCTGTGCATGCCTACAGTACAACGTATTTTTAGGATGTCTTGCTCAAGGTTGCACCTGCTTCAGACTTTTTTTTGGATAAATGTTTTTATTATAAGATGTTATTTAGCATTGTGGAAAAGTTTTGTAAGGTTTTCTAGATTTCTGCTTGAGCGGTTAATAAAATGAGATCATATCTTTATCCAATTCTTAAATCAACAGCATTAAAAAGACCCTGTAGTATAAAAACAGAAAATCTGCTGCAGGTCTAAAGGACAGGCACCTAGACGGACCTGCACATGTCTGCACTAACTGGTTCAATAAGCCTGCAGATGCAGCCAAATACCAGGCCATTAAGATAGTCAAAGCTCCACTAGAGCTCCACCTCTACCTTTAACTTCTTTAGAGAGGCAGTGGTCTTCTTGGAGGTGTGTTTGGGGTCGTTATCATGTTGGAATACTGCCCTGTAGCCCAGATCATGCTCTGCTTCAGTATGTCACAGTACATGTTGGCATTCATGGTTCCCTCAATGAACTGTAGCTCCCCAGTGCCGTCAGAACTCATACAGCCCCAGACCATTACACTCCCACCACCATGCTTGACTGTAGGCATAACACACTTGTCTTTGTACTCCTCACCTGGTTGCCGCCACACATGCTTGACAGAATCTGAACCAAATAAGATTATCTTGGTCTCATCAGACCACAGGACATGGTTCCAGTAATCCATGTTCTATGTCTGCTTGTCTTCAGCAAACTGTTTGCGGGCTTTCTTGTGCATCATCTTTAGAAGAGGCTTCCTTCTGGGACGACAGCCATGCAGACCAATTTGATGCAGTGTGCCGCGTATGGTCTGAACATTGACAGGCTGACCACCCACCCCTTCAACCTCTGCAGCAATGCTGGCAGCAGTTATACATCTATTTCCCAAAGACAACCTCTGGAAATGACGCTAAGCATGCGCGCTCAACTTCTTTGGTCGACCATGGCGAGGCCTGTTCTGAGTGGAACCTGACCTGTTAAACCACTGTATGGTCTTGGCCACCATGCTGCAGCTCAGTTTCAGGGTCTTAGTAATCTTCTTATAGCTTAGGCCATCTTTATGTAGAGCAACAATTCTTTTTTTCAGATCCTCAGAGAGTTCTTTGCCATGAGGTGCCATGTTGAACTTCCAGTGACCAGTATGGGAGAGTGAGAGCGATAGCACTAAATTTAACACACCTGCTCTCCATTCACACCTGAGACCTTGTAACACTAACGAGTCACATGACATCAGGGAGGAAAAAGTGCTAATTGGGCCCAATTTGGACATTTTTACCAAGGGGTGTACTCACTTTTGTTGCCAGCAGTTTAGACATTAATGGCTGTGTGTTGAGTTATTTTGAGGGGACAGCAAATTGACACTTATACAAGCTGTACACTCACTACTTTACATTGTAGCAAAGCGTCATTTCTTCAGTGTTGTCACATGAAAAGATATAATAAAATATTTACAAAAATGTGAGGGGAGTACTCACTTTTGTGAGATAGTGTACATTCTGGAGTCACTTGATATTACATAGTTAAAGTGGTTCTAAAGCCTTAAAGTTATTCACCTTAATGTATTCTATGCATTAAGGTGAAAAACCTTCTGTGCTGCAGTAACCCCCCAGATCCCCTTTATACTTACCTGAGCCTGATCCAATCCCTCTTCCCTGGACGAATTGATAGCATTGGGAGCCATTGTCTTCCGCTACTGTCAATTAAATGCTGTGCCGAGCAAGCGGGGGTTGGGGCTGAGTTGCCCGCTCTATGGAAATAGACAAAGACAGGGCGGCTCGGGATTGAGCAAGCACAGGTGCCCCCATGGTAAGCGGCTTTCCATGGGGGCACTTGTCGAAGAAGAGGAGCCTGGAGAACCAGTGGGGGACCCCAAAAGAAGAGGATCAGGGCTGCTTTGTGCAAAACCATTGCACAGAGCAGGTAAGTATACCATGTTTGTTATTTTATTAAAAAAAAAAATGAAGCTTTAATGTCACTTTAATCACATTTAGTGGACAGTCTGCAGTAGTCGCATGTGAAAGCAGATGCAGCACCTTTAGCAGCCATCTCCCTCTGACAGTCTCAGCCAGGGTCATTAGTACTCACAGAACTGAACTCTTTGTAGTCACCTAAACACTAGGTACACCTCTCCCTGGACCCTCCAGGGATGCAGCCTCACGCAGGAAATACTTGGCCTGGCCTAAAAGACTACAGCCAGGTCTAACTGGGTAAAAATCTACTCCTCCCAGGCCTCCTGCCATGTACAGGGACTACATATGCTAAGTACATCTGTCCTGGTGTGGGTTGTTTAGCTCCCATGCGCCAAGAAACTGAGGGCTGCTCCCATCCTGGTTTATAACTGCGTACTGACTCACCCATGAAATCACTGCAGGAGGTCTCTAACTAAAAGGGGCCTAGCACCTGATGTTACTATTTTCTGTAAGCAGACACTATTCTGGAACAGAGCCACCTAGTGGCAGATTAGCTAACTGCATTTGCCTACATGTGGATTTACTAAATGTAAATAGGCTGTTCATTTTGCAAGGGAATATCCCATAGTTTTATTCTCCTTGTACATGATTGAGTATGCTTTGGTGAGTTTTCACCACTTTCACTAAGTTAAAAAAAATCCTTGCAATGACAACAGTCTATTTGCCTTTAGTAAATCAACCTCAGTGTCTTTTTAAGGGTGCACTTACATTAACAATTTTAAACATGTCTGAGTCACCCTCTTGTACCAGTTTGTTTGTGTAGTATGAGTGCTCCAAACTGTGCCCAAGACCACTTGGAAGAGGTGGTTCTAGGCACAGTTTACTTGTGGCTTGGTACTCTTCTTCTCAGTGTGATCATAAAACAATCCTGAACATAAAACTCTTCATAGTGCACTGAGCACAGAAACAGGAGTCACTTTGATCTAGTTGACACAGGTGATGATGTAAGAGTGCCTGGGAACACTTGTTTAAAGCCCAGTTTGAGTGTAGACCAACAGGGAGTGTGGAAAGTCAAATTGGGCATCGTCCAGTTCAGCCGTGCCCAGTGTAAGTGCACCCTAAAAGACAACTTTCTCTATTGGCATATAAGAAGAGGTAATATCTATATAACAACTGCCCCAGGGCCAAAGAGTGTAGAAATCAGAAACGACATGCTGTATATGTCACCCTTATGTGGAATACATCTACTCCATTTGTTTGTGTTTATTGCTCATATAATGCCCATTTTGCTATTTGTTTGATGACTTTTCACAGAAGAAGTCATTATTATCATTGTAAGTAAAGAAATGGAGTTAGGCAATGATGGTGTGCATCCATTACAATAGAAAAATATGTGTTTTGTGAGCATTGCATGCTGTTGCTACAATTTTAATAATTTCACAGCATGCACATTATGAAATGGTAGTTTTTGGCAACTTTTTAATTGATTTAAAATAACATGTTTATGATGGAATTCCACTTAAATCAGTTTTCATGATGTACTGTAACTCTTGCATTTTAAAAAGTGAAATTAGACTGATGACAATCCATCATGGAAATAATTTTTGGGTGTGGGCTAGCTGGTTTGGAAGTGTCCCTATTAAAAAAAAACAGTTTACGAGGAATCTGTCTAAACATTAATTTGTTCATAACTAAACTGAATTTACTGGAAGGATAAGTGCACTTTAATGATAAAATGATTAGAAGTTGTGTTCTTCCTTCCCTTTCTTGTGGTTTATTCAGCATCTTTACTGCTAGGAGATAAAAATTTAGATTTCTATACAGCTCATATCTCCCTTTCATTGCAGAAACAAGGCACTCTTGTAAAGTTTAAAATGGCTAGGGTCTTGATGACACCCCTCAAATGGAAAAATGAAAGAAATGCCAATAATTCATGTTGGAAAACTTGATTGATTTGCATGGATATAATTAAGGCCTTAATGTGTTGATAGCGTGTACCTATCAGTTAAATAAGTAGACAAACAGAGTTTTGAGGTTCTTTCTCCCTGTTTGTTATAAGAAAACCTACTTTTATTTTTTCTGCCATCACATACATAGACTAAACTTTAAAACAGGATTTGCTATCCAGCTTCACATATGTTTTTGTTAAAGCATTAGGGTTCACACAGTTTTAAGGACATTTGGTAAAACCATTTGAACTTAGACATCATTTCCCTTATATAACAAAGACCAATGTAAATGATTTTTTCAGCCATTTGTCTGAGGTTCGGTATCCAAGCCATGTTATTTAAAACAATTCAGTAAAGTTGAATTACGTTAAGCTGTGTTTTGACTTTCGGCAATGATGTAATAGCTTTAAGTATAGGTGCCCCAATTATGATACTTATATGGACTCATGATATTGGATGATGTAATTCAGCAAGATACAATGATAAAATTATAAATGATAAAGATGAAATGATAATGACGTGATTCTGAAAGATGTATTGCAGATAGGCACAACGTTATTCATTTGTTTGCTGCCTTATTGACCCAGCTGGAGCCTCTCTTTTCACATGAACCATGCTCTATATACTGCATATACCATTTACACATACTGTATATCATATTCTGGTTGAAAAGTTGGTAGCTTTTATCCTCACTCACAAACAGCAGCAAGAACGCTACTAGCAGCAGTCTAGATTCACATCAATTTGCCCACAGAGCGTATAGGTGTACAGAAGATGCCATTATGTTAGCACTACATATAGCATTGTCATTGGCCAGGGAAATAATGTGAGGATCTTATTTACTGACTACAGCTTGGCCTTTAACACCCTTATTTCAGGCTTATTGTTTGAGAAATTGCTGAAGCTGTGTCTGCCATTGTCTATCTGCCTTTAGATTAAGGATTTTTTGACAAACAGATGGTGGTTAAAGTGGGCTGATATTCCTCTTCTGAGCGATGGTTAAATGTTGGATCTCCACTGGGCTGTGTATTGAGCCATCTTCTTTATACCTACGACTGCATTCCCCACTATCATTCAAACATTATTACATTTTGTGACGATACTACGGTAGTCGGTTGCATTAAAGGAGGGGATGAAGAATTTTATAGAATGGAGGGAGGTTGGATAGTAGAGTTGTGCGCAACAAATAATTTACCTTTGAATATAAGAAAAACTAAAGAGCTAGTTGTAGATTTTAGGACAAACAACACTGAAATAGCTCTACTCTTTATTAAGGGTGAATGTATGGAGAGGGTCCTTGTCTATAACTTCCTCAGGCAGATGTTACAGGAACATTAAAGTAAGAACAAATAGGTACAGAGAGAGCTTCTTTCCGTGGACTATTTTGGCAATAAATTGAAAAATTAGGTCAAGGTTAGTGCTTTGCCATTTTAACTGATTTTTTAAATGGCTTATGTTTGTGTAATGTTTTATGGATGTGTAAGTGAGATTTGTTTGTGTTTTTAAAAATTGAGAGCATTTACCATTTTGAAATTTTATTTGCAATGACGTCTTTTTTTTTTAAATCTCTATAATTCTGTGTAGTCTGGTTTTGTGCTCATCAGATCAGTACACATGTGCAAAGGCAGCTTGTCATCCAAAATGTTGGAAATCATCTATATCAGCCTTTTTCAACCAGGATGCCTTGAGGTTTCTTCAGGGGTGCCTTGGCAAAATGCCTAAAAATTGCCCAAAAATGTATACAGGCCAGCAGGTGGATCAAACCTGCCTTTTAGTTACAGAAAGCCACAGGTTTTTATTGTGCACCATTTCAACCTTTCAACCTTCCATCCTAACAACCAGTGATGTCATCAGTGTTGATAAGAAGGGTGTTGATTGCCTGCACAGCATCCTTGTTTGCCCCTCCCCATCAACAATAGGGTCACATAAGCTGAGTGATGGAGAGAAACTAAGGGAGAGGAGAAACACTGGAATACTAGTCGGTACCAGTGTGCAAAAGTGTGTTTGCTTTGTAAGAATAAATAATCTCTACAGTTGGGTGTCCTACATGTGTCGATGCTGCCACATTAAGTAAAACAGAATAGTTATTTTTACATGTTGGAAAGCAGTGCCTTGAGACTGTCCATATTTTAAAGGGTGCCTTGACTGAAAAAATGTTGACAAAGACTGATCTATATCAATGTTTTGTCCCTTGTGTGAAGTTGTTGCATGTGTAGGGTCTAAAAGATGTGCAATACATTTACATTTATAAAGATTTGCTGCCTTTCTCTGGATCAGCTTTTATGGCTCAATGTATGCAGGAATTGCAACACGGCAGATCCCTCATCTCCTGTCCTCAGTTATCTCCATTTCTGTTGTGATGTTTTCTGCCCATACTGAAAGTTACATGAACTAGAAAACTTACAACATCATTTAAAGCCCAACTCCAGGATATAAGCAACCCCTCCTTCTCACCCCCTCTAACTAACCACTGATATGAAAAAAAAAAACTATCCAAATGCCTATTTTACTTACCAAAAGCCACAGTCATGTGACAAACCGTCTCCCTTCTGTTTACTTCCTGGGGTCCTTCTTCCAGTGTCGCCATCACTGCTTGCATGATGTGGACACCTCCTGTCAGTGAATGGCAACATTTCCAGAAGCCGAGTCCTCTTTCATAGACTCCAGAGTAGGAGAACTACGGAGGCAGTGAGGGAACCAGTGCCCAAGAAGATAAGGAGCAGCAAAAAATGCCTGGTCCTCAGGGCTGGAAATGATCTCGGCTTTGATCCATTACACTGCAGGATGGTTTAGGAAGAGGTGTTTGGAATCAAGACTAATGAGTAAGGTAATTGATGCACAATGCACCATTTACATGAAATTTTTGCCTGGAGTTTGGCTTCAAAGTGATACTAAACTCTGGATTAAAAAAGAAAACTCTATTCAAGTATGTATTATCTAACACATAAAAGTACCTACTGTTGTTCTCAGTCCTCTTCAAATTCCTTTTTTTTGCCGCTGTGGTCTGACTTACTGTTAGAGCGTGGTTACGTTCATTCTCCATGGTCTCACAGTATGTAGGAACGTAGCCATCCTCTCTTGCTTGCTCCCGAGATGGACTATGGAATTTGTAGTTTGCATAGAGCAGTGTACATGACTGCAACTAATGTGCACTGCTTGTTCCAAACAAACAAAAATGAAGAAGAAAAGGAGAGGTTTGGGAGGCAGAAAAACACTGTAATGCCCCGTACACACGGTCGGATTTTCCGATTGAAAATGTGTGATAGGACCTTGTTGTCGGAAATTCCGACTGTGTGTAGGCTCCATCACACATTTTCCATCGGATTTTCCGACACACAAAGTTTGAGAGCAGGATATAAAATTTTCCAATAACAAAATCCGTTGTCGGAAATTCCGATCGTGTGTACACAAATCCGACGGACAAAGTGCCACGCATGCTCAGAATAAATAAAGAGATGAAAGCTATTGGCCACTGCCCCGTTTATAGTCCCGACGTATGTGTTTTACGTCACCGCGTTCAGAATGATCGGATTTTCCGACAACTTTGTGTGACCGTGTGTATGCAAGACAAGTTTGAGCCAACATCTGTCGGAAAAAATCCTAGGATTTTGATGTCGGAATGTCCGAACAAAGTCCGACCGTGTGTACGGGGCATAAGAGACAATTTAATGAAAAAAAGGGTTAAGGGGCAATTAAGTAATTGGTGTGTATTGATTATTATTATTTTTTTTTTTTTTGAAAATAAGAATATTCTTTAGAGTCACTTTAAACTGGAACTAACGGGCTGTTATTCACTGTGAGCAGACTGTTTTTTTTAATGCAGACATGCAATGGTGTTGATTTACTAAAACTAGAGAGTGCAAAATCTGGTGCAACTCTGCATAGAAACCAATCAGCTTCCAGTTTTTTTTTTGTCAAAGCTTAATTGAACAAGTTGAAGTTAGAAGCTGATTGGCTTTAAAACAAAGTGCATTTATCCTTTTTTGCCCCCCCTCCCTAGACCTAACTTAACCACAGATGCATAGTTGCCTTGTCACCTTGATACAATGGCTGGGGTTCCACTGTTTGTTTAAATGCATCGCCATGAGGCTTCACTGTTTGGGTGTGTGGCTGCGCTATACTGCCCCAGAGACCTTTATGGGGCTGTGTCCAGGGACCAGAGTCAATTGAAGATGATCCCATACATGTTTATGGGGCTGTAATATGCAGGCATGATGAGGACAGTAAAGATGTATGGTGCTGGATGTTAAACAGTGGAATCGCAGCTGTCATATCGAGGTAAGTATGTATCCTTAGAGGGGGAAGGTGGGTTAGGTTAGGACATGGGGCAAAAAAAAAATGAGTGCACTTTGTTTTAAAGTACACTTATCTTTAATGAGCAACTCTTAAAGGCTAAGTTTACCTTTTGGAACATGTTACACCTGCATTTAGAGTGGAACATGTAACATGTTTCAGCTCCTGCAGCCTCTTTTCCCATGCCCTGTCTCAGTGTGACCCACTGTCACAATTCAAAAGCAGTGTGGCCGTGCGGGACTCCACCCACGTGGCCGCGTCATTTATTTACAGTTTCCTGTGAATAGACTACAAGTTTCGGAGGTGCAGGCTCAAAGCTGCAGGGCTTGTCTGCAGAAGCCTGACAGTGTACCCCTCATGTCTATTCTTTCTAGGCTTCTGCGGGAGAAAATAATAAATGCACATTTTTTAATGCAAAAATATGTGCATTTATTATTTTTTCTTAAAAGGTAAATTTATTCTTTAAGCTAGCCAAATGTCTGTGGCTGGACCTGGGAGGCAGGGTTTAGGTAAATGTTGTCATTAGTCTGTTGCAGGCAGGGAGAAAGCTTTACCTCCATCACCCCTTGCCTGGTTATTACTCACTAAACATGTTTTCATATTATAACTTTCTGGCAGACGGTGCAAAGAAAATACAAGGAGCCTGATCTGTAAAACATGTACGCACGCTGTCTTAAAGTGGATGTATACCCTCACATATACTCAGTGAAGTGAATGGCCTCAGATAATACACAGGGATAAAAAAAAACTCCCTAAATAAGTTTTACATGTATATCTGCTGTCGTCAGGTTTATATATGGTTTATAAAGTTCAGATCCTGTTAGAGATTTTCTCTTCCTGTTCAGCACCGAGTATGAAGTCTGGGCACACAGCCAAGACAGCTGATTGGAGGAAAGGCATACACCCCCTCTCCTCATAGGCAGAGACTCTCAGAGCTGTCCTGTGAATAGTTCAGCTGTCTGCTAATCTATTTATAGCAACCTCCCCGACACAAATTTCACCCTGGTTTTATCACGTGTTGGAGGACTTGTTAGAAGTTATCATGATGATAACAGAAGAACGGAGCAGGAGACAGCCACAGGACTTAGTGCTTTGAAGCGAGATAAGAAAATACTACAGATATAAGTGCCCAGCTCAAATTTCATGAATCAGGTTTACATCCACTTTAAGTATGAAAGGGTACTTCAAAACATCACCATTTACATCATTGTTTCAACTTTGGGAGATAAACTTAGCTGAGGGAGTAGATGCTGACTCTGCATGTTGCCTGAACAAAGATGGTATTGGCCTTCCAAAATAAAAGAAGGCATTGTCAGTAACATAAATCTGATCTGTGTTATAGGTTATAAATACAGAAGTTATATGAACACATTACTCAGCATGGATTCAGTTAGCCACTTCCCCCCTGGAAGATTTACCCCCCTTCATGACCAGGCCGATTTTTGGGATACGGCACTGCGATACTTTAATTGACACTAGCGCGGTTGTGCGATGCTGTACCCAAACAAAATTAATGTCCTTTTTGCCACAAATAGAGCTTTCTTTTGGTGGAATTTGATCACCACTGCGGTTTTTATTTTTTGTGCTATAAACATAAGAAGAGTGACAATTTAAAAATATATATATATATTTTTTAAATTCTGCTATTAAACATATCCAATAAAAAAAAATGAAAAAAATCAAATTTCTTCATTAATTTAGACCAACATATATTCTGCTACATATTTTTGGTAAAAAAAATCCCTATTTGAGCAAAAAGGGAAATTGTGGGACTTTAAATGAGAAGCATGGGACCATACAACTCCATCCCTGTCTATAAACAAGAGGGGGAGTGTGGGACTTTGAACGAGGTATGTGATATGATCAAATCAATGGAGTCAATATAGAAAAACGTGTTTATTTGTAGAGCAATAGGTATCATACCCTGAAACAGCAGGTACATACAGTACATGAATAATTAAACATAACATTGACATATTGTAGACCATAATACATACAAAGTAAAAGCAATCCCAATAAGTGCATATTGATTGGTTTGCGCAAAAGTTATAGGGTCTACAAAGTATGGGATATTTCTATTTATTTATTTTTTAACTAGTAATGGCGGCGATAAGTAGCTTATAGGGGGACTGGGATATTGCGGAAGACAGTCAGGACACTAACTGGCACTTTTTGGGGACCAGTGACACTAATACAGTGATCAGTGCTAAAAATATCCACTGTCACTGTACTAAGTGGCTGGGAAGAGGTTAATATCAGGGGCGATAGCAGGGTTAATTGTGTGCCTAGCCAGTGTCTGTGCACTGTGTGGCAGGTGGTTTTACTTGGGGAAGGCACTGATTCATGTTCCCGCTAGTGACAGAATGACGATCTGCCTTGTGTACATGGGCATATTGCTGTTCTGGCTCTCTGCCTAATGATCGGCGGGTGGCAGCGGAGCATGTGTTCCCCAGTCCTGGAACTAAGTACATGATCCGGCGCAGAGCGGCTGCCCTGCCGCAGTATATGTGTGGTCGTGAACTGGTTAATATCCAAATGAACATTTAATGGTAGATCCACTTAAACAGAATCTTACACTGATATAACTAAAGCATTTATTTGAGCAAAATAGAATCCCAGAGCATAGGATATTTTAACACTTTCTAGAAAATAATATGCAATAGGAGCCATTTTAAAACCTCATTATTGTGTCAAGTTGCCAGAATCACCTAATTTATCTATTGTGTGGCACTGAGCCAGGATAACTAGAAATAAAGGCCGGGGAAGCTTGCAGACTTGACCCAGTGGTTTACAGCAGCTGTTGTATTGTCAGTCTCCCTTACGTGTGTGAGGCTGCCAGCAACAAGATTACTCACTGGGCTTTAGAACAAGAACAAATGTTATCTCCTGCAGTAATACAATTTCAACTTTGCTACATTTCCCATAAAGCACATTACAGTCGTGGGACATTTAGGCTTCTGTTTATCCAATAATTTTTTTCATGTGCGCAGTAGTATGCACTGGTAACCTGTCTCAGGATATACAGGTAGATATAGTGTGTCCCGGTCTGAAAATATACTGCTGGCTTCAGGCAAATCTTCATGAATGATTCTGCTGGTCAAACAGCCTTGGTGTTGCTAAATATATTATTAAAAAAGCATTCCACTCCGCATACAATGACAGTAAAATTGCATTATATAATTTCTTTTGAGCTGCAGAAGACCCCAATTGGTTAGATTTGGGTCTCAGCAATAATGTGCAGGTTTTCTAATTAAAATAATCTAAATTTTGTCCAAAGGGTAGGTTTGTTCCCACAGAGCACTGTGCATGTGGGGAAAATGGAGACAGAACTCAATTGTGTCAAAGAGGTAAGTTTGTTTCGTTGAGAGATAAACTCAAACAGTGTGTACCACATCCAAAAATTGGAGGGAATAGTGATAGTGTCATGAAAAGGTTCACCCGTTGGTGGCGCTATTGGTCTCCTGGATCACAGTACCAGTGTCCACCAGCGGGTGTCTTCCAACACCTAAGACGTGTAATAAGAGGACTCACCTTCTAGTGGCACTATTGCATCCTTGGGCCGTAGTACCGGTGTCCACCAGCTGGTGTATTCCGGCAGTGTGGAGCAGAGGGCACCCTCTGCGCTCAGGTGTAACGTGAGGTCAAATCACTGCAGTCTGATAAATACCCGGCAAGCCCTCACATCCTTGCCTTGGTTTCTCTCTCCCTTTGCCTTGATCTTGCTGCCTGTTATCTTGACCTTGAGCCTGCATCTGTCCTGACCTGATCCGATCCCTATCCTGAGCCCATCCTGGACCTGTCCCTCCGGTTTCCTGATTTCCCTGATCCCTGCCCTGCAGCCTATCCATCCATCCTCTCCCTGTCCTGTTGGTTCCCTGTCCTTTCCAATCTGACGGACCTCCTTGTGTATGACCTCGACCTGGCTTTTGTTACGATTACGGTATTTCCCATCCATTTGTATATATGATTTGTTTGTGGGTCTATGGTTGTTTTGCACTGTTATATTTCGTTTATTTGTCACCCATTTATTAAAAACCATTATTTTTCACTTACCTGTGTTTCTGGTTCCTTCTGTGCAGTCCACGCAGTCTGGTCTGTTAAATTCCTGTGACAGTACACCAAGGCCGTCCCTGACCAGACGTGGCTGCATGGAGGAACCATCCGGGTTGTTAGTTCTGCTAATATGAATTTCAATGAAATCAGTTATTATTCCTTGCTGGCAGAAGATGATGGTGAATATTGTCGCCAGATTTTGAAAGGGTGGACTAGTGACCAGCTGATGGAAACTATCCGATCAGCTCATCCCCTAGTGGATCACGGGTATATGTCATTTGAAGATGTTCTGCCCCTGATCCAGTTATGTGCAAAACCAGCCCTGTCATGCATTCCCGAAGGGAGCAATGATTTTTCTCCCCCTTCAATTATGGCCAAATGGAATCCCTGGTATGGTTATTAGAAGATGATCCAGCCTTTTTTATGGAACATTATTCCGCTTGTTGACAGCAGGTGTTGTCTGATTGCATCCATTCAGTGCAATCCCTGGTTAGTCAGGTCGGGTGTGAATCAGTATTTGTTCAACCTGTGCTACGGACATGGTCAGATCTCCTGCACTTAGCTAAGCCTCAACATTCCAGCCATGCCATCAAGCACCTGTCTTCCCAAAAATCTATCTCCCCGTCACCTATGGCAACCTCAGCTACAGCCAAGTTTACTCAGCTCCCTACCAAATACTACTACCCAGTCTCCAAGTGCTGCACTTATTGTGCCTTTAATCCACCTATTTCTTCTCCTCCACCTGTAATACCCCCATAGAACCCTCCTCCAGCCACTGTTCCTTGGTCTTCCTTTTGCTCAGCTACATACTTTTCTTATGACCCTGCACCTACGTACAAAGCTGCAGTGGCTAAACCAAAAAAGAAACAAAAGTTCTTCCTGACCCACACCATCCTGCCAGTCTGATGTGCCCGCTTCCCAGTCTGATGTCTGCCTTCCAGCCCAAAGTCTTGGTGCCTGCCTTCCAGCCTGATGTGCCTGCCTTCCAGCCTGATGTGCCTACCTTCCAGTCTGATGTGCCTACCTTCCAGTCTGATGTGTCCGCTTTCCAGTCTGATGTGCCCGCTTCACAGTATGATGTCTCGATGCCTGTCTTCCAGCCCAAAGTCTCAGTGCCTGCCTTCCAGCCTGATATGCCTGCCTTCCAGCCTGATGTGCCTACCTTCCAGTCAGATGTGTCCGCTTTCCAGTCTAATGTCTTGATGCCTGCCTTCCACCTTGAAGTCTCGGTGCCTGCCTTCCAGCCTGATTCTGATGTCTCGGTGCCTGCCTTCCAGCTTGATGTCTCCACTTTCCAGTCTGATGTGCCCGCTTCCCAGTCTGTGCCCGCTTTCCAGTCTGATGTGCCCACCTTCCATCCTGATGTCTCGATGCCTGCCTTCCAGTCTGATGTGCCCTCTTTTCAGTCTGTGCCTGCTTTCCAGTCTGATGTGTCCGCCTTCCAGCCTGATGTCTCGATGCTTGCCTTCCAGCCGGATGTCTGGGTGCCTGCCTTCCAGCTTGATGTGCCCGCTTCCCAGTCTGATGTGCCCGCTTCCCAGTCTGATGTGCCCACCTTCCAGCCTGATGTCTCGGTGCCTGCCTTCCAGCTTGATGTCTCCACTTCCCCGTCTGATGTGCCCGCTTCTCAGTCTGATGTCTTGGTACCTGCCTTCCAGCCTGGTGTCTCGTTGCCTGCCTTCCAGCCTGTCTCGGTGCTTGCCTTCCAGCCTGATATCTCAGTGCTTGCCTTCCAGCCTGATGTCTCGGTGCCTGCCTTCCAGCCGGATGTCTTGGTGCCTGCCTTCCAGCTTGATGTCTCCACTTTCCAGTCTGATGTGCCCGCTTCCCAGTCCGTGCCCGCTTTCCAGTCTGATGTGCCCACTTTCCAGCCTGATGTCTCGGTGCCTGCCTTCCAGCCTGATGTGCCTGCCTTCCAGCCTGATGTGCCTACCTTCCAGTCAGATGTGTCCCCTTTCCAGTCTGATGTCTTGATGCCTGCCTTCCAGCTTGAAGTCTCAGTGCCTGCCTTCCAGCCTGATCCTGATGTCTCTGTGCCTGCCTTCCAGCTTGATGTCTCCACTTCTCAGTCTGTGCCTGCTTTCCAGTCTGATGTGCCCACATTCCATCCTGATGTCTCGATGCCTGCCTTCCAGTCTGATGTGCCCGCTTTCCAGTCTGTGCCCGCTTTCCAGTCTGTGCCCGCTTTCCAGTCTGATGTGCCTGCCTTCCAGCCTGATGTCTCGATGCTTGCCTTCCAGCCGGATGTCTCGGTGCCTGCCTTCCAGCTTGATGTCTCCACTTCCCAGTCTGATGTGCCCGCTTCCCAGTCTGATGTGCCCACCTTCCAGCCTGATGTCTCGATGCTTGCCTTCCAGCCTGATGTCTCGTGCCTGCCTTCCAGCCAGATATCTTAGTGCCCGCTTCCCAGTCTGATGTGCCCGCTTCCCAGTCTGATGTGCCCGCCTTCCAGTCTGATGTGCCCGCTTTCCAGCCTGATGTCTCGGTGCCTGCCTTCCAGCTTGATGTCTCCACTTCCCCGTCTGATGTGCCCGCTTCTCAGTCTGATGTCTTGGTACCTGCCTTCCAGCCTGGTGTCTCATTGCCTGCCTTCCAGCCTGGTGTCTCGGTGCTTGCCTTCCAGCCTGATGTCTCGGTGCTTGCCTTCCAGCCTGATGTCTCGTGCCTGCCTTCCAGCCGGATGCCTCGGTGCCTGCCTTCCAGCTTGATGTCTCCACTTTCCAGTCTGATGTGCCCACTTCCCAGTCTGTGCCCGCTTTCCAGTCTGATGTGCCCACCTTCCAGCCTGATGTCTCAATGCCTGCCTTCCAGTCTGATGTGCCTGCTTTCCAGTCTGTGCCCGCTTTCCAGTCTGATGTGCCCGCCTTCCAGCCTAATGTCTCAATGCTTGCCTTCCAACCTGATGTCTCGGTGCCTGCCTTCCAACCGGATGTCTTTATTGGTGTGTCAGCCTGAAGTTTCGGTGCCCGTGTGTCAGCCTGAAGTTTCGGTGCCCATGTGTCAGCCTGAAGTTTCGGTGCCCGTGTGTCAGCCTGGAGTTTCGGTGCCCGTGTGTCAGCCTGGAGTTTCGGTGCCCGTTACCCAGTCTGCTGAACCGGTGCCCTTTACCCAGTCTGCTGAACCGGTGCCCATTACCCAGTCTGCTGAACCGGTGCCCGTTACCCAGTCTGCTGAACCGGTGCCCGTTACCCAGTCTGCTAAACCGGAGTCCGTTAAGCCAGTGCCCGTTATTTGGCTTGCCAGACCAGTGCCCGGTGTCCAGCTCGCTGAACCGGGGCCAGTTACCCAGCCCACTGGGCCGGGGCCCGTTACCCAGTTTGTTGAGCCGGTGCCTGTGATCCAGCCTGCCCTTATGGTGCTTGCTGTTTGGCCTGATGACCCGGAGCTTGCTGCCCAGCTCGACGACCCAGAGCCTGCTGTCTGCTCGAATGTGCCCGCTGTCTGCTCGGATGTGCCGCTGTCTGCTCGGATGTGCCCGCTGTCCGGTTTGATGTATCTGCTGCCCAGTCTAAGGTGCCTGATGCCCAGCCTGAAATACCCGATGCCCAGCCTGACATGCCCTCATCTGTTGTTTGGTTTGAGGCCATGATCTTTGGACAATTTCATCTAGTTGGAGCGTCCGGAGGCCGCTCCTTTGAGGTGGGGTACTGTCATGAAAAGGTTCACCCGTTGGTGGCGCCATCGTTCTCCTGGATCGCAGTACCAGTGTCCACCAGCGGGTGTCTTCCAACACCTAAGACCTGTAATAAGAGGACTCACCTGCTGGTGGCACTATTGCATCCTTGGGCCGTAGTACCGGTGTCCACCAGCAGGTGTATTCCGGCAGTGTGGAGCAGACAGCACCCTCTGCGCTCAGGTGTAACGTGAGGTCAAATCACCGCAGTCTGATAAATACCCAGCAAGCCCTCACATCCTTGCCTTGGTGTCTCTCTCCCTGTGCCCTGATCTTGCTGCCTGTTATCTTGACCTTGAGCCTGCATCTGTCTTGACCTGATCCGATCCCTATCCTGAGCCCATCCTGGACCTGTCCCTCCGGTTTCCTGATTTCCCTGATCCCTGCCCTGCAGCCTATCCATCCATCCTCTCCCTGTCCTGTTGGTTCCCCGTCCTTTCCCATCTGACTGACCTCCTTGTGTATGACCTCGGCCTGGCTTTTGTTACGATTACGGTATTTCCCATCCATTTGTATATATGATTTGTTTGTGGGTCTATGGTTGTTTTGCACTGTTATATTTCGTTTATTTGTCACCCATTTAATAAACACTATTATTTTTCACTTACCTGTGTTTCTGGTTCCTTCTGTGCAGTCCACACAGTCTGGTCTATTAAATTCCTGTGACAGATAGGTAGAGGAATAACTTTGATAGTTCAGGGGGTGGTCTAAAAGGACTGACAATAAAAGGTTGGGATTCCATAAAGTCATAGGGAAAAGGACAGGAGAATATTACAAGTAGCATCTTGTACGAAAGCCTCAACAAAGAGTGAGGGACAAGCAGCATCTGAAAGAAATTGCAAATTCTGAGATTTGACCATTAATTGTTCTCAAGGCTCAAGACCAAACCAGGCTGGAGAAGACAGGATTTGTCCTGCGGAGTACATCCTGTGAAAGAATCCTTGTCGTGCCCCAAGCTAAATACGCTACCAAGAGTGATGGTAGACTATACAAAAATGTGGTTCCCAAGCTTTGAGAACATAGGAAAGACTGAATTTGAGGCTCCTCTCCCTCAGGACCTGGGCTGTATTAGCTAGGCAAACAAGCCAGCACAGCGACTGGGAAGCAGGGTGAAAACCAGCCCAAGGGGTAGATATCTGGATTATCTTGGAGGGCCCACACAAAATCCCCTCAGGAGCCTGACAAGGTCCGGCCACCATGTTCTCTTGGGCCAGATCAGAGAGAAGAGAATCACCAGAATGCCCTCACTTGATCCTGCCTTGCAAACGAGGAAGGAATATCGGAGAAGGAAATGTGTAGATCAGGTTGAACTGGTCCAACAGAGTCACCACAGCATCCACTGCAAAGGCTAGAGGATGCCTGGATAAGAAGATAAACCAGTTCAGTCTGTGGCTTTACCTGAACGCTAGGAGGTCCATGTCTGGCATCACCACCTGTGACAAAAGTCAGCTCAGCCTGAAGATTATTCTTCGGAGTATAGACATTGAAGAGTAAGGAAGTCTGCCTGCCAGGTTTTCATGCTGGGGTCAAGCATGCCAGCCAGGGCTGGAACTTTCTGTAATTTTTGATACATCAGATTACTCCCTGATGGTCAATGTAAGCCAATGACTTCATTCTAGTTGGATGACTTTGTTGTCATGATTGAGAAGTCTAGCACCGAAGGACAACCGAATCACCCTGAACGTTTTTTGGAAGATTTGTTTTCTCTGACAATCAAGTCCTTTGTACCACAAGGGTACCTAGGGCTCCTCCCCAGCCTGATAGGCTAATGTTTACTAAGAGCATCTTCCAAACAATTGGGAGGAACATATTTTTTCGAAGCGCCACAAAAATGTTGACATGCAGGTAGGCATTCTACAAGTTCCACAAGGGCCAGAAGATCTCCCAGATGGAGGAAGCAATGACTGACCTGGCTAATTCAATGAAGGTTATTACCCAAAGGAAGCATTTTGAAATCATTATTTCTCGAATCGTCTTCCAGGGCAGCATCCGAGAGATAGGCTCCTCCTCCCTAAAACAGGAAACACATTAGTCCACCATTATAAATTTCACACTCTTACCTGTGTGCCTCAGTTGTTTGTGTTTCCTCCGGACCCACAGGAGCTGCAAGAACGTTTGTTATTTTATTTTCACCTGTCTCTGTGCTTGTTGCAGGAGACCCCCTGCCAGCATCCCATACAGCCCAAGGGGCTTTGGGAGGGCGAGCAGGCGCAGCACTGGGCAACATTGCTCAAAGCCTGAGATTTCGCCCCTACTGAGGGGTCTGCAATCATCCCCCCAGGCTGCAGGAGGACTCTGTCATCCCCACCCCATGCCGCTGTTAGGCCTGTGTATGCTTCCGCAAGCACCCCCCTCTGGCTTTCCGCAGAATCTGGAGCCCGCCAGGGGGGATGGATACATGCATAGATGGGCGCCCCCCCCCCCCGCCGCCGCCGCCGCCGCCGACCGCTGCCGCCGACCGCTGCCGCCGACCGCTGCCGAAAACCTCAGCAGCAGAGGGTCTAGCAGGGAGGGTTTTGCACCTTCTAAATTAGGTCCCTGGTGGCTGCGGCTGTCCCCCCAAACAAATCCACCGCTCTCCGGGCGGCGCAGCAGCGTCCTCACCGCCACAGGCCGCTACAGGAAGTCGGGGGTGTACCAAGATGGCGCCGAGGAAGTTCCGCTTCCGGGTTGGCGGCCATTTTCCCGTAGTCTATCTACTGCGGAGATAGAGCAGGGACACCTAGGGGCGGGAAGTTTAAAAAAAAAAAAAAAGAGAAAGAAAACAGAATACAAATAGCAAATTTGTTCAATGCTACCCTTCACTACCAGCACAGTTACTCTACAATACAGCGGCATGTGCAGGTGTGTCCACCAACCTGCACGGGGTCAGCCGGGGGCGGGGCCGGAGCTTATGCAGGAAGCAGATAAAAAGGCCTCTAAGCAGAGGATCCTGGTGGCTGATCATGTCTGACGCTTCCCCACCCTGCCCTGCAGATCCTGCAAATCAGGACAGCTCCAAGGTAAGCCAGAATATTCTTGAATTATCTCTGTCTTAACCTCTTTACTGCCTATCTACAGGCAGTTCCTTTGACCACCTAAACTCACGGGGTTTTTTTGTTCTCTATGCTCGCTTGCAGGCAAAGACCCCTGAGGAAAGGAAGGCTAAAGGCAAAACATGTGCCTCATGCAGCCACAGGCTTTCCCCAGATTGGAAAAAGCCCCTGTGTCAGAAATGCTTAGACAAAATGGTGGCAAAAGAATCACAGGGATTTTTGAAAGACCTGCTCAATTCTTTTAAGAAAGAAATTCAGAGCACCATGGCACCACTACGCTCAGCTATAGAGAAATTAGAAACGCCAGCAAGTGTCGCTCAGGCCAGTATCCCATCTACCAGCGGAACACACATTCCAAGGGAGAACAAAGTACAGGCAGAACAAGAGGTGGATTCAGATGAATCTGAACAATCTGAATCAGAAGACGGTATCTGTTCAGACTCAGAGGAGGAAGATGACACGACAGACTGCAACCTGTTTCCTTCTGGAGGACACAGACAGTCTTCTCAAAGCCATCACTGACACTCTAGGCATTAAAGAACAGAAAACCGCAGAACTCACTATGCATGACAGAATGTACAAAGGGCTCCAGCCCAAGAAGCCAAGAACGTTCCCGGTACACCAAACACTTAAAGACATAGTCAAAAAGGAATGGGAAGACCCAGAGAAAAAGCTTTTCATCCCCGCCACAATCAAACGCAGATACCCGTTTGCGGAAGCAGACACCAAAACCTGGGCTAAATGCCCCAAGGTGGATGCCTCTCTGGCAAAAATCACGAACAAATCGGACTTGGCTTTTGATGACGCAGGTACCCTCAGCGACCCCATGGACAAGAAAATAGAAGCTCTCCTGAAAAGGGCATGGGAAGCAGGGGCGGCAAACCTAAATCCGGCTATTGCTTCCACCTGCACAGCCCGAACCTTGCTAATCTGGCTAACCCAGCTGCAAGATCTATTGGAGAACGACACACCCAGGGAGGAACTAATTAAAACCATCCCCACACTAACTAGAGCGGCAGCTTTCTTGGCAGATGCTTCAGCAGAAACTGTCAGAATATCCTCTAGGACCACGGCACTACTAAACTCGGCCCGCAGAGCCCTGTGGTTAAAATCCTGGGGGGGGGATGCACCTTCCAAGAACCGTTTATGTGGCATACCATTCACTGGAGACCTACTGTTTGGTCCCGAACTAGAAACAGTCCTGGATAGGACTGCAGCAAAAAATAAGGGGTTCCCTCAAACCAAGAAGAGACAAGGGAAGGCGCCCTTTCGGCATTTCAAGAAATTCAATAAGCCAGGGGCAAAAAAGCACTGGGGTCAACAAAACAAGAAAGGCAAAGGTGAATTCATCCTCAAGCCTAATACCCAAAAGAACAAAAAACAATGACTGCCTTCAGGTGGGGGGCAGATTGGCGGCTTTCTCCCACCAATGGGAGGAGATAACAGAAAACAAATTCATACTGCGCACCATAGCGGACGGTTACGCAATAGAATTCTCCAACCGCCCCCCAACCAAATACTTAGCGACCATGCTACCCAAGGACAGCAATCAAGCAAAGGTGTTTCTAGAATCCCTACAGAAACTATTAGATCAGAAGGTGATTTGTCACGTTCCCCAAGAGGAGGAACAAAAGGGCTTCTACTCACACATCTTCGCAAAAAGAAAACCATCAGGCAAACTAAGGCTGATACTAAACCTCAAACCACTCAACCGAGGAATAAGATACAAGAGATTCAGAATGGAATCTATCTATTCAATCAGGAACATCCTACCGCAGGAGACATTCATGGCAACACTAGACTTACAGGATGCCTACCTACATGTCCCCATAAGAAAGGATCACCAAAAGTTTCTAAGGTTCGCAATCCAGGGGCCAGCAGCTACGCTGCACCTACAGTACACAGCTCTCCCCTTCGGAATCTCCTCAGCTCCAAGAATATTCTCAAAAATAATGGCGGAAGCGCTAAAAGGTCTAAGACAGGAGGGTATTGGAATAATACCATACTTAGACGACCTCCTGTTCTTTGCGGACTCAGCAGCAATCCTAGAAAACAACCTGCGCAAGAGTATGATCTATCTGCAAAACCTGGGATGGTTAATAAACGCAGAGAAATCGCAAATGATCCCAAGCCAGAGAGTAGTGTACCTGGGATACGTGCTGGACTCCAGACTGTCAAAAATTTTCCTAACAAAGGAAAAAGACGTAAAAATGACACAAGCAATTACGTCCCTGCTAAGGAACCATTCCACAACGATCAGGCACGGAATGTCCGTACTAGGACTGATGACGTCTTCCATTCCAGCCATCACCTGGGCACAAATTCACATGCGACCCTTACAGAACTACATTCTGTCCCAATGGGATGGCAGGCAAGCATCCCTAGAAAAATCCATTCCCGTCCCCGCCACAGTCAAACAAACACTCTACTGGTGGCTCAACCCACTTCGGGTCATCGAGGGGCGCAGATGGGCTCAAGTCAATCCAGTCAGCATCACCACCGATGCATGCGCCCTAGGATGGGGAGCCCACATGGAAGGGCGGTTCTCGCAAGGGAAATGGACACCCAAATGGGCACAAGCCTCCTCAAACTTGAGAGAGCTGAAAGCTGTGGGGGAAGCGCTAAAAACCTTCAAGCCAGCATTACAGGGGAAGGATGTAAAGATACAATCAGACAACGCAACGACAGTCGCATACCTAAACAGACAAGGGGGCACAAAATCCCAAAAACTGATGAGACTGACACAATCTATCCTACTGTGGACAGAAGTGAACATAAGATCGATATCCGGTATTCATCTAAAAGGAACAGACAATACAGTGGCAGATTTCCTGAGCCGGAAAACGATAAAACACACGGAATGGTCGCTAAACCAAACAACCTTCACTCAAATCACCCAGAAGTGGGGAATACCTGAAGTAGACCTATTTGCTTCCAGGGCGAACGCAAAATCTCCGATATTTTTCTCCCTGGACCCTACAGATGGCAACAGCGGGGTGGATGCTTTCAACCAAAACTGGAAATGGCATCTGTGCTATGCATTCCCTCCAACTGCCATAATCCCAAAAGTAGTCCAAAAAATCAAGGCAGAGAAAACAACAGTAATACTAATAGCACCACACTGGCCCCAGAGAGCATGGTTCAGTCATTTAAAAAATCTCAGCATACAACCTCAGCTGACACTGACGGACCGCCCGGATCTACTGTCACAAGGCCCAGTCAACCATCCGAACCACAAAATCTTGAAGCTCTCGGCTTGGTTACTGAGAGGGTAAAACTCCAGAACAAAGGCCTGTCAGACAGAGTAATCAACACCATCTTAAACAGCAGAAAGCCGGTAACGAGAGCCATCTATGAGAAAATAAGGAAAAAATTTGTTTCTTGGTACGAAGACAGACCAATCTCCAATGGTGGGATAATTCCAATAGTTTTGGACTTCCTACAAGATGGTGCAGACAAAAACATATCACCAAGTACCCTGAAAGTACAAGTTGCAGCACTTTCCTCGGTCATGGATACTAGACTAGCGGAAGACCCGCTGATAAGACGATTCCTCATAGCTCTTAAAAGATCCAAACCAGCCAAATTGTACAAAACTCCCACCTGGGACATGGGCACAGTACTTAAGGGCTTTCTTTCCCCTCCGTTTGAACCTATCGAGGACAGCTCAGACAAAAACCTCACGTTAAAAACTGCGCTCCTTCTGGCCTTAGTATCCGCCAGAAGAGTGAGTGAGATCCAAGCTCTATCTTCAATAGAACCATACTGTCTAATACATCTGGACAAGATAATTCTCTCTCCAGATCCGGCCTTTCTACCCAAGGTCTCTTCTACATTTCACAGAACCCAAAACATCGTCATACCCTCACTTCCAACAACCATGGATAGTAGGAAAAGAAACATTTACAGCAAACTTGATGTAAGGAACACGCTCATAGCGTATCTCGAAAGAACAAAAGAATGGCGTAGAACGACCTCCCTCTTCATCCTCTATGCAGGAATCAACAGAGGGAAACAAGCTTCAAAAAGCACCATCAGCAGATGGATAAGGATGGCCATACAGATTACCTATAAGGCACAGAATCTCACTCCACCTAGTGAAATCAGAGCGCACTCAACTAGAGCCTGGGCAACCTCGGCCGCAGAGAAAGCAGG
Organism: Aquarana catesbeiana; assembly: GCF_042186555.1. Taxonomy (NCBI): domain Eukaryota; kingdom Metazoa; phylum Chordata; class Amphibia; order Anura; family Ranidae; genus Aquarana; species Aquarana catesbeiana. The sequence goes on from NC_133328.1 coordinate 458,925,487, forward strand.
GGCAACTCCGGAGCAGATCTGCAGGGCAGCGACATGGTCGAGCTTCAGTACTTTCGCTAAGCACTACCGCATAGACCAGCTGTCTGACCAAGACCAAGCATTTGGTCGTAAAGTGCTCCAGTCTCTAACCCCACCCTAGTAAGTATTGCTTGATATATCCTCTCGGATGCTGCCCTGGAAGACGATTCGAGAAAACAGAGTTAGGTACCTGGTAACTCTTTTTCTAAGAAGTCTTTCAGGGTAGCACTAGTTCCCACCCTTGAAACAACAAAAACCAGGTACAGAGGGGGAGCTTGCAGCTTACAGGGAATTCCTTCGGTGCTTTAACATAACTGAGGCACACAGGTAAGAGTGTGAAATTTATAATGGTGGACTAATGTGTTTCCTGTTTTAGGGAGGAGGAGCCTATCTCTCGGATGCTGCCCTGGAAGACTTCTTAGAAAAAGAGTTACCAGGTACCTAACTCTGTTTTTTAGTTCCAGTATACGGTGGCTGCCCCCTTGACAATGATCGCAGGGGAGACTACACTAACAAGGTTACTCAACAGACTGAGAATGGATCACACAAGACATTAATACAAAGGAGGATAAAAGTCATCTGAGACCAGGGTACTGGAGGTTGTCCCACCACAGCATGCAAATGAGTCAATATCAGCACGGGTCACTCATGGACCAACTGGAATTGTGACTTGTCCTTAGGTACTCACTGATGGTGATCAGGGAGTGCACTAATAGCCCCTGCGGGGACAGTCTTCACCATCTCTGGGAGAGGTTTCCAGGGACAGGGCTCCATCAACAGAAGGATCACCTCAGCCCAAAGCATTATTACAGGCTGTACCTGCATCTTTTCTCTGGTAGGGTCCGGGTTTCTTCCCCCAAGGCTCAGCCAAGGAGTCAACTGATCTTGTAACCCTATCTGTACTTTGCTAGCAGAGACTGGTCATTAGTTGTAAACTAGATGTGTACACTGTCTTTCCTGGTGCCTCCATGGCAGCATACCAATGGTTGGTTGCTCCACCCCCTACCAACCCACAGGACCACTTTAATTCTATAAAAAAGAGTTGCTCCCCTCAGTCAGTATTCTTTTCTCTGTCCTCATCCCAGCAGGATCATTATCAGCCTTACCTCACTGCTTTATGGTGTAACCGTTGCAGGTTCATGCTTTCCTGCAGTATGGAGTCCCATGGCTTGGGCTGCTAAATGCGCCAGATCAGTATGGGAGGCCATTTTTTTCTGTGGATCTTTTTTTGGGCCAGATTGGAAGATTAACAGGAGCCTAATTTCTCTCCTCTATGCTCTTCCCTGATAGCATGCCTCATATCTTTGTGGAGCAGGCTTTTACCTGCCTTTCAGCGTTCCTCCATGGATATTGTTCCCCCTCCTCCTGTAGCAGTGTGAGGCACTTCGCTCGCGCCGATCTGCTCTGTTTTACCCGGCGGGGGGGCGGAGTCATGGCGTGACGTCATGTGACAATACGGCGCATGCGCAGTAGCAGACTGAAGCCATCAGCGGCCATCTTGGTACTCCCAAAGCGCTCTCAGCATAAATGGGATTCATTACATAGCCAGCTGTCAAGGAGAAGACATCTCCCTAAGTGTCTTCCCTGTTGTACAAAGTCAATGGAGCCTGGCCAAGGTATTTAGGAACTGGCTTGTTTATGTGTTGTATGCATGCATATCATGTATGTGTGTGTGTATATATGTGTATATATATATATGTGTGTGTATATATATATATATATATATATATATATATATATATATATATATATATATAGTTAAAAAAAATGTTTTTTTTTTTTCCAGCTGCCCCTAGTAATGTGATACCGCAACAAAAAGATCTTCATCATACCACTAGGTAAGGGCTGCAACAATCAGGTAAGTTTTGAAAAAAAAATAGAGCACTCCGGGTAACTTAGAACATATTTTTTTGTTTCTACAGCCCTCATGGGGGATCATCCCGCAGATCATCCCACCGAAGCTCTCCAGATAGGAGATCGAAAGGTCATAGGAGCTCGGGGCACTCTCATTCATCCTCAGCTCATGCCTCCCGCAGTGGCCAGAGGTCACCCCAACATACCTCTAGCAGACACGAATCCCACAGATCGGTGTATCCAAGAGAGAGGACCTGATGGGTGGAAGACAAGCGCTGCCGGAAAAATTGGTTTGTGAGAAGTGTCTACTAGAAGCTACAGGAGACAAGGAGAATGACAAGCAGCAGTCTCTGGAATCAATTAAGATCCTGATCAATGATTCAATTAGGGAATTGGCCCTCTCCCAAGACCAAGTTAACCCATCCTCGGCCGAAGAAGCAATAAATGCGCCCTCTCCTCATTCAGACGCAGAGGTGAATTCTGAAGATGAGGCGGAAAGGGTGGATGACAATATCTCAGCTTTTGACTTCGCTCTAGTTGAACTTTTCATCACCGCGGTCAAGGATGCAATCCAGTGGGAGAAAAATCCGGAGCCCCCCTTCTAAAACAAAGAAGTATTTCCCACATCTGAAAAAGAAGTTATCAACTTTTCCCTTGATGGAAGAAATCAAGGAAGTGGTGACAGACGAATGGCAGAAGGTGGACAGAAGACCCATTGCGTATAATCTTTTTCTTAAGTTATACCCACTGGCAGAAGCAGACATGCAGCTTTTTGATACTGTACCATCTGTGGACGCCTCAGTTATGAGGTTGGCGAGAAATTCGACTTTACCACTAGAAGACGCAGTCTCCTTTAAAAGATGTCCTTGACCGAAGGATTGACTCAGACCTGAAAAAGACTTATCAGGCGGCTGGAGGAGCATGCAAACCGGCGGTAGCTCTGACCTCGATCTCAAGGGCCACCAGAGTATGGTCGGGTAACGTGGAAACGGCCCTCAGACAAGGGGTGGGCGCAGAAGGAATTATTAAGGCACTGGATGAATTAAAGTTGGCCTCCGATTTCATAGCAGAAGCAGCTATTGATGTTTTAAAATGTTCTTCCAGGGCCATGCTGTATTCCATCACGGCCAGAAGAGCATTGTGGCTAAAACCATGGTCGGCCGACCCGACGTCTAAACAATCATTGTGTCGTATTCCATACGATGGAAAAGCCCTGTTCGGCGAAAAGATGGATACGGCAATTACCTGGGTCACAGGGGGGAAAAGTGGTTTAATTCCCCAGGACAGAGGCAGGAGGAAGAGATTCGCTAGTCGTCCAGCGGGCCAGCTAAGATGGAAGGATTCCAGATCCTACCGCCCAGGAAGGGAGTACAGAAGGGGCTGGAAAGGTTCACAAGCCACTTTTCTGAGATCGGCAAAACCAAAAGCCTCTACGTCCACGGTTGAGAGCCTGAAAGTCTTTTTGACGCCTTCCCCACCCAAACTGGTCTGGTGGGAGCACGTCTATAGGCGTTTGCCCAGGTTTGGGTGGAAGATTGTGTAGACCAGTGGGCAGTGTCCACGGTCTGTCAAGGCCATTTCTGAAGATTCAAAAGGCGGCCCCCCCTCTATTCCTTTCAGTCTACCAAGATCCCAACCTCCAGAGAAAAGAAGGAGGCCCTTCTTCAATATGTCAAAATGCTTGTTCTCCAGCAGGCAGTGGTACCAGTTCCAGACTCGGAGAAACGCTTAGGCTTTTATTCCCCGGTCTTCTTGGTCCCCAAAGCCAAGGAGGCCAGGGCTAGACCTGAAGAGATTGAACAGGCTTATCTGGGAGGAACATTTCAAGATTGAGTCCTTAAACACGGTCATTCTATCCGTTCAGCCAGGAGATTGGATGGCGTCCATAGACCTTCAGGATGCATATCTTCATATACCTATCCAACCTCGGTTTCAGCCTTTTCTTCGGTTCAGAATAAGCGACTTACATCTTCAATTCCAATGCCTTCCCTTCAGGATTTCAACAGCGCCCAGAACCTTCACCAAAGTGCTAGTAGCAATCTTGGCTCCTCTTCGAGAGAAGGGGATTCGAGTACTACATTATTTGGACGACATTCTAGTTCTATCCCAGCACAGACAGACCTTGGTGATACATGTGCAGTTGGTCCTAGACACACTGATAAAGTTTGGTTGGCTAATCAACTACGCCAAAAGTCAACTTACGCCCACACAGGTGATAACTTACCTAGGAGCATTATTCAACACTCCAGAAAGAGCAGTCTCACTCCCGTCAGAAAAGATCCCTTCATTGATAGGGAAGGTGAAAAGGGCATTAGCGAGCCATTCCATGTCAGCATCAGACTGTCTGAGCCTGCTCAGCTCCCTCTCTTCATGCATACCTATGGTGAGATGGGCCAGATGGCATCTACGGACTTTCCAGGTGAGCTTTTTATCACAGTGGAAGAAAAATCACCTAGATCAGAGGATATTAATTACGCCTCCAATGAAATCCAGCCTTTGGTGGTGGACAAGGCCATCCAACCTTCTGCTTTATCAAAAACGGGAATTTTCCCCCAAAGGTATAGGGGTTTTCTAGGCAGCAAACAACAGATGCAGATATTTTATGGTTTAAAAGGTAGCTTTATTAAACGTAGGACATTAGAGTAAAAGACATGAACTGTGTACAAAAAATTATAAAAAGCACAGGAGCCTGTACAGAGCTATACATGAATTATACAATACACAAGCGCTTGGATAGTTCTGACGCGTTTCGACCCCATCAGGTCTTCTTCAGAGGAAATGCATGCGCTGTGGGAGAATTTTTTGTATACATAAAAATAATACCAATGTGATTGTACACAATTGTATATAATAAGAATTTTAAACATAATTACCAAACATATGTGTATAGCCACGTCTCCTGAGCCTATGGTTTTCAACAAAGCCTCCGCCATCCGGTCGGAGCCCCCAGGTCCGCCAACACCCCAAAAGAGGAAACCAAGCAAAACCTGCACGACTTACGATGAATTACATCTAGGAAATGCCCCGCATACAGCAAGGGGCGTGTGGATCAGCAGCACCTGGGGTCTAAACATCAAGCAGCAACGTCAATGAGTGCGTTTAGCAATAGTTAAAATTTGTAAATTCTAGTCAAAGATTATAAAGTGCGTATAAATATATGTACACTGTAAATTGAAAGAAGGATGGTAAAGAGTGGAGGGAAAAAAAGAAGAAAAGAAAAAAAGGAAGAGGAAGAAAAAAAGAAGAAAAGAAAAAGAAGGAAAAAGGAAAGGGGAAAGAAGAGTGGGGAAAGAGGGAAATGGGGGGGAAAGGGAAAGGGTGTGGGAAAATAGTGAGGAACAGGGGTGGGAAGTGAGAGGGAAAAAGGAGGGGGGGGGGGGAGGGAGGGGGAAAGAGCAGTGATGGAAGTGAGGAAGGAAGTGGGGGGAGGAAAAACAGGACAAGACATGGGAAGAGATGAAAAGGAAAGAAGCAAGAAGAGAAGGGAGAGTGAGGAGAAAAAAAAGGAAGGGAAAAAGAAAAGGGGAAAAAAGAACAATGGGTCAGCAGGAACGGAAAGGTGAAAAGTGTGGAGAGGATGTGATAGGAAAGAAAACCAACAAGTGCTTACTGAAATGGGGAGGGTGGAAGTGAGTGGAAAGAAATGCTGAGAAAGGGAAAAGAGTGTGCGTGCAGAATGCTTTATTGTCCCCTTGGCCCCATCCCATGGACTGTTCTGACGACAGATGCGAGTCAGTTAGGATGGGGGGCACATTATCATGACCAGTTGATACAGGGCAGATGGCAGTTCAATGCAACAGAGGTAGTGTCAAACACCTTGGAGCTGAGGGCGGCTTGGTTGGCAATCTTGTCTCTGGCCACCTTCCTCAGGGGCAAATCCATCCTCCTACAGATGGACAACAGAGCGGCAGTGGCTCATGTTCAGAATCAAGGGGGAACACACAGCAGGTTCCTCCTGAATGAAGTGACACCCATTCTGACATGGGCCGAAAGGAATTTAGTCAACCTTCGGGCCTCATATATCCCAGGACCAGAGAACCAGTTAGCCGATCAGCTTTCGAGATCTTTCAGCCACAATGAGTGGTCTCTGAATCCGAGGGTCTTCTCCTGGATATGCCAGCAGTGGGGCACTCCCCAAATAGACCTATTTGCCTCCCCACTCAATGCAAAGACACCGCTTTTCTTTTCAAGATCCCCATCTCCGAAGTCAGCAGGGGTGGATGTTCTAACCCAACCATGGAACTTTCAGATGGCATACGTATACCTCCCAACTCCACTGATACTGAGGTTCCTCCAATGCCTAACAACAGAGGCGATCACAATTTTGGCAGTGATTCCATACTGGCCCAAGAGACCGTGGTTCACGCTGCTAGTCAAGATGGCCTTGTGCAAACTGCTTCCCCTTCCACGCATAGACAACCTTCTGTCTCAGGGCGAGTTCTGTCACCCGCACCCGGAGATCCTGGACTTGAGGGTTTGGAAATTGAACGGAAGAGGTTGGGTGAGTTAGGATGTTCGCATAATGTCATTCAAACACTGCTACAGGCCAGAAAAGCATCTACAAAGTTCACATACTATAGAATTTGGAGAAAGTTTACGGAATTGGCAGAGACTAACCATTTCGATCCTCTAAACCCCGGAATCCAGAACATACTCCTCTTTTTACAGAGTGGATTGGACTTAGGTTTGGCCTGAACACGCTTAAGGTCCAGGTCTCAGCCCTTTCAGCGCTAACAGATACCCGGTGGGCACTAGACCCTCTTGTGGAACGTTTCTTGAAAGCAGTTCTAAGATTGAGACCTCCCAGAAAGACGCTATACCCCAAGTGGGATTTGACTATCGTGCTTAGTGTCCTTTGAAAACTTCCGTTTGCTCCCACAGAAGAATGCACCTTGGAGGATATTTCTCTGAAGGCAGTCTTTCTAGTCGCCATCACTTCGGGTCGCAGGGTATCAGAGATCCAAGCATTAGGGTCACAAGGACCCTACATTACCTTCTTCCCAGACAGGGTGGGGTTACAGCCTATTCATCAGTTCATCCCTAAAGTACCTTCAGTCTTCCATCTAAACCAAGAGCGGGTTCTTCCAGCATTCGGGGAGTATCCAGCCTCCTCAAAGCTGCATGAGTTGGATATAGCCAGATCCCTAAGTCAGTACCTGAATTTGACGCAGCAGTTCAGGAAAGATCAGCGGCTATTTGTCATCTCAAAAGGTGCCAGGAAGGGAATGGCGGCATCCAAGACGACCTTGGCAAGCTGGATTGTAAAGTTAATACAAAAAGCATACCGGGCTAGTGGTCTTCCAGTTCCAGTTGCGGTCAATGCGCACTCAACACGTGGAATAGCCTCCTCCTGGGCAGCTTTGGTGCGGGTCTCCCCTGAGACAATTTGCCGAGTGGCCAGCTGGTCGTCCTTTAGAACGTTCATGTCCCACTATAGTGCAGACCCAGCAGTCCTTACTTCCTGAGAGTTTGGGGAAAGGACCTTGCAGTCAACTGTACTGTAGTTTTTTCTTATTAAATTTTCTTTATTGCAGTACCCTCCCTGTAAGCGAGTTATTTACCGTTGGTATGCTTCCATGGAGGCACCAGGAAAACGGAAAATTAAATACTTACCTTTCCGTAATTTTCCTTTCCTGGTGCCTGCCCATGGCAGCATACACCCTCCCTTCAATGATCCTTAGTGTTATGAGATCTAGTTACAAGAATACTGACTGAGGGGAGCAACTCTTTTTTATAGAGTTAAAGTGATCCTGTGGGTTGGTAGGGGGCGGAGCAACCAACCATTGGTATGCTGCCATGGGCAGGCACCAGGAAAGGAAAATTACAGAAAGGTAAGTATTCAATTTTCCGTTTTCTGAACTAAGGATTAAAGATCCTAAGGGTTGGGTAGTACACATCTTTCCCATAATTCCACACTGCAAGCTAATCTAAACAATAAAAGCTGCAGATAGAGTCGTACGTATAGACCTCAACTAGAAAAGTAAGAAATTATTTTTAACATTATGTTTAGGTATACTGTGTAAATGAGAACACATAACAAACATATAGTGGAGGTTCACAAATTATTGGTCAGGTCTGCCTCTACATCTCATTTGCAGGGTCTCAAATCTTCAGCTAATGTGTTCATTATGCAAACCACCATGAGAGAAATACATGTGCTGCTACTGAAGCAGGAGGGTGAGCAGGAAAGCCAGGCAAATAGCATTTCAGAAGGAAACTTCAGCAATGTTTCTATCTCTCTAAGGGGCAGGTTGGTGCTCAAAAGGACTCAGTGGTGAATTATTGACAAAAAAAAAGTTTCAGCATTTTAAAATAACACATTTATATAAGAAAAAATTCACACTATTTATGAGTACTTCAAATGTTAATGAGACTTGGATTTTTTAAAATAAATATTGGAACTAAATGTGGGCTGGACAATAAAAAAATAGATGACACCACACACAGGCAACTATATTTAGAGAAACATCTTAAAGTGGTTCTAAAGGCAAGACATTTTTACCTTAATGCATCCCCTGCATAAAGGTAACAAATGTTCCAGCAGTTATATGGCCCATCCCATATTCTTATATACAGTACTTACCTATTTCAATCCAGCACTGTGCCCGTCTGCAGCGGTCCCTGCTCCTCTTTTCTCAGGACACAAAAGCAGCAGCAGGAACCATTGGCTCCTGCTTCTGTCAATCAAATCAAGTGAGGAGGTAGCGGGGCTGAGCCACGCTGTATATGTCTATAGATGCACACAGCAAGGCTCGGGCGTGCCCATATGTGTGCCCCCATAGCAACACAGCTTGCTATGGGTCACACACAGAAGAGGCCCGGATGCTGATAGCGCCAGCGGGGAAACCTAAAAGAAGAGGTTTAGGGTTGCTCTATGCAAATCCACTGCAAAGAGCTGGTAAGTATACCATGTTTAATAATTTAGCAAAAAAAAGAAATTGGCCTTTAGTTAGAGGCAAATTTTCCAGCAGGCATCCAGCATTCATATATAGTAAATGAATAGCAAACTTTTTAATAATCAATTTATAGATATGCCTATGTGTAATTCTGCTTGTTTATGACTATGCTGTGTAGTCTGTATGTGAAAATAAATCCAATGATCACTGTCTGACATCCAAGGAAAGCTTATTTTACGTTAGACTTCTGAGGATTAGGAAGTCTAAATTACAGCATACTGCATGGTGTGGTCCGCCAAACCTGTTCTGTAGATTTTGAGTGACCTCTAGTGGAAGAATTAAGTACATACAAATAAAATCTTGTATGATCTCTTTCGAGTTGATTTTGGTTTGCAGTTGCAGTATTTTGTAGTATGCATGTCTGAGCATTATTATGTCATTAATTGCATTTAAAAAATAAAATCCTATCACATACCCTATTCAAGTCAAGGGTAGCTTTAAGTAAACTAGTCACAAACCAATTTAAATTGTTTAAACAGAAATTTCCTTGTGATGAATGCTTGGGAAGGCTTGCTGACCAAGAGGAAAGCTTGGGAGATGGGAGGGGCAAAAAAATACTGTTTGCATTCTGTCAACATGCTAATATGAAACTGCATTATTCTATATAAATATATAAAGAGAGAGAGAAAAAAGAGAAAAAGTGTATAAGTACAGGACACCAGAGCTGGGTTCTGGACAGGAGGTACAGTATATTTCCCCACTATTGGGTTGTGGTCCCTTTAAGGGAGGGTTCAATAGACATTTTTTAATACCCAGGGGTTCTCACCCATGCAGGTTGAGGGCTTACGGGGTAATCCATGCTTCTAACAGGAATCTAATTTCAGTACTCTCTGGATTGGTAGTCATCTGCGATCTGGAATTCGGAGGCACTGAGAGACTTTGGGTGGAAAAGAGCCTCCAAACCCTGATTGCAGGGACTTTGGTCCCAAAAAGGTTTAACCTACTTGAAAGGGAGTCTTGGAATCAGCATGCGTTTATAAGGTGGAGTAGAGTAGTCCACAGCTGTAAGTGTGTAGCTGGTTTGTGATCTTGGGCCCTCTAGATTACAACTGGTACTCGGATGTGGACAAATGAGCAGTACAAGCCATTTAAAGTAAAAAAAAAACAAAGTAAAAACTGACATTTAAATGACCAGTGCCTATTTTTGCACGTCCTGGGTCAAAGCAGCACAGTGGGCGCAAAAGTCTGAGGTCAGCATAGAGGAGGTAGTCAAAGCCTTGGTGCAATCTACAGTGGCCCAGTAGCTGGCCTCCATGGAAGCCAACGTCCGACATAAGGAAACCCAGGCACACCAAAATCAGACCCTGGTGCTATTGTTTCAGGTTCAGACCTGAAGCACAAAGGAAGCCTGTCCAGGCTCAGTTGGATAGACTCATGGATTGAATGAAGTTTGCTTGTTGCTCCTAGCAACCCAGTGACATCGAGGGCTAGCCATTTTTTTACAAAACCTTATGCACCGTTTTAGTGTATGGCCAAGAGAGAAGGATGGCCTCGGGACCTCAGAACCACAGAAAGCCTACTATGACCTACTGAGGTGAGCGACTCAGGCGTGTCTGATCAAAGACATGTAGCAGAATACATTTCAGACAACATTTTTGAAGATTTTTTTTTTGGATGAAAAATTATTGTGTTTTTAGTTTATATCCCCAAAAAAAGAGTGATGATCAAATACCACCAAAGGAAAGTTTTATTTGTGTGAAAAAATGCTAACATTTTGGGTACAGCGTTGTCGGACTGTGCAATTACCAGTAAGGGCCCTTTCACACTGGGGCGGGGGTGGCGTCGATGGTAAAGCGCCGCCATTGTTAGCGGCGCTTTACCGTCGGTATGTGGCCGCTAGCGGGGCGGTTTTACCCCCTTGCTAGCGGCCGAGAAAGGGTTAAAACCACCGCAAAGCGCCTCTGCAGAGGCGCTTTGCCGGCGGTATTGCTGCGCCGTCCCATTGATTTCAATAGGCAGGAGCGGTATACACTCCGCTCCTTCACCGTTCCGAAGATGCTGCTAGCAGGACTTTTTTTACCGTCTTGCTAGCGCACCGCTCCAGTGTGAAAGCCCTCGGGGCTTTCACACTGGAATTAAAGCAGCGGCACTTTCGGGTCGGTTTGCAGGCGCTATTATTAGCACAATAGTGCCTGCAAACCGCCCCAGTGTGAAAGGGCCCTTAAAGTAACGCAGTGCTAAATAGAAAAAAAAATTACTTGGTCATAAAGCTGGTGAAATCGTATCCAGTGCTGGTTGTAGATAGTGTAATTAGAAATGTGTGCATACATGTGAACTGTATGTGACACACATAGATGACAAAAATTAGATATGGAGACAGACATGAAAACTAAACTACATGGCTATATGGGAATCTCATATGTCATGTGTAGGAGAGAGGTGCATCGGACCAAATACTCATTCATAGAAATGATTCACATCCCAGTCAAAGTTTATACCCATGGGAATGCGTGAAATAGCCAATATACCTCTTTCAGACACAATGACCAAAATACATCACCTCCCCTGTTGGGCACTCCAGGATGATGAATAAAGTGTTTCGCAACATTTGTGGATTTATTTTTGTTGGTGCTGTGCACATGTTCATAGAATCTGTCCCATAGATGCCTTATGGTTCTCCCCACATACTGTATGTGGCAGGAACTGCATGTGATAAGATATATCACATAACTGGTATTGCAGTTATAAAAGGAGTCTATATTAAACTCCTTCCCATTGGCCATGGAAAAAAATGTATCGCCTCCTAAAACATGTGAACAGGGACACTCCCTGGCCCCACACTTATAGTTACCTTTACAGTGTAACCAGGTAAGGGATTTAATGGGTTTCTTATGAAAAAAAACTAGGAGACAAATATCGTCCCAAACTGGGTGCCCGACAGGATACTACATTGACCACTGTTTTCAAAATTTCGTCTACACACAAAATAGGTAAATAATTATGGATGATCTTTTTGATGGAGTCAAATTCCACACTAAAAGGGGTGGTGATGGTGAGTTTATTGTCCCATGCAGCTCTCCTCTGATCCTGGGGTTTTTTCTGACTATTAGTGTTAGTTACTAAATCGTTTCTATTTTTGTCTCTAGCAATGATTAAAGCCCTGTCGATCATCCACTTAAGATAATATCTAGGAACCGCTTGTACAAAGAGGCGGCTTCATGCTCAAAAGCTGTATCACTGCTACATATCCGCCTCACTCTTAGAAACTGACCCACAGGGATTCCTTTGATGGTATGCCTTGGATGCCCTGGCTGGTCAAGAAGGAGCGTGTTACCTGATAAAGGCTTTCTATATAGAGAGGTCACTACTTCTGCGTCTCTCCCAGTCAGTCTGACATATAGGTAGCAAATGCTACTATTGTAAGCCTGGCCCATAAAAGATAAATTCTTATTAATGGAATTCAAAAATTCAAGGAAGGGATTAAGGCATCAACTCCATCTATCATGACGATTAACAAATCCTCTATATACCCAAGGTACAACCTAACCCATGGTCTGAAGGGGTTCTCTGTTTCAAAGATGCGGGACCGCTTTCACCAACCCATATATAGGTGGGCGAGAGAGGGTGAAAACTTTGCTCCCCTTGAGGGCCCTGCATCTTCAAAAGGTAGAAAACCCCATGAAAAACAAAACAATTATGGGACAAAAGATATTCCAAAATCTCCAGGATATATAGGCGATGCTCAATGGATAAATCCGTCATATGTTCCAAAAAAAATTAAATGGCCTCTATGGCTAAATGATGGGGTATTGAGGAATATAAACTAGAGACATCGCATGTAAGCCAGGAAAAATTGTCTCCCCAATTTAAATTCTCTATCAAATGTAGTAAGTGATTAGTGTCCTTTAGGTAACCAGGTAACTGAACCACCAGAGACTGGAGCTGTTTATCTAACCACTGCACAAGTCTTTCATTGAGGAACCCAATACCTAATATAATCGGTCTCCCATATAGGGGTTCCAATCTTTTATGTGTCTTGGGCAGGTGGTATAAAGTAGACAGAATAGGGTATTTATGGACTAGAGCCTCGGCTTCCTTTTGCTTAAAAAGTCCCAATCTTTTCCCCCTAGCTACTAATTTGAACAGAAGAGTCTTGAAAATCTTAGTTGGGTCACCTTTAAGAATAGCATAGGTATGGAAGTCAGACAGTTGGTGGATAGCCTCTGTCCTATAATTGTCCACATTCATAACTACGACAAGGACCCCCTCATCAGAATTACAGCTGAAAATAGACTGATCTACCTCCTAGATTTTTTAAGACTGTCTCTCACCTTTAGTTAAATTTTTTTTTGAGTTTCCTTTTCATTACATAACAATTTTCCTTTTTTACTTATTAATTGTATATTAGTTATCATTATATATATATATATATATATATATATATATATATATATATATATATATGTGTTATTTCATATTTTATTCTCACTTATTTTTTCAAATTTAACTTTATTTTAATTATTGCAGTGTGTGTACATTGTCAATTAGGATCTTAGGATTATTGTTTTCTTTTGGTTTAATCAATATTTGGTCTGTTGTGTCTGTTAGTTCTCAGCCATGTAATGGTTATTTTTTATTTATTCATGTGATTTCACTGTTTTTAAAAAACATATACAGTTGAGATTTACAAACAAGTTCCGCTGACACACAGGGGGAGGTCCTATTTAAAGCGGGGTTCCACCCAAATTTTGAACAATATCTGTATGTATTCTCTTCCTTGCCTAGATGCTGACATGCCATTTAAAAAAATTTAAATCGCCGTAATTACCTTTTATTTTTCTATTCTTCTTTGCATTTCCTGGTTCTCCTCCCGTGGGAGTAGGCGTGTTTCTAGCCTCTCCCAGACTCCTGGGAGCTAGTCTCAGGCTTCCCAGGATGCCACTGAGCATATGCGGGAACGAGCGGTGAATGCTGGGAGCACAGCATTCACCACATCCAGGAAATAAATGCTTGTGGGCTTCAAATGCCCACAATGAAGATGGAAACCGCCTGCAGTGAATAATATAAGTTATTCTTTCCGCCGAAATCTGACACAGGTGGACATATTACACACAATATGTGAGTATGTAATGCTGAGAAGAAAAGTTTGTGAATGAACTCAAAAAAAAAAAAAAACGATAGATAGGTGGACCCCCGCTTTAAAGTGGAGTTCCACCCACTTTTACAACTCTTCAGCATCCCTCACTAAACTGTGCACTATAAACGAATTGGATTTTTTTTTTCTCAGCACCTACTGTATTCATTTTTCACTTCCTCCTCCCTGGCCGTGGCCCATCGCATCATTTCCTGCTTGCAATGCCTTCTGGGAAGGGGCGGCAACTTCCTCTGACACTGCTGTTGCTATGGAAACCTGACCTGAAGCCTATTACACTGCTTGTGCTGCACTGAGCATGTGCGAGATCTGCAAGGATGAGATCCAGGAAGAAATACATTCTGGCTTCAGATGCCCACACTTAAGATGGCCACGGCCTGCTGTAAGTTTATAAAATAACAAACAACTGCTATAAACCAACAAAACAGACCTTAGTTTACAGACTAACTTTACTAGAATACATTAAGCTTGTGTATTAGAGGGGTATTTTTATTTAAAAAGTATAATTTCAGCCGGAACACCACTTTAAGTAAGGTCAGTGGAACATGTTACAGTAATGAACAAGCACAGGGTTACTGTGTGAAACACATCTATTTGTACTCGCTACCATCCTGTGGTGTTACATCATGTTTTATTGATAAGGAATAAAAGGACTTTTTTGTCATCTTTGGTGTGCAGCCACCAATATTTTCCTCCATGCCCACCTGAGGGCCCGGGACTGGCATAGCAAGTGTTGTAGGGTAGATGGGAGGGAGGAGAGCGGACACATGTCCACTCTTCTCCCAATCTTGTTCCTGATCCAGAAGCGACGTGTATGACCTCACTTCTGGGTCCCCGTTGCCAGTTTCCCTGGGCAGCATGGCTGGGAAAGAATGTAATGCAGTGTGAACTGCACTGCATTACATTTAGTGAAGCACAGAGGAGACATGCAGGGTCTTTTTGTTACTAAACCCAGGACCTGCATTCATTATATTTGGTCTCTCACAGTATGGAAATGCATTTATTATTTAAATATAAGCTGCTAAATACCTTTTCTCATCAGACGTATATAGCAGTCTTGTGACTTCTATCAGTGTCTGGTTAAAGCTTGTAGAAGGAGTTTTCATTCTCTTCTAACTGTCCTATGAGGCTGCATGACCCTTAACCCTCTGTCTGGACAGTGCTGATTGGCCCTGTGCCGATCACATGCATTCTCCAAAAACACCTCTCTAGCTGACTCCTACATTCAATCGGTCTCCTCCCCCAGTCAGTATCACTCCCTAGGTAACACATCTTAACCCCTTGATCGCCCCCTAGTGTTACCTCCTTCCCTGCCAGTGACATTTATACAGTAATCAATGGCAATTTATAGCACTGATCGCTGTATAAATGTCAGTGGTCCTAAAATAGTGTCAAAAGTGTTCGACCTGTGTGCCGCAATGTCAGTCCTGATAAAAATCGCAGTGAAAGAAATATAATTTTCAATATATATATATACTCGCGCTAGAAGTAAAAAAAAATATGAATATGTTAAACCAAATAAAAATATGAATAAAGTTGCAGCTGCTGTACAAAAAGTGCTATACACTTGAAAATGAAATTAATAAAATTAGAGTGCCCGCAGTAGTGAAAATAATGTATCAAAAAATAAGATGAAAACAATTCATAGGTAAGTGAATGTCCATATATTGGTGAATCACGTGCTCCAAACTCCAAGTGCACCACACTGCCTCCTGTGTCCCCACTCACCGGATGGAATGGACCCCCAGCTTTTCAGTCTAGGGGTCATTTCAGGCTTAGAGTGTTGGCCAGGGATGTTTATTTACATCAGGATACCAGGGAGATCTCCAATGACAATCAAGCGTGGATCATAGTACCCAAAACGACATAAAGGAAGGGGACTATAGTGAAGTACTGCTTGGTAAAGGTATTTATCTATGTATGTATGTATGTATGTATCTATTTTTGTCTGTCCAGTGAGAGGATGCTGTTCAAGTCGGACATTCTCTTTACTGTATTTGTATTATTGATCCCAGTTCTGACTAGTCTTTGGGAGCTGTCAGACACTATCAGCCTGTTTAGCGCTGATGCACATGTCCAACGAGTGGCTAATCCCAAAGCGAGGTCTGGTGGGTGTTCTTGGGTATATAGGGAGGTGACGCAGCGTGCCGCCCGTGCCCCTGGACGACGTGACCCATCATGAAACGCCACGTAGGGTGAAGCGACGCACTGACATCAGCTCGTGTTGCTACTGAACGTTCAGCAGGATGGGTTGCTCTGTGTGCTACCGGCCGGCGCACCAGACAAACAAGGCTTGCTAATCCGTTTTTATATGTAAGTGCAATACTTTTTTATCCATAATAAATTAGAAGATTTTACACTATGGAGCGTCCATCTCTTTTTCTGCTATGTACATCCATCTTTGATTCCACTATGGTATGAGGAGAGCTTTGAATACTGAGAGCCCCTGAGGAGCTTTGGAGATTGTTGTATCATCCCCACTCCAGGTCAACAGCTGATCCATCTGATGTGCCCTGCAAAGATTTTGTATACAGGCTTCCCTTGATCCTCTGTAGTGGGGGGTCGTGGGCTTCTGGTAAGCAGTTACCCCTTATTCACTGGTGGTGGATCGTTTTCACAAGTTCTTTTTCAACATTTGCAAAGACACTCTATACAATCGGACTTTTTTTATGGGAGATAACGTTTTGGACTCTCTGGTTATCATTTATTTGTGGCCAATTAATATGAACTTTTGTTTATCACAATGTCACTGTTATGTTAGTGAGACACTTTCACAATAGTAGGTGGGATACCTAATATCCAATTACTCTTATATTGTACACTTTTGTTAATTTTTGGTATTGATCGTCCATCAGATCGATCAGTGTATGATCACACTATTCACTCTTTTTAGCACGATTCTATATTTTGCAATCGTTGTACACTGTATTTAGGTTATTCAGGAGAATTGCTGCTGGTTTTTCTACCCATTAATTCATTTGTATGGGCATAGGTATATTATCCATTGTAGCGCAGTTTGTTTTTTCTTTTTCCATGTATCTATGATCCACCCATGATTGTCATGAGCATTGGAGATTTCCCTGGTATCCTGATGTGAAAAGCCATCCCTGGCCAACACTCTAAGCCTGAAATGACCCCATAGACCAGGGATCCTCAAACTACGACCCTCCAGCTGTTGCAGAACTACACATCCTATGAGGCATTGTAAAACTCTGACATTCACAGACATGACTAGGCATGATGGGAATTGTAGTTCCTGAACATCTGGAGGGCCGCAGTTTGAAGACCCCTGCCATAGACTGAAAAGCTGGGGGTCCATTCCATCTGGTGATTGGGGACACAGGAGGGAGTGTGGCGTACTTTGCGTTTGGAGCACGATTACACCATATGAATTAGAGCACATCATTCACCAATATATAGACATTCACTTACCTATGAATTGTTTTCTCTTTATTTTTTGATACAACATTTGCACTACTGTGAGCGCTGCAATTTATTCATTTCATGATAAAAAAAAAAAAAAAAAAAATCGCAGATGTCATAAATCAATAACCTATTTTGTAGGCGCTATAACTTTTGCGCAAACCAATCAATATACGCTTATTGCAATTTTTTTTACCAAAAATATGTAGACGAATACATATCGGCCTAAACTGAGGAAATTAGCTTTTTTAAAAAATTTGGGATATTATAGCAAAAAGTAAAAAACATTTTTTTCAAAATTTTTGCTTTTTTTGTTCATAGCGCAAAAAAAAAAAAAAAAACACAGAGGTGATCAAATACCACCAAAAGAAAGCTCTATTTGTGTGAAAACAATGATCAAAATTTAATTTGGGTACAGTGCTGCATGACCGCGCAATTGTCATTCAAAATGTTACAGCGCTGAAAGCTGAAAATTGGCCTGAGCAGGAAAGGGGTGAAAGTGTCTGGTATTGAAGTGGTTAAAGTCTAACACCCCTTTACTGTGCCTTCAAATTAATGATGTGCCTGCTGTATAAACTTTATGTAGCAACTGCTACATACAGTGCTTGTTCTGGCAGTAGGATGGAAGCTTCCCGTCCTGCTCTGGGAACAAAATGGAGTAGGGCTGAGCGCTGCTCAGCCATTCAAAGTAAGCTTTGAATTCTTGAAATGAATACAAAGCTTCCTTTTTTTGGCTTACGCAGACATTGCAACGGCATCCGCCTGCCTCAGCCAATCAGTGGAAGCTTTGTATTCATTCATATAATACAAAGGTTCCTGTGAATGATTGCTGAGCATTGCTCAGCACAACTCAAATTTGTTTTGGGAGCAAGACAGGAAGCACTCATCTCGCAGAGCACAGCATTGCATACTGTTTCTAGCTGATGCTACATACAATTTATATAGCATGCACATCTGTTATGATAGTTTTAAAGGCAGAGAAAACTTGGCTTTAGTCTGGTACATAAATACTTAAAGCCTAACCTCTAGTACATACACACAATGAGATTATCGGTCGAATTATGGTTCTTCTTTATTTTTTTGTTTTTGCTAGTCTCCATATTAAAAATGAATAGGTTACTAAAGTACAAAAATTCTCGTACGACAGAATAAAAGTTTGGAAGTGTGGTAATGAAATTGTTTTGTGTTTTCGGATGAAAACTACCGATTAAGAGAACATTTTTTGTGTTTGCCCCTTCGGATAACTTCGGACGAAAGCTGTGTGCTATGATCAGATTATCATACGATCGTTTTGAAAGCTGTGTTTTTTGTACGACATTCTGATTATGTGTACTAGGCTTAAGGCTGACCATACATTGTACAATTTTCTTGTACAGGTTATGATGAGAAGGGACTGAAGCAATCAAAGTTTTCACACTAATCAGTGCTCAGCATACAAAAGCCTTTTTAGAACATAAGGTATGCTTCATGCCATCACATATCCCAAAAAATAAGAGGCTTATTCCTCATTTCGGGACCATGGACATGCAAATCATTGCTTTATGATTTGTCAACCAGATTTTTCTTGTGCACATATAGCCTAATATTATAGGGCAATTTATTCCAAACTGCCTACAACCACTTCAAGCTTTTTGGCCATCATCAGTACAGTGTATGGAAACCATGCATTCTTTGAAGTAGGGTTTGGTACCCAACAAGTCAGTATAACAATACATATTATGGTGAGTAGGGAATAAAGCAATCAAAATGCACCACAACTGAATCAGTGTGTAGTACAGTAAAGTCTTCTTAGAATAGAAGGTGTTCACATCTCTTTCAATCACAAACAAAATATTTGGGGGGCACACCTTCTCATTAAAGCTGGTGCAGCCATAAGACCATACAATAGAAGAAAAATATTACAGCGCACACATGCAAAAAGACATTCACCTCCAGCAAGGCTAGTTTAAAAACACCTAAACAGTCTCAAAAAAACATTTTCAAAAATATGGGGATTTGGTCACACCATATTGCTATATGGTGCTAAGCTCACTTACTGCGACAAAGTACCCCATGATTAGTGGGTCCTACACTTTCCATAGATTTGTGAGATACTGCTTCTCTGAACCATGAGAGCTACACTCTTCTAAATGGGAGAATATTGAGGTCTCCACCTATGACACAAGTGGACACTAATGAGGGAGCAGGGTGCTCCTATCCCATAAGGATTTGGTCAGAATTCATACAATACACAAACAAAATATTTGGGGGGCACACCTTCTCATTAAAGCTGGTGCAGCCATAAGACCATACAATAGAAGAAAAATATTACAGCGCACACATGCAAAAAGACATTCACCTCCAGCAAGGCTAGTTTAAAAACACCTTTATAGACTCTCATTAGTGTCCACTTGTGTCATAGGTGGAGACTTCAATATTCTCCCATTTAGAAGAGTGTAGCTCTCATGGTTCAGAGAAGCAGGATCTCACAAATCTATGGATAGTGTAGGACCCACTGATTATGGGGTACTTTGTCGCAGTAAGTGAGCTTAGCACCATATAGCAATATGGTGTGACCAAATCCCCATATTTTTTAAAATGTTTTTTTGAGACTGTTTAGGTGTTTTTAAACTAGCCTTGCTGGAGGTGAATGTCTTTTTGCATGTGTGCGCTGTAATATTTTTCTTCTTTCATCTCTTTCAATCACACATCCCTAGCTACAGATCGATTTTGTTGGAGGGCTTTTTGATTGCTTTAGTCCCTTCTCTAACCTGTATGGTTATACTGTCTTATTGAGTACTAAGCCCTACGCCATAGAAGTTATGGTTTCCATACACTACTCCCATGATGACTAAAAAGCCTGAAACAGCTGCACACAGTGTGGAATAAGTGGTTCTATAGCATCATATTTTTACTATACACCAGCGGTTCTGAATATGTATATAGTCGATGGAGTATAAAGAGACGATTTTCATGGCCTCGCCCACTGTCTGGAAAATAGGAATTGTTGTTCTTGGGATATGTAATGTCATGATACATGTAAGTATCTTCTGTTCTAAGAAGGCTTTACCAGGAGATGTACCAGACTAAAAATTATCACAATTTTAGTTGGCAGCAGTTTCTGCTGTAAGTAAAAAAAAAACAAAAAAAAACCAAAAACAAAAACAAAAAAAAAAAAAAACACAAAACCTTTTAATTATTTTCTAGGGATGTTTTTAAAATCAAGGCATAAAAAGAACACAGGTATTCATAAATAAAAAAAAAAAAAAGTTTATTTCACTTCATTAGTTAGAAATACGGTCTTGATTCCACACGGACACATTATCCAAATGCATTATCTGCCACGGTTTCCCCATACTGTATTATACAGTGCATTGAAATAGAGAAATATCAAATACAGACTTCACAAAACCACCATGATTAGAAGAAGTGTGCCATTTAGGTGTATGTTATGTCTTTTCATCAAAACAAAACAAAAAAAACCCTCCCATGAAAATTGGCGAGGTCAAATTCGCAGATTAGTAAGTGAATAGAAAAAATACATTATTTTCAGTCCTCTTGTGATCCATTCCCAAGTGGAAAAGCAGTCTTTTTTCAGTCAATACATCCACGTAAGCCCATCATCTGGTGTGCGCAGTGAAGTCCCTACAAAGTTCATAAACCACATACCTTTTATGCTTGATCAATTAAGCCTTAATACCACACAATGGATCCTGTGCCAGAAGGACTTTAGAAAACAAAAAAAAAACAAAAAGAAAGAAAATGGGGAAACTGACAGCTCAAAGTGTAAACCACTAAGAGCAAATGCAAAAATAGTGGAACAGAAAATAGATCCTTCAAACTATTTAAACGTTAATAAATACTTCAAATAAAATAAACTACTGGAACAAACATTAATATTCGTGGTAGATCCAGTAATCCTATAATGCTACAGATTAAAAATAAAAATTGCACTGTATAATAAACTAAATATAATACTGTATATGGAAGCATTTTATGGAGACCTTAAATACTTAAATATTTTGGAGTGATAATACAATTTAGCAAAGCACCATATAATATATATGTCTAGAATTTAAAAAAAAAAAAAAAAAAAAAAAAAAAAGGGAAGAAACAAGTTTGGTAGCTGTCAGCCTGATTAAACATTGGAGCAGAAAATGCCATGATTTTAACACTAACTACTACACAACTAGTGGAGCCTGAAAAAAAAACTGCTTTGCAGGAACCACTGCAGTACAGCGCTTACAATGGGCCAATCCCTTTATCCAGAGGCCATTGACATTCGTGTGCAAACTCCCGACTGTGAGAAAAAGAAACACTTCCCAAATGCAGAGCTATTCTCCATTCGCTGCTTATGTATTTACACACTGAGTCAGAAGTGCAAAATGGGACCTTCCAAATGATTGTATAACAGTGCACAGGGGCTGAGTGTCACTGTGCCACTCTGTCGGGGCACAGATGAGAATCAGCAGCACCGGACTGGAGGTCGAGGTGGTGGCAGTTCTGGAGGAACTTCGGGTTCTGGCTGTAGAGACAGGATGCTGTTGGAGAGCTCATTCCTCATTATATCCAGAGGCATCTGAAGGAGACACAGAAGCAAGTATAATCATTTCGCCCAATCTTGTCATCTAAGTATATCAGCCGAGAAGAACAAGCTAAAAGCAAATCGGTAAAACTGTTCAGCAGAAATAACATACTGCTTTCCTGTTGCAAATACAAACCCTGAGGCAGCTATAAGGAAGGCTTGGCAAGCAAAGATCAAACATAGCCAGCCATACATGGTTCAATTTTACACTATATTGTCAAAAGTATTGGGACACCTGCCTTTACAAGCACATGAACTTTAACGGCATCCCAGTCTTCGTCCATAGGGTGCAATTTTGAGTTGGCCCACGCTTCGCAGCTATAACAGCTTCAGCTCTTCTGGGAAGGCTGTCCACAAGGTTTAGGAGTGTGTCAATGGGAATGTTTGACCATTCCTCCAGAAGCGCATTTGTGAGGTCAGGCACTGATGTTGGACAAGGCCTGGCTCCCAGTCTCCGCTCTAATTTATCCTAAAGGTGTTCTATTGGGTTGAGGTCAGGACTCTGTGCAGGCCAGTCAAGTTCCTCCACCCCAAACTCGCTCATCCATGTCTTTATAGACTTTGTTTTGTGTACTGGTCCAAATCACTTGGTGGAGAGGGGGTTATGGTGTAGAGTTGTTTTTCAGGGGTTGGTCTTGGCCCCTTACTTCCAGTGAAGGGAACTCTTAAGGCGTCAGCATACCAAGACATTTTACATGCTCCCAACTTTGTGGGAACAGTTTGGGGATTGGCCCCTTCCTGCTCCAACATGACTGAGCTCCAGTGCATAAAGCAAGGTCCATAAAGACATGGATGAGCGAGTTTGGGGTGGAGGAACTTGACTGGCCTGCACCAGTCCTGATCTTAACCCGATAGAACACCTTTAGGATGAATTAAGGCCCTTCTTGAAGAATGGTCAAACATTTCCATAGACACACTCCTAAATCTTGTGGACAGCCTTCCCAGCAGAGGTGAAGCTGTTATAGCTGCAAAGGGTGGGCCAACTCAATATTGAACCCTGATGTATATTTAGATTAAACCGCAACCTACCTCCCCAATACTATTGCAACAGAAAAACAAGAGGAAAGATAAAAACAGTAAAATAACCTACAGAATGACAAACAATTTATCCAGCGTTTGGATAGGAGACCATTACAAGGTTATGCTGACTAACCAGAGATTTTAATATTAAAATATTACATTTAAATATTAAAAAAAATTGAATTAAAAAGCTAAGAGAGATAAGAGATTTGTCAGTGCTAACCCATCATGTTCCAAAACTAGAAGGAGATCAGCAATGGCTGACTACCCGTTTCTCTCAGTACAGGTGAAAACAATTTCTAGTGGGGAAAGCAATGTTTTTTTTTACCCAGGGAAGGAATTTTGCCATGCATTGTAAGCAGCTAAAGTAGAAATAAAACAAAAACTTTGATCAGTCTATGTGGTAAACAGTTGTTCTGCCCATATACTGTATCCATTTTCTATCACTAACTTTTTAGATTAATAAATTGAAAAAATTAATAGCAGTAAACGATCAATAGGTTTCCAACCCAGCCAATTTATACTCCTCTACTATGAATATTTCAGTTAGATACACTGCACAATTATTGTCAACCTGCGTCAGGGAGGAAAGTTTCAACAAAACAGTGAGGTTGTAGAAAAATCATAACTGTACTCATCCACCATCCTCATCTGCAATTGATATCCAGCTAAAGTACTTTGCGAGCTCTGGTTTTCTGAAGTTGGTATTTACTAGCGTTGCACTGATACCAGTGCCGATACTAAGTATGTGCACATAACTTGTACTCGTGGAAATTCTCCGATACTAAAACTGATAAGTTCAGACTTGGTTCACATGTGCAGGCCGATCGCACCTGAAAATCAAGCCATGCATGGTTCCCCTAAAGCCTGGTATACACCACTACTTTTTTTTCGATTGAACGAAAAAAAAAAAAAAAAAAAAAAAAAAAACTTACAGCTCCGGTTAGAGCCACTATACTAACGATCCAACGTTAGTAGAGCGATCTCCCCCGCTGTTCTTTTGTGTTCTGACAGGGGGATGCCCCCCCAATCCCACCAGAACACTTCCGTCAGCGCTCTCAGCCGTTGGCCAAGAGCACTGATCGGGAGTCGGTCGGCTGATGGTTTTCCAGCATGCTCGTCTGACAGAAGCCAATCAGCCAGCTTGTGTCGGACTGGCTGCCTTACACATGGGCCGAATATCGGCCCATTTTTACTGAACCGGCCAATGTTACCCGACATTTGGACCAAGTGTACTAGGATTAAGTGTTTTGTGGCTTTTTGCAATCTTACAGCATCAACCCCCCTCACTCTGTGCTTTTTTTACATAACACAAAACTACTGCCAAGTGTTTGGGAAGGGCTAATGGGCTAACAGTGAGGGTCTTGACAGTTTGTTTCTAAAATGGTGAAGCCTCCTTTAATAGAATACAAAGTATTAGCATGAAGTGTGCAACAAATGACACAACTTATTGAAATAAGTAACAACATTCTTTATAACTATCTATTGTGTTTTACTAAAAAGGAATCGACAAGTACCTTTTTTAATATGTCATCAACCAATTTCAAAAAAATTTCATCTACATTAAAGTTGTCCTTGGCACTTGCTTCACAAAATCGCATACCAGTAATCTGTTGTGCAAACTACAAGATAAAAACAGACAATTTATATGAAAATTATAAAAACAAACAAACAAAAAAAAAACACAATATAGATTAAAGGAAGGATGAAAATATCACATAAGCAATCAGTTCAGGAGCTGTGGATTAGTTTACAAAAAAAAAAAAAAAAAAAAAACACAAGAAAAAAGGCAGAGGGTTCCATACTACATTAGAGAGTGGGAAAATGAGCCTTTCTGAGAACATGATTGCTAAAATTACCAAACTGTCTCACACATCCTCCGTCTGCTCCAGGACACTTTTTGACGGGGTGGTATAGGGTCTTGGACAAGTTGCCTCGCATTTATCCTTCAGTGTCCTCACATTGCTGGAGAGGATGCAGACAAAAGGGGAACATTCCTACATATATGGTGGGACTATCCCCGTATTAAACCATTTTGGCCGGGGGTTCGGAGCACTATAGCTGCGGCCATACAAACACTAGTTAAAAGATGATCCTCCTCCTGTATTATTTCATGCTACCCATTTGCCCATTGGTAAATATAAAAGGTCCTTGATACCCCATCCCCTTAACGCTGGCAGGAGCCCAATACCCTTGTATTGGAAATCCTCAGGAGTTCCCATGGTGAGACATTGGCTCCTAAGGGTACAAGGAATCCAATAAGCAGAGGAGTGGAGGTATCAATGTGAAGATAAATACTCAGTTTTACAAGCTTTGGGCATTGTGGATTGATTTTACCACCTCTGCCAAGTACAAGCAGCGGATAGTGCAAGTTTTTTGAATGTGAATACTGATTACTTTGTAACGTAGATCTTCATTGGAGATGATCTGACATTTTTAAATGTCTTATATGCTGTGTTCATCTCTTCTGCCCTAGGTGGTAGGAAGGATTTGTCTATATTCTTTTTCCTTCTTTATTCCCTGCTTCTTTTTACCTCCCCTCCCTTGTGCTTTTCCCTAACCCTGCTCTGTTTCTTTTGACTTCTTTGACCCCAGTAGGTTCTAGTATTAAATCCTTATTTGAGCCTTCATTGTCATCTCTTTGCTAGCCATTTGCACTAATTTGCAGCAATTGCTGTTGTATTATGCTCCTGGGTTATATAGGATATTGGACTTTTCCAAGGCAACATGTGTTTGAGACCAGTCATTTTTTAAAATTTTACCAGAACTATGCTGGAGTCTGTTCTTATTGACTCATTGCTATGTTGTCTATAAACAAAGATTGTTTTTAAAAAGTGGAGGACTAGGTGGTCAGGGAAAAGTTGGGTGGATGGAGCACAAAGTACATGGTCTGGGCTACCCAAGTCTGCTCATGGCAATGCACTTTCAGGACCAGAAAAAGCTTACACAAGCCTCCAATATAAGGTGTCAGCTCCACATTGGGGGAGTTAACACAAAGCTTCCTGTGCCATTTATAATGGCACAGGAAATCAGTATGAGAGGCATGCACCGTATTATCAAAGCAGACAGACCTGTTTCAGTTCTATCTGTGCCACCTGCAGCAGATTCTATTTCAGAGTAAAACAGAAACCTGTACAGGTTTTGTGGCTAACTAAATAAGAGATTGCATCAGTTTTCAAGGGCAGAAGACTGGATCTGGTGTTTGGGATGTGAACACACTACAGAGCCTGCATATAAACGGAAAAGGTGAGGGCATTGGCAGAGTGAGGCAGAGCAAGCAGCTCCAGCTCTCCATGTGGTGTTTGACACAGACGCAGCATAGAAATTAGAGAAGATCAATCCTGATTAACAAATAAGCTTACACCCTTTTGTCAACTAGCAGCAAGATCTGCTTTGTTTTCTCAGTTTAGAAGAGGGGTGCAGGTTTTTTGCCTGCTCCACTCTTCGTTAAAGCCCGAGTTTAGGCTCTGTTCACACTTGTGCGATGATGTCCAAAGTTGCATGACAAATCGCATCCCATTCTTTTCAATGGCACCCATTCAAACCAGCGCAACTTAAAAAAAAAAAAGCGCATGCACTACTTTGGTGTGACCTTGATCCATAGAATTTAATAGAATGCAAAGGTGAAATCACAAATGCCACCAAAAGTCGCACTGAAAAACGTGTGACTTCGGAGATGCACTAGTGTGAATGGAGCCTTAGTCAAAAATAAAAAAAGGCATTACTTACAATAAATGTAATGTGTCCCTTGTGTTGCTGGCTAGCGCTCAGTTGAAATATTTTATTTTCTAACCCCCCCCCACCCGCCGTAAAATTCTGGTGCGGTGGCGTTTATAAAGTCGAGGGACCGGTCACAAGCACTCAACATATCTATGCCCACCTCCTCCATTCATAAAAGCTGCACTGTAGCTTCTATGAATCAAAAAAACAAAAACAAACAAACAATCTCTGCATTGAGGAGAGGTGAAAAAAGGTCTGCCTACTTCATGCATATATTATTTTTGATTCATAGAAACTATAGTACAGCTTCTAGGAATGGAGAATGGGGGCAGTGGACACGTTTCTTGGGTCTATTAATCCTGGCATACCAGATCTGACTAAGTCATCAGCCTGCAGCACAAGGGACAAACATTGGTTGTCTTTGTGCTGTTTTTTTTTTTTTTCCACTAACCTTTGGCTTTAATTTACCAGATTGTTTGACACCAGGACAGTTGAAAAAGTCGACTGGAAGTGAATCACACTGGGGACTACAGCCAATGGATCAGGAAAATTTGCAATATTTTTGATCTACTCAACGTAAACTTATTTTCAATTAACATTAAGCCAATTTAAATCTATAGGTAGAAATTGAGCGGATTATGATGTCTCCCACTGCATGCTAGTGATACAGAGTAGGCTTTGCTGGGCTAAATTTACACTATAGATTTGCAATTTCCAGCATATTGTTAGTGAAGATATTCTGGATAGCAGGTCCTCACAGATGTTGGCAGAAGTTCATTAGGAAATTACCTGATTGCTGAAAAGCCTTTTTTCTGGACACAGATTCAACACACAGAGCATATCTGACTGTAACACAGCCTGTGCATTGCTATGCCAAGCTTTTCTTGTCTCTTTCGGACACCAAAAGAGAGCTGGGTGCACATTTATAACCTAACCTGCAGACTTTTTTTTTAGTAATGTATATCCCAAACATTGTAATTATCGTCCAACATTCGCCTATCAGTATAAAAAAAAAAAAAAAAAAAAAAAAAAAGGATAAAATAACTTACACTTTCTCTCAGCAAAACGTAAAATCTGACTGCAGGATGTACTAATCCACTTTCAGTTTAACATCCAGTACAATAAAAAATTGTGGGATCTAATAAAGTGCTTAGCAAGGATGTGATTTGTTTAATGACAGGCGTTTTGTGGTTTCATGGGGTTCCTCTGTGCTTTTTTACCTTTTCTCCCTGCTGTCGGGTTATTTCTCGGTTGCTTTCACAATCCAGCTTATTTCCAACTAAAAGAAGTTCTGCGTCTTCAGAGGCATACTGGATGAAACAAAAAGGAATTACATTTATTTTTACATAATATGAATGTCAGAGGTTACAAAAAAGTTTTTTTTTGTTATTTTTCTGTATAATAGAATTAACACAGACCCTACTGTTACATGCTGCCAGATCAGTCTAACATTTTTTCATCTTATTGTCAAAGTGGCTCCTGGCTGGAAATACCTTTGTGTGGCAACATCTAAAGCCCCACCCCATGTACCGGGACTAGAAGGTGCCCTGCTTTTCAAAGCTGGATCCAGATACTACTCACAAGGAAGCCTTGAAGCTTTTGAAATACACTATAAAGAAACACAGGGGTCACATTTTATTTCATTTTATTTGCGATTACAATTCTTTGTAATAAAGCTACAACCATGGCTGCCATAGATACAGGACGGCACCTTTGCTAGGAATCGGAAAGTCTTTTGTGATAATTATTATCAGCACAAGTAGCTATATTACAAGGGGGCATGACAGTATGCTGAAACTGAGACTAATGTACAAAACCTCAAAAATACCGCGTAAGCTGGCCATACGTTTGTATGGAAATTTAGAAAAATTGTTTGTTAAAGCACCAAGTAGTAGTTTTTTTTTTTTTTTTCTCTTTTTCCTTTTCCTCTTTTTCCTTTCGAATAAACATTTTTCTTTCATTTTTTAGATTATCACTATGGTTCCTTGCTCCTGATGATAGGTCAAATACCTTGAAACGCGTAGAGCCAACAACAACCTAGTGTACACATTGATGCATCTGATCAGGCCGTTCCATATTAATTGGTTTTCTTCCCCCTACAATACCCCCCTCTTTTCTTTGTTTTTCATATTTTTTCCATTTTAATCATGTAATCATGCTCCAAATGTGTTGTTTATACTATGTATATTATATATTGATTCCTTGTTGGAATATGTATGTATGTATATCTCTTCTGGTTTCAATGAATTGTAGTAGTTGTACGAATAATCTCATATATAGCATCATGCATTGAATTATTTGAATACAGAAACTCTATAACTATTTGATTCTATTAAAAGCTATCAATTTTATTTTTGCTCCCGTGTGTTTATATAAAAAGTCCCGCTATTCCTTCAATTTTTATTTTTCATCATTTCATTCAACCGGGATGGAGGGGGGGACCTGAGCGGCACCCCTATACCTCATATAAAGTCCCACATTTTCCCTCATTCTTCTCCCTCTTAATATTAATCAATTAGGGATGATAGGCACACGGTTGGCGTTAACTATAATTTAAAAATATTTTTCTGACTCCCATCTCTGATTGTTAGAGGCTTAATTGCCTCTCCAATCAACATACTTCCTAATCCAATATTTAACTTTTGTCTGTTTTGACATTTTTAGTTTTGTCCTTTTTCCTTTTTCCCTTTTTTTTTGATTTCTAAATTTGGATTTATCTCGGCTATCTACTTTCTAATTTTGTTTTTGGTTTTATCTTGCATGCACGCAGTGGTGTGTGCGTCTGTGGGTTTGCCGGGCCTGCCTCTTTGTCCCGTTCGGGAGCTGCGACGCGCACTGCGGACCCCCCCTCCACCCTGTTGTGACGGAGGGTGGGCGGGGTTTGTGCTCACTGCGCGTCGACGTCATACATCCCGGCCGGACACGCTGGCGCCTTTATAGCGCGGCGTCTGCCGTCCGAGTGTTTACTACCTTCTGGCCCATTGGGGGGTTGACTTGGTCGACGCCGCCGCCGGTGGGACCATGACTGATTTGGTTCCTGGGTTGCCGGCGTTCTCCCCTTCTCCCCCCACTTGTGGACCAGCGTCTGACGTTGGGGACATGGTTGCGGAGGCTTGGCAGTTTTGGACCCCATCCCCGCATGAATTCCGCACTCCGTGTGGCATACACCTACTATCACTCACCACCCATGCATCCATGCATTTCTGGTTTGGACTTTCTGGCCATCAGGTACACATCCCCCCTATCACCATTTGACTTTTATTACCGAGTCCCATTTCCCTTTATCACTTTCCTGGTTTTAATTTTCCCCTTTTTTCTTCTCACTTCCGCCTTTTCTCCTCTCCCTTTCTCCCCCTTCCTGTTCCTCACCATTTGCCCCTCTCTAATCACCCCGCCATTCCCTTCCCCTCCCCCTTTCCTTTTTCAGCTTCCTATTTCCCTTCACCTTTTTCACAACTTCACACCTTTTTTCCATTCACACTAATCCTCTTCACCCCTTCTTATTCCCTCCTGTGCTCTACATCTTTCTTTTTCTACCTCTTTCTCCTCACTTGTGCCTCACGTTCACTCCACAGCAACATAACTTTCTTCTCCTTTTAGATTTGGCTCTCTTGTTCCATCACTTTCTACATTGTTATTCCTGTGGGGCGTCGTCCATTCCTGTATTTTGCCCGCTGCGGCATGTCCCCTCAGCTCCCGAGCATGGCATACTTGGTTTGGCCTGGGTGTCTCATGGCCGCACCGCCACTGTGCGGACCACACATGTAAGTGTACGGGCAGTTCGGGTCCATCAGGGAAGACCCTTCCTGCCTGTTCTGAGCTTTTTTCTTTCTTTTTTCCCCGTCTCTTTTTCCTTTTTTTTTCTCTTTTTCTTTTTCCTTTTCCTCTTTTTCCTTTCGAATAAACATTTTTCTTTCATTTTTTAGATTATCACTATGGTTCCTTGCTCCTGATGATAGGTCAAATACCTTAAAACGCATAGAGCCAACAACAACCTAGTGTACACATTGATGCATCTGATCAGGCCGTTCCATATTAATTGGTTTTCTTCCCCCTACAATACCCCCCTCTTTTCTTTGTTTTTCATATTTTTTCCATTTTAATCATGTAATCATGCTCCAAATGTGTTGTTTATACTATGTATATTATATATTGATTCCTTGTTGGAATATGTATGTATGTATATCTCTTCTGGTTTCAATGAATTGTAGTAGTTGTACGAATAATCTCATATATAGCATCATGCATTGAATTATTTGAATACAGAAACTCTATAACTATTTGATTCTATTAAAAGCTATCAATTTTATTTTTGCTCCCGTGTGTTTATATAAAAAGTCCCGCTATTCCTTCAATTTTTATTTTTCATCATTTCATTCAACCGGGATGGAGGGGGGGACCTGAGCGGCACCCCTATACCTCATATAAAGTCCCACATTTTCCCTCATTCTTCTCCCTCTTAATATTCACCAAGTAGTACCATTATGGCAGGGCTCGACAAATTCCAGGCATCAGGTGGCCATGGCGGCTACAAAGTGTCAGCCCAGTCACTGTTGCACAATTTGTATCGCCTGAGACATGCAGTTCTGGGCGCTGGGCAAGTAGTTTTTTTCTACATTTAGCCCTGCCCGGGCAAGCAGCAGGTGGAAGCATTCAGGAGGGCCATTTGCTTCCATACGTGCGGGTAAAGTGCCGGCATAGCAGGCGCCACAGGGTAGATCAGGGTTACTCTTGCTTGTATGATCACTTACGGGTCCCCGTTTACTATTTCCCTGGAAAAAAATGTAATGCAGTGCAATCTCTCTCTACACACTCTTATGGCAGAACCGGTACAGTGAAAGATAAGTACGGTAGCATTTCATTAATGGCAGAACTAGTCAGAGGGAGATATTGCCAATCTCCCTTCAGGCACACAGAGCAATAATGCTAATGTATTGGGGTGATTAGGGTGTGCCCAGGCACACCCCCTGCGCACACCTATGCCCGTATCACCCATTTGAAAATTGAACGGACGTTCAGAATTTTTTTCTAAATAAAATTTTACTGGTGTGTATAGCTTAAAGGAACTTTGCAACTTGTCCACCATCTGATTAAGGGTAGTGGGTATAAGGGCAGTCGAAAAGTATTAATCTGGGCACACACTGGCTGAAAACTGTCCAGTTCAGTAGGACTTTAAGTCAGTATGTACAGCTGTCTGACAGAAGTCAATCTAACGACCGGATTCCCTTGAAGGGACATCCTGGAAAACCAGCATCCGATCAGCGCTTGCAAACAATGGCTCCACGCGCTGACCTGTGAATTCTGGCTATGGGGGGGATTGGAGAGCCTCCCCGCTGTCAGAATTCAATAGAACAGCAGAGGGGAGATCGCCGCACCAACATCGCTTGTGTTGGTATGGCGTTCTGTCAGGTTTTTTTTCGTAGAACCTGCTGGCTGAACGAAATAAAAAAACTGGCAGTGTGTATCCAGCTTTAGAGTTCACAAAAATAATTTTCTCTGGTACTGGCATAAAATTTTTTTTTTATATTATTATATATATTTATCAACATAAAATAATTTAAAACATGTTATTAGTGTAAAAAAAAAGTGCAAACATTGCTTGGGGCCTTGGGACACCTTTATCCAATGATTTGAACAGCTCACCTTATCAATCATCTTCATCCATTTGGGTAAATCCTCAAAGGTTTCTTTCTTGGTAATATCATACACTAATACGATTCCCTTGGCACTTCTGTAATAAGCGGAGGTAATGCTGTTGAATCGCTCTTGGCCAGCTGTGTCCCTACAAAACAAAATTAACAGTAGGAATAACAGTACAAATCTCATATAGGGAAGAGAGATTAGCATTCACAGTCACACCTACTCATGCTGTGCAAGACAAAGCCTGATTGTAAGAGCACACAACCCAAACAACATGTTGGCACAAAACAGACTGTAATTACAAAATGAGGCCTATTTTAAAATGTCAAAATTAAGGACATTCATATGCATAGTCTGTACTAACTGATACAAAAAAAATCATGTGGGAATTAAGATTTAAAGCAGAACTAAACTCTCAAATAACACTATTTTTAATCTTTATGCTGCTAGCATTAGTAAATAGATAGGATGGTATATTTACTTGTTTTTTTTTTTTTTTTTTTATTTCTTTAGTTGCTTTCTGGTTTCTGGTCTAGGCAGGATAAGTTTTCTCAGCTCACCCTCCTGCCTTCATGCCTGAGCTAAGGGCAGATGGACTCCAGGAGGTAAATGCTACTTGAATCATCTGCCCTTACTTAAGATGGCTGCAGCTAAAAATGCTAGGGGAGTGATTTCTCAACAAAATAAAGGATGGAGACATGGATGGAGTTTGCTTTGAATAATAAAAATGAATTAAATAGCATTTTAAGTTTGTGATGCTCAGATGCAGTTTAGTTCTACATTTAATGAGTACATAAGGGTTTCTGTGTGCTGATACACTATATGGCCATGCCCCTGTGCACAAATCCACATCTATAAGGACATGGTTTGATGAGTTATGTGTGGAGGAACTGAAGTGGCCTGCACAGAGCTTTGTCCTCAACCAGGGCCGGGACAAGGAGTGGGCAGAAGGGGTGGCTGCCCTGGGCACAGCATGTATTGTAGGGATGGGGGTGCCACAAGTTCCTTCTACTATAAGCCTGACAGGAGTAATGACAGCGGCCTCACTACTTCTGTCAGCTGGACGCTGGAAGTGGCAAGGAGAGGAGAGAGCCGGGAGGAGATGCAGGCTGTGCTCTCTCCTCCTCAAAAGCTCACAAATAATGAAGGGGGGGGGGGGGGGCGCAATTTGGCATCTCTGCCCTGGGCACTGGATGATCTTGTCCTGGTGCTGTCTTCAACGCTACTGAACACCTTTTGGAGGAATTGGAACACTAATGGGTAGCCAGGTCTTCTCATCCAACATTAGTGCCCGACCTCACAAGTGCTCAATTGATGGGTGTAATTTCCCACATATTCCAAAATCTTGTTGGAAGCCTTTTGAATGAGTGAAGACTTTAATAGCTGAAGGATGGGGGGGCACTCCATATTATTTGTATGTGGTCTTGGGGCAAGCTCATATAGGTAGGATGGTCAGATCATTTTCAAAACTTCTGGCGAAATAGTGCATATACACACATAATGATATATATTCAAAGGCTAACTATCTTTTGCACCACATTACACTCGTATTTAGTGTGTAACATGTAACATTAACCATTTCTGACATTTGTTGCTTACAAGTTAAAATCCGTATTTTTTGTTACAAAATTACTTAGAGCCTCCAAACACACACATATATATTTTTAGCAGAGACCCTAGAGAAAAAAAAAGTGGTCTTTCAAACGCAATTTTTTGGAAAAAAAGACACTTTCATGAATTAAAAAAAAGAACTACAGTACCACAGTAAAGTTAGCCCAATTTTTTTGTATAATGTGAAAGATGTTACGCCAAGTAAATGGATACCTAACGTGTCATGCTTTGAAATTGCGCACACCCTCGGAATGGCGACAAACTATGGTATAGAGGTCTTTTGCTAGAATTATTGCTCTCACTCTGACGATCACGGCGATACCTGACATGTGTGATTTGAACACCGTTTACATTTGCGGGCGCGACTTACGTATGCATTTTATTTGCTGCGTGAGCACACGGGGACAGGGGCGCTTTAATTTTTTTGAAATTTATTTTAATTTTATCTTTTTTTTTACATTGTCCCTTTAAAAAAAAAATAATAAAAAGTCAGATCACTTTTATTGCTGTTAAAAGGAATGTAAACATCCGTGTGACAGAAATAGTTAGAGACAGGTACTCTTTATGGAGGGATCAGGGGGGTCTAAAAGATCCCAAATCCCTCCATTTTACTTAAAAGTATTCAGATCGCTAAAATCGGCGATACTGAAGTAATTTTTTTTTAAATCAGCGACATTGGCAGCCGGCTTTGTTTGGGTCTCAGCCTAGGAGGCAGACACGCCGGCTGGTGGCTCAAGTCTCTCGGTGGGACGGGAGGCCCAGGAAAAGCGGCAGAAGGGAGCGTGATCGGCTTTTAGCCTCATTGGTTGTTATCACTAAAAAGCCAACCGCTGGCTCTAAAAAAACAGTACCTGCAAGCATCCCCCCGGAAAAACCCCTTCAAGCCATGAACGCAAATTTGTGGACGGTTGGCGCGAAGGGGTTAAAAATGCAGCGGCAGACAGACTTGTAGCTTTCAATGGAATAGGAGTGCGGTTATCACCACAAGCAAAGTATATTGACACTTCCTTCAGCTGAAAGTCCATACCTCGGTCCAGGTAGCTGGAGGAAGAGAGTCCTCTGGAACCTGACATTTGCAAGGTGAGCCACTGATCGTGGATGCAATGCAATTTTTTTTAAATGTGGATTTTGCCTTTAAAAGCAGCTGTAGGGGGTTTTACACAGGGGGATTGTGTGTAAATCTGACAAGCAGACTTCTACCTGGCAGATGCTGCGCTGCTTCCTGATTGCTTCCACATACTCCGGCGGGCCTGGGACTGACATGGCGGGTGCCGCTGGGTAGAGGGAAGGAAGCAGACCAGACACAGGTCTGCTCTGCTCTCCTCTTCCTTACCGACCTAGAAAACTGTCTGACATCACTTCCGGGTCAGCCTCTCGGTGTCCCCGGCCCGCATACCCGAGAAAGAATAAAATGCAATACGATCTGCATTGCAATACAATCAGTGGAGCACAGGGTAGACATATTCCTTAATGAGAACCTGTAATCAAAAAATCATCACATGGGGGGGGGGGGGGGGGGGGGGGGAGTAGAAATTAAAGTTATATCCGAGCACATAACACCCCCCCCCCCCCCAAATTTTTTTGAGGCCCTATTACACCCCACTTATACGCATGTAACGCAGGCGCGCGGGGGAGCCTATGCATGAAAACGCTGATTGCGATATACATGTTACATATCACCTTGCATGCTGGAGTAAGAGCGTTATTTCTAGCACCAGACCACCCTCGAAACACTAAACTTATGACCTATAGGGGACTTTTAAAGTGTCATCTATGCAAAACAGAGGGTACTAAAGTCTGTCACCATTTCACAGGCACACGCAAATTTAAAGTTTGACATGTTTGGTATCCATTTACTCGATGCAACCTCATCTTTTGGATTTTACGCTTTGGCTTTTGTGTGCCCTAAAGTTAACTTTAGTGTATTTTTTACTGACATTTTGTGGTAATATCATGTGATATAAAAAAATTGGAACTACCACTCTTATTCTAGAGGGCAGTGATCTCCAAACTTTGTAAACAAGGGGCTAGTTTTTTCATCCTTCAGGCTTTAGGGGGGCCAGACTGTGGGCAGTAGGAGTGGAAATTTTCCTGGCATCAGTGGGAGTAAATATTACACTGTATTCAGTGGAGGAGTAGTGCCCCATCATTTGTATCATTGGAAGAAATAGTGCCCCATTTTTGGTGTCAATGAGAGAAATGGTGCCCTAATGTTGGTGTTAATTGGTAGGATAGAGTCTCCTATCAGTGGAGCAACAGTGCTCCAAGGGCCAGATAAAAGCAAACAAAGGGCCGCAATTTGGAGACCACTGCTCTAGTCTAGGGTGTCTGCATTCAGAATCTATATAATGTTTTTTGGGGGGAGGTGTTATGTAATCTTCAGGCCTAAATTGATTTTTTTTCAAGCATGTGTGCAAAAATAAATAAATGGAAAACTGGCAAAAGGGTTAAGCCTCTTATATAGGACCATTCTTTTGGCAAATCAGGGTTACTGCTAGACTACATAAGGTTTCCTGCACATATCCACTAATTGCTGTATGATTTTCATTGAGTTAAATTACACAGTACCCACTGACATGAAATGTACACAAAGGGTTAAACATCCATTTGGTATTTGTTTAGTATTTGCTAAACGTTAGATATGTCCCGATATCTACATCACCAAGCAGATGAATGAGCCTCAGTGGTGAGCTCCTTGCAGCGTACAATCACGTCATAATGATTGTATCTGCAGACCAGCTACAGAAAACACATCCTCAATGGCACTGTGCACAAATCCTCAATTCAGTGGTAGACGAGAAACACAGTACAGAAGTATAGTGTTACCTTGTGGTGAGCCAGCAGACCTCTTCTCTAGCAAGTGTTGTTACACAACCAGCCATGTGACTACAGCATTCCAGACAAGGACACAGAGATGAAGGACCAAGAGATGGCACAGACATTTTAGCAAGAGCGGACCGATGAAGCCACTGAGAAAGTGTTGGTTTAGTCAGTGGGAGGCAAAATAAGCACATGGTGAGATAACAAAACAAACAGTGAGCGGATGAATGAAGTTAGAAAACAGGAAGCAATACAGTGCCATTAATAACACGGTGCGGAATTAGTCATTGTGGTACTACGAGCTATGTGACAGATGGAAAGCAGGCATATGGCACAAATCATATGAGAACGAAGAACCGGGTGTCAGCTGTTTTTTCATGCAAACATCCATAGACTGTGAACACCAAGTGAAGACAAATACAGGTAACAGAAATCGGAGAGATGATGAGAAGTACAACACTGCAACAAGGAAAGATGGTAATCATGGGAAGATCCCGTACATATGACCGTCATCAAGGCATATAATAAGCAAAATGTATCAATTCAGTTTACATGAGTGGTGGGGTAAGGCCTAATTCACAATTGAAAAGGTGCCTGCACTACTTGCCAATCTTTAGAACTCTGACTGATGCGCCTTCACGTGACAAAATGTTGCTGCAGGCAACAGATTCATGTACACGTTCAGAACAGATGCATGGATTTTTTGCATGCAATTATTGCCACTAGCAGTAATCACTGGGTTCTCCCAGCAAGGACGGCTCACCCCCCCCACCCCCCCACCCCACAGGGGGAACACAGTAGCTCCACAGGAAAGATTGCCCTGTCAACACTGACTGCATTGATGGAGGAATTGAGTGATTTCCGGTTGCAGGAAAGAAAAATCGTATTATCTGAGGGCTGTTAGCTAGCAAGGGGCTGAACATGTACTGAGAACGGGGTATCTGCAGTATGGACACTTCAGCCTCAGTGCTACCCTCCTCTATGCAAAAAAAATCCATGCATCTGTTCCTGATGGGTACATGAATTTGTTGCCTGCATCAACATTTGACATGTGGAGGAGCGTCAGTCAGAGTTCAAAATATTAAAGAAAAACACAGTGGCGCTAGAGGTATATCTGGAGATTGGGGAATAACTAATCAATTAGTGGTGACAGCAATTGTAAAAAAACAACAATAATAATAATAAAAAAACAGTGGCACTAGCAAAGAATGGTGACACTAGGATGTATGAACATATAAAAAGCAATTCATGCAAGTCCATATGAAAAGTCCATGTTAAAAGTTTGTGGTGAAACAGCACTAGGAGGCAGCACCCTGGAGCTAAGCAATGTACTCTGTGGGTAAAAATGAAAAAAAGAGGGGCGCCAGACTAAGTGCAGCATTAAAAGTGGATTTAATAATTAAAAATAAATTGGCAACTCACAAGAAGGTGAGAAATCACAGGCATTTTTGTTGTGCAAGCATCATTGCACCAACTTCTCCAAGGCGTCCTATGGCCACTGTAAACTCGGGTCGGTTGTGTGAACAGATGGAACCAGGATGGGGCCGGACGCTGCTGTAACCAGCTTGTACCGCAAACTAGCATCTGGCCTGGAAATGAAGTCACAGGGAGGATGTGCTGGAGGTGTAATGAGCAGATTGGTAATGCATTACCGATCTGCTCATTACACATCCAGCACACCCTCCCTGTGACGTCATTTCTGGCCAGATGCGAGTTTGCGGTTCAAGCTGGTTACAGCGGCGTCCGGCCGCTTCCTGGTTCCATCTGCTTACACAGCCGACTCGAGTTCACAGCGGCAATAGGACGCCTTGCAGAAGTTGGTGCAATGACGCTTACACAACAAAAATGCCTGTGATTTCTTACCTTCTTGTGAGTTGCCAATTTGTTTTTAATTAATAAATCCACTTTTAATGCTGCATTTAGTCTGGCGCCCCTCTTTGTTTCATATTCAGAGTTTTAAATATTGCCTACGATACTCTACGAATTCCAACAATTGTGTTTCAATTTTATTTTATTTTTTTAATCTGTTTATTGGTTTTGATAACACAAAATACAGAACAACATACATTGGTTATGAAGGGTATAAGAGGTGGGACTGGCAAGGGACACAATATGTGGTATTCATTCATACAAGGTAGAACAGATAGTATGGGTCACCATAATAATTGCAACAGGCTGGCTCCTGAGGTGAGAGTTCAGCATAGGCCATTAAATGCATAAACCGAAACAAGATATCACATTTTTTAGCAGTATACGACTTGCACTAGGTAAGGAGTATCTTAAATGCAAAGTTTACTTTAGGGTGCATCGGAAGCTGTGGAGGGTTCTGCCAGCCACCTGGACCAGACCTTGTCCTATTTTTGAGGGCAGCCTCTATTGACATACTAACTTTGTAGAGGTGTAAGCCGTTGTTGACTAGTTGTTTCCAAAGAGAAAGAGAAGGGGGGGGGTGGGTTTGCGCCAACTGAGAGATATGACCTTGTGGGCATAGAAAGAAGTAATATAACTAGAGTACGCCCGCCACTGTGGGGATCAGTTCTATCAAGCCCAGCATGCAAATTGACATAGAAGGTTGTAGTGGTATAGTGGTGACCTGGGTTATGAATGGCAATACCTCTTTCCAGTACCCAACAATAGCCGGGCAGGTCCAGTCCCCCCACAACACCAGCACCCAGGGGGGAATCAGGATTCATTTTGTGTAGACTGTGTGGGGTAAAATATGCATGGTGGACCATCTTGAATTGGATCAAACGATCCATCAGGGAGACAAGGGAACTATAAGGAAAGTCTCATATGTCGTCCCAATCGTCGCTGTCAAAGTCTGGGATGTCTTGTAACCACTGATTTCTAAGTTTCTCCAGAGCAGGAAGGGAGGTCATTACCAAATGAGTATAGCTGAAAGGTGGGCTTCTTCGTGCAGTCTGATCTGAGGAGGTCCTCCAGTGCAGACTGGACCACCTGGGGGGGAGAGTGGGTGAAATGGCAGTTGAAGGCATGGGAGAACTGGAGGTAGTGAAAAAAGTAGGACTGTTGGACGTTAAAATCGGAAATCAATTTCGAGAGCGGGGCCAAGGATTGGTTGGAGACTAACTGTGCCATTGTTTTTATGTTAAATTTAGTCCAGGCGTGGGGTTCAGGTAATTTATAGATATGATTGAGAGTTAGGTTTAACTATCAGGGGGCACTGGGAGAGATTGCATGTTTAGGGTATCGTTCAATTTTGAGACCAGCCCCCCCACACGCGCAGTGTAGTGCGCATTGAGGGTGTCAATGAATATGGGGCCTTGGAATAGTAAGAATTTCAGAGCTTCCAGCCATTTCAGCACTGCCACCTTGACTAAGGAAGTGGGATTAGTTATGTCTGGATTGAGCCAGCAGGCAGCGGTGACTAGCTGGGTGGCCAAGAAAAATTGAAAAAGATCAGGACACGCCAGGCCTCCCTGGGAAGTCGGGCGCACTAGTGTGGACCATCTGTAGCGGGGGGGACTGGGGTTCCTATATAAAAGAGGCAAGGAGGCAATGCAGGTGGATGAAAAAGGATTTAGGGATCCATTGCAGGGAATGATAAAATAAGTAAGTGAATTTAGGTAGGATTTTCATTTTTATAAAATGTTTATGTCCTAATAGCGATAGGGAACAATTGTGCTTCAATTTTATCTTTTTAGTTTATCTTGCTCCCCTCCTCCCTACCAAAATTCACCTACCTACCATATTTGCATAAACAGAATGAGAATAGATTAGGGCTCAGACCACTGATTAGATCTTACCCTAGAATAAATATCTGTTTACTTCACAAGCAGCACATTACAACAGAAACTTGTAACTGATACTAACACATGACTTCAATTTACTACAGGAATTTAAACACTGCAACTGAGGCTGCTAATATTACACGTTATAAACAGTGCCATACCAGCACAAGTGAAAGAGTTCATACATAGAGAAAGACAGAGAACCATAAAAATAGGCCCACCCATGAGAAACATGCATGATATACAATGAGAAAAAGGTCAACTTGAATACTACTTACAAGGACAACGAAATATAATTCAGTTTACCTTTTATGTACTTTAAAGTGGAGTTCCACCCACTTTTACAACTCTTCAGCATCCCTCACTAAACTGTGCACTGTAAATGAATTGGATATTTTTTTATTTTTTTTCCTCAGCACCTACTGTATATCTGCTGTATTCATTTTTCACTTCCTCCTCCCTGGCCGTGGCCCATCGCATCATTTCCTGTTTGCAATGCCTTCTGGGAAGGGGCGGAAACTTCCTCTGACACTGCCGTTGCTATGGAAACCTGACCTGAAACCTATTACACTGCTTGTGCTGCACTGAGCATGTGCGAGATCTGCAAGGATGAAATCAAGGAAGAAATACAGTCTGGCTTCAGATGCCCACACTTAAGATGGCCACGGCCTGCTGTAAGTTTATAAAATAACAAACTACTGCTATAAACTAACAAAACAGACCTTAGTTTACAGACTAACTTTACTAGAATACATTAAGCTTGTATATTATAGGGATATTTTTATTTAGAAAAGTATAATTTCGGCCGGAACACCACTTTAAGGGCAGGTAAAACCTATTTTTCCTTTTTAAGTTTGTGATGTGGTGGGGAAGGATTAGAATCCCTACTGGATTTTTACTTCCATCCAGGGCTTTGAGAGCAATTTCCCCTCCCTTATGGTCATGGCAATTTCATTGCTTCCTGTCCAGTGAAACCTTTGTCACCAGGACAGGAAATGAAGGAAAATCTTTCTAAAGATAGCCTTACATTATACAATATTCTTGTTCAATTTCCTTTAGATTTACCTTCCACTGTGTAGTGCAATGGCCTGCCTGACTGCAAACTTGAACGCGTTTAGGTTTAACCTCATATTATATGGTTTTGATAAATCTAAATTAAATTTGTACAA
This sequence comes from Aquarana catesbeiana, assembly GCF_042186555.1. Lineage (NCBI taxonomy): Eukaryota > Metazoa > Chordata > Amphibia > Anura > Ranidae > Aquarana > Aquarana catesbeiana. Next base: position 458,967,126 of record NC_133328.1, read on the forward strand.
GAAAATTGTATAACGTATGGCCACCCCAAGGCTAGGTTCAAAACGGAATGTGGGAATGCTCACATAATCATGCACGTTCCAGCAAAGCACATCCCTTTGCAGACGTGAAGCAACGCCGTTATATCTTAAGGGCAACTCACCTTGCTACTGTGGGACAAAATGCATGGTAAAAAAAGTACCATGCCTTCTGGTGTGGCACGTACTCAATGAAATGAATGGGTTGCCCCAAACGTGGTGTGCAAAAACATTCACACGGTGTTGCACTTGTATAAGTGTTGAGGAAGCCTAATGGAGGCCCAGATCATAGGAAAAACCTGACAGTGCTTCCAACCTATTCCCAATCTATTCTAAACTAAAAACAAAGTTCTCATGGAATTTAGGATCCTGCAAGATGTCATCCTTGCCAAGGCAAAAGTGTCAGCAGCTGGGGTGAAATACAAGATTTTTTTTTTTTAAATAAAGTTTTTAATAACATTTTTATACATTACACAAAAAGAAAATATACAGGGAAAAAAAAAAAATGTCATATGCTTCCAAATTACTGTGCATACAGGGGGGATGTATCATATGAAACAAGGCATTTTCTGTTATAGGTCATTAAAAAAAATTAAAGCTGAACTGCCGGAGTTTCGAGGATTGCGCATTGTCTGCTAAAGTAGCGAAGAACTGGGAAAGTGAGAATGTTTTTCCTGTCCCCTAAATCTAAACAAACATTTACCCTTGTGGTGTAGGGGCAGCCCAACTGTAAGGGAGAATTTTCACTTTCCCTGGAGATGGGCTTTAAACTTTCATGCCCATCCAACATCACATACACCAGGACTCGAAAAATCCCAGACCCCAGGTCGCCACAGTGACTAGAAATTGCATCCTTGCGCCTGAGCTTTTGTCAACCCATTCACTGTTGCAGGGATACAGAATTTATACCTCCGACATGCAGTTCCGGGCCCCGGGCGGGTAGTTTTTATTTTACATTTATCCCTGCGGCGGGCAAGCAGCAGGGCTCACTCGCAAGGTAGAAGCATTCATGTGGTTCCGCTGCCACCCAAATGCTTCCACACACGCGTTTGCTCTCCTACCCATCTTGTTCCTGACCCAGAAGAAACATGTGTGATGTCACTTCAGGGTCCCTGGTGACCGTTTCCCTGGCAAGCATGGCCGGGAAAGATTGTAATGCAGTTTGATCTGCACAGCATCACTTTCAGTGGATCACAGGGAAGACATGCAAGGTCTTTTAGGGTCCCATTAAAGAGAACCTGTCGTCGAGAAAAAAAAAAAAAATAAGATATAAATAAAAAATTGCTATGATGAAAAAAAAAAAATTGTATTTTTTTTAATTGTAAAAAAATCTGCCCTTTTGAGTATAGTGATCGCTTCCATGAGGCAGATGTTATCAACCTTTCAGTGCCCCCTCGGCTTAGACTTGGGGTGATTTGGTTTTCTTGTATTTAGGGATTATGCTTTTAGCTGCATTTAGTATGTTGAGAATTTGTTAGGAGCATGGGGTACTAGCATATATACGCGGACCTTAAAAATTCATATATCTTCTCTAACAACCTGCTTGGTGGTCAGACTTTCCAGGGTTTGTATTTTGGATGGACTTTACAAAGGGCATTAAATTCCTTTAGAAACCAAGATTTTCATGTGTACGCTTTCCCACTCTATTTGAGACCAACTTAGATCAAAAGTGAAGAATGGACAGGTTGGAGCAACTGGGAGAGCTGAAAGTACAACTAAAGGCAAAACTTTTTTTTTTTTTTACATTTTTGGATAGAGTGGAGATGGATTGGAATACCTATCCATTTTTATTGCAGTCTGTGGCCCCCATTAGGGAGATTCGCCCTCTCTATTTGTCCTGTTTACCTTTTTTTTTTTTTTAAATGAAAGTAAAAGAAAATCCCAAAATTAGGTTGTCCCTAGAAAAGTAAGAGGGCAAATCTCCCAATGGGGACACAAAAGCTGGTGATCCCCCCTGGGATTCCCTTCATTTGCAGGGATCTCCTCCTACGACCGGTTTTGACTACGGGACAGGAAGTGAAGGGAAATTCCCCCAACGGGACCCAGATGACAAAAAAATAAGCCGACAGGGTTTATGATCCACCCTTACTTTATCCAAAATAGAAAAAAGTTTTGCCTGTAGTTCTACTTTAGGTCTAGGACTTCTTCCTATAACAATGGCACAGCAAGTCTCAGCACAGGCTCCTGAGGAGCCAACACATTATAGATGGAACACACTTACCATATTTGTAACCTGATTTTCTTTCCTCTTAACTCCACAGTTTTGATTTTAAAATCAACACCTGTAAAAAAAAAGAAAAAAAAAAAAAGAAAAGAAAAAGGTGATTAGGTGAGCCATAGATTCCTCCTAACACTCTCAAAGGTTGAAGATTCCGTTAATACTCTGATGCAGGGCTCAATATAAAAATAGAAAATATGTACTGTATTTTCCACACCATAAGACGCACTTTTCCCCCCGCAGAAAAATGGGGGAAAATATGTCTGCGTCTTATGGAGTGAATGTATGCAAGGCACCGCCCCCCGCCGCAAGAGAAGCAGGAGAGCAGAGGACAGACATCTGAAGCCCCAGTGAGCGCCGGGAAATCTCCCGGCTGGGCCTGACATTGTTGCTGAGACAGAAGACAGAGCATTTGACCGCTTTGTCTTCTGTCAGGAGATGGAACGACATGAGGTAAGGCTGCATTTCTGTGCAATGGTCAGGCTGCATTTCTGTGCAATGGTCAGGCTGCATTTATGTGCAATGGTCAGGCTGCATTTATGTGCAATGGTCAGGCTGCATTTATGTGCAATGGTCAGGCTGCATTTATGTGCAATGGTCAGGCTGCATTTATGTGCAATGGTCAGGCTGCATTTATGTGCAATGGTCAGGCTGCATTTATGTGCAATGGTCAGGCTGCATTTATGTGCAATGGTCAGGCTGCATTTCATGGGCACTGGTAAATATTTTAGGACACCATTTGGTTCAGAATATTTTTTTTTTCCTCCTCTAAAACCTAGGTGCGTCTTATGGAGCGAAAAATACGGTATATGATTTTTACCTGCTGCATTTCTGCTCCAGGCCAGTGACTCAAAGTATTAAAGCCAGGGACAGCCAGGCAATTAGTATTTTCATCAGACCGTCAGCAATGGCAAAGTGCACATCTCCCCTCAGTAAAGATTTTCTTCGATTGCCATTAAAACCAAATAAGTTAGTGGCTGGGTCACCTTAGCTTACTATGGGGAGGAAGCTAAATTACTCTGTTCCAAAATCCTCTTTAAATGTTTTTTTTTCTTTTTTCAAATATAAATTTTATTTATTTTTAGAAATGCCCAACATGGGCTTAGACAATACAATACAATACAGTACATACATACAATGGGAGTAACTAGGACGGGAAGGTTTTTTTTTTAACTGCCTTTTATTTCTCAGAGAATCTGTTGGTTTGATCTTCCTGCCCGAGCCCCTGGGTCTGTACGCTCGCCGTGGTCATTATGAGATGGCATTGCATTTTGTATGGCATTTACATTAAAGCGGTAGTAAATTGCTGGGCAAGAGTTTTTTTTTTCTTTTTTACGGACCTGCAAGGTAATATAATGTGCTAGTCTGCATCTCATACTAACACATTATGTGATACTTACCTAAAAACAAAGCCCTCCAGCGAATAGTTGTCATCGCTGGAGGCCGATTCCATCTTCACCCTTCTTCCTTCCAGGTCTGCGGCTCTGGCTGTGTGACTGGCCGGAGCTGCGATGACGTCACTTCCATGCATGCGTAGGGGAACCACCTTTTAAGGCGCAGGCCCGGGTCACCGTTCCTTCAGAGCGCATGCACCAATGACGTCATGGGCTGCATATACAATACTGCACATTTAGAAGATATTAACAGTACCTATAGGTAAGTCTTATTATAGGCTACAAATCAGAGATGGGAGTTTACTCCCACTTTAAACAATAGTTTTACAAGTGTCACAGTGTATTTTGACTACTGGGGCCCCTTATCTGTGTGATCCACGTAAAAGATGAACGCTGTCTTCAAATTCAGAGTTCAAGTTTCATGTACAAGTTGCTTTTTAAGGATCGCCTTCCAGTCATTTTCTGTGTAGCGTGATTGTTTTCTGCCTTACATATTTTACTTCTACATGTGTCATTCTCTCTCTCTCTTTAGTCCAGCACATACTTTTCATCAATGTACTCATCACCTCTATTTCAGCATACATGTACCTGACTCATGTTGGAAATAAAGCATTAAAGTGGAACTTCGCTGTCCCAGTTAAAACTATTTTTAATCCTTAGGATGGTATTTATATATTTACCTCAGAACAGTGTAAATTTCAGCCTATAGTACACCACTCAGCGCCACAGAACCTCTAACCCCATTAATCCAGATCCTTCAGCAGATAAAAGGACATACAAAGAGCTATCTACCTGACCCTCTGAAATAAAGATATAAAAACCAAGGGTAAGGAGAAAAAGAAAAGCAGCTGTTTAAAAAAGCAAATCAATATAAATAAACAGTATATAAAACATACATATGATAATAGATGGTCATATACTAAAACAGCGCTAGGTTGAACATAAACAGAAGTGTGGCCAACTACACACATAAAAAGTCCATAAGACTAGTGCAGTATCAGTTGTGATTCAGAGAGTGTTCGAGTAGATCCTAGAGCATGTCACAGCGTGCACCTTCCACCGAACATTCCAACTCCACCATATGTGAACACACTCCCCTTCGGGGGTCAAACTCACCAGAACTTTAAAAATCAAAGCATCCAATTTTAAGAGATATTCTGGACCACCTCAATACAGCACTTCTCTGGGCAATAGGGAGATGCAGGGGCTCCAAACCATTCAAAAAACGAGATAAGGCATATATAGCGTAATTCCGTTTTATTAATGATAAACACCATAAACACCTCCCCAATGCTAACAACGTACCAGATTGTAATAAAAACAGAGCAGATTAAATTAATATGCACCGCACCGTGGCCGTTTGGAACCGGTCTCCGCAATAGACAGAGCGGTGATAACTTCCTTGTTCCGGGTCCGACCTCGATGGAGCGCAAACGTCACTTCCTGCGTCGTGTAAGCCACGCCCTGACTGCCCTCTGTCGAAGTCAGGATATGACGAAACGCGTCAGGGCGTGGCTTACACGACGCAGGAAGTGACGTTTGCGCTCCATCGAGGTCGGACCCGGAACAAGGAAGTTATCACCGCTCTGTCTATTGCGGAGACCGGTTCCAAACGGCCACGGTGCGGTGCATATTAATTTAATCTGCTCTGTTTTTATTACAATCTGGTACGTTGTTAGCATTGGGGAGGTGTTTATGGTGTTTATCATTAATAAAACGGAATTACGCTATATATGCCTTATCTCGTTTTTTGAATGGTTTGGAGCCCCTGCATCTCCCTATTGCCCAGAGAAGTGCTGTATTGAGGTGGTCCAGAATATCTCTTAAAATTGGATGCTTTGATTTTTAAAGTTCTGGTGAGTTTGACCCCCGAAGGGGAGTGTGTTCACATATGGTGGAGTTGGAATGTTCGGTGGAAGGTGCACGCTGTGACATGCTCTAGGATCTACTCGAACACTCTCTGAATCACAACTGATACTGCACTAGTCTTATGGACTTTTTATGTGTGTAGTTGGCCACACTTCTGTTTATGTTCAACCTAGCGCTGTTTTAGTATATGACCATCTATTATCATATGTATGTCTTATATACTGTTTATTTATATATTTACCTGTTAAAAAAAAAAAAAGTTTTAAACATTTCTGCAGTTGCTTTCTGGCCTAGGCAAAAATTATGTTCTACATCCCTGGCGTGATTCATGGACATTCTTTAGTTTATCTGGAGAAGGGGCTTACTCAGCTAAGCACACCTCCTGCCTGCATTGCTTACCAAGGTACAGATGGATTTCAGGAAGTAAATGCTTCATGAATCATCTGCCCTTACTCAAGATGGCTGTGGCTGAAAATGTTTGTTTTCAAAGTGACAAAATAAAGCATGGAGACATGGATGGATGAGCGAGTTTACTTTAAATATTAAATATGAGTGAAATCACGTTTTTGGTTTGTGTTTTTTCCTGCTGGAAAAAGCTCCAAGAAACGCTACAAACACTTTTTTTTTCTGCTCCTAGATGTTGAAAAAACGCTAATAGCTAATCGTAGTGAGCATGGACACATAGGATTACACTATTTATTAAACATTAGTGTGCATGGAGCCTTAAAGTGATTGTAAAGGTTTGTTTAAAAAAACAAAAACAAAACAACATGTTACACTTACCTGCTCTGTGCAAGGGTTTTGCACAGAGCATTCCCAATTCTCTTCTTCTGGGGTGCCCCGGCGGTGCTCCTGGCTCCTCCTCTTCATCGGGTGCCCCGCTGGTACGTTCATTGACAGACAGCAGGACTCAGCCCCGCCCCCGTGTCACTGGATTCGACTGACAGCAGTGGAAGCCAATGGCTCCCGCTGCTATCAATCTATCCAATGAGGATGGAGACAGCGGCTGGAGCTGCTGGGCTCATGCTCATTGCTGGAGGGGGACTCTGAGGGCAGCACAGAAGGTTTTTCACAATGCATAGATGCATTAAGGTGAAAAACCTTGAGACTTTACAACTCCTTTAACCTCCCTGGTGGTATGATTATTTCAGATATGATGCTGAAAGTGGTACAATTATTTTGCACAGAAATTTGGCGTTTTATATTATAGGCCTGTAATTCTTAGGAATAATTCACTTAAATCTGTCCAAACAAGAGTCTAGTAGACATCCCGGGTATGATAAAGTTTTAAAAACGAAATAAAAAAATTATAATATAATATAATAGAGAACTATAAATAATTATAACACATAATAACATAATAATAATAAAAAATATTCAACAATGTAATCAAATCAAAAACACTGAAATTTGCTCAGTTGCAGAATTGTCGCTGTCGTTACTTTCAGTGTTTGATGACGGATTTCACCACAAATCACTATCGCTCAATTCTGCGAGTGATTCTAATTTATTCGCTGTTATATCGCTGTTTTCTAGCTGGTCTAAAACCACTTTTGATGTAAAGGGATGGTTTTGGTTGCTATGGACAATCTCCAGTTTCCAGGCAGAAAGAACAGTTTTTATAATATAAAACTGCATGCAGGACACTGGACAGACCACTAGAGACAAAGGGGATGTGTAATTATTTGATACAGTACTGTAATCTGTAAGATTACAGTATGCTGTATCTGTACTGTGTTTTACTTTTTGAATTTGGCACCGAACTCCGTCCCCGTGCGTCGCAACGCTCGCAGGGAACGGAGCTCGGCACTGTGAATCGAGCGAGACACGGCGGCTCGCAGAACAAAGCGGGGAGACATTGCAGGATCCAGGGGACAAGGTAAGTATCCTCTACAAGGCTCAGGGATACCGCTTTTGGTATTGAAAATCCACCCCGAGCCAGACTCGGGAATACCGCCGGGGGGTTAAGGGAAAAAGAGCAGTCATAAATATGGTTTACAAAGTTTCAGATTTCAATGGGCCTCTTGCACATAAAATAACCAGTGAATCTTGCTACATCCATCTTAAAAGTTCACTATAACTAACAGTGATATTTAATTTTAGGTGAAGTCTGCTGGACCACCACTAAACTTCACCTATGGTCATACCCGCTTTAGAATTTTACTCCGACTGCATTTTCTACGATATTAAACTATTATAAAAAAAACATCAAGGAGAAAAAGAACCCCCATGACATAGAACTTCATAATTGCTTGTGGCTGGGTTCACACTGCAGACGGAAACGGCTGACAGCAGGGGTTCAGTGCATCCCTGTTCTCCGTTTCAGGGACGAATCAGGCCTGAATTTTTGCCTGAATTCTGACCTGAAACGGAGCCAAGGATTCACTCCAAAGTTTACTCCTTAGCCGCTCTGGAGATGTGTGCTCCATTGAGAGCCGGTCACTATCTCCTGTAGTACGAATTGGATGTGGAGGGAAACCCACTTTGGGGAAGTTTTTTTTTCTAAATAATAATATTGTTAATCTGAAAATTAATTTTTATTCAGTTGTTTTGGCTATATTCCTCATCTGTGGAGCAGAAGTTATTTCAATATCCAGAACACATAGTACTCCTATTGTTCACGGTCTCAAAGGTTATGCTAATTGAACACTCTTCCCGAAGGAATGCTTTAAACAGTATGCATAGAACAAATTACAGGAACTCTAGAGGTCATAATGCACCCTTCCCGTGACCCTTCGCAGCAACAGGCTGCAATAAATACAGAAGCATTCAGAAAAGTGCCACTTGTGTCTGAAAATACTATGTGTGGGTCATTGCAAGACACTGCCTGCAACATTTAGAAAACCTTACTAGACCTACACACACCCACATACAGTATACTGTGCATATACATATACACTGGATAGATTTGATGTAATTGGCTTAATATAAACAGTGTGTATTACTCAATTAAAAACATTGTAATTATATATGTATGTAGGTAGCTATATTTTTCAGTTTCTTTTACATGGTTCATTTGCTGTTCTGTTTTTCTGAACCTATTATCTCACAGCAATTCTACTAAACAGGATCTGCCTGACAGAAAGCACATTTTCTATAGTCTGTAATAACATGAAACCCACAATACTCCTGCCAGCCAGCAACCATGTGATCTAGGCTGATAATGCGATTTGGTAATGCTGACGTGTTCCCTGATGTGTGAATGTTATTGACAGGTCCACTTTAAAGCACACCTTTGTATCTGTACAGGTAAAAAGCCAACAAGCTGTCAGCGCTCAATTAAAAACTTTACCCAATTTCTGGAATTGTTCCAATCGGCAACACAGTGGGGTTGATTTACTAAAACCGGAGAGTGCAAAATCTGGTGGCCAATCAGTTCTAACTTCAGCTTATTCAATTAGACCCATTTCACACAGAGGCAGTTTTCAGGTGTTTTAGCACTAAAAATAGCGCCTGAAAACTGCCCCTCATGCCTCCCAGTGTGAAAGCCAGAGATTTTCACACCACACTGGGGCGGTGCTCTTGCGGGACAGGAAAAAAAAAAAAGCCCTGCAAGTCGCATCTTTGGGGCGGTGTAAACACCACTCTTAAACCGCCCCTGCCATTGAAATCAATGGGAAGCACTGCCGAAGCGCCTGCAAAGTGCTTCGGCAGCGGCGCTTTTCGGACGCTAGCGGGGGTTAAAAGAAGTTTTTTTTTTCTATGAGAAGCCTCGTCCACAGCGGCTGACTGCAATCTGCATACCTGAATGCCTTTATTTAACCAGGCGCACGTGAGTGTATCTCTTATGCCCCGTACACACGGTCGGACATTGATCGGACATTCTGACAACAAAATCCGTGGATTTTTTCCGACGGATGTTGGCTCAAACTTGTCTTGCATACACAAGGTCACACAAAGTTGTCGGAAAATCCGATCGTTCTGAACGCGGTGACGTAAAACACGTACGTCGGGACTATAAACGGGGCAGTGGCCAATAGCTTTAATCTCTTTATTTATTCTGAGCATGCGTGGCACTTTGTCCATCGGATTTGTGTACACACGATCGGAATTTCCGACAACGGATTTTGTTGTCGGAAAATTTTATATCCTGCTCTCAAACTTTGTGTGTCGGAAAATCCGATGGAAAATGTGTGATGGAGCCTACACACGGTCGGAATTTCCAACAACAAGGTCCTATCACACATTTTCCGTCGGAAAATCCGACCATGTGTACGGGGCATTAAGCTGTTTGCATGTGTCCTTTCTTCTAGTTCACCACGCAATGATATATTTTTTTGCTTGCTTTTCATAAAATCATTCTCTTGAGAACCAAACTACCAACAGTATCATGGCTGAAGTGGAATGTAAGAAAAGCTCAGCTTTGGGCTATGGTAACCTGGAAGTGATGACCTGAAGTCACTTCCGGTTTACCCAGATGTAAACGATCAATCAAATCAAAAGCATTCAAACACACCGATCATGATGTGATTAAATGATTTTAAGGGCAGAGGAGGAATTTGGGGTCTTATAGACTCAAGATCTCTCCATAAAGAGTACCAGTCACATGCTAATAGCTGTCACAAAGGATGTTTACATTCCTTGTGACAGCAATAAAAGTGATCAGAAAAAAAAAAAAAAGTAAAGCAACAGTGTAAAAACAAAAAAACAAAAACAAAAACTTAAAGTGCTCCGTTCCGCCATAAGCAAAGGCAAATGCACGCGTTGGTCCCACACACCCGCAAAAAAGCGAATGTCCCACATACGTCAGGTTACGGGCAGTAATTCTAGCACCGGACCTCCTCTGTAAACCTATAGAGGTAACCTGTAAAGGCTTTTAAAGTGTCGCCTATGGATAGAGAAATTTACATTGTTTGTTCCAGTTGCATGGGCATGCGCAATTTTAAAGCGTGACATGTTTGGTATCCATTTACTCGTGTAGAATCATCTTTGATATGTTACCAAAAATTGGGTTATATTTCGTCTTTTTGCATTGACATTTTAACCAGTTCCAGAATACCCACCTCACTTTTACTGCGGCAGGGTGGCCTGGCTGCGCAAATCAACATACCAGTACGTTGTTCGTACATCCTGATCCGGGGTGCGTGTGTCGCTGGCAGGATTCAATCAGCGGGTCTGCCGGCCACCAGCCACCAGAAATCGTTTGGGGGAATGACAAAATGGCGGTCTGCCTATGTAAACAAGGCAGAGCGTCGTTTTGTCAGAGGAAGAGAGAGATCTGTGATTCCTACTAATCAGGAACACCGATCTCTCTCTCTTGGTCTAGTGTCAGCACCCCCACAGTTAGAAAGCATACATAGGGAACACATTTAACCCTTTGATTGCCCCAATGTTAACCCCTTCCCTGCCAGTTTCATTTATATTGCAACAGTGCACTTTTTTTTAGCACTGATCACTTTATTGGTGTCACCGGTCCCCAAAAAGTGTCACTTAGTGTCCAATTTGTCCGCCGCAATGTCGCAGTCCTGCAAAAAAAATAAAATCGCTGATCGCCGCCATTACTAGTAAAAAAAAAAAAAAGTCCCTAAATCTATCCCATAGTTTGTAAACGCGATAACTTTTGCGCAAACCAATCAATATACGGTAATTGGGAATTTTTTTTTTTTTTTTTTACCAAAAATATGTAGCAGAATACAAATTGGCCTTAATTCATGAAGAAATTTGATTTTTTTACATATTTTTATTGGATATGTTTTATAGCAGAAAAGTAAAGAATATTATTTGTTTTTCAAAATTGTTGCTCTTTTTTTGTCTAAGCGCAAAAAATAAAAACCGCAAAGGTGATCAAATACCTCCAAAAGAAAACTCCATTTGTAATAAAAAAATAACCAGGACATCAATTGAGTTTGAGTACAATGTCGCACGATCGCGCAATTGTCAGTTAAAGTAACGCAGTGTCATAGCGCAAAAAATGGCCTGGTCATTAAGGGCGTAAATCCTTCCAGGGCCGAAGTGGTTAAAAACCGCTGTATAAATACCATGTGACATAAAAAAATTGCAAAACCCACCAATTATCTAGGGCCTCTGGTTTGAAAAAAAAATATATAAATGTTTGGGGGTTCTAAGAATTTTTCTAGCAAAAAAAATACTGATTATTACTTATAAACAAAAGGTACCAGAAAAGGCCTGGTCTTCAAGTGCTTAGAGCAGAACTAAAGACACACATATTTACCCCATTTCCAGTGGTCTGACGCCTGTGAGGTCCCTCATTGGTGTCTTCTCCCCAGGTGCCGGTCTTCAGTCGCTCTGACTAGCCAGCACAGGATGACATCACTCCTGTATATGTTCGGTGTACATTCTGCAGAAGACTGCAAATAGGCAGGTAACTGTACTTTATTGAGAAAGAGACACTGCATATCTCTTCTGCAATGAAGACCCTGCCTGTTCACAATTTTTTAGTTTTTAATTTTGATTTAGTTCCATTTTAAGGAGTTACAGCAACAGTTTTTTTCCTTTTGAGATAAATGTTTTACATAATGAATAAAAGTTCATTGTAATCACGGTCAGTGCTAAATTGTTTGTTTCAACCCTCTAACTGCCACTTTTGCTGGACAGTTTGGTTTGTTAAAAGTTGAAAAAACAAAACAAAAACAAAGATAAAAAAAAAAAACAAAAAACAGACAGACATACTGGCCAAGTCAACAAGTGAAAATAAAGGGGGAAGAAAAATGAAAAGAAAACAAGTAATTCAGAGATCACATCTAACATTTAGTAAGCTGCAATATAGTAAACTGTTACTTTTGGGTATATTAGTGCTTTAATCCGAATAACAAAATAAAAATATTTTTGGAACACTTACCTCTGCAAATCAGTTGAAATACATATTTTTTTACTTTCCAGAGAATTTTTTAATTCTGTGCAGCAGAAAACCTATGACAAATGGTATGAACTATTTTTATTCCCTATAAAATCCAATAAGCTTGTTGTCATACTTTTTTTTTTTTATTTGCTGCCCTGCCAAAAGAAAAACAAACATGTTTCTTCAATATTCACCTTCAATATGGAGCGGTCATTAGTAGTACTTATGCACCGCTAGATGTCCTCAGCTTTCTTGGGTTAAATAACAGTCAGAATAAATTTAACTCAATTCCTGTGAGCCCAGGTTGTCGTGGAAATTGAGCGATTTCAGGAAAGAGAATCAGATCATCTATGGCAGGGGTCTTCAAACTTTTCAAAACAAAGGGCCAGTTTACTGTCTTTCTGACTTTAGGGGGGCCGGATTGTGGTCAGTGGGGGTAGAAATGCCCCAGGCCCAGCATCAGTGAGAACAAACATGTTGGTATTTAGTGGGAGGGGGAAGTCGTTACCCATTAGTGGAATATCAGTGCAAGAAATACTGTAGTGCTCCATGTTTGGTGTCGGTGGGAGGAATAGTGCCCTGAGAGCCAGATAAAGGCTAGTAAGGGGCTGCATCCAGCCCTCAGGCTGCAGTTTGGAGACCCCGATCTATGGCCTGCCTTGTTTATAGTACTGTCGGTCTGACACTGAATACAAACATAGACATAAACTTGTCAGTGTGCTACTGCTTGGCCAGCAGGCATGGGCAAGGGAATTGAAAGCACTGTATTTAAAAAAAAGGTTGTTATTCTTCTGACAGTGCAATGGGGTATGTGGATCACAAAAGTAGCAGAACAAATTTTTTGGGGGGGTTAGGTCTTATTCACATGGGTGCTCAGCTCTGTGCAGCGTGAAGAGCCCTTTGTTTACTTTTTAGTCGTAATGCTGAGCTGTGTATACAGACAGCCCATATTAGTGATTACACCCGCATCGGCTGTACCAATTCACCCGCACTGCTGAGTCTGACAGGAACGCAGGGACAGGTGAATGGCCTTGGATGCACAGACATACTTGATATTTGACATATTTGCCAAATGCAGCTGTGTGGGCGAGTCGGTACAGACACAATGTGTCCATTCACTAATATGGGCTGTGCAGGTTAGCGCGGGGACAGAAAAGTAAACAGACTTTTCACTCTATAGGGCCAAGCAGCTGTGTAAATGAGCTCTAAGGCTCGGTTCACAGTACTACCACCTGAAAGTCGTGCAACTTTGCCAGGCGACTTTCTACTAGGATGCAAATTTAGAAACGACTTTTGGGAATGTCTGGCAGATCTTTCTGTAAGGTCAGATCCAAATCACATCAATATCTGGATCCGACTTCCATTAACCACCTCAATACAGGGCACTTACACCCCCTTCCTGCCCAAGCCATTTTTCAGTTTTCAGCACTGTCGCACTTTGAATGACAATTGCGCGGTCATGTTACACTGCACCTTAATTAAATTTTTATCATTTTTTTCCCCACAAATAGAGCTTTCTTTTGGTGGTATTTGATCACCTCTGCGGTTTTTATTTATTGCGCTATAAACAAAAGAAGAGGGACAATTTTGAAAAAACACAATATTTTTTACTTTTTGCTATAATAAATATCCAATTTTTTTTTTTTTTTTTAACAAATTTTTTCCTCAGTTTAGGCCGATACGTATTCTTCTACATATTTTTGGTAAAAAAAAATTGCGATAAGCGTATATTGATTGGTTTGCGCAAAAGTTATAGCGTCTACAAAATAGGGGATAGATTTATAGCATTTTTATTATTTATTTATTTTTTACTAGTATTGTGACTACGATATTGCAGCGGACACATCGGACACTTTTGACACATTTTTGGGACCATTCACATTTATACAGCGATCAATGCTATAAAATTGCATTGATTACTGTGTAAATGTGACTGGCAGGGAAGGGGTTAACACTAGGGGGCGCTCGAGGGGTTAATGTATGACCTAAGGAGGTGATTCTAACTGTGGGGGGAGGGGACTGACTGGGGGAGGTGACCGATCGCTGTCCCTATGTACAAGGGACACGCCATCTGTCTCCTCTCCTCTCTGACAGGACGTGGATCTGTGTTTACATGCACAGATCCACGCTCCTGCTCTGTTACCCGGCAATCACGGGTGCCCGGCGGACATCGCGGCCGCCGGGCACGCGCACCGGGTCCCGAGTGACGCAGCGGGCGCGCCCCCTAGTGGCTCGGGAGGGCGAGGACGTCATATGACGTCCTCCCAGAACAACAGAAGCCTCGTCCAGCCGTCATATGATGGTGGGCGGTGGCTTAGCGGTTAAAGTAAATGGGCACAAGTCTATAGAAGTCACCTTAAAGAAGAACTGCAGTCTGCTCACATAATTTGTAATAAAAACATCTTTGCCATTCTGAAGCTTCCCTCCAACCACTTTGCATATTATTTTATATATACTGTGATTCTGTACTTGCCAAATATGCTGCAGAAATCTCCCTCCACTTAGTCTGGCTGCAACCATTTTAACTGTGGGCAGCTGAAGCTGTTGCCTGTTCACTTCCTGGATTTACACAGACACAAACGTCTCCAGCTCTGCAGCTCTCATTGGCCCTCTTATGACTCATCCCCCCTCCCTTCCTGACAAATTCTCATGAGAGTGAGAAAGAACTGTGCATGATGTCACAGTCCTAGGTTTTTTACCAGACAAGAAACAGGAAGTGGGCTGTATAAGGTATTTACTGGCAGATACAAAATGTTTTACTATCCAAAGTTAAAACAACAAGGGCAGAAGATTTAATAGATTGGAGCCTAAGTCATGGCAGAGTAAATCCAGCCTTAAAAGAAGTAAAATAATCCCCCCCCCCCCATTCAACATACTTACCTAGGTGGCTGCAGCATTGCTTCCGAAGCTGCATCTGTCCCCCGGGGCCTCTATACTGAGAACCGAGAAATTGAATATCGCAGATGGCTCAGTTTTCAGAGCTCCATGAGAAGAAAGCTGGTGACTGTTAGTCACTGCAGTCTGCTCTGCGCCCCCCCCCCCCCCCCCCTGCTCACTGGAGCGCTGAGCTGTGGAGGGGAGGAGCGGGCCGGCTCAGACTCAGCGACTCGTTAGAGGCTGAGAAGGGTGTCAGTCCGGGCACGTGGCGGCGGATCCAGACTTTGTCGCGACGACGTTGTGCCTGGACTGATATTGTTGACGTCAGCAGAGAGCAGACTTTAGCCCACTGTCTGCCGAAAACGGGTCACAGGAGTGCAAAGCAAATTGGATCCATAGGAGAAACCCAGCCAAACGAGCTTTGGCTATACTTCTCCTTTAAGGCTAGTTTACATGAGCTTTTCCCTCTGATGAGTAGTCATTAGGTTGCCTCCTCACCTCCACAACACTGATGCCCTAAGTGCATGCATTGAACGTGGTTGCAGGATGTGCGCACTTTAGTGGGTCACTTTTGACGGGCAGTACTGCTGGCTGAACACAACAGAGGGATCGTTCTTCCCCACCATGGCATGTGTACACCCGTCTGCTGCCTTTACAGTTTAAGGGGAGTGTTTGGGGGTGGAAAAATGCAGCTCAACCACGTGTTTGTACTATCCCCCAACTGAAAAAGTGTAAAGACAGGGCTAAACGGAGTATTTCTATGTATTTTAGCTGTGATCTGGTTGGACTTGAATGTTTTCCATACTTGTCATGGTGGAATGAACAGGTGTCGGTACAACAACAGGAACACAAGTCAGCTGCACTACTCAATAATCCTGGATGATACAAGGATGGAAATTCTACAAGCTGTGCTCTCTGAACATGTGATCTGCACTTGTTGAGCATCAAAACTTCCCCTCCACATTATCTGCAGAGTCACAAAGGCAGGATGGGCCTGGCCTACAGAAAACATTCCCAGCACCCTCTGAGGACTGCGGACACATTGAAGGGAATGCCTTCCAGCATGTATTTTCCCCAAGCTCCCTCACCATCAGATTATTCCTGCAAGGTGTCTTCTGATGCTATGAAATATCACGCGGCTATACCAAGACGCCCCCTCCCAGATTCTCAACCTTTACATTAGACACGCATTTTCACTCATCACATTCTAACCTGTGATCACAGGTTTAAATTAAACCCACAGGAAAATATTAGAATAATTATTCAGAACGTCTTTTCAACAACAACTCATCTGAAAATCAACCAGTCATAAACGCCGTTATTTTAGGACAACAACTCGGGCCAGGACAAGTGCAGCAAACTGCTCTGTAGCTTGGCATTCACTGCCAGTGTGGCTGACTGACGAGTCTTGTAACACGGTGGGGGATGGGATCAACAAGACAGCTGTGCTTTGACAGCTCAGATTCTATATGGATGGGATCAAATCCCAGCTGTAACCTCACAACAAAATAGACTGTGACCTTCAGCTGAAGCGGCCTCTATAGAGACCCTGAATGGCTCAGCATACTTCCCATGGGAGACTTCTTACATGCCAAGGCCAGCGCCATCGTTTCTAGGTTTGATAAATGTTTTTAGTATTAGTAAGGCTTTGCTCATATGTGCAGCTAGGGGGCAGTAAGAACAAGCAGCTGAGCTGCACTTTTAGGTTTTATTCACAGTGAATGTTTTTAACGCTACTGATAGGTATTTTTTTCTCTGCCTCTAAACTCCCCCGCGTGTTAGCCTATGTGCCCATGCAGACATAGGCATTTAACCCCTTGGCGCCAGCTCCTGCTGACCCTTTAAAAGCTTTGGAATGGTGGGAGGCAGGGTGGGGCTTATGGCCATGTGACCGCAATGACTGAAGGTTTCTTTTAGCCACCGGTCACTGACGGGACTATGCACGACACACGCTCTCAGCACAGCTCTATTGGCGCTCTTGCACAAAAATATGCGGCCTCTTGGCGCCAAGGCCCGCCCGCGAGGCAGCATATTTGCGTGCGCTCGGCGCCAACAGGTTAAAGGCAGAAAAAGAAACCCATTGCCAGTATGTCCAAGAGCAGCAGTGTTTTGGCAGAAAAAACTCAACGCTTCTGAACACCTGTAAACACATTTAGGCATGTCAAGCACTTTAGTGTTAATTTACTTCAATAGCCAGAATAAATTATTATTCTTCCCAAGGAAATTAACACCCAAGTGCTTGAAGTTCCTAACACACATTTACATAAGTCAAGAGTTTTTTTTTTTGCCAAGACGCTGCTGCCAGTGTGCATAAGACCTTACTTACTGCCCGACCATCCACCTGAACACAGCCGCTCAGGGCTGTACACGTCGCTGTTATGATGCTGTTTCACGGCTGCAGCAAAAATTATTCAGCTTGCAACACGGCACCTACTGAGTCCTTATGCACATCTATGGGGGCCACACTGCACCCACCATGCAACCGCATGCAAAGCACACGATTATGGTGCAGTGGTTCGGCATTTACAGGGTTAGATCAGGTAGTGAGGAGGTGGCATATCACCCTGTCAAGCGCCTCTGAAAAGTTATTCACCATTGATCGCCATTCGTCAATGAGCCCTTTAACCACTTCAATACCTGGCACTTTCACCCCCTTCCTGCCCAGGCCAGTTTTCAGCGCTGTCTCTCTTTGAATGACAACTGCGCAGTCATGCTACACTGTCCCCAAATTAATATTTTTTTTTTTAGCATTTTTTGAGACAGTTTTTTGGAGTTATTTAATCACCACTGGGTTTTTTATTTTTTGCTAAAGATAGGAAAAAAAAGAAGGCCTGAAAATTTTGAAAAAAAAATAAATAAATAAATAAATAAAACAAAACCTGTTGCAAAATTTTGCAAATAAGTAATTCTTCTTCAGTGATGTGCGCTGTTGAGGCTGCGCTGACCTCTCACTAACCCCCCCTGCTTTCTGGCTGCATCTGC
Source organism: Aquarana catesbeiana (assembly GCF_042186555.1). Classification (NCBI taxonomy): domain Eukaryota; kingdom Metazoa; phylum Chordata; class Amphibia; order Anura; family Ranidae; genus Aquarana; species Aquarana catesbeiana. The sequence goes on from NC_133328.1 coordinate 458,985,280, forward strand.
ATGCTCAAATAAGGGTCTGGTATGGATTTTTGGTGGGACCGCATGGCATTTTCTTTTGTATTCTGGTGTGGGACCCCCCCCCCCCCCCTCAAAATTCAAACCAGATAGGGGGGGGGGGGGGGCATTTATTACCGACTCTTCTCTTCTTTACATCCAAAAATGTAAATGTATTTTATTGGGATTTTATGTGATAGATCAGCACAAAGTGGCACATAATTGTGAAGTGGAAGGAAAATGAGAAATGGTTTTCAATTTTTTTGCAAATAAATATGTGAAAAGTGTGGTGCATTTGTATTCAGCCCCCCCGGAGTCAATACTTTGTAGAACCACCTTTCACTGCAATTATGGTTGCAAGTCTTTTTGGGGATGTATCTACCAGCTTTGTACATCTAGAGAGTGAGATTTTTGCCCATTCTTCTTTGCAAAATAGCTCAAGCTCTGTCAGATAGGTTGGAGAACATCTGTGAACAGCAATTTTCAAGTCTTGCCACAGATTCTCAATTGAATTTAGGTCTGGACTTTGACTGGGTCGTTCTAACACATAATTATACGCTGATCTAAACCATTCCATTGTAGCTCTGGCTGTATGTTTATGGTTGGTGTCCTGCTGGAAGGTGAACCTCCGCCCGTCTCAAGTCTTTTGCAAACTATAACAGGTTATAGATTGCCCTGTATTTGGCTCCATTCATCTTCCCATCAACTCTGACCAGCTTCCCTGTCCCTGCTGAAGAATAGTATCCCCACAACATGATGCTGCCACCACCATGTTTCACAGTGGGGATGGTGTGTTCAGGGTGATGTGCAGTGTTAGTTTTCTAGTACACATAGTGATTTGCTTTTAAGCCAAAAAGTTAAATTTTGGTCTCATCTGACCAGAGCACCTTCTTCCACACGTTTGCTGTGTTCTCCCACAAGGCTTCTCGCAAACTGCAAATGCGACTTCTTATGGCTTTCTTTCAACAATGGCTTTCTTCTTGCCAGTCTTCCATAAATTCCAGATTTGTGGAGTGCACGACCAATAGTTGTCCTGTGGACAGATTCTCTCACTTGAGCTGTGGATCTCTGCAGCTCCTCCAGTGTTACCATGGGCCTCTTGGCTGCTTCTCTGTTTAATGTTCTCCTTGCCCGGCCTGTCAGTTTATGTGGACGACCATGTCTTGGTAGGTTTGCAGTTGTGCCATACTCTTTCCATTTTCCAATGATGGATTGAACAGTGCTCTGTTAGATGTTCAAAGCTTGGGATATTTTTTTAATAACCTAAACCCTGCTTTAAACGTCCACAAATTTATCTGACCGGTCTGGTGTGATCCTTGGCCTTCATGATGCTGTTTGTTCACTAAGGTTCTCTAACAAACCTCTGGGGGCTTCACATAACTGCTGTATTTATACTGACATTAAATTACAGACAGGTGGACTCTATTTACTAATTAGGTGACTTCTGAAGGCAATTGGTTCCACTAAATTTTAGTTAGGGGTAGAAGAGTAAAGGGGGCTGAATACAAATGCACCCTACACTTTTCAGATATTTGTAAAAAAAACAAAAAACGTTGAAAGCCATTTATAATTTTCCTTCCACTGCACAATTATGTGCTACTTTGTGTTGGTCCATCACATAAAATCCCAATAAAATACATTTACGTTTTTGGTTGTAACATGACAAAATGTGGAAAATTTCAAGGGGTATGAATACTTTAAGGCACTGTAGATATTTCCTGGTTGTTAACCCTTTCATGACTAAGCCTATTTCTGACATTTAATGTTTAGTAAAAGTTAGTTAGTTAGTTTAGTTAAGTTAAAATCTGTATTTTTTGCTAGAAAATTACTTAGAACCCCCAAACATTATGTATATTTTTTAGCAGAGAATCTAGAGAATAAAATGGCGATTGTTGCAATATTTTATGTCACACGTTATTTGTCCAGCGTTCTTTTAAATGCAACTTTTTGGGGGAAAAAAGACACTTTCATGAATTAAAAAAAAAAGGAAACAGTAAAGTTAGCCCAATTTTTTAATATAATGTGAAAGATGATGTTACGCCGAGTAAATAGATACCAAACATGTCACGCTTTAAAATTGCGCACACTCATGGAATGGCGACAAACTACGGTACCTAAAAATCTCCATAAGCGACATTTAAAAAAAAAAATAACGTTTACCAGGTTAGAGTTACAGAGGAGGTCTAGTGCTAGAATTATTGCTCTCGCTCTGACGATCGCGGCGATACCTCACGTGTGTGATTTGAACATCGCTTACATATGCGGATGCAACTTCCGTATGCGTTTTCTTTGCTGCGCGGGGACGGGGGCGCTTTAAAAATAATTTTTTATTATTTCATTTTTTTTTTTACATTGTTTCAAAAAAAAAAAAAAAAAAAAAAATTTTGATCACTTTTATTGCTGTCACAAGGAATGTAAACATCCCTTGTGACAGTAATAGGTGGTGACAGGTACTCTTTATGGAGGGTTCGAGGATCTAAAAGACCCCCGATCCCTCCTTCGCACTTCAAAGTATTCAGATCACTGAAAAAGGCGATTCTGAATACTGTATATTTTTTAAAAAACTGGCGCCGTTGACAGCCGAATAAATCGGAAATGACGTTGTGACGTCACTTCTGTGTTTACAGAGAGAAGACTGGAACAAAGCCGGTTCCAGCTTCGTGCCAGTCTGTCTCTAGCCACTGGAAGTGGCGAATCAAGGATTGGGTCTCCCAGTGGGACGGGAGGCCTGGTAAGAGGGGCGGAAGATGTCCACTCCCACTCCTCCGGGATAACAATCGAGCGGCTTTTAGCTGCATCGGTTGTTATCCCTGGAAAGCCGATCGCCCGCTCTAAAAAAAAAAAACGGTACCAGGATGATGCCTGCAGCTGCGGGCATCATCCTGGTATAACCCCCTAAAGCTGAGGCCGCATATATGCGTACGCTCGGGGGGGAGGAGTTAAGGATGCCTGTGGGTGCCAGCTCCTTGACAACCAGCTGAAATGTAAACATATTTTTACCTATTGCATGCCTGGACCAGTATTTATTTACCACATGCATTTATTTCCTTTAGTGAATTGATGTTAATGCCATTCCATGCAGTATTTATCAAGCATTTTTGCTTTCTGAGGTAAATACCGCATAAAAAGATAACGCATTGGCATTTTCCATATCACATGTGATATTTAGGAAGAATGCACCATGTGACCCAAATACCGCATATGGTATGTTTTAGTGAATAGAGCCCACTGTGATTATACATTTTCTACCCTACCTCCTCCATACCCAGCGCACTGATTATACAGTGGATACAAAAAGTCTACACACCCCTGTTAAATTGGTTTCTGTGGTGTAAAAAAATGAGACAAAGAAAACATTTCAGAACTTTTTCCACCTGTAATGTGATCTATAAACTGTAAAAAAAAACTGAAATCGTTTAGGTGGAGGGAACTAAGAATAAAATAATATAGTTTCATAAGTGTGCACACCCTTATATGAATACTTTGTTGAAGCACCCTCTGATTTTATTACAACACTCAGTCTTTTTGGGTATGAGTCTATCCGCATGGCACATCTTGACCTGGCAATATTTGCCCACTTCTTTGCAAAAACACTCCAAATCTGTTAGATTGCGAGGGCATCTCCTGTGCACAGCCCTCTTCAGATCACCCCACAGATTTTCAATGGGATTCAGGTCTGAGCTCTTCCAAAACTTTCATCGTCTTCTGGTGAAGCCATTCGTTTGTTGATTTGGACGTATGCTTTGGGTCATTGTTATGCTGAAAGATGAAGTTCCTCTTCATGTTCGGCTTTCTAGTAGAAGCCTGAAGGCTTTGTGCCAATATTTATTGGTATTTGGAATCGTTCATATTCCCTCTACCTTGACTAGGGCCCCTGTTCCAGCTGAAGAAAAACAGCCCCAAAGCAGGATGCTGCCAAAAAGTTCAATCTTGGTTTCATCAGACCATAACACATTTTCCCACATGCTTTTGGGAGACTGCAGATGTATTTTTGAAAAATTTAGCCGGGCTTGGATGTTTTTCTTGGTAAGAAAAGGCTTCTGTCTTGCCACTCTACCCATAGCCCAGACATATGAAGAATACTGGAGATTGTTGTCACATGTACCACACAGCCAGTACTTGCTGGATATTCCTGCAGCTCCTTTAATGTTGCTCTAGGCCTCTTGGCAGCCTCCTTGACCAGTTTTCTTCTCATCTTTTCATCAATTTTGGAGAGACATCCAGTTCTTGGTAATGTCACTGTTGTGCTATAATTTCTCCACTCGATAATGACTGTGTTCACTGTGTTCCATGGTATATCTAATTCCTTTTGTACCCTTCTCCTGACTGATGTCTTTTAACAATGAGATCCCTCTAATGATTTGGAAGCTCTCTGTGGACCATGGCTTTTGCTGTAGGATGCAACTAAGAAAATGTCAGGAAAGACCTTCTAGAACAGCTGAACTTTATTTGGGGTTAATCAGAGGCACTTTAAATGATGGAAGGTGTGTATTGACTCCTATTTAACATGACTTTGAATGTTATTGCTTAATTCTGAACACAGCTACATCCCCAGTTATAAGAGGGCGTGCACACTTATGCAACCACATTAATTTATTTTTTTTTTATTTTTACCCCCCCCCCACCAAAAAAAAAAAAAAAATTTTTGGTTTGTTTTTCAACTGAGTTGTACATTTTATAGGTTACATTAAAGGTGGAAAAAGTTCTGAAATTATTTATCTTGGTCTCATTTCTTTTTTACATCACAGAAACCTGACATTTTAACAGGGGTGTGTAGACTTTATATCCCCTGTCAGTCCTACCCTGCCTCCTCCTTACCCAACACACTGATGACATGTGTCCCCCCCCAGGTCTGATCACACTGATGACATGTGTCCCCCCAGGACTGGTCACACTGATGACATGTGTGTCTCCCCCCCCCCCCCCCAGGACTGATCACACTGATGACATGTCCCCCCTCCCAGGACTGGTCACACCGATGACATGTCCCCCCTCCCAGGACTGGTCACACCGATGACATGTCCCCCCTCCCAGGACTGGTCACACCGATGACATGTCCCCCCTCCCAGGACTGGTCACACCGATGACATGTCCCCCCTCCCAGGACTGGTCACACCGATGACATGTCCCCCCTCCCAGGACTGGTCACACCGATGACATGTCCCCCCTCCCAGGACTGGTCACACCAATGACATGTGTCCCCCCCAGGACTGGTCACACCGATGACATGTGTGTCCCCCCAGGACTGGTCACACTGATGACATGTGTGTCCCCCCAGGACTGGTCACACTGATGACATGCCCCCCCCCCCCCCAGGACTGGTCACTCTGATGACATGCCCCCCCCAGGACTGGTCACACTGATGACATGTCCCCCCCCAGGACTGGCCACACTGATGACATGCCCCCCCCAGGACTGGTCACACTGATGACATGTCCCCCCCCCCCCAGGACTGGCCACACTGATGACATGTCCCCCCCAGGACTGGTCACACTGATGACAAGTCCACCCCCCCCAAGACTGGTCACACTGATGACATGTCCCCCCCCCCCGGGACTAGTCACACTGATGACATGTCCCCCCCCGGGACTAGTCACACTGATGACATGCCCCCCCCAGGACTGGTCACACTGATGACATGTCCCCCCCAGGACTGGTCACACTGATGACATGTCCCCCCCAGGACTGGTCACACTGATGACATGTCCCCCCCAGGACTGGTCACACTGATGACATGTGTCCCCCCCCCCAGGACTGGTCACACTGATGACATGTGTGTCTCCCCCCCCCAGGACTGATCACACTGATGACATGTCCCCCCTCCCAGGACTGGTCACACCGATGACATGTGTCCCCCCCAGGACTGGTCACACTGATGACATGTGTCTCCCCCAGGACTGGTCACACCGATGACATGTGTCCCCCCCCAGGACTGGTCACTCTGATGACATGACCCCCCCCACCCCAGGACTGGTCACACTGATGACATGTCCCCCCCAGGACTGGTCACTCTGATGACATGACCCCCCCCACCCCAGGACTGGTCACACTGATGACATGTCCCCCCCCCAGGACTGGTCACACTGATGACATGTCCCCCCCCAGGACTGGTCACTCTGATGACATGCCCCCCCCCAGGACTGGTCACACTGATGACATGTCCCCCCCCCCCCCCAGGACTGGTCACTCTGATGACATGACCCCCCCCCACCCCAGGACTGGTCACACTGATGACATGTCCCCCCCAGGACTGGTCACTCTGATGACATGACCCCCCCCACCCCAGGACTGGTCACACTGATGACATGTCCCCCCCCCAGGACTGGTCACACTGATGACATGTCCCCCCCCAGGACTGGTCACTCTGATGACATGCCCCCCCCAGGACTGGTCACACTGATGACATGTCCCCCCCCCCCCAGGACTGGTCACACTGATGACATGTCCCCCCCCCCCAGGACTGGTCACACTGATGACATGTCCCCCCCAGGACTGGTCACACTGATGACATGTCCCCCCCAGGACTGGTCACACTGATGACATCCCCCCCCCCCAGGACTGGTCACACTGATGACATGTCCCCCCCAGGACTGGTCACACTGATGACATCCCCCCCCCCAGGACTGGTCACACTGATGACATCCCCCCCCCCCCCAGGACTGGTCACACTGATGACATGTCCCCCCCAGGACTGGTCACACTGATGACATCCCCCCCCCCAGGACTGGTCACACTGATGACATGTGTCCCCCCCCAGGACTGATCACACTGATGACATGTGTCCCCCCCAGGACTGGTCACACCGATGACATGTGTCCCCCCCAGGACTGGTCACACCGATGACATGTGTCCCCCCCCAGGACTGGTCACTCTGATGACATACCCCCCCCCCCAGGACTGGTCACTCTGATGACATGCCCCCCCCCCCCCCCAGGACTGGTCACTCTGATGACATGTCCCCCCCAGGACTGGTCACACTGATGACATGCCCCCCCCCCAGGACTGGTCACACTGATGACATGTCCCCCCCCCAGGACTGGTCACACTGATGACATGTCCCCCCCAGGACTGGTCACACTGATGACATGCCCCCCCCCCCCCAGGACTGGTCACACTGATGACATGCCCCCCCCCCAGGACTGGTCACACTGATGACATGTCCCCCCCCCCCCCAGGACTGGCCACTCTGATGACATGCCCCCCCCCCCAGGACTGGTCACACTGATGACATGTCCCCCCCCCCCCCCAGGACTGGTCACACTGATGACATGTTCCCCCCAGGACTGGTCACACTGATGACATGTCCCCCCCAGGACTGGTCACACTGATGACATCCCCCCCCCCCCCAGGACTGGTCACACTGATGACATGTGTTCCCCCCCAGGACTGGTCACACTGATGACATGTGTTCCCCCCCAGGACTGGTCACACTGATGACATGTCCCCCCCAGGACTGGTCACACTGATGACATCCCCCCCCCCCAGGACTGGTCACACTGATGACATGTGTTCCCCCCCAGGACTGGTCACACTGATGACATGTGTCCCCCCCCAGGACTGATCACACTGATGACATGTGTCCCCCCCAGGACTGGTCACACCGATGACATGTGTCCCCCCCAGGACTGGTCACTCTGATGACATGCCCCCCCCCAGGACTGGTCACTCTGATGACATGCCCCCCCCCCGGACTGGTCACTCTGATGACATGCCCCCCCCCCCAGGACTGGTCACTCTGATGACATGCCCCCCCCAGGACTGGTCACTCTGATGACATGCCCCCCCCCCCCAGGACTGGTCACACTGATGACATGTGTCCCCCCCCAGGACTGATCACACTGATGACATGTGTCCCCCCCAGGACTGGTCACACCGATGACATGTGTCCCCCCCAGGACTGGTCACACCGATGACATGTGTCCCCCCCCAGGACTGGTCACTCTGATGACATACCCCCCCCCCCAGGACTGGTCACTCTGATGACATGCCCCCCCCCCCCCCCCCCCAGGACTGGTCACTCTGATGACATGTCCCCCCCAGGACTGGTCACACTGATGACATGCCCCCCCCCCAGGACTGGTCACACTGATGACATGTCCCCCCCCCAGGACTGGTCACACTGATGACATGTCCCCCCCAGGACTGGTCACACTGATGACATGCCCCCCCCCCCAGGACTGGTCACACTGATGACATGCCCCCCCCCCAGGACTGGTCACACTGATGACATGTCCCCCCCCCCCCAGGACTGGCCACTCTGATGACATGCCCCCCCCCCCCCAGGACTGGTCACACTGATGACATGTCCCCCCCCCCCCCAGGACTGGTCACACTGATGACATGTTCCCCCCAGGACTGGTCACACTGATGACATGTCCCCCCCAGGACTGGTCACACTGATGACATCCCCCCCCCCCCAGGACTGGTCACACTGATGACATGTGTTCCCCCCCAGGACTGGTCACACTGATGACATGTGTTCCCCCCCAGGACTGGTCACACTGATGACATGTCCCCCCCAGGACTGGTCACACTGATGACATCCCCCCCCCCAGGACTGGTCACACTGATGACATGTGTTCCCCCCCAGGACTGGTCACACTGATGACATGTGTCCCCCCCAGGACTGATCACACTGATGACATGTGTCCCCCCCAGGACTGGTCACACCGATGACATGTGTCCCCCCCAGGACTGGTCACTCTGATGACATGCCCCCCCCCAGGACTGGTCACTCTGATGACATGCCCCCCCCCCGGACTGGTCACTCTGATGACATGCCCCCCCCCCCAGGACTGGTCACTCTGATGACATGCCCCCCCCAGGACTGGTCACTCTGATGACATGCCCCCCCCCCCCCCAGGACTGGTCACACTGATGACATGCCCCCCCCCCAGGACTGGTCACACTGATGACATGCCCCCCCCCCCCAGGACTGGTCACTCTGATGACATGCCCCCCCCCTCCAGGACTGGTCACACTGATGACATGCCCCCCCCCCAGGACTGGTCACACTGATGACATGTCCCCCCCAGGACTGGTCACACTGATGACATGCCCCCCCCCCCAGGACTGGTCACACTGATGACATGTGTCCCCCCCCAGGACTGATCACACTGATGACCTGTGTCCCCCCCCAGGACTGATCACACTGATGACCTGTGTCCCCCCCCAGGACTGATCACTCTGATGACATGCCCCCCCCCCCCCAGGACTGATCACTCCGATGACATGCCCTCCCCAGGACTGATCACACTGATGACATGTGTCCCCCCCCAGGACTGATAGCACTGATGACATGTGTCCCCCCCCAGGACTGATCACACTGATGACATGTGTCCCCCCCCAGGACTGATCACACTGATGACATGTGTCCCCCCCCAGGACTGATCACACTGATGACATGTGTCCCCCCCCAGGACTGATGACACAGGTGTCCTCTCTAACCCCGGACTCACAGCGCCCCCTCTTACCCACAGTGGACTTGCACGCCTCACAGAAGGTGTCGTCGGTGAACCTCTCCATCAGGCTGGTCTTGCCCACTCCTCTGGATCCGATGATAATGACTTGGAGTTTAAAGTCCGCTGGTCGGGGTGGTTGCTTCCTCCGGCGGGCCTGAGCTCCGGTCAGGGCTGGGGAGTTGGAGGCCGACCCTCCATAGGTAATGTTATTGGAGCTCCCGCCGCCCCCCAGTCCCCGATGATAGCCGGGCCTGGAATCCATCAATACATCCGCTCACACTGCGGGCCCTGTGACGTCACTCCGTACACTGGCGGCCCGGATGATCCCCCCACTTCCCGGGCACAGGCCGGTCCAGCCCAAGGCTGATAGCCGAGTCACAAGGCTGATCCCTATTCCACACAAGGAGAGCAGAGGAGATGGGATGAGGAGAGAGTGTCATCCACACAGGATGGGAGGGGGGCTCCCTCTATGGATGTGGAAGACTGGAGACAAAACACACACACACTACAGGAGAGAAACACACAGATTACTACAGGAGAGATAAACACACAGATTACTACAGGAGAGAAAAACACACGGATTACTACAGGAGAGAAAAACACACAGATTACTACAGGAGAGATAAACACACAGATTACTACAGGAGAGAAAAACACACGGATTACTACAGGAGAGATAAACACAGATTACTACAGGAGAGAGACACACACAGATTACTACAGGAGAGAAAAACACACGGATTACTACAGGAGAGAAAAACACACAGATTACTACAGGAGAGATAAACACACAGATTACTACAGGAGAGAAAAACACACGGATTACTACAGGAGAGAAAAACACACAGATTACTACAGGAGAGATAAACACACAGATTACTACAGGAGAGAAAAACACACGGATTACTACAGGAGAGAAACACACAGATTACTACAGGATAGATAAACACACAGATTACTACAGGATAGATAAACACACAGATTACTACAGGAGAGAAAAACACACAGATTACTACAGGAGAGAAAAACACACGGATTACTACAGGAGAGAAACACACAGATTACTACAGGATAGATAAACACACAGATTACTACAGGAGAGATAAACACACAGATTACTACAGGAGAGAAAAACACACAGATTACTACAGGAGAGAAAAACACACAGATTACTACAGGAGAGATAAACACACAGATTACTACAGGAGAGAAAAACACACAGATTACTACAGGAGAGAAAAACACACAGATTACTACAGGAGAGAAAAACACACAGATTACTACAGGAGAGAAACACACAGATTACTACAGGAGAGATAAACACACAGATTACTACAGGAGAGAGAAACACACAGATTACTACAGGAGAGAAAAACACACAGATTACTACAGGAGAGAAAAACACAGATTACTACAGGAGAGAAAAACACACAGATTACTACAGGAGAGAAAAACACACAGATTACTACAGGAGAGAGAAACACACAGATTACTACAGGAGAGAGAAACACACAGATTACTACAGGAGAGAGAAACACACACACATAGATTACTTCAGGAGAGAGAAACACACAGATTACTACAGGAGAGAGACACACATAGATTACTTCAGGAGAGAGAAACACACAGATTACTACAGGAGAGAGACAAACATAGATTACTTCAGGAGAGAAAAACACACAGATTACTACAGGAGAAAGAAACACACAGATTACTACAGGAGAGAGACACACATAGATTACTACAGGAGAGAGAAACACACAGATTACTTCAGGAGAGAGAAACACACAGATTACTACAGGAGAGAGACAAACATAGATTACTTCAGGAGATAAAAACACACAGATTACTACAGGAGAGAGAGACACATAGATTACTACAGGAGAGAGACACACACAGATTACTTCAGGAGAGAGAAACACACAGATTACTACAGGAGAGAGACACACATAGATTACTACAGGAGAGAGAAACACACAGATTACTACAAGAGAGAGAAACACACAGATTACTACAGGAAAGAAAAACACACGGATTACTACAGGAGAGAAAAACACACGGATTACTACAAGAGAGAAAAACACACAGATTACTACAGGAGAGAGACACACACAGATTACTACAGGAGAGAGAAACACACAGATTACTACAGGAGAGAGACACACACAGATTACTACAGGAGAGATAAACACACAGATTACTACAGGAGAGAAAAACACAGATTACTACAGGAGAGAGACACACATAGATTACTACAGGAGAGAGAAACACACAGATTACTACAGGAGAGAGAAACACAGATTACTTCAGGAGAGAGACACACATAGATTACTTCAGGAGAGAGAAACACACAGATTACTACAGGAGAGAGACACACACAGATTACTACAGGAGAGAGAAACACACAGATTACTACAGGAGAGAGACACACATAGATTACTACAGGAGAGAGAAACACACAGATTACTTCAGGAGAGAGAAACACACAGATTACTACAGAAGAGAGACACACATAGATTACTACAGGAGAGAGAAACACACAGTTTACTACAGGAGAGAGAAACACACAGATTACTACAAGAGAGAGAAACACACAAATTACTACAGGAGAGAGAAACACACAGATTACTACAGGAGAGAGAAACACACAGATTACTACAGGAGAGAGAAACACACAGATTACTACAGGAGAGAGAGACACACAGATTACTTCAGGAGAGAGACACACACAGATTACTACAGGAGAGAGAAACACACAGATTACTACAGGAGAGAGACACACATAGATTACTTCAGAAGAGAGAAACACACAGATTACTACAGGAGAGAGACAAACATAGATTACCTCAGGAGAGAGAAACACACAGATTACTACGGGAGAGAGAAACACACAGATTACTACAGGAGAGAGAAACACACAGATTACTACAGGAGAGAGAAACACACAGATTACTACAGGAGAGACACACACATAGATTACTTCAGGAGAGAGAAACACACAGATTACAAACAGGAAAGAGAAACACACAGATTACTACAGGAGAGAGACACACATAGATTACTACAGGAGAGAGACACACACAGATTACTACAGGAGAGAGACACACATAGATTACTACAGGAGAGAGACACACATAGATTACTACAGGAGAGAGAAACACAGATTACTTCAGGAGAGAGAAACACACATATTACTACAGGAGAGAGACACACATAGATTACTTTAGGAGAGAGAAACACACAGATTACTTCAGGAGAGAGAAACACACAGATTACTACAGGAGAGAGACACACACAGATTACTACAGGAGAGAGACACACATAGATTACTTCAGGAGAGAGAAACACACAGATTACTACAGGAGAGAGACAAACATAGATTACTTCAGGAGAGCGAAACACACAGATTACTACAGGAGAGAGAAACACATAGATTACTACAGGAGAGAGACACACATAGATTACTTCAGGAGAGAGAAACACACAGATTACTACAGGAGAGAGACAAACATAGATTACTTCAGGAGAGAGAAACACAGATTACTACAGGAGAGAGAGACACATAGATTACTACAGGAGAGAGACACACACAGATTACTTCAGGAGAGAGAAACACCCAGTTTACTACAGGAGAGAGAAACACACAGATTACTACAAGAGAGAGAAACACTCAGATTACTACAGGAGAGAGACACACAGATTTCTACAGGAGAGAGAAACACACAGATTACTACAGGAGAGAAAAACACACAGATTACTACAGGAGAGATAAACACACAGATTACTACAGGAGAGAGAAACACACAGATTACTACAGGAGAGAGAAACACACAGATTACTACAGGAGAGAAAAACACACGGATTACTACAGGAGAGAAAAACACACGGATTACTACAGGAGAGAAAAAAACACACGGATTACTACAGGAGAGAAAAACACACGGATTACTACAGGAGAGAAAAACACACGGATTACTACAAGAGAGAAAAACACACAGATTACTACAGGAGAGAAAAACACACAGATTACTACAGGAGAGAGACACACACAGATTACTACAGGAGAGAGAAACACACAGATTACTACAGGAGAGAGACACACACAGATTACTACAGGAGAGATAAACACACAGATTACTACAGGAGAGAAAAACACAGATTACTACAGGAGAGAGACACACATAGATTACTACAGGAGAGAGAAACACACAGATTACTACAGGAGAGAGACACACATAGATTACTACAGGAGAGAGAAACACAGACTACTTCAGGAGAGAGAAACACACATATTACTACAGGAGAGAGACACACATAGATTACTTCAGGAGAGAGAAGCACACAGATTACTACAGGAGAGAGAAACACACAGATTACTACAGGAGAAAGAAACACACAGATTACTACAGGAGAGAGACACACATAGATTACTTCAGGAGAGAGAAACACACAGATTACTACAGGAGAGAGACAAACATAGATTACTTCAGGAGAGAGAAACACACAGATTACTACAGGAGAGAGAAACACACAGATTACTACAGGAGAAAGAAACACACAGATTACTACAGGAGAGAGACACACATAGATTACTACAGGAGAGAGAAACACACAGATTACTACAGGAGAGAAACACACATAGATTACTTCAGGAGAGAGAAACACACAGATTACTACAGGAGAGAGACAAACATAGATTACTTCAGGAGAGAGAAACACAGATTACTACAGGAGAGAGAAACACACAGATTACTACAGGAGAGAGAAACACACAGATTACTACAGGACAGAGACACACACTGATTACTTCAGGAGAGAGAAACACACAGATTACTACAGGAGAGAGACACACATAGATTACTACAGGAGAGAGACACACACAAATTACTACAGGAGAGAGACACACACAGATTACTACAGGAGAGAGACACACATAGATTACTTCAGGAGAGAGTAACACACAGATTACTACAGGAGAGAGACAAACATAGATTACTTCAGGAGAGAGAAACACACAGATTACTACAGGAGAAAGAAACACACAGATTACTACAGGAGAGAGAAACACACAGATTACTACAGGAGAGAGACACACAGATTACTACAGGAGAGAGAAACACACAGATTACTACAGGAGAGAGACACACATAGATTACTTCAGGAGAGAGAAACACGCAGATTACTACAGGAGAGAGACAAACATAGATTACTTCAGGAGAGAGAAACACACAGATTACTACAGGAGAGAGAGACACATAGATTACTACAGGAGAGAGACACACACAGATTACTTCAGGAGAGAGAAACACACAGATTACTTCAGGAGAGAGACACACACAGATTACTACAGGAGAGAGAAACACACAGATTACTACAGGAGAGAGAAACACACAGATTACTACAGGAGAGAGACACACATAGATTACTACAGGAGAGAGAAACACACAGATTACTACAGGAGAGAGAAACACACAGATTACTACAGGAGAGAGACACACATAGATTACTACAGGAGAGAGAAACACACAGATTACTACAGGAGAGAGACAAACATAGATTACTTCAGGAGAGAGAAACACACAGATTACTACAGGAGAGAGAGACACATAGATTACTACAGGAGAGAGACACACACAGATTACTTCAGGAGAGAGAAACACACAGATTACTTCAGGAGAGAGACACACACAGATTACTACAGGAGAGAGAAACACACAGATTACTACAGGAGAGAGAAACACACAGATTACTACAGGAGAGAGACACACATAGATTACTACAGGAGAGAGAAACACACAGATTACTACAGGAGAGAGAAACACACAGATTACTACAGGAGAGAGACACACATAGATTACTACAGGAGAGAGAAACACACAGATTACTACAGGAGAGAGACAAACATAGATTACTTCAGGAGAGAGAAACACACAGATTACTACAGGAGAGAGAGACACATAGATTACTACAGGAGAGAGACACACACAGATTACTTCAGGAGAGAGAAACACACAGATTACTAAAGGAGAGAGACACACACAGATTACTACAGGAGAGAGAAACACACAGATTACTACAGGAGAGAGAAACACACAGATTACTACAGGAGAGAGACACACATAGATTACTACAGGAGAGAGAAACACACAGATTACTACAGGAGAGAGACACACATAGATTACTACAGGAGAGAGAAACATACAGATTACTACAGGAGAGAGACAAACATAGATTACTTCAGGAGAGAGAAACACACAGATTACTAAAGGAGAGAGACACACACAGATTACTACAGGAGAGAGAAACACACAGATTACTACAAGAGAGAGAAACACACAGATTACTACAGGAGAGAGACACACATAGATTACTACAGGACAGGGACACACACAGATTACTACAGGAGAGAGACACACATAGATTACTACAGGAGAGAGACACACATAGATTACTACAGGAGAGAGAAACACAGATTACTACAGGAGAGAGAAACACACATATTACTACAGGAGAGAGACACACATAGATTACTACAGGAGAGAGACACACTTCGATTACTACAGGAGAGAGAAACACACATATTACTACAGGAGAGAGACACACATAGATTACTTCAGGAGAGAGAAACACACTGATTACTTCAGGTGAGAGAAACACACTGATTACTTCAGGAGAGAGAAACACACAGATTACTACAGGAGAGAGAAACACACAGATTACTACAGGAGAGAGAAACACAGATTACTACAGGAGAGAGAAACACGCAGATTACTACAGGAGAGAGACACACGCAGATTACTACTGGAGAGAGAAACACAGATTACTATAGGAGAGAGACACACACAGATCACTACAGGAGAGAGAAACACAGATTACTACAGGAGAGAGACACGCACAGATCACTACAGGAGAGAGCAACATAGATTACTACAGGAGAGAGACACACATAGATCACTACAGGAGAGTGAAACACATATTACTACAGGAGAGAGCTACACAGATTACTACAGGAGAGAGATACACACAGATTACTACAGGAGAGAGAAACACACAGATTACTACAGGAGAGAGCTACACAGATTACTACAGGAGAGAGAAACACACAGATTACTACAGGAGAGAGACACACACAGATTATTACAGGAGAGAGACACACACAGATTACTACAGGAGAGAGAAACACAGATTACTATAGGAGAGAGAAACACAGATTACTACAGGAGAGAGAAACACACAGATTATTACAGGAGAGAGACACACACAGATTACTACCGGAGAGAGAAACACACAGATTACTACAGGAGAGAGAAACACACAGATTACTACAGGAGAGAGAAACACAGATTACTACAGGAGAGAGACACACGCAGATTACTACAGGAGAGAGAAACACACAGCTTATTATAGGAGAGAGACACACACAGATCACTACAGGAGAGAGAAACACAGATTACTACAGGAGAGAGAAACACACAGATTACTACAGGAGAGAGAAACAGATTACTACAGGAGAGAGAAACACACAGATCACTACAGGAGAGAGAAACATAGATTACTACAGGAGAGAGACACACACAGATCACTACAGGAGAGAGAAACACATATTACTACAGGAGAGAGCTACACAGATTACTACAGGAGAGAGAAACACACAGATTACTACAGGAGAGAGCTACTCAGATTACTACAGGAGAGAGAAACACACAGATTACTACAGGAGAAAGACACACACAGATTACTACAGGAGAGAGACACACACAGATTACTGCAGGAGAGAGAAACACACAGATTACTACAGGAGAGAGAAACAGATTACTACAGGAGAGAGCTACACACAGATTACTACGGGAGATAGACATACACAGATTACTACAGGAGAGAGACACACAGATTACTACAGGAGAGAGACACACGCAGATTACTACAGGAAAGAGCTACACAGATTACTACAGGAGAGAGCTACACACAGATTACTACAGGAGAGAGAAACACACAGATTACTACAGGAGAGAGCTACACACAGATTACTACAGGAAAGAGAAACACACAGATTACTACAGGAGAGAGACACAGATTACTACAGGAGAGAGACACACAGGAGAGAGACACACATATTACTACTGGAGAGAGCTACACACAGATTACTACAGGAGAGAGAAACACACAGATTACTACAGGAGAGAGCTACATCCACTACTACAGGAGAGAGCTACACACACACACTACTACAGGAGAGAGACACACACAGATTACTACTACAGGAGAGAGCTACACACACACACATTACTACAGGAGAGCGCTACACACACACATATTACTACAGGAGAGCGCTACACACACACATTACTACAGGAGAGTGCTACATATGCACACACACTACTACAGGAGAGAGCTACACACACACACACACACACACACACTGCTACAGGAGAGTGCTACACACACTACTACAGGAGAGAGCTACACACACATTACTACAGGAGAGAGCTACACACACACACACACTACTACAGGAGAGAGCTACACACACACATTACTACAGGAGAGAACTACACACACATATTACTACAGGAGAGAGCTACACACACACATTACTACATGAGGGAGCTACACACACACATTACTACAGGAGAGAGCTACACACACACACACTACTACAGGAGAGAGCTACACACACACACACACTACTACAGGAGAGAGCTACACACACACATTCTACAGGAGAGAGCTACACACACACATTACTACAGGAGAGAGCTACACACACACACACATTACTGCAGTAGAGAGATACACATACACACATTACTACAGGAGAGAGCTACACACAACCACACACACACACATTACTACAGGAGAGAGCTACACACACACACTACTACAGGAGAGAGCTACACACACACACACACACACACACTGCTACAGGAGAGTGCTACACACACTACTACAGGAGAGAGCTACACACACATTACTACAGGAGAGAGTTACACACACACACACACACTACTACAGGAGAGCGCTACACACACTACTACAGGAGAGAGCCACACACACACATTACTACAGGAGAGAGCTACACACACACATTACTACAAGAGAGAGCTACACAGACACACACATTACTACAGGAGAGAGCTACACACACACACACATTACTACAGGAGAGAGCTACACACACACATTACTACAAGAGAGAGCTACACAGACACACACATTACTACAGGAGAGAGCTACACACACATTACTACAGGAGAAAGCTACACACACACACATTACTACAGGAGAGCGCTACACACACACATTACTACAGGAGAGAGCTACACACACATTACTACAGGAGAAAGCTACACACACACACATTACTACAGGAGAGCGCTACACACACACATTACTACAGGAGAGAGCTACACACACACACACACACTGCTACAGGAGAGAGCTACACACACACTACTACAGGAGAGAGCTACACACACACACACACACACACACATTACTACAGGAGAGTGCTACACACACTACTACAGGAGAGAGCTACACACACACACTACTACAGGAGAGAGCTACACACACGCACTACTACAGGAGAGAGCTACACACACGCACTACTACAGGAGAGAGCTACACACACAAACACACTACTACAGGAGAGAGCTACTGTCAGGATGCACCCATCAGCAGACAGCCTCGTTTCCCCAGAAGACTTCTAAGGCACAGAAGAATGCGCATTCCTGTTGCACACAGAAACCAGGCTTTGGCGCATAGATGTGCGCATGCGCGAACAGGAGAGCAAACATCAGCCGGCGTGCATCTTTGTGCGTGATCGGCACTTGCGCGCACTTGTGTTCGCCAGTGCATGCAGTAGCGCGCACCCACATTGGCGCCAAGCAATCTTTTTAAGTCCAGCCAGTACCTGGTCCGGTGCTGCTTTGTATTCAGCTCCTGAGTATCCAGTATCCTGTGAACCTGTATCCTGATTCCTGTTGTCTACCTGGCTTGTCTTTATACCTCTCCTTGAACTCTGCCTGTACCAACCTCGGCTTATCCAGTGACCAACCTTCGGCTTCCTCCCTGGCACCTGCACTGCTGATCTGGCTTGACCAGGCTTGTTTCTGACTTCGATCCTGCCTGCACCCTGTATCCGATTTGACCTGCCGTGTATGACCCTGCTTGCCTGACTTTGCTACTTGCTGCTGTCATCTGCACCTGCTGCCATCTGCTGGTCTTTTGCTGAAGTTTCCCTGTGTCTTCTCCAGCACGATTGGGACCAGCCGTCCTGCTGCCACCAAGGACTTTCTGGCACTCGTGCGACTCTGTACTTGGTACCTTCTGTTTGCTATATCAAGGGCCCTAAGTCAGAGTGGTAAGAGAGGCCTTGCTCGTCCATTCAGGCTCTTCTACCAGGTACGTGATAGCTACACACTACTACAGGAGAGAGCTACACACACACACACTACTACAGGAGAGCGCTACACACACACACTACTACAGGAGAGAGCTACACACACACACACATTACTACAGGAGAGAGCTACACACACACACACTACTACAGGAGAGTGCTACACAGAGATTACTACAGGAGAGAGCTACACACACACACACACACACATTACTACAGTAGAGAGCTACACGCACACATATTACTACAGGAGAGAGATGCACACATTACTACAGGAGAGAGTTACACACACATTACTACAGGAGAGAGCTACACACACACCCACACATTACTACAGGAGAGAGCTACACACGCACACATTACTACAGGAGAGAGACACACACACGCACATTACTACAGTAGAGAGCCACACACACACACACACACATTAATACAGGAGAGAGTTACACACACACACACATTACTACAGGAGAGAGCTACACACACATTACTACAGGAGAGAGCTACATACACACACACACATTACTACAGGAGAGAGCTACACACACACACACACACACACATTACTACAGGAGAGAGCTACACACACTTCTACAGGAGAGAGCTACATAAACACACACACACACTACTACAGGATTGAGCTACACAATGCACACACATTACTACAGAAGAGAGCTACACAGACTACTACAGGAGAGAGCTACATACACACACACACACACACAACACACACTACTACAGGAGAGAGCTACACAATGCACACGCATTACTACAGGAGAGAGCCACACAATGCACACACATTACTACATAAGAGAGCTACACAATGTACACACATTACTACATGAGAAGTACACAATGCACACTCATTACTACAGGAGAGAGCTACACAATGCACACATTTTTTTCTTCTACAGAGCTTTTCAGTGCAGTTTTTTGTCAAGAACTCCTGTGAATAAAAAAGGGAACCATGAAATCACAGCACTATGGTACAGAAATGGCCATACCCTCCGAGGAAGAAGGGCCTTAAAACCTGGAATCCCCCCCCTTGGGGCACAAGGCTCCTGACCGGGGCAAGGTACTCTATGGTCTACCTAAGTCGAAAGCTAGGTAGACTCCACTCCACTCCAGGGACCAGCCGAAACCAGTCCTCCAAGCACTTGGTTAGGGGCCCTCCCAAATTCATTCACAACAGCTGTGTTTCCTATGCTGTGATTTTCCCAAATCTATCACATGGTACCCGGGCCAATCACAACACCCTGTACCATGTGGTTAGTTGTAGCCAATCACAAATCACTAGTAATCACAGCTGTTATGAATGTAACCTATCCATGACAGTACAAAACTTTGCAATGATCATAATTGCAAAAGCAATCAAAATGTAAAACAAAAAAATCCCTGATCACCCCCCCAGAGATGTACAGTGTTGCTATGGTAACACTATACTACTCTGATGAAAGTTTTAAAAAAAATAGTAAAATTACATTAAAAAAAAAATGTTAAAAGTTTAACCATTTGCCAATTGCGGTATAGCCGAATTTTATTATTTCATTCATATTGTTATATCATTTTTTTCTTTTTTTCTTTCCCCGATGAGGGTACATTGTGGAGTTTATTTTTCTGTGATTAACATGTACATGTGAAACTGATCATGGATGCCTTCTGCTTATATGCCATTTGAAAGATTGATTTGATTTCTGTCTTTTTTCTTTTTTTTTTCTTTTTGTTTACAATTGAAGCCACTAGGTTTAGGGAAGAATCAGTACCCTTATGAACACCCCAGGCACTTTTAATTACAGTGGCCAACCAATCACCTTGTTTCCTATTTGGGCCCTTAAGCGCCGTTCTTTAGCCTGTCCATTCCTCTATTTCCAACGTGATGGAAAAGAAAAATTGTGCTATTTTGAAAAAATTAGAAGAGCTAGAACAGCTACATACAAATGTGACTAAAATTCATAAACGCGAGGTGGGTAAAATATAGCGCTAATAAAGGCTGTGTGAAACAGCTGTGTGAACAAAAAAATTATTACATAGGGACATGTGAATGTACATATATAGAATATGGACAACAAACAAACAAGTCCTGTCAAGTGATAAATCACGGGTGAATCAATCAAAAAAGTGATATGTAAATCACAAATAGAGAGTGATGGTTATGATAACAAGGAATCCATCAGATGGTGGACATCTACATGTAGGCAGTCAGGGACAAGAAATGTAATATTGGCAGCAGGTATCCCAAAAGATAATGGTTATGAGAACAAGGAGTCCGTTAAATTGTGGGCATCTTCATATGAGCAGTCAGGGACATCAAAAGTAATGTTGACAGCAGGTATCACAAAAAGGAAATGAATGGGTACTCTTACCGGAACGAATGGATCTGGATGTCAGGGACACCAGATCAATCAGGCATAGATAGAAACAGCTCGAAGTATCCTGGGATGGTCAGCAAGGAAACTGGAGCGGGCTGCGGTTTCTTCGGAAGACGGGATCCATCCAATACAAACACCGCTAGTAGATTGACCCTGAAGGTAGGAGAGCAAAGAGAACCAGCAGACCTACTAAAGCCATTGTCATAATGGAAGGATATTGGATTTCAGCCAGTGATCCATTCGTTTCGGTAAGAGTACTCATTCATTTCCTTTTTGTGATACCTGCTGTCAACATTACTTTTGATGTCCCTGACTGCTCATATGAGGATGCCCACAATTTAACGGACTCCTTGTTCTCATAACCATTATATTTTGGGATACCTGCTGCCAATATTACATTTCTTGTCCCTAAATGCCTACATGTAGATGTCCACCATCTGATGGATTCCTTGTTATCATAACCATCACTCTCCATTTGTGATTTACATATCACTTTTTTTGATTGCTTCACCTGTGATTTATCACTTGACAGGACTTGTTTGTTTGTTGTCCATATTCTATATATGCACATTCACATGGCCCTATGTAATCATTTTTTTGTTCACGCAGCTGTTTCACACAACCTTTATTAGCGCTACATTTTTACCCACCCCTATTTCCAACGCCTTGACCATGGGCTGCTTGTCAGCTCCGCTGTCAAGCCCAGTGAGAGCCCATCCATCTGCTTCACTGTTTGTATAGATTGTTTCCTGTCCATCCATGAACCGGGCGGATGTGGAGTACCCAAGATGGTGGAGGGTGACCAGACACACTATGCGTTTGAGGTTACTTCCGCCGCTTGTACTATGGACATGTGCCATGGCGCCGCTAAATATGTCCACACCCTGCCGGCTACATCAGACGCTGGCGGGACGGAGGGAGGTATAAATGGTGCCATTTATGCACCCTATACTGACAGGGAAATATCATTTGCAAGAGAGAGACTGCTTTGCTGTCTCTCTCCTTTTCTCCCCCTTCAGCCAGTTTTCATTGAGACTTCTATTATCAGTAAGTACCTTTTTTGAACTCCTTCCTCTGTTTAGTCACTATGTTGTTTGGGTTGATTACCATTTGTGTTCAGTGACCTCCCTATTTTTCTTCCCCCCTTTTTTTCCCCCTTCCCCCCGCCCCACAACTGACTCCATGGTTAATCGCCCACAACAGGGGGGAAGCTTGGAACATGTCTAGTTTCCCTATAGAGAATATTAGCAACATACTAAATTAATTTACTATTTTTTCCTTATCCCTTAAGACAAACCCAGGCTGTTTTCCCCAACAGTAGAACCCAGAGGCGGCTCTAGGCTTTGTGAGGCCTTAGGCAAAACTTACACATGAGGCCCCACGGACTGGGACGCTCCCTGATGAGGCTGCTATTCCTCAGGCTGCGGGCAGTATCTGATTTGTCCATCAGCACCTAAGCCACAGAGTCCCAGTGGGGGTAGGCGGAGCCGCTGGCGTCCACTTCAGTGATTGAGAACAGGCAAATTAGGCGGCCGCGAGGCCCCTGTGAGTGCGAGGCCTTAGGCGACCGCCTAATTTGCCTAATTAGAGAGCCGCCTCTGGTAGAACCCTTTCAGTAGGTGTTCCTTTGGTGCGTCTTTGGGCGCTGCAAGGGTAAAAACAAGGGGCGGCATTTTTCACCTTCAGTCCTTCTGTGTTTTGTCCGTGTTCATCAGATCATCCCTTTTCTTTAGGGATGGAAGAGTATATTGGTTCTATTTTTCTTCTCATTTAGAATTGAGGTAAATGCTTTGCCTTATTTGCTACCATACACTCTATAGGATTATTTAAATTTAAATTATATGAATATGTTTTAATTTATCGTCTCTCTTTGGTTACAAAAGGTCTTCCCATTTTTGTAAACCCAGGTTTCAGAAAAAATAAAATATATTTATAAAATATATTCTATAAAATGTATGATTATCTTTCTATAATATATATATATATATATATATAGGTATGTCTCATTAACATGCCATGTGATTATTATTCATGGCAATTTTAAGCATATTCATTTACAATTGTTGTTTTTCTTATAGTATATAATACTTCATGCGACACGTCTCAAACTCCTGAAGAAGCTCCTCTGAAACATGTAGAGTAAGAAGTGGTTGTATATGTCCAAAGAAATAATACGTGATTCTTGTAAATGTTTACTGCGATTTAAAAAAATTGTTTAAATAAGGTTGATATTTTTTAAATTGATTGTTTTCCTTGGTATCTTAAAAGTCCCACCTGCCCCTTCTTTTCTTTTTCTTGTATAAATGGGATGTGGTACCGAATTTTGATCTCTTGTCACCCAGTTTCCAAATACCTCCCAGTATCATGTTTGGCCACACCCACGTTATTGCAGCGGCGCGCTGCATGAGCTGCAGGACACTGCTTCCCCTTTAATGCCCCTCATTCTCAAGCTCAAAAGTTTATAGGTATGTTGGATGTATGGATGGACTCTGCACAGTAGCACTTCTCTTGTCTAGTATCCTGGGTTAACAAAAAAATCAGTGAGTGTGCTGCCTTCCACACGATGCCTTTGCGCCTGCCCAGTAAGATTGGCTATTACAGTGCACCACCCTGTGATAGGCAGTCCAATGGCAGAGAGCACTGATCCATCAGGTTTTTTTTTCGTTTTTCATTCAGCCAGTACCAGGCCTTAGACTGGACAATAGCCAACCTCACTGGGCAATGTTCATAAAAACTGGAAGAAGGCAAAACTGAAATCAGGTTCGATTTTCAAGAGGATCTAAGAAGATAGAATTAAGGATGTGATTGCTTACTGTGAGCAACACATAGCTTTTCCTTTTTCCAGTCTTTATGAATTTGGCGCAATTTGTTTTGTTTAAAAATACTTTTACTTAGTACCTGCTGCTGAAACCCCTCCCCCGAGCAAAAAATTATCTACGGCCCTGCCCTCCAGGGACATCATGCACATACATGGCAGATAATGCACAAGGTTATAGAGTTATTTGGACTTGCTAACTCTGGCTCAGCCCTGGTTCCAATGTTGGTGGTTGTTGTTCCACCATTTTGAGTGAGGTGATGTTTGTAGGCCTTTTGTCTCCTAAAAATCTCAGATGTCTGGATCCAGAGTGTAATTTCTAATGCCGTGTACACACGGGCATACTTTTCAACAGCAAAGGTCCGACGGAACTAATCCGCCGGACAATCCGATCGTGTGTGGGCTTCATCGGACCTTTACTGTCGAAAAATCAGACGGACTTTAGATTTAGAACATGTTTCAAATCTTTCCGACGGACTCGAGTCCAATAAAAAAATCCGTTTGTCTGTATGCTAGTCCGATAGACAAAAAACAATGCAAGGGCAGCTATTGGCTACTGGCTATGAACTTCCTTATTCTAGTCCCTTCGTACGTCATCACGTTCAAACAAACGGACTTTAGTCCTTTCATGTGTGGGCAAGTCCAGTCGTTCAAAAGTCCGTAGTAATTCTGTCGATAGTCCATCGGAAAGACCATCTGAGGTTTGATGCTGAAAAGTCCACCCGTGTGTACACGGCATAAGTGCTACAAACTAGAGTTTTCTTTCGCGTCTTGGCAGACAGACCTGTTTGCTGCTGTTACCTCAAGGGATTGGTACTCCTGTACCATATCAGAAATAATTGCAGAGTTTATACTTAAAGCTGTTACAGATTTCATAACCAAATTGACAACCCTGGCGTATTCTGGTATTTTGCAGAATGCTCTGGGGTGTATGTTTATTTTATTAAATATACCTTAGGTTTTTTCTGATGAGGCCCCTTCTTTGTCATTTAAATATCCTTACATGGTCCTGACATTTATGGGAGGAATCAACTGAAGCGATGCAAATGAATGTGAAGGTTTCTCTACTGGCTTGAAAATGCTTTCCTTAAAGTGCTTATAGACCTTTTTTTCTGAAGGGTCATTTATTTATGATAAGTTACCCAAACCACTGGGTGTATGTGCACTGGAGCACTTCCCAGATAGAAAGCAAATGTGCTGCAAGTTTGAATAATGACTTGCTAAGCTATTGCTAGACTTGCTAGGCTTCACAAGTTTGTTGCACAATTGCAGTCCACAATGCAAGATTGACTTTCTTTGCAAACATTCTGCAAGTCTGCTGCAAGTTTTGGTTCAGTTGTGTTGTGCAATAGTCATCCCACCACAGGGGTCACTGTGGCTGATTTTTCATGCTGTAGACTTGAGGAGCTCTTACTGTAGACTCCACCACTGCAACTTTGCTCTTACTAGAGACTTTGCACACAAATTTGCTACAAATTGGAAAATTGTCAACTAGAACTTGTGCTTCAAGTGTACAACCTGACAGTGAAAATGTGCAGCAAGTTAACAGGCTTACAATTCAACACTGCCACAAATTTGTAGCAATTTATCCTTGCTATCTGGGTTTATTTGTTACTGGCCGAAGCACTGTGGCACTTTGTGGAATAGGAATACACAAAAGATAAAGGTCTAACATTATTTTAAAAGCACTTTTATTCTTGGCACATTATTAAGGTTTCCAAGCACATTGATTGCTATAGAGACTTGTTTGGAATTACTGTATGTAGTTATTTTTAGCACATTGATATAGAGATGTGATTGCTTTTTTATATTGCACTTTCATTTATTGTTTTCTTATGATATTATGATATATACAGTATCTCACAAAAGTGAGTACACCCCTCACATTTTTGTAAATATTTTATTATATCTTTTCATGTGACAACACTGAAGAAATTACACTTTGCTACAATGTAAAGTAGTGAGTGTACAGCTCGTATAACAGTGTACTTTTGCTGTCCCCTCAAAATAACTCAACACACAGCCATTAATGTCTAAACCACTGGCAACAAAAGTGAGTACACCCCTAAGTGAAAATGTCCAAATTAGGTCCAATGAGCCATTTTCCCTCCCCGTGACTCGTTAGTGTTACAAGATCTCAAGTGTGAATGGGGAGCAGGTGTGTTAAATTTGGTGTTATCGCTCTCCCTCTCTCATACCTGTCACTGGAAGTTCAACATGGCACCTCATGGCAAAGAACTCTCTGAGAATCTAAAAAAAAGAATTGTTGCTCTACATAAAGATGGTCTAGGTTATAAGAGGATTGCCAAGACCCTGAAACTGAGCTGCAGCACGGTGGCCAGTATGAGAGACATTGGACCCAATTTGGACATCTTTACTTAGGGGTGTACTCATTTTTGTTGCCAGCGGTTTAGACATTAATAGCTGTATGTTGAGTTATTTTGAGGGGACAGCACATTTACACTGTTATACAAGCTGTACACTTACTACTTTACATTGTAGCAAAGTGTCATTTCTTCAGTGTTGTCACATGAAAAGATCTAATAAAATATTTGCAAAAATGTGAGGGGTGTACTCACTTTTGTGAAATACTGTATGTTGGTATATTTAAGCACTGCCAACTTGCACTTTGAATTTGATATTGAGCTGTTTTAAAGGGGTGCATCTTTTTGGTAGCTGCTGGGAAGTTTTTTGAGATATAACTACCAGCGTATCTGTTTCTATTAAACAATTAAGCAGATGATACAAACCGTGCAGAGATTTGGTTGGTTCCTCTCTGCAGCATCTATGTGCAGAGGAAGGGGCCTGAAGCTAGACACAGCCTTGTCCAGAATCTTTGTGCCTTTTGGGACAAAATTCGGTCCTTGCACTCTTAAGCTCAGGCCCTCAGGTTCCAGAACTAACCCTCAGTTTGTGCCTACATGTGGGTAGTGGAGCTCATGACGCTTCCTTCAAAGCTGTATCATATGCAAAGTTTTACACCAGACCATTTCAGCTCAATATTCTGGAAGCATAGTGGGTATGCAGTACAAATATTTGTGCAAATGCTTAGTATTGGCACCCATACCGGTACTGGTGCAATGCTAGTTTTTACTGATGTGGGTTTATTGTCATTTTAAAGAAGCCTGTTTCCCTTAAAGTAGGATCAGAAAAATAGGATTTTCGATACACCAGTAAAATGTATTTATTGGAGTACAGTACAGGACAAAGGAACCTTCTCTTAGTTATTATAATCTCCATATTGCTTGGTACAAAATTGAGGCCAGCTTGGAGTCGGAGAGGTTATATGATGTATGTCCCAGCAGCTTCTTTTTTCCAGTGTCCAAATTACCTGTAGGCAGTAGGGATGGGCCCAATATTCGAGTCGAATGTAAGTTCGAGTCGAACGTATGTTCAACTCGAACATCGGGTGTTCGTTTGTTTGTTCGTTGAACAAACGAACTAATGGGGCGCTCGCGGGAAGTTTGCCCGCCGGCGAGCGCCTCATAATGCACTGCGAGATCGCAGTGCATTGATGGCTACTGATTGGCCAAAGCATGCACCTGACAATGCAGTGGGTCACGTGTATGACACACCATCCAGGCGGCACTTTCGCGATCGGCCATTGAAAGCAAACCGTGGAACACACGCCTGCCGTACGATTAATGTGTATGACGTGCTTTGCACGCCGTGCCCCCATCACGTGTATGGCACGCTTTCCGTGATTGGACACTGAAAACGAGGCTTGAGACGCATGCCACCTGTATGCGTATCACGTGTTCCACACGCAGCGCCCCCGTGATTGGCTGATGTTCACGAGCCATGAGACGTACGCCGCCCATCACGTTGCTACCATGCTTGCCTCACTACAAGCGGTCCATTCAAGCAATTAACAGTCAATTTTGTATTTGTTTTTATTATAAATAGCGCAGTGGTAGCAAGCAAGCATATGCCCCAGTTGAAGTCCGGTCGAACGAAATGCGTCAGTTTCTATGCTTGCTGATGCTAACTGTGATCACTTTTTATTGTACGCATCTGTCATGATGTCAGTACGTTTTCTTTATAAATAAACCCTACAATTTTTGATCTACGCTATGTGGAGGCCTGTTTTCTCTTTTTATCTTTAATGATTGCCGCTTCCATAATTGCCTGGAGAGTGTGGTGAGTGATTGCTGACATTCCAGATGCCTACACCTGCCGATCGTCAGAGGGCTGGAGCGTGTCTTCATTGAAGTTTACTGTCTGCAACCCATGCTTGCATTTACGCTTGTATGATTCACTGCCGCTGGCATGTGGATCCACAACTCAGGGTAAGAGTACCGAATCCCCCTTACCCCTAGACGGTGGAGGCACAACCCCAGGTGTTGCTGAATTTGTTGAATGTTTTGATCACCAGCATTTGAAAAAGTATTGGTATCTCACCTGAGACCATATTGTGATTCTGCTTTGATGTCCTATGCATATGGACTTACCATCACATCATCATCACCTGTTAACACTTCATCTTGTGGACTGATTATTTTTGTCACATTGTGTCATTTGTATGATTTTTCATCCTTGGGAACCTTTCACTTTCTACTACATTGTGCTTTCTTTTTGACATCTTTCACGTGGATTGCATTATATCCATTTGTGTGTTCCAAAACACTAATGCCCCGTACACACGGTCGGACTTTGTTCGGACATTCCGACAACAAAATCCTAGGATTTTTTCCGACGAATGTTGGCTCAAACTTGTCTTGCATACACACGGTCACACAAAGTTGTAGGAAAATCCGATCGTTCTAAACGCGGTGACGTAAAACACGTACGTCGGGACTATAAACGGGGCA
The DNA here is from genome assembly GCF_042186555.1 of Aquarana catesbeiana. Lineage (NCBI taxonomy): Eukaryota > Metazoa > Chordata > Amphibia > Anura > Ranidae > Aquarana > Aquarana catesbeiana. The sequence goes on from NC_133328.1 coordinate 459,015,132, forward strand.
GTGGCCAATAGCTTTCATCTCTTTATTTATTCTGAGCATGCGTGGCACTTTGTCCGTCGGATTTGTGTACACACGATCGGAATTTCCGACAACGGATTTTGTTGTCGGAAAATTTTATCTCCTGCTCTCCAACTTTGTGTGTCGGAAAATCCGATGGAAAATGTCCGATGGAGCCTACACACGGTCGGAATTTCCGACAACACGCTCCGATCGGACATTTTCCATCGGAAAATCCGACCGTGTGTACGGGGCATAACACTTATATGTGCACTTTAATTCAGCATTTATTTGCATGTATTTATTTGGCATTAGTTATTCGTCATTGTGTCACTAAGATTGCTTTTTTCTTATTTTGCCCATGTTTTCACTGATATTTTGATTCATTTACTGTTCAGGATTGTATACTTACTTTCCTGGAATCATCATCATCATAAATCCCAGGTTTTATAATATTTTTAGAGCTACACATTTATTCACATATACTTTTCTTAATTAGTCTTATGCCGCGTACACACGAGCGGACCTTACGGCAGACTTTGTCTGGCGGACTTTTCGACGGACTTTACAACGGACTTTCCGAATGAACGGACTTGCCTACACACGATCAACCAAAGTCTGATGGATTCGTACGTGATGAGGTACGACCAGACTAAAACAAGGAAGTTCATAGCCAGTAGCCAATAACTGCCCTAGCATCGTTTTTTGTCCGTCGGACTAGCATAAAGACGAGCGTACTTTTCGACCGGACTCGAGTCTGTCGGACAGATTTGAAACATGTTTCATTTCTACGTCTGTCAAACTTTTGAGAAAAAAAAGTCCGCAGGAGCCCACACACGATCGAATTGTCCGACGAACTCAGGTTCGCCGGACCAGGTATGCCGTAAAGTCCGATCGTGTGTACGTGGCATAATTGTTGTGTTGGCAGCTCAATCTCTTAGGCGGCGCAGTAATTTATCCATATACATATTCACATTTCTGACACATTTTATTTTAGCAACCTTTTAATCAGATCCTCCTTTTTTTACAAATAATGGATGTCTATGATTACAGAACCTCCCGTTCCTTCAACACTGAAGGTGTGTTTGTCACCTTAAATGTTGATTCAGAAATGGGAGGTTTATTTTTAAGATTGAAAAATCTTATGGTTACAGAATTACATTTGGAATGGGACATAGTGTTCTTGGAACAATATTCTAAAGAACGCATGGTTCCCAGAGGTCTAATATGATATATACTTCCCCAACAAGGTGATTCTGAATTAGAATCATGGTTCCACTATTTTAATGAAGCAGGGATTAGTTTCTTAGCATTCTTAATTGAAAAGAAACGAGTCAGACTAACTATTATTGACAAAGAAATTAAGGATATTAGAGAAAAACTCCTACTACATAAATCAACATCCGAATATATTTCACTTTCCACTAACTTAGAGAACCATCTAGAGAAGGAGGAACGAGAACAGAGAACAAAAAAATATACAAGAGACGTCAATGATTACAAATCTGATTGCGTTTTCAGTTGGAAGAAGAAGAACAATTCATCTCCAATTATGAGTGAGGAATTGTCACATATGAAGACTTCCATTCCTGGTCCTTCTGTAAATGGATCCAGGCTGCCCCTTCATTATAATCAACTATCCAAACCAGAGAAGAATGACCACCCTAGTACTCCTAATCACTCTAAATATATACATTCCAATGTCTATACCCCTACTACCCACTATAGGGGATCATTTTCCAATAACGGAGGAAGGGGTAGAGGGACTAGAGGTAGAGGTAAAAAAGAAGGCTCCCAATATTATGAACATTATAGATATGGTAAATCACCTTATGGCAGACAAGGCAGCCAGAGTGACTACTGCCATGATCACCACTACTCACAGAGAACACCCATCCATAGCTATAATAGATTTTATCCCCTTAGAGAGGAGCACCCATGTGATACTTATAATTCTCACTATCCGTATATGGATAGAGAAGAAAACCATTATAATAGATCTCCTTTAAACTATAATCAAACTTACCCTGGACCCTCTTATAACCGGGGTTTTTCCCAGGAAGACAGAAGGAAACCAAACAAGGCCCAGAACAAAACGCCACTCCAGAGGGGGGTGGCGTGCCAGGAAAAAGAAAGCTAGTGTAAAGGACAATGGTATTTTTAATTTAAGTCATGCTAGATTCACAGATGCTGAACAATTGATTTTAGATAAAGGACTTAAGTTTGTTCCTCCTAAAAAACTAAATAAATTTTCCACCTTTATTGATGTACAGAAACATATGCAAATTAAACATCCAAAGACACTTTATTACTAACCCCATGAGACCATCCCTTCCCGGATATAAGGGTAGGCACTGTTCATTCGGGCCTCTTTAATCCGTCCCTTTTCAACCCTCCAGGCCCCACTGCACCCTCAATTCGGGTCTTTCATGACTTGGTACTCAAAGATTTAGACCAGTTACCCAAAAAGAAAATATATAGTGATCCTAATATCAAGACTGGTCTCAAACAACTTTGCGAACACAAGGATCTTACCATTCGTCCGGATGATAAAGGAGGATGTATCGTCATCCTTGATAAAAGTGACTACTATCTAGAGATGTCCAGAATCTTGAATGATGTGGAAACTTATAGACCATTATCTAAAGATCCTACTTTGGACTATAAAAAGGCACTGGTTGATCTTGTTGACAGAGGATCACAGCTGGGGATCCTTGATAAAAAAGAAAGAAGCTATCTGGTGCCCCTGGTCCCCCGTATACCCATAATATACTACCTCCCAAAAGTCCATAAAGATGCAACACATCCTCCAGGACGCCCTATAATAAGTGGAATCGATTCTGTGACTTCCCGTATAGGGCGCTATATTGACTTTCACTTACAACCTTTGGTGAAATCCATCCCTTCATATCTTAAAGACATTAAGGACATTATTGGTCTTTTAGAACAAGTCAATTAGAGTGACGATCTGCTACTGGTAACTGTAGAAGTTGCAGCCCTGTATATGTGTATACCACACGATCTTAGTCTTTCATCCATGGAGTTTTATTTATTCAGGGGTAACAACATTCCTAGAATCCAACATAAGTTTATTATGGAGTTACTTTGTTTTGCAACAAAGCGTAACTACTTTTGGTTCAACAATAACTTCTATTTGCAGCAAAAAGGTGTTTCTATGGGGGCTAAATTTGCCCCCAGCTTAGCTAATCTTTTTATGGCACGTTGGGAGGAGGAAGTTGTTTATGCACTTAATAGACCAGAATTGGTTCTTTGGGCTTGGTACATAGATGACATCCTCCTGTGGAAGTGCGACATAGATTCTTTGGATGAATTTATGACCATCTTGAATCATAACAACAGAGGTATCAAATTGTCTTACGAAGCCAGCTTCTCCAATATACATTTTCTAGACTTGGAAATCTCCATTGTTAACCACCAATTGATAACTAAAACTTTTTTAAACCTACCTATAGCTGTCATCATGAATCATGGTTGAAGTCGGTACCACGCACCCAACTGGTGCGTATTAGACATAATTGCACGGACCTATCCGACTTCAACCATCAGGCCAAGATTCTTAAATCATTCCCAGGTTTTATAATATTTTTAGCGCTACACATTTATTCACATATACTTTTCACAATTAGTCTTATTGTTGTGTATATACATACATATACATAAAGCATGCACCTGACCTGTATGCTTTGGCCAATCACATCATGGTGTGCTGTGAGAGCCATGATTGGCCAAAGGCAGGGTGCCTTTGGCCATTCATGGCTTTAGGAGCTAAGTCCACGCCCCACACTATATAAGGCTGCTTACACAGCGGCCGTATATAGTGTATATGAATGGAGATTAGGCAGGGTAGTTAGTGTAGTGTGCGGCCAGTCAGTGTAGAGTATATAATACAGTGTAGTGTAGAATATATAATACAGTGTAGTGTAGAGAATATATAATACAGAGCAGTGTAGAGAATATATAATACAGTGAAGTGTAGAGAATATATAATACTCTGTAGTTTAGAGAATATATAACAGTCTAGTGTAGAGAATATATAATACAGTGTAATGTAGAGAATATATAATACAGCGCAGTGTAGAGAATACATAATACAGTGTAGTGTAGAGAATACATAATAAAAGTGTAGTGTAGAGAATATATAATACAGTGCAATGTAAAGACTATATAATACAGTGTAGTGTGGTCTATATAACACAGTGTAGTGTAGAGAGTATATAATACAGTGTAGTGTATAGTATACACTAGAGTGTAGTGCAGTGTGTATAACACAGTGTCGTGTAGTGTAAATAACACAGTGTTGTGGTGCTAATGAAGTATTGGTGTGTACAACACTTCTGTGTCACCACTGACCCCATTTTTTTTTCATTAATAATTTTTTTTTTTTTGCAGTATCAGGTTCTGTTGCTGCATCATTAGTACTCCCCCTTCTGTGTCAGAGGTGTTATTACTTCTGCATCAGCACAGCAGTGGTATACAGTAAAACCTTGGATTGCAAGCATAATCCGTTCCGAAAAACATGCTTGTAATCCAAAGCCCTCGTATATCAAAGCAAAATTTCCCCATAAGAAATAATGGAAACTCAAATGATTCGTTCCACAACCATTTATTCATAGGTCCTTCAGTTTATAGACCATATAAAAAGATTATAACAATGTGACCAGGTTGTGTAACCATGAAATGTCCATCCACAAATGGAAGCCTCCACAAGGGGATTAGAAGCAAAATCCAGCAGGAGCTACAGAGTATAAAAGAGAAGAGAAGCGCCTCTAAGTGTAGCAATTTGGTTACATTTAATGAAGGTACAACATTTCGTAACTCACATGGTTGATGATTAAAACAGGTACATCTAATGCCCCATACACACGGTCGGATTTTCCGATGGAAAATGTCCGATCGGAGCGTGTTGTCGGAAATTCCGACCGTGTGTGGGCTCCATCGGACATTTTCCATCGGATTTTCCGACACACAAAGTTGGAGAGCAGGAGATAAAATTTTCCGACAACAAAATCCGTTGTCGGAAATTCCGATCGTGTGTACACAATTCCGATGGACAAAGTGCCACGCATGCTCAGAATAAATAAAGAGATGAAAGCTATTGGCCACTGCCCCGTTTATAGTCCCGACGTACATGTTTTACGTCACCGCGTTTAGAATGATCGGATTTTCCGACAACTTTGTGTGACCGTGTGTATGTAAGACAAGTTTGAGCCAACATCCGTCGGAAAAAATCCTAGGATTTTGTTGTCGGAATGTCCGAACAAAGTCCGACCGTGTGTACGCCCCAATTAGTATGCAGGCATCCGGGGTAAAGCTGTCCACATAGACCGTCCTCCGCACCGCCGTCTCTCACCGATGTCAATCTGCAATTGTGACCGGGAAGACTAACCTGCAGTAGAGCGATCTGAAAGTGAGGCTTGAACCGCTTGTGGAGTGCAGCGTGGAAGGGATGACGTCGATGGCAGTGCGGAGGATGGTCTATGTGGACAGCTTTACCCCGGATGCCTGCATACTTAGATGTGCCTGTTTTAATCATCAACCATGTGAGTTGCTAAATGTTATACCTTCATTAAATGTAACCATATTGCTTCACCTAGAGGCGCCTCTCTTCTCTTTTATACTCAGTTGTGACATGACACTGCTTGTATATCAAGTCAAAATGTATTAAAAATTTTGCTTGTCTTGAAAAACGCTCTCAAACCAAGTTACTTTCAAACCAAGGTTTTACTGTACTTTTTTTTTTTTTTTTTTGGCGCCGCAGCAGTACTAAGAATATTTAGGTCATAATTGCTGTCCCCCTTCTGCGTCGCAGGTGTTCCTCTTCCTGCATCAGCAATTGTTCCCTTTTTTTTTGGGCTTTTTGTTTTTTTTTTCCCAGCAGCAGCAGTTCTCCATAATTGCTGTTCATTCTTCTCAGTCACAGGTGGTCTTCCTTCTGCATCACCACTGTTTTTTTTTTTTTTGGCCTTCATTTTTTTTATTTAAGTTTTTTTTTGCAGCAGCAGCTGTAAAAAGAAAAATTCTGCACAATTGCTGCATTGTTTTCTTTATTAAAAAAAAACCTATTTAATAAATATATAATAAAACGGTTTATAGTGCACCAAGCACAAAAGTATTGCGCCCAAGCACCATATTTCCATCCCACACTCTATAATAAAAAGTTATAAAAATCCCCCAAAAAATCCTCAGCATGCCCAAAAGGCCAACAAGGAGAGGCAGACGCTTACAGGCCACTAAAAGATGGAAAGCAGCCTCTGTGTCTACAGTGAAAAGTGGTGGTCGCGGACATGGTGCATCCTCTGCAGGCGGGGCACTCTTCTCCTTTTTTCAAGTCCTGGCTGTGTTATTGAGCCACAACATGCAGAACATAACAAGGGTCAGTGCCCATCAATGCAGCCTCACCATTGCCATCTGCAGCCTCACAAGTGCCATGAATGCAGCCTCCCCATTGCCATGAATGCAGCCTAACAAGTGCCATGAATGCAACCTCGCCATTGCCATCAGTACAGCGTGATCCATGCCCATCTGCAGCCTCAGAGGGAACAGGGAGGGGGGTAGGATGAGCACTGACAAATTACATACAGGAGAATCTCCTGTTAACGCTGCGGCCTCTTTAATACAAAGTCCCGCCTCCTATGATAGACAGAACAGTCGTCCAATGCCAGTCCAGGGGACGAGACTTCCTATTACCGAGGCCACAGCGTAAACAGGAGATTCTCACTATATGTAATCTGTCAGCGCTCATCCCGCCCCCTCCCTGTCCCCTCCGAGAAAGCCAGAACTGAACGATCGGCGTATAACACGCACACACGATTTTCCCCCAATTTTCAGGGTGAAAATCGTGTGTGTTAGATGCCGATACATACGATAAATCCCCTGTCCTGGTGCTCCAGGACCTTCAAAAGTGTGATAGGTATTAATGAAATTAGATACCTAATTTATGCTCCTAGAACACCTGACGGTGCTCCCTGAATGTTGGGCCTCTCTATGTGGCCAGGCTGTGAATAAGTCTCACACATGTGGTTTTACCATACTCAGGAGGAGTAGCAGCATGTATTTTGGGGTGTAATTGGAAGTATGCATATGCTGTGTGTAAGAAATAACTTGTTATTATGACAATTTTGTACTGTCCTGACATTTCAGGGCTCCAAGAAATGAGATAGGCCGTCAGTACATCAGGTGTGATCAATTTTTGATTATTTGCATCATTGCTTGTAGACTATAACTTTCACACATGTTGCACTACCCTCGTAAAGGCCGCTGATAGAATCTGTACCCCACTGGTTGCCCTGACTCTGAAAATCCTCCATTACCTCTGACATCCTGGGTTCAGTCATTTTTTCACCAAATGCTACTAATAATAAGAGACTTTCATAATATCAGTGAAACAGTGAAGTTTGTTTACTGTAGTAAAAGGGACACATGAAAGTGCAAATATTACACTGTACATCACAAAGGTATTTTTATCTGAGCAATATATCACTATGAAAAAGGCTATTTGGTAACTTAAACCTTGCAGTGATGAAGAGGTACAAAATACTTAGTATGATCCAATTTTGGTCAAACCCTTATATGAATACAGGAACCTATGTGAACAGGTCAGCAGAAGTGTAGGGAGCTGACACTTTATTTTCTATGTCAGATTCACTTCTGTCTCCTCAACCCACAGGCAATTAACACCGATACAACACATCAGAACACTATGCAAAATAATGTATCTAAATTGGCTGGCTATAGGTTATAAAGGTTAAAATGTTACTCCTTGAAATCCGGCAGTCTTCAGCTAGCCTTGCAGTGTTAGAAATAAAGTAATCATGGATGGTAGGATATAGCAAAGTTGACTGATCTGTGAGGTACCTGTATTTCACTTCAAACTTTTCCCTTATGGCTTTAAGAGTGTTGTATCCAATAGGATTGCTGCTAATAACAATGTGAATAGGCTATAGATATCTACATACAGTGTCCAAAGAGTTTAAAGACTGACTTCAGTGGCACCACAATTACCAGAAAGCTGGATTAAGTGGAAGATGTCTATATGTAGTGTTCTAATGATTCTATATGGGCTAATGCCCGCTCACCACATTGGATACAGAAGCCACTGGCAGCGATGCAGGTGATGGTGGTAAAGGCTCTTTCAGAAACTCCCCCTGATTCCTGGCTCTGGGAATGGCGTCTGACCCCGTCACAAAATGCCAAAGCCTACCTGGATCTGGAGTGCAGGCTGGAAGACATGGAACAGTCTCCAGTCCGCTGTGGTGGAGAAGCGATGCTGTCCTCAGGGATCCCTCTGGATGCAGCTTTACGACTCCCTGATGGGCAGATCAGCAGCAGCTCGCACTGACACAGAGATCCTGCTGACAGACTCCAAGCCGGCATCCCAAAAGAGCGATGTAGGCCTAAGCCAGCCCTTTTATATCCTTTCCCAGCAGTCTGTCCGGTCTTCTCAGCATTCTGGTAAGGGTAGTTCAGGCCAGTCCTGCTGGGATTGAAACCTCAGCATTCTGAACTACACATCCCACGATGCTTTGCTCTGCTCTAAGCTTAGTCTGAAAGGAAGTGACATATAGGGGGTTATTTACTAAAGGAAAACCCACTTTGCACTGCAAGTGCAAACTACAAGTGCAAAGTGCACTCGAAATTGAACTGAAAGTGCACTTGGAAGTGCAGTCGCTATAGATCCGAGGGGGACATGCAAGGAAAATAAATTCAGCATTTTAACGTGCACATGATTGGATAATAAAATCAGCAGAGCTTTCCCTCATTTGGGATCTACCCCTCAGATTTACTGCGACTGCACTTCCAAGTGCACTTTCAGTGCAATTTCACTTGTAGTTTGCACTTGTAGTGCAAAGCGGATTTGCCTTTCATAAATAACCCCCACAGAGTCAAAGCAAACACTAGAGGGAGACAACCCCACATTAAGTTACACTATACACTGTCCCTGAATTTCAGGCATAATAGCCAGCTCCTGGCTACACACAGACTAAATAATATCCACTAATATGGGTTATTTTTAACAAAGATATGTAGTAGTATACACTTTTTTTTTACTTACATATCAAAAAATAAAAAACCCAGTGGTGATTAAATACCACCAAAAGAAATCTCTATTTGTGCGGAAAAAAAAATGATAAATGATTTTGTTTGGATACAGTATTGCATGACTGAGTAATTGTCATTCAAAGTGTGAGAGCACTGAAAACTAAAAATTGGTCTAGGCAGGAAGGGGGTGAAAGTGCCCTGTATTGAAGAGGTTAACCACTTGAGCCCCGGACCATTATGCTGCCTAAGGACCAGAGGTCTTTTTCCAATTTGGCACTGCGTCGCTTTAACTGCTAATTGCGCGGTCATGCAATGCTGTACCCAAATGAAATTTGTGTCCTTTTCTTCCCACAAATAGAGCTTTCTTTTGATGGTATTTGATCACCTCTGCGGTTTTTATTTTTTGCGCTATAAACGGAAAAAGACCGAAAATTTTGAAAAAAAATGATATTTCCTACTTTTTGTTATAAAAAAAATCCAATAAACTCAATTTTAGTCATACATTTAGGCCAAAATGTATTCGGCCACATGTCTTTGGTAAAAAAAATGTCAATAAGTGTATATTTATTGGTTTGTGCAAAAGTTATAGCGTCTACAAACTAGGGTACATTTTCTGGAATTTACACAGCTTTTAGTTTATGACTGCCTATGTCATTTCTTGAGGTGCTAATGACCCCATTTTGGAAAGTAGACACCCCAAGGAAATTGCTGAGAGGCATGTTGAGCCCATTGAATATTTATTTTTTTTGTCCCAAGTGATTGAATAATGACAAAAAAAAAAAAAATATTTACAAAAAGTTGTCACTAAATGATATATTGCTCACACAGGCCATGGGCCTATGTGAAATTGCACCCCAAAATACATTCAGCTGCTTCTCCTGAGTACGGGGATACCACATGTGTGGGACTTTTTGGGAGCCTAGCCGCGTACGGGACCCCGAAAACCAATCACCGCCTTCAGGATTTCTAAGGGTGTAAATTTTTGATTTCACTCTTCACTGCCTATCACAGTTTCGGAGGCCATGGAATGCCCAGGTGGCACAAACCCCCCCCCCCCCCAAATGACCCCATTTTGGAAAGTAGACACCCCAAGCTATTTGCTGAGAGGCATATTGAGTCCATGGAATATTTTATATTTTGACACAAGTTGCGGGAAAGTGACACATTTTTTTTTTTTTTTTTGCACAAAGTTGTCACTAAATTATATATTGCTCACACAGGCCATGGGCTGTGTGGAATTGCACCCCAAAATACATTTAGCTGCTTCTCCTGAGTATGGTGATACCACATGTGTGGGACTTTTTGGGAGCCTAGCCGCGTACGGGGCCCCGAAAACCAATCACCGCCTTCAGCATTTTTAAGGGCATGAATTTTTGATTTTACTCTTCACTGCCTATCACCGTTTCGGAGGCCATGGAATGCCCAGGTGGCACAAAACCCCCCCAAATGACCCCATTTTGAAAAGTAGACACCCCAAGCTATTTGCTGAGAGGCATGGTGAGTATTTTGCAGCTCTCATTTGTTTTTGAAAATGAAGAAAGACAAGAAAAAACATTTTTTTTTTTTCTTTTTTCAATTTTCAAAACTTTGTGACAAAAAGTGAGGTCTGCAAAATACTCACTATACCTCTCAGCAAATAGCTTGGGGTGTCTACTTTCCAAAATGGGGTCATTTGGGGGGGTTTTGTGCCACCTGGGCATTCCATGGCCTCCGAAACTGTGATAGGCAGTGAAGAGTGAAATCAAAAATTCACGCCCTTAGAAAGCCTGAAGGCGGTGCTTGGTTTTCGGGGTCCCGTGCGCGGCTAGGCTCCCAAAAAGTCTCACACATGTGGTATCCCCGTACTCAAGAGAAGCAGCAGAATGTATTTTGGGGTGTAACTTCACATATTCCCATGGCATGTTTGAGCAATATATCATTTAGTGACAACTTTGTGCAAAAAAAAACCAAAAAAAAAACCATTTGTCTCTTTCCCGCAACTTGTGTCGCAATATAAAATATTCCATGGACTCGACATGCCTCTCAGCAAATAGCTTGGGGTGTCTACTTTCCAAAATGGGGTCATTTGGGGGGTTTTGAACTGTCCTGGCATTTTATGCACAACATTTAGAAGCTTATGTCACACATCACCCACTCTTCTAACCACTTGAAGACAAAGCCCTTTCTGACACTTTTTGATTACATGAAAAAGTTATTTTTTTTTGCAAGAAAATTACTTTGAACCCCCAAACATTATATATTTTTTTTAAAGCAAATGCCCTACAGATTAAAATGGTGGGTGTTTCATTTTTTTTTTTCACACAGTATTTGCGCAGCGATTTTTCAAACGCATTTTTTGGGGAAAAAACACACTTTTTTAAATTTTAATGCACTAAAACACACTATATTGCCCAAATGTTTGATGAAATAAAAAAGATGATCTTAGGCCGAGTACATGGATACCAAACATGACATGCTTTACAATTGCGCACAAACGTGCAGTGGCAACAAAATAAATACATTTTTAAAAGCCTTTAAAAGCCTTTACAGGTTACCACTTTAGATTTACAGAGGAGGTCTACTGCTAAAATTACTGCCCTTGATCTGACCTTCGCGGTGATACCTCACATGCATGGTGCAATTGCTGTTTACGTTTGACGACAGACCGCCGCTTGCGTTCGCCTTAGCGCAAGAGCAGGGGGCGACAGGGGTGCTTTTTTTTTTTTTTTTTTTCTTTATTATTTTTTTGCTTTTTTATCTTATTTTTAAACTGTTCCTTTCATTTTTTTTGTTTTTTAATCATTTTTATTGTTATCTCGGGGAATGTTAAAATATCCCCTATAATAGCAATAGGTAGTGACAGGTACTCTTTTTTGAAAAAATTGGGGTCTATTAGACCCTAGATCTCTCCTCTGCCCTCAAAGCATCTGACCACACCAAGATCGGTGTGATAAAATGCTTCCCCAATTTCCCAATGGCGCTATTTACATCCGGCGAAATCTAAGTCATAAAATGCTCGTAGCTTCCGGTTTCTTAGGCCATAGAAATATTTGGAGCCACTCTGGTCTCTGATCAGCTCTATGGTCAGCTGGCTGAATCACCGGCTGCATTCTCAGGTTCCCTGTTGAGACAGGAGAGCCAGAGAAAAACACGGAAGACGGTGGGGGGGGCATTCCCTCCCACGGCTTGTAAAGGCAGTCTAGAGGCTAATTAGCCGCTAAGATTGCTTTTACATGAAAGCCGACCGCTGGCTGAAAAGAATGATACCAAGATGATACCTAAACCTGCAGGCATCATTCTGGTATAACCACTCAAAGTCGTGAATGGCGTACCTGAAGACAAAAAAATGGTTAACAATAAAGCACAGTAAACGGTAAAGTATAAAAAATTGCAGGCCTGAAAAACAAACATGATAAAACATAATAACAATAAAACATTGCAGAATAGAATACAGTAAAAAAGAGCAGAACAATAGAGAGAGAATAGAGAGAGAGAGAACAATAAAACGACAACTATTTTTTTTTATTTTATATTTTTGTATGTGTTTTTTTTTTTTGTTTACACTTTTTTTTGGAACTAACTTTTATAACTGTAAACGGTTCCAGGTTCGGGTCTCTCAAAATGTGATGGCATCTTGGGAGACCCTGTGAAAGTGTGCCTAGTCTGTGCAATGCTGTACCCTACGCTAATACTCAACTAGTGAATGGTAGCATTCAAAACATTCACCAATGCAAAGACCAGGATTGTCAGGACAGGAGGGACAATAATAGCGGGTGTCACGTCTATATCCGCGCTTGCTGCAGACACAACATCTTTTTTGGGGGGGTTCGTTGGGTAGGGGTACTCGGGAGGACATAAAAATGCCTCTCATGCAGCCGACTGCATTTGGTTGGGGATGTGAATGGGGGAAGTACGGGCGCTGCAGAAGCGGTGGGTTCCCAATTAGAATTGGCGAATGCAGCAGGAAGGGCACTATGGGCACGACGGGCCTGTGTTTGTCTTTTTGGTGGCAGCGGGACACTACTTGTGCTTGCCACCTCACCAGCTTGAACTGCACTTATGGGACTCGCCACGTCACCAAGTGTTACTGCAGTGCTGGTTTGACTACGACCGGGGTGTACTAGGCCGCTGGTGCTTGCCAGTTCAATAAAAAGCTTCCAAAAAAACTGTTAGCGATCGCAGGGATCAGGCCTGACTCTGCGAACGCTGCAGTTATGTGTTTAGTGTTTTGTAAGTGACAGTGATCGATCGATACTGCACTTGGGTGGGCTGGGCTGGGCCGGGCGGAGGGGCAAAACGCAGGTGCTAGCAGGTATCTGGGCTGATCCTGCTAACACTGCGTTTTTGGGAACCCTAAACTGCTGGGGACGCTAGTATAGATCTGATCGGATCAGATATTGATCCGTTCAGATACTATACCACTAAGGGAGGTGTACGGCGCGTGCGTGGGTGTTAGCGGTACTGGCGCTAATCTGACGCTGCCTGGGGCGACGCATATCACCGCCGGGCGATCGGGGGGCTAAACCTTTATTCGGTAATAAACGGCGGGTTCCCTGACACTATAAAAAATAAACGAACTAACCAGCGTCACCCGTAACGGTTATACGGTGATCAGTGGTGAAAGGGTTAACTAGGGGGCAATCAAGGTGTTAAAACATTTATTAGGTAGTATATGGGGGTCCCTGTCGCTATAAAACGCTGACGGCGAACCTAAATATTTACCTCACTAACTAGCGTCACCAGCGACACTAATACAGCGATCAGAAAAATGATCGCTTAGTGACACTGGTGACAGGGGGTGATCAAGGGGTTAAAACTTTATTAGGGGGGGTTAGGGGGGTATCCTAGACCTAAAGGGGGCTAATACTAACTGTCCCAACACTGTAACTGTCACAAACTGACACCAATGCAGTAATCAGAAAAAAAAAAAACTGCTGGTGTCAGTTTGTGACAGGTAGGGGGGGGGGGGTGATTGGGGGGGGATCGGGGGGCGATCGGGGCGGGGGATCGGGGTGTTTTGTGTGCCTGGCATGTTCTACTGTGTGTGTAGTGTTGTGCACTCACAGTAAAGTCTTCTCTCCTCGGCGCTGCAACGGAAAATACCGAGCCGAGGAGAGATGACATTATTTCCTTTGCTGCTGTTTAGCATACAGCAGCAAAGGAAGTGATCTGATTGGCCGGCGGCGATCGCGAGGGGGGGGCCACGAACGGATGGCCTCCCCCTCACCTTCGATCGCCGGGGGACATAACAGGACCGCCTCGGGCGTATATGTACGTGATTTTGCCTGCCCGTGCCGCCTTGCCGACGTACATCGGCGTGAGGCGGTCCTTAAGTGGTTAAGGGGAACCCTATGGAAGAATTAAGAAAAAAACAGCGTGGGGCTCCCCAAAATCCATACCAGGCCCTTCGGTTCTGGTATAGATTTTAATGCCGTGTACACATGGTCAGATTTTTCGGCTACAAAAGTCCGACAGCCCGTACGACAGACTTTCGACGGACTTTTGGCGGACTTGCGGCGGACTTTCTAACGAACGGACTTAACTACATACGATCACACAAAAGTCCGACAGATTCGTACGTGATAACGTACGTCCGGACTAAAATAAGGAAGTTGATAGCCAGTAGCCAATAGCTGCCCTAGCATGGGTTTTTGTCCGTCGGACTAGCATACAGACGAGCAGATTTCTGGGTCCGGCGGAGTTACGACGTAAAGATTTGAAGCATGTTCCAAATCTAAAGTCAGTCAGATTTGCAACTGGAAAAGTCCGCTGAAGGTCCGGTGAAGCCCACACACGATCGGATTGTCTGCCGGCTTTGGTCCGTCGGCGCCTGTCGGACCAGTCCGGTTGAAAAGTCTGACCGTGTGTACAAGGCATAAGGGAAATTCCACGCCAACATTGAAAAAAAATGGCATGGGGTCCCTCCAAAAGAACGCTTAGGCTCTGAGGAACAGGGGTCACCCTTGAAACGCATCAGCCGTTTGGGATGCCATCTGACCCCTCCAATATCAGGTCCGGGTTGCAGGCGTTCAGAGACGCAGTCTCACCAACTGATATGCCTCTTTTACACGCTTGTTTGTGAGTATGATTATTGCTGTTATAGCTTTTAATACAATTTACCATTGGTAATGCACAAGGTCGGTGCGCCATCCTTTTCTCTTTTTTTGTCCCCCCCAAAATCCATACCAAATCCTTATCCAAGCATTCAGCCTGGCAGGCTAGGAAGGGGGCGGCAGAGTGAGCGCCCCCCCTCCTGAGCCATACCAGGCCCCTTGCCCTCAACATGGGGAGGGTGTGGGTGCTTTGGGGTGCCCCCTAAAGCACCTTGTCCCCATGTTGATGGGAAACACAAAGAAAAAGAGGTGCCTCTAGGTGCAGACGTAAGAAAACATTTTATTCATAATCTTGTGTCAGTTGCACTCACATTTGGGAAGTCATCAAAAAGCATGTAAGATATCCATCAGAAGAGTATCATCAGATCGGTCACAAGAACTCCTGCCTGTCTGCTGAGTGTTCTGCCTGCGTGTGGAAGGACACCGCTGAGATGTTGTGCCGGCCGCAGTGATGATGGGGGACCAGAACGAGGCTTGGAGCGCAGATGGGTAGCAGGCGAGGAGAATGACGTCACTGGTAAGCGACGCGTTTCCTGGGTGTACAGGCTGCAGTGACGTGATAGCTGCGCCCCTTCTCAAGCTATAGATGGATGAGGATAGGGGCTATAAAAATCAAATTAGGGAGGAGTGGCTGACGGCAGAGAGCATAGTGATAGGGCTGAACAGAACTAGATTAAAATACATGAGAAAAGAAGGGGGGGGCAAGCTAGAGGAGTGGCCCCAATGATAGTCCCGGGATGAAAGGAGAAAAACACGTATGTGGCCAGAAGTGTCAGCAATAATGTATTGACGTAAAGAACAACGAAGTCAGCAATGAAAGATGTAAAAAAATGACACATGATGTGGGTAAATGAATATAAGTATATATAAAAGGTGAGGACAAGGAATAATATGAATAAAATAAAATGAGGTTGATAGCAATGTAAATAGACCAGCCAGTATGAGATGGGTACCTAAATATTAATAAATGAATGAGAATGGTGTATAGGGTGAGGTGAATGATTAAAATATATATATATAAATATATACATATAATGATAATTGTAATGGGGGAAGGGATGATAATTTTTAAAAACTTAGATCTCATGTGTCACTACCACACGCACACAGGCACTGTGCAGGCGCTGTAGTGCAAACAGAAAGCTGTGGATGTGGATATAGATGCACGTGTATACAAAAGAACCAGTTTTACAAAAAATAATTAGTAATCCATTATAATTATGAAATTATGTATAAAAATATATCTAAGATGAGAATGAAAAATATATTGAAAAATTGTAAAAAATATATAAAAAAATATTTTAAAAATGCTGGTGATTAGAATGACATGGGAAAATTCAGCAAGAATGGTCATAATCAAATCAGCAAGCATACATTGAGGGAATGCTAAAAATTGCCAAGAAGGAAGGAAAAGCAAATATTAAATATTAAAGGGCTAGTAGGATTTACAGGATGGTGGTGATCTCAATACTCTCATTAATTCCTCCTGGCGACAAAGCGTCCAGGTTAGATCCAAAAAGTTTTGCGAGCGCAAAGCTTCTTGAACCTTTCAGCAGGAGGGAGAGACTTGGGGATCTGTTCGGTCACCCAAACTTTAAGGCCTACCGTGGAGCTCTGATAAGCCATGACAAAGTTTCTCGGGACACTTTGAGGGTCTGTACCACCCTCAATAAACCTTCTATGCTCGCCAAACCTCTGTCTAAGGGCCCTGATGGTCCGGCCTATGTAGATCAGCCCACAAGGGCAACTAAGGCCATAGACAACAAAGTATGACGAGCAGTTGAAAAAGTCTTTCAGCGTATAGGTTTTTCCCTTGGTGGTGAAGGACTTTTGTCCATGCTGAACGAAATGGCAAGTTTTACATAAAGCCTTTCGGCATTGATACATGCCTACCAAGGGTATTAGGGTGGGTACAGCAGGAAGAGCTGTAATAGGTTTGAGTTTGCTTGGGGCAATTTTACTCTTCAGATTGGGGGCCCTACGATACGTGACTTTTGGATGAGCAGGAAGTACAGCTCTAAGGTGGGGATCCTTTTGTAAAATGTCCCAATGTTTTTGTCAAATTTTCTCCATATTCTTGTGTTTGTTATGGAACGTGGTAACAAACCTACTGGAGCAATCCTTTAGAGGTTGACTGTTTTTTTGAGGTTTTCCATGGAGATAATATTCAAAGGCTTCTTCAACCAGAGATTCAGGATATTGTTTATCGAGGAACTTTCTTTTTAGAGTAGTACTGAGTTCAACATAATCAGAATCTTTCATACAATTCTGTTGAAGACGGCAGAATTGCCCTTTAGGAAAATGGCAACTCTTAAAGTGTAGATAAGAATTGCCCGCAGTGGGTTTGGTATAGTTCTTGGAAGTGATGGTAGGACCATCATGTCCCAGTTCCAAATCTAGAAAACAGGGGTTTGGTCGGCTAATTATCTGCAAATTGTGCCACATCCTAGATTAAGAATTTAAACAGAGATAATTCCCCTAGTGGACTTTAAAGGCACATATGAAAGGATGTGTAGGAAAGTATGTTAAGTAGACAACAATTTATTAATTACAAAAAGCTCTTTGTAATTAATAAATTGTTGTCTACTTAACATACTTCCTACAGTTCCAAATCTAGGAACGCTATGGTGGAAGGGTGGAAGGAAGAAAAGAACATCTCGAACCCCATTCAGTTATCATCCAACATTACTGTCCCACACTCATCCCATCATAGTGGATGTGATCATGCACCTCCTAATTTTTCAATTCCATCCCTATTGGACATAAAACCCTATGACGCCATCACCCCTGCCAGACACGTGAATTCCACTTTTTGTTCCTCCCGTCAGTCCTTCCAACACTCCTCCAGACTGTCCAACACTTCCAGCCATCCTCAAAAGAAATCGAGGAGAGGCCCGGCCAATAATAAGAATGCAGAACTGATTAGTGCTCTCAATCAGTTCTACAACAGATCACTGAATATACCACGAGTCTCGCCATCTATCCTAATACCCAATGTTCCAGCACATAGTTCTTCAACCTTGGATGCTGTTAGTGACACTCCTATCACTATCCCCACTGGCTCCAAACATATTGGCCACTCCAGCCTGGCCACTAGAGAGCCCCAAACACCTGTAGAACCTCCAGTGGAGATCCCATTGCTTCCCCGTGTTCCACCATCTAACATTCCTATCATTAACATTGCTCCTACAGCTAGTTGTCCCACTTCTTTTTTAGTGTCCAGTCCTCCTCTGACCCCAATCTCAAGAAAAAGAAAGCTCACAGAAGACGATGCAGAGGAGGATGAACCAAAAAAACAAATCAACATGTTGAAACACCCAAAACTATAAAGATACTCAATTTATCCTCCCATACTCTGTCCCTTGCGGACATTTCTCTCCTTAACCATGGACTGAATTTTGCCCCTGCCAACAAACCAAACCCTTTTGTTCTTTTCAAGGATCTCAATAGTTACATACATAACTTGACCTTAAAAATGCATTTTCATATAAAACAACAAAAAGATCAAAATAAAGATGCTTCTAGTGTTACCCATACTCCCACTGAACCTTCTACAGTTTCATCGGAACTATGTTCGGAGTCATTTGATCTCAACTTTGATAACCCGGATATATCCAATACTGATGATGTACTACTACAAACGCTCACACAACACCTAGCCTCATCTCCTCCGATTGTTCACTCCACACTGAAACCCAAGTCTATCTTTTTTCCTACCCAATCTAAAGGTCCGTATTTGGAGAGTTTTTACAGAGTCGTCTATGCAGATCTAGTAAAAATGTGTAACTCCACCTCCACTTCCAAATCCCATAACCTCTCTCCCTCTGAAACCAAAGCATTAGACCATCTCATACATGCCAAAGACCTGGTCATCAAGTCAGCGGATAAGGGAGGTGGTATAGTACTTCAAAACAGGTCTGATTATCTGAAGGAATCCTATAGACTCCTTTCTGACAAAGTCACATATGCGAAACTCAATAAGGACCCAACAGCAGATTTTGCGCAAGAAGCAGACGCACTAATTACAGCTTCCCTCAAGGAAGGCATTATAACTAAAACAGAGAGTCTATTCTTACGCAAGACCTTTTATCAGATACCCTACTTCTATCATTTGCCGAAGATCCACAAGAGTCTACAACATCCCCCTGGTAGACCAATTGTGGCAGCTATGGACAGCGTTACCACCAGGTTCAGCCTGTACACAGATCAGTTTCTACAACCCATAGTTTCATGCTTACAGTCATATATACATGATGGAACACACTTGCTAGAACTCCTGTCCCCCTACAGATGGGAGTCTTCTTATGTTTGGCTTTCGCTCGACGTCTGCTCCCTCTGTACCTTCATCCCACACAAATTTGTACTTATGGCATTGGAGCAATTTCATTCATTCCAGATTCATTGTGGAAGCCACGGAATTCTGCCTGACGCATAATTATTTTGCTTTTGATGGAGAGTACTATCAGCAAATACAAGGCACAGCCATTGCTCCCTCCTATGCCAATTTGGCTATGGGATTTTGGGAAAATAATTACATTTACAACAATAACTCCTTTGCGGCCAATATAGTCTTTTTCGGTAGATATATTGATGATTTGATCATCATCTGGGATGGTGATATTGAGCTTATTGTTATCTTTGTCCAACGCTGCAATGCTAATCCCTATGGGCTTTCATTTACATCAGTTACAGACCCTTCCACCATAGCTTTCTTAGATTTGGAACTGGGACATGATGGTCCTACCATCACTTCCAAGAATTATACCAAACCCACTGTGGGCAATTCTTATCTACACTTTAAGAGTTGCCATTTTCCTAAATGGATTACCAATATCCCCAAAGGGCAATTCTGCCGTCTTTGACAGAATTGTATGAAAGATTCTGATTATGTTATACTCAGTACTACTCTAAAAAGAAAGTTCATCGATAAACAATATCCTGAATCTCTGGTTGAAGAAGCCTTTGAATATTATCTTCATGGTAAACCTCAAAAAAACAGTCAACCTCTAAAGGATTGCTCCAGTAGGTTTGTTACTAAGTTCAATAACAAACACAAGAATATGGAAAAAATTCTACAAAAACATTGGGGCATTTTACAGCAGGATCCCCACCTTAGAGCTGTACTTCCTGCTCATCCCAAAGTCACGTACCGTAAGGCCCCCAATCTGAAGAGTAAAATTGCCCAGAGCAAACGCAAACCTATTACAGCTCTTCCTGCTGTACCCACCCTAATACCCTTGGTAGGCATGTATCAATGCCGAAAGGCTTTATGTAAAACTTGCCATTTCGTTCAGCATGGACAAAAGTCCTTCACCACCAAGGGAAAAACCTGAAAGACTTTTCAACTGCTCGTCAGACTTCGTTGTCTATGGCCTTAGTTCCCCTTGTGGGCTGATCTACGTAGGCTGGACCATCAGGGCCCTTAGACAGAGATTTGGCGAGCATAGAAGGTTTATTGAGGGTGGTACGGACCCTCATAGTGTCCCGAGACACTTTGTCATGGTTTATCAGAGCTCCACGGTAGGCCTTAAAGTTTGGGTGATCGAACAGATCCCCAAGTCTCTCCCTGCTGCTGAAAGGTTCAAGAAGCTTTGCGCTCGCGAAACGTTTTGGATCTATACCCTGGACGCTTTGTCGTCAAGAGGAATTAATGAGAGCATTGAGATCACCACCATTCTGTAAATCCTACTAGCCCTTTAATATTTAATATTTGCTTTTCCTTCCTTCTTGGCCATTTTTAGCATTCCCTCAATTTATGCTTGCTGATTTGATTACGACCACTCTTGCTAATTATGTTTTGTACAACTGGTTCTTTTGTATACACGTGCATCTATATCCACATAGCTTTCTGTTTGCATTACAGCGCCTGCACAGCGCCTGCACAGTGCCTGTGTGCGTGTGGTAGTGACACATGAGATCTAAGTTTTTAAAAATTATCATCCCTTCCCCATTACAATTATAATTCATTATTCCATTTTCATTAATTTATGTGTATGTGTGTATGTGTATGCATGTATATATATATATATACATGTAGATATGTATATGTATATATTTTTATATATATATTTTAATCATTCACCTCACACTATACACCATTCTCATTCATTTATTAATATTTAGGTACCCATCTCATACTGGCTGGTCTATTCACATTGCGATCAATCTCATTTTATTTTATTCATATTATTCCTTGTCCTCACCTTTTATATATACTTATATTCATTTACCCACATCATGTGTCATTTTTTTACATCTTCCATTGCTGACTTCATTGTTCTTTACGTCAATACATTATTGCTGACACTTCTAGCCACATACGTGTTTTTCTCCTTTCATCCCGGGACTATCGTTGTGGCCACTCCTCTAGCTTGCCCCCCCCTTCTTTTCTCATGTATTTTCATCTAGTTCTGTTCAGACCTATCACTATGCTCTCTGCCGTCAGCCACTCCTGCCTAATTTGATTTTTATAGCCCCTATCCCCATCCATCTACAGCTTGACGAAGGGGTGCGGCTGTCATGTTATTGCAGCCCATACGCCCAGGAAACGCGTCGCTTACCAGTGAGGTCATTCCTCCTCACCTGCTACCCATCTGCGCTCCAAGCCTCGTTCTGGTCCCTCGTCATCACCGCGGCCGGCACAACATCTCAGCGGTGTCCTTCCACGCGCAGGCAGAACACTCAGCAGACAGGCAGGAGTTCTTGTGACCGATCTGATGATACTCTTCTGATGGATATCTTACATGCTTTTTGATGACTTTCCAAACGTGAGTGCAACTGACACAAGATTATGAATAAAATGTTTTCTTACGTCTACACCTAGAGGCGCCTCTTTTTCTTTGTGTTTCTCTTCAGGACCTAGGAACCCAGTTTCAGTTCCCACTGAAGGCTTCCCTATATGTGGACCCATTGTCCTGGTTTGGACTTTTTGACTTTTCCCATATATATGATTTTAAACATATTATTAATAATTTGCCCACTTTTTTGGTTCTTTCATGCACCTGTTTTCGAAGGTATTTTATGTCCCGTGATATTTTAATGTTTTTGTACTGATTTATATATGACATTTTCTTCCATACATTAGTCTGTGGGTTAGGGTTGTTTTTTTATTGTTTTTTCTAGTTTATTGCGCCAACACTTGCCCAGGTTCATGGGGACAAGGGCCTCTTCCTGGCAACCCTAGGCTGTGGTTGTCGAGGTCTGCGGGTGGGGGGCTTATCAGAGTCTGGAAGCCCCCTTTAACAAGGGGGCCCCCAGATCCTGGCCCTGCCATATGAATGGGTATCAGGTACATTGTACCCCTACCCATTCATCAAAAAAGTGTCAAAAAGTAAGAAACACAGTAAACAGTTTTTGACAAGTCCTCTATTTAAAAAGAAAAAGTAGTGTCCCTTGATGTATCCACTATCAATCACTATTTTTTTAAATTTTTAAAAATTTGTTTTAATTTTTAATAAAGGACTTGTCAGCCCAGGGTTGTAGGGAAGAGCCCCTTGTACCCATCAACATGAGAACAAGGTGCTTTGGGGTGGGGTGGACTGGGGGGGAATCCACGCCATTGTTTTAATTTTTTTTTCATCTGCATCGCCAGAAGCCAGCAATACATTACAGCCGCAAGCACATTTAAATTACATTTTTATCTTCAGAAATGTCACTATGCTGTGGCATGTTCTATACATCGCACTTGCGCCACTTTACAGACAGACTAAGGGTCCCCCCAGGCACGATATTTAAAGGAATATTTCATTTTAATTGTTTCACTTTGAGCATCATTAAAATCACTGCTCCTTTAAAAACGATTGTTTTAAAAACGTTTTTCTTGCATTGATACGCGTCCCCTAGGGCAGTACCCAGGTCCCCATACACTTTTTTATAGCAATAACCCTTTACATTTAAGATTTTTGTTCGATTTTTCATGTTTTTGTCCCATAGACATTAATAGAGTTTGCATGTTCGCTTGAACTTTATGCCTGTTCAAGATGTTCTGGTGCAAAAAGTACCGGGGGGGGGGGGGTTGCATTTAACCCAGTTGTGGGGATTTGAAGAAGTCTGTTTTCTGTACTGTACTCCAGGGAATAGATTTACTGGTAATTCGAAAATCCTGTTTTACATACTGCCAAGCGATGTACTGAAGGCAGGGTAGAAAGTAGGATTTACATAGTGCCAAGCCATGTACAACAATAGGGGGTGAAAAGTAGGATTTGCATTGTCCCAATTAATGTCCTGCTGCCAGGGTGAAAAGTGAGAGGAATAGTTCCCCATCTTTGGTGTCAGTGGGAGAAATTCCATTGATTATGCCAGTGGAAGGAATTATGCCCCTTTGTTCATGTTTGTGAAAAGAATTGTGCCCCATTGTTGGTTTCAGTGAAAGGAATAGTGCCCCATCTGTGTCAGTGGGAGGATTGTTGCCCCAAGGGCCGGATAAAGGCAAGCAAAGGACTGCATCTGGTCCTTGGGCTGCAATTTGGAGAACACTGCTTTTGAATATCATTTTTGCTTTTTGCCCTGACCCTCTGCTTTTTTTCCTTCAATGTTTATCTTTATTTCCATTTTCTTTTTTGACATTTGGCTTTTTAATAGTGTGCAGTTGCATTTATTTATTTAAGATGGAAAATTATTTCTGGTAGGGGAGCAGAGTCAGAGGAAACCCAACACCCAAAGTACAAGCAACTGTAAAATCGTTCACACGAGAGTGTTCATTGTAACTGAACATCTGGGACACCAAGGGCTTGATTCCTAAGGAGCGATAAAATCTCTTGTGATAAATTAATTGTATTAGATTACGCCTTAGGTTTCGTGATTAATTATTCTCATAAAAATGTTAACTGGGGAAAAGATTAGCTCACTGTGCTATTAGCCTTAGCGCTAGAAGAAAGAATGAGCACTAAGTAGAAGGGCATGCTCCTTCCTGTATGGGCTATACCTCCTGCACAAGACTTGAGAGTTCAGTTTTACCTTAGTGTCCCATGTGATGTGATGTCTTCTATTCAAGCAAGAGTATTTTTTTTCATCCTATCTATTGTAGCTTATGCTCTTTGGGGTAAGGCCTTAGAGTATTTCTTGTACCTACCATCAACATCCTGGAACTCAAGGCAATTTAGGTATCCTTTCAACGTTGGACCTCTGGTCCCCTGACTAGAATCCAGTTGGACAATGCCATGGCGGCGACCTACATTAACCATCAAGGAGGCACCAGAAGTCGCACCACTCAAATGGATGATACCTTGATTCTCATTCAGGGAGAACTTCACATTCTGGCCCTGTCTGTCATCCACATCCCAAGTGTGTAAAATTGGCAGAATTTCCCAGCCATTAGCAATTAGATCTTAAGAAATGTACTCACCACCTGGAGGTATTACAAGCACTTTGCCACAGATAGGGAATGCTGGATGTGAATCTTCTGGTGCCCAGATTCTACATCAAACCAAACAGGTTTGTCTCCAGGTCCAGGGACCCTCAGGCCTATGTTGACCCTTATCTACTGTATATGTTTCCTCATTTACAGCTCCTCCCTCATCTGCTTTACAGGATAGAGATGGAGGGCATTCTGATGACTCTCATCACACTAAATCACACCACCCCATCAAGTGGACACTCTGTTGGCCCTTCTCAATCATCTGAACCTGCTGCTCCAAAGGCTAGTTTTCTCCCACCCTTCAAACCAATCAGGCATATTCCTTTGACTTCACTTGCAAGTGGCCCTTATTGCTATCACTGTGGCATGGAGGATCAGTTAGTGGCCTTATCCTATAAAACAGTGGTCATCAATCCTGTCCTCAGGGCCCACTAACAGGCCAGGTTTGCAAGATAACTGAAATACATCATAGGTGATATCATTTACTGCTCAGTGTTTGTAGTATTCTAGTCTGCATCTCCCCAAGGTCATACATAAAACCTGGTCTGTTAGTGGGCCCTGAGGACAGGGTTGATGACCAATGCTATAAAATACCTTTTCCTGATGTTACATACGGACAATGTTGTCTTGAGGACTAAAGTATCTTTTTTCCTTTAAGGTGGTTTCCTCTCTCCATCTTAACCAGGACATTGTCCTGCTCTAAAACATCCCAAGGGAGTTTCTCTCCACTGTCTTAATGTGGTACACACTATGAAAGTCTACCTCTCAGCTAAAGCCTTTTTTCTGCAGTCAGATTCCTTCTTTGTCTTTTCTGAAGATTCTAGGTGTATTAAATTTAAATAACTCATCATTTGAGCCTATGTTCTGAAGTCAGGGTCAGCAACAGGTCGATTGTGATCTATCTGTCAATTATGTCCATTTGAAGGATACATCACCCCTGCTAAGCTGTGTCTTAGAGCAGAGCAGATGGAATTCCTAGATCAGTGGTGGCTGGTGGGGCTAAAACCTGGAAACTAAAAAGCATGCAATGATCAGCAAGCAGTGCTGCAGAACAATTCATGTGGGCTGGAAGTAAGTGCCATGGTGACCCTGATTTTTTACTAAGATGCTGTCTGCTGTATTTCTGACTTTCCAAGCCAAGGGACCTACTAATCAGGGGTTTCAATCTTCAGGTGTCCTTGCTGTGTTTTCAAATTTCCCATGGCTTACTGCAGAGGTGTGGCTGGATAATAAAATTCCCCCACAGCCTTCCTGTAACCCACACTGTAATGATTCTTGATACCAGATTGGCCAGGGTCTTCTCACTGCAGTTAACTGATCTGTTAAATCGGGTATTTGCAAACATGTCCACTCAATGTTCAGTTTAAAGAGCTAATGCAATGCAATCCAGCAATATTTTGGTACTGCACACACACTGACACAAGACAAAAGTTCACATATATTTGTAAGAAATTACATTGCCTAACAAAATACTGTATATATGCAACTAATATATTTATATGGGAATATTAATCACTTCAATACAGGGCACTTTTATCCCCTTCCTGCCCAGGCCAATTGTTAGCTTTCAGCCATGGCGTACCTTGAATGACAATTGCACGGTCATGCAACACTGTACCCAAACTAAATTTTTAGAATTCT
Source organism: Aquarana catesbeiana (assembly GCF_042186555.1). Taxonomy (NCBI): domain Eukaryota; kingdom Metazoa; phylum Chordata; class Amphibia; order Anura; family Ranidae; genus Aquarana; species Aquarana catesbeiana. Next base: position 459,041,277 of record NC_133328.1, read on the forward strand.
GTTCACACAATTAGCGTTTGATTTGGTGGTATTTAATTACCACTGTATTTTTTTTTTACTAAATAAACTAAAAAAGACTGAAAATTTTGAAAAAATAAATCATTTTTCTTCGTTTCTGTTATGAAATTTTGCAAATAAATAATTGTTCTTCATAAATTTAGGCCAAAATGTATTCTCCTACATTTCTTTGATGAAAATAACCCAAATCAGTGTACATTATTTAGTCTGTAGGAAAGTTATAGAGTCCACAAACTATTGTATATATATTTAAAAATTGATCAATCCTGATGTATTGATGGCCTATCCCATTTCATGAGGCTCTAAAATGCCAGGACAGTACAAATACCCCCAAATGACCCATTTTTCTAATGTAGACAGTCCAAGGTGTTTAGTAAGAGGCATGACAAGTTTTGTGAACTTGTAATTTTTGTCATAATTTTTTTGGAAAATGAAGAAATAAAAAAAAAAAAAAATCACAATTTTTTTTTACGTACTGTCACAGTGCAGTACAGCATCATCATATAACTGGTGTGGCGGTGATCAGGGACACTGACTTACAATAACAGTGACAGTATAACATTGTACTACTCTGGGGAAATGATCAGGATTTGTTTTTGTTTTTTTTACACATTGTGATTGCTTGTAGCAGTGAAGTACATTGTTATAAGCAAGTATTTTACTGAATGACAACAAGTAAAGAGGCGCCTCTGGGTGCAGACGTTTTTATAGATTTAAAATGCTTTAATAAGATATATAGAGATAAACTCACATTGTGGTGATAAAAACAAGCATGATAGTAAGAGTCATGAATGGCGCTCCCAGTCCTGTGCCTGTGAACAGTCTCTGTGGTGGATGTAGTGACAGCTCTTCCTGGTTGTAATGAGCCGGATTCAGACAATGGAGGAGTGGCCTCAGAACGAGGCTTGAGACACACGAGACAGCTGGCTGCAGGGGGATGATGTCATCAGTAGTGGACGCGTTTCCTGGGCAAGCGCGCTTGGGTGGTAAGCAAGCTGCGCCCCTTTCTCAATAGACTAATCTACTAGACATGCTAGAGAGTTAAGTAAGGAGGGGGAGCAGGGCGGAGAAAGGGGAGGGGATGGGGCGGGAAAGCAAAAGGAATATACAGAGCCCAATGCTGTTTAAAGTGATTAATGACGTGAATAGAAAAGAAAAAATACAGGATAAAACCGGAGACAAAAAATAAGGAGGAGGGAGAAATGTAACCAAGGAATAGGGGAGAAAAGGGGGAAGGAGAAGGGAAAGGGGGGGGGGGAAGAGGCTGAAGTGGAGAAAAAAAAAAAGGAGGCTGAAGTGGTGAAGACGACTTGGAGCAAAAAAAAAAAAGGAGGCTGAAGTGGTGAAGACGACTTGGAGCAAAAAAAAAAAAAAAAAAAGGAGGCTGAAGTGGTGAAGACGACTTGGAGCTAAAAACGGAATGATGTGAAGGGGGGGGGGGGAAGAAGACTGAAGTGGTGAAGATGACTTGGAGCAAAAAAAAAAGGGGCTGGAGTGGTGAAGACGACTTGGAGCAAAAAAAGAAAAAAAAAAAAAGGGAGGAAGGGGAGTAGAGAGGGAGGGGGGAGAGGGACAACTGACTAGTCTCTAAAAGCACAAAAAGCACAGACTTGTTATTTTACTGAATGAAACTGATTTATTCAGTTTGTTTTGTTGTGATTAGCTGTGATTGGTCAAAGCTAATCACATGGTACAGATGGGCGGTGATTGGCCTGGTCTGTACCATGTGATCACATTGACTAATCACAGCTAGCAACAATTGTGCACAATGGATGGCATGAAAGGAAGCCATCCATTGTTTACAACTGTCATATGACCTTCACAGCGGTCATATGGTACCTGCAACGAGTCGGTACACTGATCAGCCTGTGCAGCTGTGCAGCCCTGAGAGAATATCCACTCAGAACGTTAAAGCCACAGCCCGTCTGTCATTTGGCTATAGTCCGGGCGGGAAGGTGTTATAGGCTAGTATGGATGTATGTATGCATGAACTGGTCTGCTATTTACGAGACCAACAACCGTCTCTAAAGAGAACTGGTATTTCCTGTTGTTGCCTTTATTAGCATGCTAAAAAACAAATGTTGTGCATTATATTTTGAGTCGCCGCTTCTTCTTCAGAGGGCAGGTGGATAGATGATGCTGTCTTTGTGAGGGACATATGGCTTTGGCCAACTGAGGCACACTGAGAAGCTGAGCCAGCTGCTGGTCAGGCATCTGGGTGGATCCCTACATTATTGTTGGGATCCCGGTAGACCCTAGATTGGCTCTGTGTCGTCAACAAACAAAAGGCTTTTAGCCCGCTATTGGCTAAATCTGGCTCACAGGAATGCAGAACTAAATGCACTTCTGTGACCCACAGGAGAAGTATGGTGAAAAGAACTTACTTTTGGCCATACTTTTCCTTTAATAAATTTGGAGATCTAAGCAAGATTGAGACACCATGAGAGAGATCTTAAATATTATGGAAAAATAATCACATCAAAGGGGGCTTACGCTACTATCCAATAACTTTCATAAGAAAGATATGATTGTGCAGTTTGGACAAATCAGAGATATATCAATGATAGCGAATGGAAGGAACCATGTTAAGAATGAGAGGTGGGACCTGCAGGAAAGATTGCTGTGGAGACCTGATAGGAAGACCTGACAGAAACAGACAGGTAAGCAATTGTTCAATCCCCAGGAAGTGGTGATATTGGATAGGCATGTTGGCTGGTAACCTATCCAGTTTACGAAGAATTAAATACATTGTATATATATTAACCACTTGAGCTCCGGAAGATTTTACCCTCTTCGTGATCAGGTCGTTTTTTTGCTATTAGGCACTGCGCTACTTTAACTGGCAAATACATGGTCATGCAACACTGTACCCAAACAAAATTTATATCACTTTTTTCTCACAAACAGAGCTTTCTTTTGGCATTTGATCATCACTGTTTTTTTTATTTGTTTTACTTTAAACGAAAAAAGACAGTACAGGACACAGGCTGGGTATTCATAGACCCTGGGTTATAGGCTTGTATCTTTAGGAAATGACTCAGTCTTGTTTGTTCAGTTTTCCTGAAGATGCTTCCTGGTCCCTTCTAGATCATTACACTGGTCTCAGGGTCCCCTATTCCAAACCTTTTTTATATGCACATAACTCCTATACAGGTTGAACTGGATGGACTATTGTCTTTATTGAACCTTACCTACTATATGTATGTAAAACCAATGAATAAAATGTATTGTCATTTCAAAAGTAATTTTCAATATTTTTACATTTCCAGCTTTCTAAAATAATATCTATTATTCCTGCCATGAAGGTCCTTGTCCAGTCACTTTCTAATATAGAGTGACAGTACCTTGTCCTTGTCTCCTCTCCTTTCCTCTCTCCAGGTGTTCTTGCATTGATACTTTGTCACATAGGCTTTCAATAGAGACTGCAAGCAGCTATTTCATCACCATGCTGGTAGAAAGGGGTTATTTAAAGGATAAATGTATTTAAAAGTACAGCTATCCTTTAAGCAGCTGAAGCTTGGCTTGCTACCTTACTAATCTTTCTGTAAAATAAAAATGTTCATTGTACAATTATATGAAAAATGACAATGTAATATTCTTTTAGTGAGATTTATGTTTTCATTTTAATGTAATGTGCATTTTCTGTCTCACCAATTTTCCTGTAAATGCTACAAGGTCTTCAGGAAAGGAAACATTTCACTTTTTATGCTGAAATATATTCACTCTGAATATTGGAGTAATCTAGTTGTGTTAATGTCTTTTGACTGCAGTGTAAAACATTGGCTGGGACTTACATTTTAGAAAGGCTGATGGTATATTGGAGCTTAGTTACATGGTCCATTGCTTGCTTTGCAGTTATTTTAGATAACTTCATCTATTAGCTCTTTCATTCTTTAGCAGTTTCCAGGCCAAAGAAAAGATTTGTCTAACATTTCCTGAAGTCATAGTATAATTATATCTTTATTCAGTACTTTTTTTTGTTTATTTTTCAAATGTAAAATATTTTACACTGTAGACCAACACTTTTAGGTTTAACTAATTAGGCATCTTAAAATCCCTGTAAACCTCAGAAATCTGGACAAAGCACACATATCACTCCAAAGACATGCTGGTAGGTTAATTGGATCCTGTCTAAATTGTCCCTAGTATGTATGAATGTGTGTTAGGGACCTTAGATTGTAAGCTCCTTGAGGGTAGGGACTGATGTGAATGTACAATGTATATGTAAAGCGCTGCGTAAATTGACGGCGCTATATAAGTACCTGAAATAAATAAAATATCTGTAGTATTTTCTTTTGAATGTTGTTTCTCCTTGGTGCATCGTTGCTCTGTTATCAGCATGAGTCACTTCTCTGTAAAGTTTTTGTTGCTTTCTCTGTGCCCCCACTATGTAGATCCATGCCTTCTGGTGGCCATTATCACCAAGACACAAAGTGATGGGAAGTCAATGATTTTAAAGTTGTCACCGCAACAAGAGAAGAGGGGAATTTTACAATGGGGACACCTGTCCAGTGATAACAGTCTAAACATAGAATTCCCCTCACTTTATACAGATTTTCTCTCAAACCTGTTGCATTTTTGCAACACAAATTGAAGAGAAATCTCCCCAATGCGACACAGACAGAAAAAAAAATAAACTGACAAACAGGGCTGGATTAACCATCAGGCAGAGTAGGCATGTGCATGTAGGTGCCAGTGGCAAAGAGGTAACTTTTTCCATTATAAATATTGTCCACGCATTGTTTACATTATCAGCAGAAATAGTAATTTCATATCAATTTATTTCCACATTATTACAATATTCTAAGTCCGATCAGGACCAGGAAAACATGTGAATTTCCATTGTAAAAGAGATCATAGCAGAGGGGGTTATTTAGGGTGCCAAGGCTTCAGTGATGAAATTCCAGCCATGCTGACATGGGTTTCAACCCTTCCCTACTCAGAACAAAAATAAATTATTTTGACTAGATGTACAATTTACCTGTTCCCAATGCCACCAAATGGTCTAATAATGCATCCAAGAGGATGGATGCAAAATTATTTTTTTGCTTGTTTTTCATGTAGATTAATTGCATGGGTTACTGCACTTTGTTTTTTAGTAACATCCTCTTGAAGTGGTTGTAAACCCTTACACACCACTTTTACCTACAGGTAAGCCTATAATAGGGTTTACCTGTAGGTACTGGAAATATCTCCTAAACCTGCACGGTTTAAGAGATATTTGCCATACACGCTTGCGCCGGCGTCATTGGCGCATGTGTACTAAAGAAAGAGCATGACCGTTCCGTTTCTATTGGGCCCATTCCTTGACCATCGGCTCCCGTGTGCATGCGCGGGAGTGACGTGACGCAACTCCAGCCAGTCACAGACCTGGAGTCCATGGCCCTGGAAGGAAGAGGGGTGAAGATGGACGCGGCCACTAGCAGGGACCTCTGGGACATCACGAGCTTCGTTTGCAGGTAAGTGCAACATAATGGGCTAGTATGCGATGCATATTAGCCCATCATGCTTTTACTTTGCAGGGGAATGAAGAGGAAGTAAAACCCATCAGGTTTTACTTCCTCTTTAAGGGCCGTACACACAGGCCAAATATTGGGTGGTTTCTATTGGCCCATGTGTATGCCAGCCCTGTTGAAGAGGCATGACGGAAAAAGGTCTGCTGATTGGCATCCGATCAGTGCTTTCAGCCTATGGCTGAGAGCGCTGGCCAGTGTGTTCTGGCAGGGGGGCTGTCACCCTGTCAGAACACAATAGCTGAGCGGGGGAAATCACTATACTAACATTGGATAGTTAGTACAAGATCTTTATCCAAGCTATTCAGTTTTTTTTTTTCAACCCAGCGGACTTGTGTGTACCAGGCTTAAAGTGGTTGTAAACCCTCTCATATACCCAGTGACGTGAATAATCAGATAATACACAGAGATGAAACAAATCTTCCTACATAAGTTTTACTTATAGTATTTATCCGCAGTCTTCTCTGCATCCCTTCAAAAGTGCACAGTTGTGATCAAATCATTTTTCATCTGTCAGGAGCACAGGGGAGGGGATGGAGAGCTCCAGTTACAGTTCTTGAACATTGTGTGAGAGCTGATTGGAGGAAAGGCACACACCCCCTTCACACATGGCACAGGAATGGAGGAAGGATACACAGCTGTGTTCTGAATAGAAATGCTGTGTGCTGAGCTCCCTCCCCCATTACAAACTTATCTCATGCATGGGGAAAACTTCTCAGGTTTGACTCCTTCCCAACTCTATCCAAAACTAGAGAAAAAAATGCTTTGGCTATACATACACTTTAAATACCTAATATAAAAAATGGTCAGCAGTTATTCTTTGCAGACATTATACATCTGTGGGATTTAGCTTCATCATTTTGGTGAAGCCCATGCCATCGACGTGCTGGTACTCGTGTTTTGTACTAGTTTACAGACCAGCAATTACATAGATATTAGGGATTGTTGCTGTGTTCATGTTTGAATTTTAGTGACCTATTTATTAACGTTGAAATGGATAATTATACTGTAGATTGTTTGTCTATTTAAAAAGCTGGCCTGAGCATTTTCTACCCTAATTTCCACCATGTTTTAATTATGAATAAAACAATAATCCAGCTGTAGTCAGGTTGCCTACAGTATGTTAGTTGGACAGTTGACTGACCCAGGCTGGGGAAGGAGTTAATGTTCTGCACCTCTGTTCCCAGGCTTTATGGACCCAGCCTATCCACCCTGTAATATAAATAAGGGGGAAGGCTGGGTCCCGAGGCTTCGCCCCACTCAGGAATATGCCGTGATTGCTGTGGAGTACCAAAAGGGGTGCAGTCTGACTGTGCCCAGCAGTCCTTTGGCAGGCACTGGGAATCTGGAGAACTACCAAGCCCTGGGAAACACCATTAATGGACTATCACCTTGCTGAGGTATGCCTGGGCAGCATACTCTAGATAGTTAGGGAATGTTGCATTGAATTGTTCATGTTAGACTATGCTGCAAAATGAAGTAAAGTTGCATCAACTGTTCTAAGCCTGGTCTGAAATCATGGGGGTGTATGGAGGTTCCTGACGTATGAAAGAACTAGGGTCAGTAAAGCACATGTGGGTTGTGAAGCAAAGCCATTACAAAAGGTTTACTCGGCAAGAGAGGCAGGAGGATTCATCCAGTTGCTATGGGTAACCAAGAACTAGTGCAAGGTACATTGCAGCCAGTCGTGAAGCGTGATAGCGTCCAATGGCAGAGGGTCTTCTGGTAGTGAGGGGGTCGGTAATCTGGCTCCCTCCCCAGTGGTCGGTGCCCTGAAATTTTCAGGACCGAACATATTTTAGAAACCCATAGCCTGCCCGCATGGTACAGGAGAGAAGGAGCACGCATGAGGTGCATGCATGAGGTCTGCGCTAGGTGCACTGCAGGACCCCACTCTGTCACTGGGAGTGAGGTGTCAGAGGTACACTGGACTCGTGGAGAGGGCATGGGCTCAGCAGTGTCCCTCCTAACTGTAAAATACAGAAGGGAAGTGTGTGTAATATCATGGGACAGTACTTTACAGAAGGACTCAGTACATTTTCTATTGCACACTGTGAAGGCTCACCTTTAAGTTGGGAAATCACCATAATGTTTGATACTCACATGATTGCAGTCCCTGCCTGATCCGGGCATTGATGAGAATGCTTCACATGCAGGGCGAGTGGCCCTGCCCACACAGCATACTGTTTTTTCCTAGGTTTTAAAACTTACTTTATTAGAACACTTCGCAGAAACTGCTCTCCTAAAACTCAAAAATTATTTACTAATGGCTAACACCAATGGCCACTATTCTGTACTCCTACTCCTGGACATCTCTGCTGCCTTTTATACCACCCTCTCCTCTTCACAAAACGTCACTCCTTTGGTCTCCATGACTGTGCTCTTCATTGGTTCTCACCCTACCTATCCTATCGCACCTTCAGTGTCACTTAGAATTCTACCTTCTCCTCTCCTCTTCCTTTTTTCTGTTGGGGTCCCCCAAGGTTCTGTTCATGGACCTCTCCTATTCTCAACCTATACCTCCTTCCTGGGTCAGCTGATAGCCTCCCATGGGTTTTCTCTGTCAAGTTTGGCACAACTACCAACCTGTCCCTGCATACCAGGATGCTAAGTGTAATCCTGGACTCTGAACTCTCTTTTTGGCCCTACATCCAATCACTGTCCAAAGTTGCTGCCTCAACCTCCATGACATCTCCAAATTTCATCCCTTCTTAACCATTGGCATCACAAAGTACTCCCTGGATATCTCACACCTCGACTAGTTAACTCCCTCCTCATTGGATTACTTTTACATGGGCTACCTCCCTTCAGTCCATCATGAATGCTGCTGTCAGACTCATCTACCTTACCAGCTGTTCAGTGTCTGCCACCCCTCTCTGCTAATCCTTCTAATGGCTTCTGCTCATCCAACAAATTAAATTCAAAATACTAAAAACAACTCATAAAGCCATCCACAACTCTGCCCCCAACTATGTAACTAACCTAGTTTCAAGCTACCAACCAAATTGTTCTCTTTGTTGCTACCAAGACCTCCTGCTCTCTAGCTCCCATGTCAGCTCCTCCAGGCTGATTTCAGTGATTGGCAACAGGCTGCCTTATTTAAACACCTCAGCAGCACTGTGCTCACCTGTCTGCTGATCCATCCAGTCTGCTTACCTGTCTGATGATCCATCCAGTCTGCTCACCTGTCTGCTGATCCATCCAGTCTGCTCACCTGTCTGCTGATCCATCCAGTCTGCTTACCTTTCTGCTGATCCATCCAGTTTGCTCACCTGTCTGCTGATCCATCCAGTCTGCTCACCTGTCTGCTGATCCATCCAGTCTGCTCACCTGTCTGCTGATCCATTCGGTCTGCTCACCTGTCTGCTGATCCATCCAGCCTACTGGTCCTGTCTGCTGTTCCGGCCATCTGACCCATCTGCTGTTGATCCTGCCAGGCACTCATACCACTCTGCACCCCCGTCCCACCTGTCTGCTCTACCAGGGGCCACGAGTCAGATACGTAAGGGAGGCCTTCCTCTGCACTATCGGGCTCATCAGTCAGGTACGTGAGAACGTGACAGTATCAGACAGCCATGTCTGAGCCCAAGCGAGGAACCTCCCCCCATGGAAGAACTGTGCCGACACCTGGCGGGTTTGACACAAGCTGTTAAAGATCTACAAGAGGGATATACTCGGCTGGAAGAACGAGTTCAAATTCTGTCATCTCCGGCCAACCCTCAAAGTGCTACCTCAGCTGGTATCTCATCCGCACCTTCAGTAGTGATGTTACCACCAGAACCAAGGGTACCCACGCCTGAAAGATTTGCGAGTGAACGTAGCAAATACAGAGCCTTTCGTAATGCTTGTGAACTCTATTTTGCCCTACAACACCGCACCTTTTCTCTGGAAGCAACTAAAGTGGGCTTCGTTATCTCCCTGTTGACCGGTGAACCCCAAGTCTGGGCACATCGCCTTCTGGAACAAAAGGCTGAATCATTAAACAGCCTCACCAGATTCTTTGTCGCTATGTCACAACTTTATGAGGACCCCCAGCAGACTGCCACTGCTGAGGCCGCATTACATGCACTTCAGCAAGGCCGCAGAGCGGCAGAGGACTACGTGGCCGAGTTCAGGCGTTGGAGTTCTGATACCAATTGGAATGATGCGGCCCTTCGTTACCAATTTCGGATGGGACTATCTGATCCTCTAAAGGATGAACTGGCACGAGTAGGGATACCCCAATCTCTGGGTGAACTTATTATTTTGTTAATTCAGATTGACTGACGCCTAAGGGAATGTCGCTCCGAAAGATCCATAGGTCAATATCGGCCAACTTGGATGCTACCTACAGTTCCCAGTTTCTCCAGCCAGACTCTTTCTGCTCCAGATGCTCCGGCTCCGGATTCCTCTGAGCCCATGCAGTTGGGTTTACTTCGTCCCTCTCTCACCACGGAGGAACGACAGCGCAGGTGAATCAATAACCTCTGTATGTACTGTGGGGGACCCGGGCATTATGTGAGGTCTTGTCCTGCAAAGATGCGTAAGTGCCTTTCAATCTCTTCAATGCATGTTCCTGTCTTACCTAACCAAGCCTCTCACTTTGCTCTCCCCATCATGTTACAGCTCCCAGGAAAGAGTATCCAGGTATCCGTCATAATTGATTCTGGAGCCTGCAGCTGTTTCATAGACTTGACGTTTGCAGCCAAACACCTCATTCCACTTCAACCAAAGACCCGGGGACTAACCGTACATCTTGCTGATGCACTCTCACGTATGTTCAACGACTCTGAGAGGTCCACACTTCCAGACACCATCCTTTCCTCAGGAAACTTTCTCATACTACAGGAGAATCTGCTATCCTGAATCAAACAGGCTTCTGCTGAGGTTGCTTCGTCTTCTGAAACCAGCTTACAGGCACAGGATGGCCTACTGTGGCATGAAGGTAACATTGTTGTACCTAAGGACTTAAAGGTGGCAGTATTGGAGCTCTGTCATGACCACAAGCTGGCTGGGCACTTCGGTGCCCTGAAGATGGCCAAACTGGTACAACGCACGTTCTGGTGGCCTCAGGTGGTAGATGACTGTAAGAGTTATGTGGAGTCTTGTACTACTTGCTCCAGAAGCAAGAACAGCAAGGTAAAAGCCTGGGGTTTACTGAAGCCATTGCCCGTTCCAGAGAGACCCTGGAAGATGATCTCAATGGACTTCATTGTGGAACTCCCTCAGGCAGAGGGTTTTTCTACCATCTTCGTGGTGGTGGACAAGCTGTACAAAATGGCACATTTTTTGCCCATGAAAGGAACACCCTCGGCTGTGGAAACTGCAAAAATATTCATCAAAGAAATTGTAAGGCTCCATGGTGTCCCAGCCAACATTGTGTCCGACCAGGGTGTCCAGTTCACCTCCAAGTTCTGGAAAGCTCTGTGTGGGTCCCTTGAGATTGAATTGGCCTTCTCCTCAGACGAACGGGCATACCACCCTCAGGCGACTGGCCAAATGGAAAGAACCAATCAGACCCTGGAGCAGTACCTCTGTTGCTTTTCTTCGTTCTCACAAGATGACTGGGTTGCTTTACTCCCCATTGCCGAGTTTGTCTATAATAACTCTTCCCATTCTGCCATCAAACAAACTCAATTTTTTGCTAATTACGGCTATCACCCATCCTTTCTGCCTAGTACCATACCTGAATGCTCAATCCCTGCAGTCTTTGAAACAATAGATTTCTTCTCTAAAAACAACAAACTATTACAAGAGACCATGACCAAAACACAAGAGTACAATAAAAAGATCTTTGACAGGAAAAAACAAGGAGAACTAATTCTGGAACCCGGCAACCAGGTATGGTTGTCTACAGTGAACTTGAAAATGGCTTGCCCCTCAAGAAAATTGGGCCCTAAGTTTGTGGGCCCCTTCCCTGTAAAGAGAAAGATCAATGACGTAGCTTATGAGCTGGAATTACTCGATTCACTTAAAGTTCACCCCATCTTCCATGTGACTCTTTTAAAACCTGCTGTTCCGAATCCCTTCCCTGAACGAAGTACTGGTCCACCGGAGCCTGTAATAGTCAATGGAGAGGAGGAATTTGAGGTGGAGGCAATCTTGGATTGTAGAAGGAGGTACAATCAGATTTAGTATCTAATTAAATGGAAGGGTTATGGGCCAGAAAATAACTCTTGGGAGCCTGAAAGCAATATTCATGCTAAAGAACTAATGCAATCCTTCAAGAGATCCATGATGTGAAGTTGGCCCAATTGGGGGGAATGTCATGGATCTGCCACCTAAAGGTTAACTTAGTCCAGGCTGATTTCAGTGATTGGCAACAGGTTGCCTTATTTAAACACCTCAGCAGCACTGTGTCCTTGCTGTCTGATCTGCAGCTCTGTGTATGTGTTTCCTGAAGATCTGATATCTGCTCCTGTTTGACCCGGCTTGTTTTGAGACCGTTTCTGTTATCCGCCTGCATCTGACCCTTGGCTTGTTTGACGATTCCTTCTGCCTGCTCCTCTTGTACCTTTGTTGCCAGCCTGATTATCGACCCGGCCTGCCTGACGTTCCAAGACTCTCCTCCAGTCTGCTATACTTACCTACTGCAGCCATCCAGCTTCAGTCCCAGTCTGCTCACCTGTCTGCTGATTCATCCAGTCTGCTTACCTGTCTGATGATCCACCCAGTCTTCTCACCTGTCTGCTGATCCATCCAGTCTGCTCACCTGTCTGCTGATCCATCCAGTCTGCTTACCTGTCTGCTGATCCATCCAGTCTGCTCACCTGTCTGCTGATCCATCCAGTCTGCTCACCTGTCTGCTGATCCATCCAGTCTGCTCACCTGTCTGCTGATCCATTCAGTCTGCTCACCTGTCTGCTGATCCATCCAGCCTGCTGGTCCTGTCTGCTGTGCCGGCCATCTGGCCCATCTGCTGTTGATCCTGCCAGGCGCTCATACCACTCTGCACTCCCGTGCCACCTGTCTGCTCTACCAGGGGCCGCGAGTCAGATACGTAAGAGAGGCCTTTTTCTGCACTCATCGGCTCATCAGTCAGGTACGTGAGAACGTGACACTCTCCCATCCTCTGTCTACTTTTAGGAAAACTCTTCTCTTCAGAGAAGCCTACAGTATCCTGTCACCACCTAACAACTGTACATTTATTTTCTCCATCAGCTCATCTCCCACAGTTATTACTTTTTGTATCACTTGACCCTTAGATTGTAAGCTCTTATGAGCAGGGCCCTCTGATTCCTCCTGTATTGAATTTTACTGTAACTGTACTGTCTGCCCTCATGTTGTAAAGCGCTGTGCAAACTGTTGGCACTATATAAATCCCGAATAATAATAAAAAAACTTACAATAATGTGGTTGCATAAATATGCACACCCTTAATCTAATGCCTTGTTGAAGCACCTTTTGATTTTATGACAGCATTCAGTCTTTTGGGGTCTAAATCTATCAGCATGGCACATCTTGCCTTAGGAATCGTTACCTGCTCTTCCTTGCAAAAACACACCATATCTGTCAGATTTTGAAGGCATCTCCTGTGTACAGCCCTCCTCGGGTCACTGCATATATTTTAATTTGGATTTAGGTCCGGGCTCTGGTTGTCCATTCCAAAACTTTAATCTTCTTCTAGTGATTTGGAGGTATGCTTTGGGCTGTTATAGTCCTGAAAGGTGAAATTCCTCTTCATCTTCTTTATCAGAGGCCTGAAGGTTTTGTGCCAAAAGTAACTGGAGCAGTTTATAAGTCACTCCACCTAATAAAGCCCCAGTTCCAGCTGACGTAAAACAGCCCCAAAGCATAATGCTGCCACCACCATGTTTCACTCTGGCTATGTTTTTTTTTGATGATGCGCAGTGTTGGTTTTGCACCAAGCATATTATTTAGAATTAAGGCTAGAAAGAATCATTTTGGTTTAATCAGACCAAAACACATTTTTACAAATGCTTTTTTGCAAACCGTATCCGGGCCTGGATGATTTTCTTAGTAAGAAAAGGCTTCCCTCTTGACATCCTACCCCACAACCTAGACATATGAAGAATATAGGAGACTATTGTCACATGTAGTACACAACTAGTACTTGCCAGACATTCCTGCAGCTCCTTTAATGTTGCTGTAAGCTTCTTGGCAGCCATTCGGATTTGTTTTCTTCTTGTTTTTTCATAAATTTTGGAGGAACCTTCATTTCTTGGTAATGTTACTGTTGTGCTATATTTTTGCCACTCGTTGATGACCATCTTCACTGTGTCCCATGGTATATTTAATGCCTTGGACATTTTTTGAACCCTTCTCCTGACTCATGTCTTCCAACAATGAGATCCTTTTGCTGCTTTGTAAGCACCAAAAGAAGATCAAAGTTTTAAATGGTCAAAAAATCAAAAGATGCTCCAACAAAGTATTAGTTAGAGAGTGCATATTTATGCACCCACAAATTGTGCAGATTATAGGTCACGTTAAAGGTAGACAAAAATGTATTTAGATTTCATATTATTATCATTATTATGTAATAAAGTATATATGAGAAAGAGAGCACTTGGAGAAAGGATGTTTTATGTGTCATAGCTTTTGCAAAATGAAAAAAAAAAGTAATGATAAATAGGCTTTTCTTTTCAGTTCACTTCAATATAAAAGCAAATAAAATAGAAATTCACAGTATAAATCTTTTAAAATGAAAAATGTTCTCCAGGAAATCCTATTTAAATCCTCTATAATGTTACAGAGAAAACAATCCTGTCATATACTTCCTTTGTTTTCTTTAGCTGATATAGGTAGTAGAATCTTAAAGTTTTGCTGGCAGCACAGCTGCAGCTGAAATGTGTGTTTTACAGTTGACCGTTAAGCCTCGTACACACGATCGGATTTTCCGCAGACAAAACCTCAGACTTTTGTCCGAAGGGCGTGTGCCTGGATTTTGTCTTGCATACAAACAGCACACAATTGTTGGCCAATAAGCACGAGCGTAGTGACGTACTAGATGTACTACGAGCCGATAAAGAGGAAGTTCAATTGTCAGGCACCACCCTTTGGGCTCCTTCTGCTAATTTTATGTTAGTAGAAGTTTGGTGAGTGATGATTCGCGCTTTTCATTTTGCGCTTTTTATTTTGTGCTTTTCATTTTGTGCTTTTCAGTTTGTTTCTGAATGCCCGTTCGTCAACTAGACATGTTGCGGAATCGGAGGAGATAATGTGTTATTTATTATTGGCCTTGGAGTTATTGCTTTGACCCAAGTCCTGTTCAGGAACAGGAGGAGGAGGATTTCTTGGACCAAAAATTGGTTGCTTTATTAATCGTGACCAATTATGTCATATGCCTTTGCTGAGGGAGCTCCAGGAGAATAATCCGGATGATTTTTGGAATTATCTCCAGATGACGGACCCCTGCTTTCTATAACTCTTGGCATTGTTGACCCCCTATATTAAGAAGCAGGACACATGCATGAGGCTTTTTTTTTATTTTTTTGGCTGAATAATGATTTGATTTGGTATATTTTCTATATTTTTGGATGCATAGAATGCAATTTTGGTTAAGTTATATTGGTAGATAGCATATCTAATTTTATTTGTTTTCTTTTTTTAATGCACAATAAAAAAATTGTGGAGAATAATACTTGGCTATGTGTTTTACTTTAAATGACAGTTTGGGAGTAGGCAGTTCCATGTAAAAAAATACAATGTAAAATTAACAAGGGGCACCAGCATAGTTGTATCTTTGATCTTAAAAACTAGGGAATAATGGTGTTGTGGTAACTTGCCCCAAAAAAAAAAAACAAGCATAATAATATTATTCTTGATTTCACTAGACAATAAAAAGCCTTTTAAAATACATTTGACAGAACTCCAACAGTATCACCAGCAAAGCAGCTTCATTATTATCCCATTAAAGAAGAAGAGAATTGTGCACTGCATTTCGAGATTTCATAATTTGCCACGTCACAAATGTTAATTCTCCATTACGAATGCTAGTTTACAAGACCGACCGCTTCTGGCTCGTCCTTGCTTCCGAGCATGTGTGTTTGTACTTTGGACTTTTGTCCGACGGACTTGTGTACACACGCTTGTAAAATCCGAGACATTTGTCCGTGGAAAATTTTAAAGCCTGCCATCCAACATCTGTCAAAAATGTTGGATGGCGGAAAATCTGACAACAATTGTCCAATGGAGAGTACAAACGGTTGGATTTTCCGCCGAAAGTCTGTTATCACACAATTCTCATTGTAAAATCCGATCATGTGTACGAGGCTTTACAGTTGTTTTCTACTTTACTCATAAACTAGCAAAAGTGTGCATATTTGTTGAACAGGACTAAAATACAGAATTCCTAAAAATCCTAATGGTATTAATTTAAAATACAGGGTTCAGTAGCCTGGGGAATGTAATGCATAGCACAGTGTACATAGTGCATCAGGTTATGGTATATGGTGCATTAATACAGTGAAAAATGCACTGTTGCAGTGATGATAAGTGGTGAAGTGCACCGCGGCAGTGGCTGTCATTGCAGTGACTGTCAGTGAAGATGGTCATTGCAATGGTGGTCAGTGGCAGTCATTGAAGAAGTGTGAAGGTACATTGGACCAGTGCTCCGCTGCAGTAGCAGTCAGTGGAGAAGTGGACTGGTTTAGCGGTGAAGTGCAGTGCACCATTGCAGTGACAGCCAATGTGTATGCAGGTGCAGACTATTTTCTCGACCGCAGGTGGCACTCAACTGCAGCGGCAGTGCAGAGGGAGAGGAAGTCAAGAGGAGCATGCTTCCCCTATGACTTCATGGGTCACTGGGGCAGCGATCCGGTTGGATGTTGACAGCTAATGTGAGTCTTTTTTGGATCATTCTCTGTAAACCCTAGAGATGGTTGTATGTAAAAATCCCAGTAGATCTACAGTTTTATAAATGTTCAGCTCAGCCCACCTGGCACCAACAACCATGCCACATTCAAAGTCACTTAAATCCCATTTTTTCCTCATTCTGATGCTCGGTTTGAACTTCAGCAAATCGTCTTCACCACGTCTAGTTGCCTAAATGCATTGAGTTGCTGCCATGTGATTGGCTGATTAGCAATTTGTGTTACCAAGCAATTGAACAGGTGTACCTAATAATGTGGCCGGCAAGTGTATAGCCATCAGGTAATGAGCAGTGTTGGCTTTCAGATATACACAGCATTTTGCACCAGATCTAAAAGTTAAATCCTGAGGCCCCCAAAAAATGTTTTTCACATGTTTGTTGTATGCCCCATATGCATTTTGGCACACTCCAAATGGGATTAGTAGTAGGCTTTTATAGTACATAAATATGAAATATGAAATTTCTGTTGTGTCAAGCAAACTGACATTATTTAACAGTTAGGGCATATAATTAGTGTTCTCTATCTGCTGTGACACAATATTCATTTTCATTGTGAATATTAATAATACTTTTTTATGACAAGTCTGTCAGTCTGGTAATTACATACCGACTTGTTCATTAAAAATAACCTTCTGCAAAACGAACTAGTTGTGTCGTTAGTAATATAACCACAAGATGGCTCTCTCACAACATAAAATCTACTTCTATGGATGTGCTCCACAGATTCAATCCTGTTATTCATATCTTCATTTGTAACTATCTATGTAATGTTTAAAAAAAGGTATATATATATATATATATATATATATATATATATATATATATATATATATATATATATATTTATTGTAACTTATTGCTCATAGCATTCTAGCAGACAAAATGCAAACAATTTTTTCATAATGTCGAATATTGGAGTATTTGGCTAGGTGAAAACCCCTTAGTTTTACATTTGTTAGACATTATCCCCAAAAACAAACCTTAAGGTGTTTTGCTGTTGCTTTTATAAGATAAGTTTCATTTACTGCATTTCTTCAAGTTTATGTGTGTAGAATGACAACTACTTAGTGTGCAATTCTTCCAAACATTATATAGGGCTAGATCTTGGACTTGGACTCTTGAGATTCTGCCAATGGCATCAGTCTGAGGTATTTCTGAGAGGATTCAGAAATCATTGACAGATGCCTTTGACCTGCAGCTGACCTCCATCTGACCTGCACTTGTACTTGCTTCATATGGGTTTTGCTGACACATTCAAAGGCCCATTGACACAGGCCCTAAAGATATGGTTTATAATGTTTCTTCTGCATCACATACACCTTTCATTTAAAACTGAACTCCATAAACAAAACACAATTTCACATATGTTCTTCAGTATTCACAAAGAATATACATCTACTTTCTGTTCACCAAAAGCAAATGTAAGTGCAGTAATTTTTTTTGTCCTGGGCTTCTCCCTCTGTTGTGCATGATAATGTCAGAGCCAAGGAGAAACAAATGAGAAGCTTCTCTCAGCTCTGATGTATTTTGTTGTAATGGGCTGGGAGAGATGCTATCTGTAGAGTGGGTGATCTTGGTGTTGGGGACCTGGGGTACCCTGCAGGAGATATGATGCACGTGCCATTGTCATTGGTGCGTCTCTGCAAAGTAGATTAGTGAGGCCAAGTGCTGGTTCTGTTATTGGGCTCCAGGACTCCTGGGACAGTTGTGTAGAATTCAGGACATTTGCATGAAATGCTCTAGGAAACTTGGTAAAGCACTTTTACTTACCCAATTCTCTGCTCCTGGAGTCTCCATTGCACTTGTAGAATGGTTCCTGCAGCCTATTATGCCCTGCAATTTGGAAATCAAAGTTCCTCTGGCATCAACAAGACCAATGCAGGGACAATAGCCCTATGATGGACATGAGGACGCAGAGGGATAGTCTGCTGCATAAAGGAGAGCTATCTTCTGGGGGAGTGAAGGTTCAGGCAAATAAAACTGATTTTCTGTCTCCTAAACAAAAAATGAGTTAACACTTGCAGTGTGGATGCAGTCCCACTACAATGGAGGGTTTTTAGGTTTCTTAGAGTTGAGCTTTAGGTGTGTAGCAAAGTCCCGGGCCTCTTTAGGCCTAATGGTGACCTCCAGAGTTAGGGAGAGCTGACATCCTTCAGTGTAGAGTGGGTTACAACGCATCGTGGGTGTAATGCAAGATGAACAGGTTGGTGCCAGACATTTTTTGACTGCAAATAGATTTATTGTCAAACAGAACTGTGGGAGAGAGGGTTAGGTTACTTGCCTCAGCTTACTCACAGTGGTCTCCGGTAGCAAGCTGGATGGTCCCTTAGTGATGACAGGTTCCTCTCTACCTCCGACCACAGCTGGTTCCCCGGACAGTGGAACTGTTACTTCTGGTTGGACTACAAGCCCTCGGTCCCAACCCTATGCTGCTTTTCCTGCTTCTGGATAGGCCCTCAGACAGCCTAGCAGCGAGATGTCCCCAGGATAGGCCTTAGGTTTCTGGCCTAGCAGGGCAATACAACACACGTCCACCCAGACAGCTGTCCGGGTGGCACAGAACCCCGATCACCTGACTCCACCCAAATAAATAGGCTCTCCCAGCAGGCCAAGGGACCCAAGAAAACTGATCCTAGGTGGTCAGAGTATCACGGACTTATATGCACTTGAGCACTTTATGGATCACTTTTGTATCAATATTTATATTTTATGAAATGTGTGTATATTCACGCTATATGATGTTGTAAGCTGAATGACGACTTTAGTCTCTTATATATTATTATTATATTCTTGGATTTGATTTATAGGCACATCGCTTTAATTAACAATTTTGTTTTTTAGGTTTTTGCTGCAGGTTCAGCAGATCATTAAGGGGATAGCGCAGCACATGATTTATTTATTTATCTGTGATTCTCACATGTTAGTATGGAACATGATTAGCAGCTGTCATTATACTATCATAAGATAGGGGAACTTTGATTTGGTAGCTCCCTTCTAGTTTCCCTTGTTCTTAAGGACAACTCTGGGGACAAGAGGCATGGCTGCAATCTGGCAACAAGCAGCCAGGCCATGGTGCAAGGGACCGCATTTCTTGACATAGGTCCCCTTGCAGGGATAATCTCAGTCTGTCCACACAACAACCGGGGACTGAGAACAAAGTTCCTCATGGGTTGAAGGAACAGACATGCTGAATGTTCGATCAACATGTTACTTTTCAAAGGGAGGCACACTGGCAATTACACAGCACTAGCCAGTGAGCACTCCCTGTATCTGCCGGCAGCATACAGTCCAGCACAGTCCCAGCAATACAGCCAACAGGAATGTTCCTCACTAGCAACAATTTCTGTACAAAGGTAGAGTGACTTCCAGCATAGCGTCTTAACTCCACAAAGCACACATTTGTAATCCATATGGTGTCATTGAAACATTTCACCAGTAGTATCTGGGATCTGGCAACTTCAAGTCCTCTCCTTTAGCATTTACCATAGTAATGTAATGTTGAACATCTTTCTTATTGGGCCTGCGGATGATCACACTGTCCGAGTTAATTTTGTGACCATAGTCATAGGTGTGCAGTACTGAAATATACTTCTCGGCTACAGCAGGTAGGCCCGACCACAGCCTCGAGGCGGCGACCGAGTGCTGAGTCCTGGAGCAGCTACAGAAGCAAGAGGAGCAGCTTTTCTTATGTGCCGGGTGATAGCAGGTGGACTCTCAATGCAGCTCCCAGCCGGGACAGCGACATTCTTGTTCCAATCCGCTTGCAGTGTCCGCGGAGGTTGGGCTGGTGAGACTACCTCAAGCAGGGGTTCCCCACAACAACAACAGATGATCCAAGGCCTCAGATGCATGGCCAAACCAGAACACTTCCCACTGATCAGTTTCAAGGCCTCATAGCCTCCAGCCGTATACAGGGCAAGACTACCCCTAGGTGTATACCGCACTCCGGTGTCAGCCAGAATGCCTTTTGACTCACTCAGACCAAAGCCAACACCCAGAGCATACATTTTCAAATTCGCCATCATACTTCCAAACTGCACCATCTTCTCCAACCCACAACCAGGCACACGTGGCAGCACTTACTTATCCTTCTCTGCAGAGCAGGGGCTCCTCCCCCTGCCTACGGTTTGGTGCAGATACTTTCTGGAAACTTTAGCGTCCACCTCTTTTCTTTCACGGTACAACAAAACTTTAATGGAGACCATTTTAACCCTTGCAGCACTGGCGTGAAATGTCAAAAGACCAAGCTGGTGCTCTCCCATCAGCAATGAAACATGTTGGTTCTTCCCCACATTGTTGGAATGCACAACAACACAGTCTATACAAAGTAACAGCCAGACGAAATCCTGATGTAGCTGTAGCCAGTTTCTATGAGCGACTGCTGTTGCAATAACTCCTTTGCCCCACGTTGGGCGCCAAATGTAGCAAAATTCCGGGCCTCTTTAGGCCTAATGACCTCCAGAGTTAGGGAGAGCTGACATCCTTCAGTGTAGAGTGGGTTACAAGGCATGGTAGGTGTAATGCAAGATGAACAGGTGGGTGCCAGACACTTTTTGAATGCAAAGAGATTTATTGTCTCTTAACCACTTGCCACCCGCCATATAGCAATATGATGTTGGCAAAGTGATTGCGATATCCTGACCGGACGTCATATAACTTCGCCAGGATATCAAGCCGCTGTGCACCCACGGAGGTGCGCATCATGTCGATTGTTGTTGCGGTGTGTCAGTCTGACACACCGCAACTCCGATCTAGGTAAAGGGTCTCTGACAGAGACTCTTTACCACGTGATCAGCCGTGTCCAATTATGGCTGATCGCGATGTAAACAGGAAGAGCCGTTGATTGGCTTTTCCTCACTCGCGTCTGTCAGACGCGAGTAGAGGAGAGCCGATCGGCTGCTCCTCTGACAGGGGGGTCTGTGCTGATTGATTATCAGCACAGACCCCCCAGGATTCCCACACTGGACCACCAGGGATGCCACCAGGACCATCAGGGATGCCAATCAGTGCCCACAATGGATACCAATCAGTGCCCACAATGGATGCCAATTAGTGCCCACAATGGGCATCACTGATTGGCAGGTATTATTGTTTGGCACTGATTGGCACCCATCAGTACCATCCATTAGTGTACATCAGTGCCACCTATCAGTGCCCATCCGTGCCCATCTGTGCCACCTATCAGTGCCCATCAATGCCGCCTCTCAGTGCCCATCCGTGCTGCCTATCAGTGCCCATCCATGCCGCCTTTCAGTGCCCAGTGCCACCTATGTGTACCCATCAGTGCTGCATATCAGTGCCACCTATCAGTGCCCATCAGTGCCGCCTATCAGTGCCCCATCAGTGCCGCATATTAGTGATCATCATTAGTGCCCATCAGTGCCACCTCATCAGTGCCACTTCATTGGTGCCACCTGATCGGTGCCCATCAGTGCCACTTTATCAGTGCCCGTCAGTGCAGCCCTATCAGTGCCTATCAGTAAAGGAGAAAAATTACTTATGTACAAAGTTTGGTAACAGAATCAAAAAAACATTTTTTTTTTAAAAATTGTCTTTTTTAAATTTGTTTAGCAGAAAATAAAAATCCCAGAGGTGATCATATACAATCAAAAGAAAGCTCTATTTGTGGGAAGAAAGTGATAAAAATTTAGTTTGGGTACAGTGTAGCATGACCGCGCAATTGTCATTCAAATTGCGACAGAGCTGAAAGCTGAAAATTGGTCTGGGCAGGAAGGTGTATAAGTGCCCGGTATTGAAGTGGTTAAACAGAACTGTGGGAGAGAGGGTTAGGGCCAGGACACCCTTAGGCAGATGCAAAGATAATTAGCAGACTCCGAGACCTCTATAGGTAGATAGCTATACAGGTGAAGGCCTCCAGCCGGACACCAATTCTGTATAGGTAGGACCGCTGTCTCCTATGGCAACAATCTTGTAGCTGTTACTAAGGGCAATTGTATTCAACTATTTGCAACACAAACAGTTTTCAGCTTACTCCACACTCACTCACTGTGGGTCTTCACTCAACGAGCTCCCAGTCTCTCACTAGACTTCAGATCCACTTGCCATTGGATCCCCTGAGCTCTTCCACTTTAGCACTCAGTACCTTCTTCAAATATCACCCCAGCTTCCCTGATGGGTCCCTGGCTTGCCACTTACAGATTCTCCTCAAGCTTCATCCCCACTGACACATTAGGTCCCTGGTTTGGTACTCACTGAAGCTCTGCAAGCATCACGTCTGCTGTCCCGCTGGGTCCCTG
The DNA here is from genome assembly GCF_042186555.1 of Aquarana catesbeiana. NCBI lineage: Eukaryota > Metazoa > Chordata > Amphibia > Anura > Ranidae > Aquarana > Aquarana catesbeiana. The sequence continues at coordinate 459,063,875 of NC_133328.1, forward strand.
ACTTGGCATTGCTGAAGTTTTCCCACTACTTCACTGTCCCCGGCTGGAGAGGAGTCTGCTCTGGTACTGGCCCCAGCTTACTCAAAGTGGTCTCCGGTAGCAAGGTGGATGGTCCCTTAATGGCGACAGCTTCTCCTATACCTCCGACCACAGCTGGTTCCCCGGCCGGCGGAACCGTTACTTCTGGTTGGACTACAAGCCCGCAGTCCCAACCCTATGCTGCTTTTCCTGTTTCTGGATAGGCCCTCAGACAGCCTAGCAGCCAGATCTCCCCGGGGTAGGCCCCTTATGTTTCTGGCCTAGCAGCCCGGGGCAATACAACACACGTCTACCCAGACAGCTGTCCAGGTAGGACAGAACCCCAAACATCTGACTCCACCCAAATAAATAGACTCTCCCAGCAGGTCAAATCCCTGCCCATTGGCTGAGACACACCTTTCATTCCTAATCTGTCCTTGCTATGCCCTTATCTAATGTCACCAGCTACAATAATGCCACCTAGTGACAAAAGAGAAACGTGTAGCAATTCCAGAATTGGGGGAAATCAATTGATCTCCTAACAATTGGCCAAGGCAACTATCACCTGGCAACTAAATTTGATAGCAACCCTGCCTAAACATCAGGGTGCTACAGGTGGAATGTGACAGTGTTTGGCCCACCATTGGATCTTCTGCAATGTCAGCTCCTGTTTGAGTGAGAGTCATGCTACTGGTCTGCCCTGTAGAAACCAATTTTCCACAAATTTTAATGTGTCCAAGAATTATTCCTGCATTAAAATACACAGCAACTTACATGAAAACACAATGAACCCAGGTCCCATTAGTTCAACAGGGGTTCCCAGGGGCAGAGTTTAATTTTGAAGCTCAAATCTGGGAAACCAAAAAACCTTCCCTATCAGTGGGGCTGAAGGTGGCTTTAATTGCATTGGCCATGGCTCCCAGCAAGTAAAAATACAGCCCTGTGCCCCATCAGTTCAGCAGCGTGGCCCTAGAAGTGGGAGCAGAGAAGGGACTTTTTTTTAATTTTGTGTGCAGACGGTTTAACAAATGCTGCAACTCCCGACAATTAAATGTTAGTTCCGGCCAGCACAGGCTGTCCCTAGCAGGGTGATATAGAATTAAATTAGCAGGTTACAGTAAGTATTGTACTGAACTGGTGACAGTGTGATCATGACTGACGTTGGCCCAGATGTCCCGGGACCCGAGGGATGGCGGGGCTGATGAGTTATCCCGGTTGGCCTTCAGCCCTATCGCTTCACACTCAGACTCCTAGTTGATCCTGAGCAGGGTGGGTTTCCTACCATTACCCTCTTCCCTTTGTACCTCCCTCTCCTATGCTGAGACCCATTGTTAATTACTATTATCTATCTCTAGATACCTATATTGCATCTTCTCCTGATGAGTGGAGGTTCTTCCACGAAACACGTCCAGCTATTTGATGTTTTACATCTTAAGAATATTTTTTAACAATCTTATACTGTACCATACTGTAACTATTGTGTGTTTTACTATTACGGTATGCATATGGATAAAAAGAGTCTAGCATTACTATGTATTACTATGCTACCATGCTAATATGCTATGATGCCTGTATGTATTACATGTATGGAATACATTTTATTTTATATAAAATAACTCCTTGTTTATATTGTACTATGATATAGTATATCTTATACCATTACAAGATACTTGCCAGACATATTTGTAGCCATTCTACACCACATGCGTCACATAAAGTCGCCCCCCCCCCCACTCAGTTTTGTACTCCCAAATGTAGCACTGCAGTCTACAGACAACCAAGCATCAATAATAACCTACTATTTGTACAGAACACATAGTACATTTGATACATGATGCAGATGAGCCGAGATGCTTCATTTTATAGCTTTCCTTACAATTACTAGCCTTTCTGCAGCTAATTTTAAGGCATAATAGATGTCCCTTAGGGCTCAAATAATAACTATTAGGCAATAAAGTCAGCTGCAACATTCTGCCAGATGGTACATTCCAGCCGCACATGCTGCTGGTGGCCCGACTTTGTTCCAATACAAGAGCTCCAATTTTTGCTGTGTGCCCACAGTGCCTCCAGGACTGAGAGTGTGTCATTCAAGAGCGTGGTTATATGTGGGACAGAATGACAGTAAAGTAGTGCAAGAGTTTACATCTTTGTACACTGAGATCTCTGTAGTAAGTAATCAGAACTTTTGTTTTTCATTCAGCAGTCAAGGATCAGATTGCTCCACATAACAGTACACTTTTGCTGCACTCCTCATAAAACTGATCCCCTGCATTCATAGGCTGCTCTTATGCCTGTTGTGTCTCATTTCCTGTTAGGAACAATTGTTGTACACAAACCCTGAGGCTGGGTTAACATCTGTGTGAGAGGATAAAGCAAGTTTTTAAGTTTTATTGTGTGTTTCATTAGGCAGCCCATTGATTTGAATGGACTGCCCAACGCACAGAAATTGCACCAAAGTAGCGTCTGCGCCTTTTTTTAAAATGCATCATGCACTGTGGTGCGATTTAATGCACATGCATTGGCAAAGTGTGTTGGGGTGCTATTAAGAATGAATCACCTATGTAAAGGACACACATTTTTGTGCATGTTCCTATATCTGAACAGGACTTGAGTGATGTTTGGGTTCTGTACTGTTTATATTAGAGGTGTGTTGTAATATGTCTGCTCTGTAATCTTATAGTGGCCAAACGTCATATTGATAGGGGGTGGGGGTGGTTGAAGTGTATGGGGAGACACTAGGGAGGGGGGGCCCTATCAGGTAGGCTGTTCGAGGCCTCTAATGGTGGCCCTGCAGGTAGCACACTAGTATCTCTAGCTATACAGACCTAAAACAGCTTCTGCAAAGATGTTTGGTAAACTAATTGCAACCAATATACTGTAATGAACTGCTGCTCTCTACTGTCTGTATTTATAAATGCCTGTAAATATATTGTGTGTTCTTCCTGTCTCTGGGTTGCTAAGTAAAAAACCCCACAAGGAGGAAGTAGAGAAAGAGAGAACAATGAGACACGTGACCTTATCTACACAAGAGCTACATATACAGTCAGGTCCATAAATATTGGCACATTGACACAATTCTAATCTTTTTGGCTCTATACACCACCACAATGAATTTGAAATGAAACGAACAAGATGTGCTTTAACTACAGACTTTCAGCTTTAGTTTGAGGGTATTTACATCCAAATCAGGTGAACGGTGTAGGAATTACAACAGTTTGTATATGTGCCTCCCACTTTTTAAGGGACCAAAAGTAATGGGACAGATTAACAATCATCCATCAAGCTTTCACTTTTTAATACTTGGTTGCAAATCCTTTGCAGTCAATTACAGCCTGAAGTCTGGAACGCATAGACATCACCAGACGCTGGGTTTCATCCCTGGTGATGCTCTGCCAGGCCTCTACTGCAACTGTCTTCAGTTTCTGCTTGTTCTTGGGGCATTTTCCCTTCAGTTTTGTCTTCAGCAAGTGAAATGCATGCTCAATCGAATCCAGGTCAGGTGATTGACTTGGCCATTGCATAACATTCCAATTCTTTCCCTTAAAAAACTCTTTGGTTGCTTTCGCAGTATGCTTCGGGTCATTGTCCATCTGCACTGTGAAGCGCCGTCCAATGAGTTCTGAAGCATTTTGCTGAATATGAGCAGATAATATTGCCCGAAACACTTCAGAATTCATCCTGCTGCTTTTGTCAGCAGTCACATCATCAATAAATACAAGAGAACCAGTTCCATTGGCAGCCATACACTACCACCACCATGCTTCACTGATGAGGTGGTATGCTTTGGATCATGAGCAGTTCCTTTCCTTCTCCATACTCTTCTCTTCCCATCACTCTGGTACAAGTTGATCTTGGTCTCATCTGTTCATAGGATGTTGTTCCAGAACTGTGAAGGCTTTTTTAGATGTTGTTTGGTAAACTCTAATCTGGCCTTCCTGTTTTTGAGGCTCACCAACCATCTTGTGGTGAACCCTCCGTATTCACTCTGGTGAAGTCTTCTCTTGATTGTTGACTTTGACACACATACACCCTACCTCCTGGAGAGTGTTCTTGATCTGGCCAACTGTTGTGAAGGGTGTTTTCTTCACCAGGGAAAGAATTCTTCGGTCATCCACCACAGTTGTTTTCTGTGGTCTTCCAGGTCTTTTGGTGTTGCTGAGCTCACCGGTGCATAATTTCTTCTTAAGGATGTTCCAAACAGTTGATTTGGCCACACCTAATGTTTTTGCTATCTCTCTGATGGGTTTGTTTTGTTTTTTCAGCCTAATGATGGCTTGCTTAACTGATAGTGACAGCTCTTTGGATCTCATATTGAGAGTTGTCAGCAACAGATTCCAAATGCAAATAGCACACTTAAATTAACTCTGGACCTTTATCTGCTCCTTGTAAATGGGATAATGAGGGAATAACATACACCTGGCCATGGAACAGCTGAGCAGCCAATTGTCCCATTATTTTGGTCCCTTAAAAAGTGGGAGGCACATATACAAACTGTTGTAATTCCTACACTGTTCATCTGATTTGGATGTAAATACCCTCAAATTAAAGCCGAAAGTCTGCAGTTAAAGCACATCTTGTTTCATTTCAAATCCATTGTGGTGATGTATAGAGCCAAAAAGATTAGAATTGTGTCGATGTCCCAATATTTATGGACCTGACTGTACACTATATCAATGTTTCTCAACTCCAGTCCTCAAGTACCCCCAACAGGTCATGTTTTCAGGCTTCCCATTATTTTGCACAGGTGATTTGATCAGTTTCACTGCCTTAGTAATTACCACAGCCGTTTTATCTGAGGAAAATCCTGAAAACATGACCTGTTGGGGGTACTAGAGGACTGGAGTTGAGAAACATTGCACTATATTTCCAAAGGTATTGGGATATTGTGGTGGTCATCTTCCAGTGTATTAGTAGGTGAACCTGTTTATTGAAATAGAGTATATATGTAGCTCCTGTTATTTTAGTAAACCCTGTCCCTTCTGGTCTTGAATTCTATAGCTAGTTTTAGGTTAGAGCTCAATCACCTGCGTAGGCTAGAGCCAGGTTAGGCATCCCATGGGCACTTCTGGTAGTTAGAGGTCTGGTTGCAGAGTAAATAGGCTGACTCTGAATTTGAGTGCCACATCAGGGTTTCTGCTGATGAAAAACAGGCTGACTGGACAATGGCTGGAGGGTCTCCTCATCACCACAGATCTTGTCTTCAGGTTTCTGACACTAAAGCAGACTCCACATCACGATTATCCTCGGGGAGGCCCTGTAACTGGACTTTGCTGCAACATTCATTAATCCGGGTATATTTGCACAATTCCACCATGATTCTTGTTGAACCCTTTGCTGATAAAACCTATTTGTACATTGGATGTGTAGCACCCTCTACTTAGGTAGGTGCTAGAATAAGATTTTTCATTGAAGAGTAGGCAAATTTAGGCAGGCCTGGCTACTGTTTTGGTTTGCGTGGGCTGGGAGTGGCTCAGAGCCTCCTTAAATACCCAGGGTCAGCCCAGCTGGGGAGGAGTTGTCAGGTGGAAGAACTGGAGATGGAGTACTAGGCTGCTGGGGCCTTTGAGGGAGCTCCCCAGTCTGGGGGGGTGATCTCGGGCCTGGGGCTCGTGTGCAGGACGGAGCCTTTCAAGTGAACATGAAGGTTCTGAACAGGAGGTACATAAGGAGCAAAGAGGGCAGCAGGAGCTAGTACTGCCGGGCAAGTCTTCAGGAGTGAACCACTGATTGCAGCCAGGTTGCAGCCAGGAGGGCTGGTGAGTAGGGATGAGCTTCAAGTTCGAGTCGAACTCATGTTCGACTCGAACATTGGCTGTTCGCAAGTTCGCCGAACAGCGAACAATTTGGGGTGTTCGCGGCAAATTCGAATGCCGCGGAACACCCTTTAAAAGTCTATGGGAGAAATCAAAAGTGCTCATTTTAAAGGCTTATATGCAAGTTATTGTCATAAAAAGTGTTTGGGGACCTGGGTCCTGCCCCAGGGGACATGGATCAATGCAAAAAAAGTTTTAAAAACGGCCGTTTTTTCAGGAGCAGTGATTTTAATAATGCTTAAAGTCAAACAATAAAAGTGTAATATCCCTTTAAATTTCGTAGCTGGGGGGTGTCTATAGTATGCCTGTAAAGGGGCGCATGTTTCCCGTGTTTAGAACAGTCTGACAGCAAAATGACATTTCGAAGGAAAAAACCCATTTAAAACTACTCGCGGCTATTGCATTGCCGACAATACACATAGAAGTTCATTAATAAAAATGGCATGGGAATTCCCCACAGGGGAAACCCGAACCAAAATTAAAAAAAAAAAATGAAGTGGGAGTCCCCCTAAATTCCATACCAGGCCCTTCAGGTCTGGTATGGATATTAAGGGGAACCCCGGCCAAAATTTAAAAAAAAATGACGTGGGGTTCCCCCTAAATTCCATACCAGACCCTTCAGGTCTGGTATGGATTTTAAGGGGAACCCCGCGCCAAAAAAAAAAAAAAAAAAAACGGCGTGGGGTCCCCTCAAAAATCCATTCCAGACCCTTATCGGAGCATGCAACCTCACAGCCCGCAGCACGCCGCACAGCCGTTTTTTCCTATGTTATGTTTGGTGCACATGAGCACCTTATAAATGTGAGTACCCCATGTGGGGATTGGATGTGATTTTAATAAAAGTATCCTACGGTATTATACTATATTAGCCTTTTTCTTTTATATGGTCTGATGTGAGTGGAGCCATAAAGAATCTAGTGTGGGAATCAGCTGTACCTAATACTGAGCCCAGGGGTGGCTCCAAAAGCGTGTATTGACACAATTAAAACCTGTGTCACACGCTCCAAGGTGAGCGCAATCACATTGGGGGTCACCAAGGCACTTCACAGCATGTTTTTCTTTGGGCACGTTTGATTCAAAACCGGAACTTTTTCTTTGAACCATCATCATTACACTGACTTTTATTTGAACTTGGTCACTTTATGTTACTGGATTGGAAGATTCTTTCACGAATGTGATTTGAACACTTTTATTAGGGCGATTATAGTTTCAATTCGCCCATGCATGTGATTGATTTACTCTGTTTGTGTTTTACGAATATATATATTGTTTTATTTAATTTTTTTTCTTTTTCATTTTAATCACAGTGGATCTACATATGTGTAACATTTTTTAGCATATACACCTTATTAGGAATGATTATATTTTAATCACTGTGGATTGTATATTTATCTTATTACGTTTTTCTATGCACATTGCACTTTGTGTTTTATTGCACTAGTTATTTTTTAGTGTGTTTGGTCATAGGATTCACACAGCAGGTGATCTTAGTAAGTGATCAGAGCTTTAGGACTCACACAGCAGGTGATCTTAGTAAGTGATCAGAGCTTTAGGCTCTATTTGATTTGCACGCTTTATTATCTATGATTTGTACTTAGATTTACAGTTATTCAGTTACACCCCTAGGCGCGGCGCATTTTTTTCATATATCATTTATCGCACGGTCATGAATACGTGATCTGCGCCTGCAGCCGGGTAGCTGTTTGGTTGAATTTCCATTAAGGCACTGGATAATTGTGGCTCGCAGGATTTTTTTCCATAAGCCTTAATATAGGCTTGCATGTAACATAAAGTTGTAAACAAGGCATAACAACCACTTTATTCTGACCTGCGAGTGAGCAAGAGAGGGTGGCTACGTTTCTACATGCAGTGGGACCATAGAGAATGAATGTAGCCACCCTCTAACAAGAAGTCGATTCACAGCAGCAAAAAAAAGGAATTTGTGGATTTGGTGAAGGCTGAGTGCAATTGAAGATACTTTTTTTTATAGTTAAGAATATATATTGTACTATAAATAGAATTTTTAAAAGCCGGAATTTAGTGTCACTTTAAGAGGATTTTTTGACAGCGAATGATGTTTTCCCCGGTAAGGAAAATAGGTCAGCATGCTAGTATGTTATTGTTACTTATTCCAATAGCTCCTTATTCTAATAACATATATTAATTAAGCTGGCGTCCTGCTTTAATGTTATGCTTGTTTGACCACCACTTGCATTTTACTGTTTGAACTTTAGTTAGGATAGCAGCCGTAGCTAAGGACTAATGAAGCAAACTACAGACAATAAAGTGAAGTACCCTAATGATAAATTCCAGGCTAATAAAAAACATCCACATATAGATTGGAGTTCATGCTTTATTGTCTGGAGTTTTGGATTGACCTGCATTTCACTCTGCTGCCCATGTAAACATCAGATCTAAGCTGGTAGGGGATTCATTAATCCCTGTGCCCGCAGCGATGTCTGGGAACTTGTCTTGCATCTGTGTTCTGATTAAAATGCAATATGTGAAAATTTGTAAATGTGTTAAGAAAGTGCCATTCAAAATGAGCAATAGCCAGATTCCAAAATTAGGATTATCCCTAGAGATATTAGGCTCATTCAATAGGGAAATGCAACAATAATATACAGATTTCACAAAAACTATAGAAGTCACATACCACTTTACTGTAGGCCAGCCTTTCGCAACCTTTTATTTAAAATAACTCTTCAAATAATTTCCCAGTCTATGGAAACCCTAATCATTTCTATATCTACAGGTCATAGAACAGTTGAGATATAGAAAAAGAAAAAGTTGTTATATAAAATAAAAAAATTAAAAGAATAAGGAATGTGATGTATATTTTTCTTACATTGGAAACAATTTGAAGATGTATTAAGAGAAGAGCCTCATTACACAGAAGGTCACTGGGAGAGTCACTGGGAGAAAGGCCCCATTACACTGGTGGTCAGTGGAAAGAATGCCCCCTTACAGATAATTAAAAAGATCACCAGTATTAGTGGTTACTTATCTGAGAGTCAGAAGTCTCACCTTGCTCATGAAACCCCTAGCAACCTCTGGAGGAACTCTAGGAATCCACAGAACCCTGGTTGGGAAAAGCTTTTGTGGTCAGACCAGTGAAAGATGTTTTTTTTTCAGTAAAGCAACAAAGACAGCAATGGTGAATTGAAGGTAGCCAATCATTGAGTTTACCCTAGTTAGATCAAAATTAAATGTGATTGGTTGCACTGGGTTACTACACTTTTCACATTGCTGTTTCTTACTGTGATTGGATGTTTAGATTTAAATTCTGGTAAATAGAACCCACTGATACACATAACACACATATGTTAGTTAAAATAGGGATATGATATAAAAGGGGTTGGAGATTGGACACTGCAATTAAAAAGGTATATATCCTGTAAAGTTATACTAATACATTGTATCAAACCATGCATATGTGTATTGGAGGGCGTTGAGCATTGAGCACACTTTGTTATTGTTTTTCTATTTTGATTCTTATAAGTGTGAATTGATTGAAACCAGTGATACCATGTTTTGGAGAGAACGGATATTGCCCATTCCTGGAATTGTGTACCAGCTCAACTCCTAATGTGGAATATGACACAGACAACACACATGTGCTGTGACGTCATGGGTCACAATGATGCAAAAGCTCCAGAGTAAAGAGAGCAGTACACATGGGATCAAGGAGGAGTATGCCCTGCGGCACGACAGGTGGACTGGACCCTGGACCCCATAAAAGGCAAAAAAAAAACAGTTTGAGGAGTGGCCTCTGATAAAGCTGGACATTTCTATCAAAACCAGTTAGGCATCTGCGCACACATCCACCATGACTTTCCCCTGAGAGGGATATGTAGTATATATGTAGGAAGGAAGGTAGAATACAGTACTGTCTATTCCAACAATGAGACATATTACCGGTTGCAATGGTGGATATGAGTGTGTGTGTATATATATATATATATATATATATATATATATATATATATATATATATATTTATTTTATATTTATTCAAAGCAAACTTGCCCCTTCCATCCATGTCTCCATACTTTATTTTCCTGAGAAATAACCCCCAGCATTTCTGGCTGTGACCATCTTGATTAGGGGTAGATGATTCATGAAGCATTTACTTCCTGGAATTCACTTTTGCTTAGTTCAGGCATTCAGACAGGAGGCTATGCTTAGCTGAGAAAACCCCTCCTCCCATCTTGAAGACTCCTGAGATGTATGACATAATTTGCTTAGGTCTGGAAACCAGAAAGTAACTAATGAAATATAAATACTGTATAACATGCACAGACGTATAACACACACCCTAATTTTAAGAGGGATGTTTCAGGAAAAAAAAACTTACATTTTAAATAATGGACTTTGAAGCAAAATAAGAGTCAGTGCCCATTAATACAGCCTGATCAGTGTCCATCTGTAGCCTCACCATTGCCCATTAATGAAGCCTGATCAGTGCCCTTTTGCAGCCCTGCCATTGCCCATCTGCAGCCTTGCCATTGCCCATCATTGTGATCTGATCAATGCCCATCTGCAGCCTGCCCATTGCCCACCTGCAGCCTTGCCATTGCCCATCATTGCAGCCTGCTCAGTGCCCATCTGCAGCCTTGCCATTGCCCATCATTGCAGCCTGCTCAGTGCCCATCTGCAGCCTTGCTATTGCCCATAAATGCAGCCTCATCAGTGCCCATCTCCATCCTTGCCATTGCCCATTATTGCAGCTAGGGTTGTCCCAATACCACTTTTTTAAGACCGAGTACAAGTACAGACAGTTTTTTTCAAGTACTCGCAGATACAGATTACTGATACTTTTTTAATGTCATGTGACAGTTTGACTGATGGGTACTGATAGGTGGCACTGATGGCTGGCACTGACTTTTGGGCACTGATAGATGGCACTGATAGGCAGCACTTATGGGCACTGATAGATGGCACTGATAGGCAGCAGTTATGGGCACTGATAGATGGCACTGATAGGCGGCACTTATGGACACCGATAGGTGGCACTGACAGGTGCCTAGCCCTGATGGCTGGCACGGATAGATGGCACTGACCGATGGGCACTGAAAGGCGACACTTATGGGCACTGATAGGTGGCACGGACAGGTGGCTGGCAGTGATGGCTGGTACTGACTGAAGGGCACTGATAGGTGGCACTTATGGGCACTGATAGATGGCACTGATAAGTGGCACTTATGGGCACTGATAAATGGCACTGATAAGTGGCACTTATGGGCAGGCACTGATGGGCACTGAAATGCAGAACTGATTGGCAATTGCATACTAAATGACATGAATGATGAGGGGAAAGGAAGGATTTTGCAATGCTATATGGCATATAGCATTGCAAAATCCTTTCTTGCCTTTCATCATTCATGTCATTTATCATCTAGTACGTATGCTGCAACGCCCATCTTGGTACACCTTGCACTCGGCTGCAGTAAGCCAGCAGCCGACATCTTGTTACACCCAGCCCAAACTATATGCGCTGGGTGTAATAAGATGTCCGCTGCTGGCTTACTGCAGCTGAGTGCAAGGTGTACCAAGATAGGAGTGATGTTTACCCTCCCCCCGGAGACAAGGAACGTCACTTCCTGTACCGAATGTGAAGTCTCCAGTCACCGTTTTGGACAGAATATGCTGCGGCGCCCTGCATCCCTGCTCCGGCCAGCTTATGCGTAGTTCTACTGCTGCCAGACCGATCTCTTCTCCGCCCGCCGACTTCTTATTGCAGGTACCGGATTAGGCATCGGGAACATTTGTGCGAGTACAAGTACTCGCACAAATGCTCGGTATCGGTCCCGTATACTGCAATCCTAATTGCAGCCTGCTCAGTGCCCATCTGCAGTCTCATCAGTGCCTGTTAATGTCTCCAGTGCAGATGTAGACAGAGCCAGATCTCCTGTGTACTTGGTTCAGCTTGGCACTCGGCTCGCAATTCAGGACATGTGACATGCTAAGAGCCGTCCAGGAGGCGGGACTGGGCGTGACTGTGAGCTGAGATGAGCCGAGTACACAGGAGATCCCGACTCTGTCTAATCTGGTTGCTCTTGTCCCCTCCTTCCCCACCGAGGCAGCACTATGTCGGCGTATAACACGCACCCGTGATTTTCAGGGGGAAGAAGTGCGTGTTATACACCAATAAATACGGTAAGTATGTTATATTTTCATATTTTTTTAATAATGCTAGCAGCATAATGATTAAACGATTAAAATTAGTCAATGTTGATTGAGAGAGTAAGGTTCTGCTTCAAGCTTTTTTTACAATTGTGTATTCTATGCATGAAGGTAAAAAAACCTTCTCTGTGCAGCAGCCCCCCCAGCCCTCCCCTAATACCTACCTGAGCCCTATCTCAAACCAGCGATTTGCATGAGAGCCTTGGCTCTCCAGGGACTCTCCTTCCTCATTAGCTGAGACAGCAGCGGGAGCCATTGGTTACCACTGCTTCCAATCACAGCCAATGAGCTAATGAGGAGAGAGAGGGACGGGACCTTGCCACGGCTCTGTATGTGAATAGACACGCAGAGCCATGGCTCGGCAGCGAGCCTGCTTGGGTGCCTCCACTTGGCAGGAGGGAGGGGCCCGGAGCCCAGACAAGGGACATGAGAAGAGGAGGATCAGGGCTGCTCTGTGCAAAATGCTGCACAGAGCAGGTATCTATGATATGTTTGTTATTAAAAAAAAAAAAATACTTTAATATCACTTTAAGTGGTGACACAAGATCAGTGAAACTTGTTTTCTTGTTCAATATTGGGGTTGAGTAACAATTACCCTTCCCCACAGCGTGTGGAGTTTGAGGCTCATGGATGCATGATATGAGGGCCATAGTGGCAAAGGGGATCCAAAGTTTGTTCTCACAACAGATAATTCAATCTCTGATGTACTAAAGTTACAAGCATACTCAGAAGTGACTATGTGAATATAGACAACAGCATTTCCATCTATATCTTTGGTGTCACCCATCTAGGATCTTTGGAGAGCTGCAGTGCCAATCATAGTTATTAGCACTGCAGCTCTCCAAAGATCCTAGATGGGTGACACCAAAGAAAGAGATGAAAATGCTGTTGTGTATATTCACACAGTCACTTCTTTTTTCAATCAAGTAATTTTTTTATTTCATTTTCAAATTCACAACAAACAACAAAATCATTCCCACAAAACAACCCCACCCAACAAAAACAAAAAAACAAAACAAAACAAAAGACTATGCCCAGTGCCATCTTAAGAGCATTATAGGCCCCCGGGCAATACAGTGCACTGGGGCCCTGTCTACACAATCACGCACAATTGCGCAGTTTGCACATTTTCTCTTTCTCCTCTGCAGCCTTTTTCCTCTTCTGTGCTCCACTCAAAACATTACGTTTCATTTCTGCTCTAAAGGTTATTTTCACCACGTAATAAAGTTTCTTTTTCCTCACCTTTTTTACACTACCTCGAACTAGTGGCAACTCTATATTGATATATAAGGGGGACACATAAGATGTTACAGTCAAAACTTGGGGGGGCCCGGGCACTAATAACTTTCACCACTAAATCATACAACTAAAAAAAACTAAATAAATATATATAAATGTACACACTCACACTCTGGTGCTGCTGGTGCTGCCTGGTGGGTACTAATGCTGGCGTGGGTACTGCTGGTGGGTATTAATGCTGGCGTGTGTACTGCTGCCTGGCTCCTCTGAGACGCGGAAGTGTGACAGTAAGCTGCAGCATGCGGCTGCAGTAGAGAGCAGAGCCGATGCTTCCTGTATCTGTCACAGGCGGAGTGCATTTCATATCACTCCGCCTGTGAAGAGCCGGAACTACACAGAAAGCATCGGCTCCATTCTTTACAGTGACAGCTGACTCACACTGCACACTGCCCGCCGCTGAGTCGCTGACTGATATATCGGGACTGATCGCGCGGCACTCTGTCTCTGTGAGGGAGGCAGAAGCCGCACCGCACAGCACTGACACAATGCGGCAGCAAACTTTGTGACATCTGAATGATGCTTGGCTGGGGTCGCTGGACAGGTGGGGCCCCCCAGGCAAGTGGGGCCCCCGGGCAACTGCCCAGCGTGCCCATGCAAAAAGATGGCCCTGACTATGCCTTGCAGTTGCATTTTGAGTTTTGCTTTAAACCTTTTATCACATCGAATTAAATGTAATAATTACATTTTTCCTACATGAGATTAACAATATAAAGCCAACCATTATATTCAATTAAATTAAATTACTATCCCCTAGCGACATATATATGCATATACAGTTATCCTCCACCATGAATCCATCTCATTACTAACTTTCCTCAGCATCATTGGTATGCTCAACTGTTTGCTTGGATAAGTTCGAGACTAACCACCAAATTTTCAAAAATGTATTAGGACTTCTCCTATGTTTATATGCCAGTTCCTCCCATTTTAGATTAAGATTAATCACTTTGGACCATTGAGCTATTGTTGGTAGAGAATTTGATATACATTTTTGTAGTATAAATTTACAGGCTATATACATAGATCTTAACCACATCACATGCATCTCAGTCGGGAGAACGTCTGCCTACATAATCCCTAGCAATGCTATTTTAGGGTCAGACTGAACCTGTGTAGAACATAGAGTATTTAAAGTATCAAATACATACTCCCAGTAGCGATGCAATTTGGGGCATCGCCACAACATATGTATAAGTGTACCCGTATCATTAGTGCAACTTGGACAATTTGATGTAGTTGCTTTACCCCAGGAATGTAGCTGTTAGGGAGTGTAATGGGATCTATGAATAATGAATAACTGGGTCAGACATTGTGAGGAGGATAAGGATGCTCTAAATAAGTTTTTCAAAGCTTGTTCCCACTCCTCGTCACTAAGAGTCTCCAAGTGCCTACACCATTATCCAAAACTGCCTTCTTTTATATTAACTCGAACTGTCCTTTGTAGGGAAGAGTATATATCCCCAATAAGTCCCTGTTTAGAGCATCTTATAGTTACTGTCATGGTTAGAATTAAAGATGGATTATATTTTAATAGAAAAGAGATAGCCTGACGCTGCAAAGCATGCCGTAACTGTAGATATTGAAAGAATAATTTATTAGACAGATGATATTTTTCTGCCAATTTGTCAAATGGTTGTAAAACCTCATTATCAAAAAGTTGATGAAGTAACAAAATACCGGCCCTTTTCCATGGGTCAAAATTTTCAAGTTTCGCTACCTCTGGTAGTTGCAAATTTTTCCAAATGGGCATATATTGGGTGTATCCTTCATGAAAGGTATCCCGTTGAACAGTAGACCAAATTTTATGAATTCAATGAAATGTAGAAAAACACCCAACACAGTTCCCATTGCTTTCATTTTTAACACATGATGCAGCTAGGCTCTTAGGCACACAGCCATCGAGACACATCGAGTTTCCCATCAGGGTACCCCATTCACTACTATCAATTTTTTACACATTGACCCACGTGGGTCAGGGCTCATGTCGGGCTGTTGTTTGCCTCATCACGTCCCCTCAGCTCCCGGACGGGACCTTTCTGGATGGTCTACTAATTTCATGGCTGCACCACTGTTGCGAGGACCCACATATAATTACCACGGTTGTGTTCCCGATGATAGGCTATAAGGCTTTGAAACGCGTAGAGCCAACAACAACTGAGTGTATACATTTATGAATTTTTGATGGCCATTCCTTTTCATTTGTTCTTTTTTCTTATCCTAATTCAGTGTTATTTTTGTCTGACATTAATATGTACAGCTACTAATGTCACTTCATGTAATCATGTTTTAATAATTTCATGTATTCTACAATATATATCAACTCCTTGTTGGAATGTCAATTAATGTGCAATATTTGGTTCTAATGAATTGTAATAACTATAAATGCATTGATGTATAGCAAAATGCATATAACAATTCGAACAATTTAATATGACAAGCTTATGACAATCTGAACCAATTAAAAGCGATTTTTATTCTATTTGTTCCATTGCTCCCGTGTGCTTCGTTAAAGTCACGCTTTCTACTCTTCCTATTTTTACTATTGAACCAGGATGGAGGAGGGGACTTGAACAGCCCCATTTTCTACTCTTCCTATTTTTTACTATTGAACCGGGATGGAGGAGGGGACTTGAATGGCCCCGTTTTTCCTCACTCAAAGTCCCATTATTTATTCTGCTTCTATTGTAGGAAAACAGCGTTTACTGTAGAAGGTGATGAGCTACTATTAGCTGGACTGGTGGATCTACTGGAGGTTGGGAAAATATAATTTGCTGTATGGGGTACTCACGATCTATAACATTCCAGCCATTTAATTGCTGAAGTTGTGATGCCAGATAATACAATCTGGCATTAGGAACAGCTAACACTCCAGGACAGTTATGTAAAAGACATAGTAATTGTGGCATCCGAACCATCTTTATCAAATTGACTCTGCCAATTACTGTTAAAAGTAGCTTACTCCAAATTTTCCCCACTTTAAAGCGCATCAATAGTATGCAAGCTCTTGGCGGGGATGATAAGGGACTATATAGAAGATTTTAGTAATGAAAACTGTATCATTAGCAGTATTCAGCATGGATTATTAAGAATCATTCTTGCCAAACAAATCTATTAACCTTCTATGAGGAGGTGAGCTGCCATCTAGATGAAGGAAGGCTCGTAGACCTAGTGTATCTGGATTTTGCAAAAGCATTTGATACAGTTCCCCACAAACTTTTACTATACAAATGAAGGTCTGGACCAAAGGGTGAGTACCTGGATTAAAAACTGACTACAAGGGCGAGTTCAGAGGGTAGTGATAAAAGTGGAATACTCAGAATGGTCCAATGTGGAAAGTGGGGTTCTTCAGGGTTATGCCATGGGACCAATCCTATTTAATTTATTCATAAATGACCTGGAGGATGGGATAAACAGCTCAATCTCAATATTTGCGGACAATACTAAGCTAAGCAGAGCAATAGCTTCTCCGCAGGATGTGGTAACCTTGCAAGAAGATCTGAACAAATGAATGGGGTGGACAACTACATGGCAAATGAGGTTTAATGTAGAAAAATGTAAAATTATACATTTAAGTGGCAAAAACATGAATGCAATCTACTCACTAGGGGGAGAATCTCTGGGGGAATCTAGGATGGAAAAGGACCTGGGGGTCCTAGTAGATGATAGGCTCAGCAACGGCATGCAATGCCAAGCTGCTGCAAGCAAAACAAAAAGAATATTGGCATGCATTAAAAAGGGGACTAACTCCAGAGATAAAACGATAATTCTCCCACTCTACAAGACTCTGGTCCGGCCGCACCTAGAGTATGCCGTCCAGTTCTGGGCTCCGGTCCTCAGGAAGGATGTGCTGGAAATGGAGAGAGTACAGAGAAGGGCAACAAAGCTAATAAATAGACTGGAGGATCTTAGTTATAAGGGGAGATTACAAACACTGAATTTATTCTCTCTGGAGAAGAGACGCTTGAGAGGGGATATGATTTCAATGTACAAATACCGTACTGGTGACCCCACAATAGGGATAAAACTTTTCCGCGAAAGGGCATTTAAAAAGACTTGCGCCCATTCACTAAAATTAGAGGTCAAGCGATTTAACCAGAAACTGCGTAGAGTGTTCTTTACATATAGAGCGGTTAGAATGTGGATTGTGAAATGTGGAATTCTCTTCCACAAGCAGTGGTTTCAGCAGGAACATAGATAATTTCAAAAAACTAATAGATAGTCACCTAAACTACCACAACATACAGGGATATACAATGTAATATTGACATAAAAGCACACACACACAGGTTGGACTTGAAGGACTTGTGTCTTTTTTCAACCTTACCAACTATGTAACTATGTATGTAACTATGTACAGTTATTTGGGACACAGATGATGGCAGATTGGTCACCAGAGGGTCCACAGGTAAAAGAACTGACTTATCCCAATTTATTGTAGATCCTGAAAAAGAGCCATATGTGTTAATTAAAGGGGTTGTAAACCCTCGTGTTTTTTCACCTTAATGCATCCTGTGCATTAAGGTGAAAAAACTTCTGGCATTGACTGGCCCCCTAGCCCCCCATTTTACTTACCTGAGCCCCATATTTCCCTCGGCGTATACACGCTCTCCCTCTCTGCTCTTGATTGGATAGATTGATAGCAGTGCAGCCATTGGCTCCCGCTGCTGTCAATCAAATCCAATGACGCGGGTGCTGGGGGGGCGGGACCGAGTTCGGCATTCGTCGGGAGCATGCCAGCAAAGTAACCCCCGGGAGAGCACTTCTCCTAGGGGGTTACCTGATGGGAGGAGGAGGGACCCCAGAAGAGGATGATTGGGACCACTCTGTCTAAAACGAGCTGCACAGTGGAGGTAAGTATGACATGTTTGTTATTTAAAAAAAAAACACCAAGGTTTACAATCACTTTAAGGACATCACTGCTATTAAGGAAGATAAAGTATCTCCCAAAAATAGAAGTTTGTCATCGGCATATGAGGCAATCTTATCCTCTCCTTGATGCCTACAGAACCCAGAAATATTCAACGATTGGCGGGTAGCAGCAGCCAAAGGTTCGATGGCAAAGGCAAAGAGTAAAGGTGACAATGTACGTCCCTGTCTTGTTCCTCGTTGTAATGAAAAGGGGGCTGATACATGTCGATTTTCCAGAACCCGTGCAACCGAGCAGCATAGAGGAGTTTTATTAAGCTTATAAACCGGGGTTCAAATCCAAGCTTCTCTAGACAGTGCCATAAAAAGGCCCACTCTATGCTATCAAAAGCTTTTGCCGCATCAAGCGACAACATAGCCCTGTTTTTTTTTTTTTTTCAATCAAGAAGGCTGGCAACTTGGATGCTTTAGAATAAAAGTACATTATTTGTTACATGGATACACGGGTACCGGCTATATGCTAAAGCATATAGCCGGTACCCATGTATCCATGTAACAAATAAAGCACTTTTATTCAAGAGCATCTGAGTTGCCAGCCTTCTTGATTCAAGAATTGCACCTGTGGGGCATGAACGCCCTGGCTAGAGCAACGGATCACAGTTTGTGGACTCTTATATTGGCAGTGGAGCTAGGGTAACATTTTGTTTCTTTCTTTAACAAGATAGCCCTGTTACCTAGACTTTCAGACGGAATCTGCAGATTAAGAAATAATCGTCTTATAATCACTGCTGTAGATCTATTTGGGATGAAACCAGACTGGTCTAAATGTACTATTTTAGATATTACTTTCGCCAATCAAATAGCTAACACTTTTGCCAGTAATTTTACATCCGATGTAAGCAATGATATTGGGCAATATGATTCTAGATTATTAGGAGTCTTTTCCGGTTTTAATAGGACTATAATAATTGCCTCATTCATGGAGTGAGGGAGATGACCACACTCCAATGCTGCATATAATACCTCTAATAATTCAGGCAACAAATTAGCTCCATAGACTTTATAGACCTCCCCTGATTACCCATCTGCTCCTGGGGATTTATTATTAGGCAAACTGGCAGAGGCAGCCTGAAGTTCCTCTAAAGTCGGAGGTTTATCCAGCATCTCTCTATCAGCTGTGGACAATTCTGTTAAAGTAACAGAGTTAAGAAAGAGTTGCAGTTCGGTCTCTTTATAAGATACTTTACTACTATACAAGTTTTTAAAAAAATAAAAAAGCACTGATGATATCTCTACTGTAGTACGTGCTGTTTTAGTTGGAGATACTTACAATTCTACAATTGTACTGTCACTGGTTTTTGAGCTTTTACTATTACTGCTAAAAGATGCCTTAACAAACCATTTTTATACATAGATGCTAGTGCGTTATAAAGTGTTGGAATATTAAAATCTTTTCTTTGATATCTTTCACTAGAATACAAATTCCCTGAAGAAGACCGCATCATTGGTCAAAAAGCGTCGGGGTATTCATGTGGATATTTATTAAGTTTTAATATCTGAAATGTACTGTATTTTCCATATCTAGATATAACATTTTTTGAGACATGCCTGTAACCAGAGTACATATTCTTCTGCACAATTGACGATCAGTCTGTATGTCACTGTTTGTATTAATAAATGATTTTAATATACTCTTATTATACGATCTATATATTACTATGCCGCTTAAAAGCCCCCCCTGGGGAATTTTACGATCCTTTCTTTACAAAGTCCCCTACAATTAACCAGGGAACATCAGCTTTATCAGAGGTGAAATTCAAAAATTCTTTAAGTACCTCTCGTGAGTATGGAGGTGATGTATATACATTGGCTAACACATACGATTTTCTATACATTGTACAATATAGGAAGATTTAGCAACCTCTAATATCTGTCTGTACCTGCCTGCAGGAAAAGTCAACATCATTTCCTATCAATATAGATACACCTCTTGAATATGTAGTATAAGTAGAATGGTATTGCCTACTATATTGTGCATGCTTCAGATAATTAAATTTGTGTATGTTTGAATGAGTCTCCTGCAAGCAGATAATAGATGGAGTAAACTGTTTCAATGTAGTAAACATAGCTTGTCTCTTCACCCCTAATATTCCAAGATACCTAAACTTTCAATAAAGCTGACATATTGCGATATTTTCAAGTTTAAAACAATAACCCTCATATCTCTCATAATATGAAGTTGATCCTTATCGACCCTATATTGGATCAAATTGTTCTGCTGGTTAGGGGACATAATATTGAAAAGGGCCCCATCTGTAGGTGGTACCCATTTCAAAAACATCACCAAGCAGAAGTCCCTTGGAATTCTTTGTGAAAAAAGTTTTTATGTTTATTTTTATTATCTGGCACATGTTTAGCAAATCTATAAAAATAAAAAAAATACACCAACAAAGAGAAAAATCCAAAAACTTGTACAAAACTCACATAGACTTTTAAAAATTCACAGTCCCCCTCAATAACTTTTACATGAAGGGTTTTATCTATAGAAGCATCACACTATGCACATAATGCCCTTACTTATAACAGTTAGTTGATCAAGAAAAAAGGAAGCAAAAAGTCTCTGTGTTCTAGTCTCAGTTGGAAACACATACTGAGAGTAAATTAAAGGGAGTCTCCAAAAAGTTAACATATGCCTCTTAGGAGTATAAAAGGTGACCACTGCGCAAGATCACCTTTTATACTTATATTTTCATTTGTGTTATGTGAACACTCACAGGTCTTGCAGCTGGTGTTTTATACATTTTCATTACTACTCTTCTGTTTTAGACACATTTGTTTACTCTCAGTAGCGTGAAGGACTTTTCTTCACACCTGCCTCTTAGGATTCCAGAGGGCATGGATATATCCATGTCCTCCGATGGTTATTAAAAGATGAAAAAGAAAGAAGAAGAAAAGAGAGAAGAAAAAAAAACATAAAAAAATACTAACCAAACATTTCCTGTGGGAAACAAATAAAGAGAGTCCATTTCACAGTTTACTGGGCTCTCTCCCCTGGCTCTATATATTATATAGAAACAGTTTTTCTGAGTATGCGTGTAACTTTAGTACATCAGAGACTGAATTATCTGTTGTGAGAACAAACTTTGGATCCCCTTTGCCACTGTGGCCCTCATATCATGCATCCATGTGCCTCAAACTCAACTTCTCTACATCACAGAGCCTGCCTGACCCCTAACCCCCCCTCCAGGAAGCCCAGGAAGCACTGATTGGCTCAGTGCTGATCACTTGCACCCTCCCACATACAAAGACTTACTAAAAACTACATTAAAATGCAAGTGAAATGATGTTCCACACCAGATGCAGATTTCATGCATGTTTTTTGGAACTGTCTGGCTATACTGTCTGGTGGTAGGGTGGTAGGAAGCCAGCAGTGGGGTGCCAGGGTGCTTCTTTAAATCCACTAAAGCCTGTGTCCACATACTTTTATGGGAGGTGGTGCCTCCATCAATCAGGATGTGACATCCCACCCACTGTGTTCTTTTCTAGTTACTGGGCATGGAGAAGGAGGGAGGGATTGGGCTGTCATTTAGGATCTGTAAACATGCCCAAATGTGTGATGTCAATGCCATGTGACCTGAATAGCTCAATTCATACAGGAAATGTTCTCTCCAGCATTAAACACCAAAATGAACATGTGCAGAGTGCCTCCGAGTGCTCTCTCTTATTAGCAGATGGATTGGGGACAGTGGAAGAAGGGGAGGATGTGAGAAGACAAGATCAAACAGCCTTTTTACACAATGTGGAGGATTAACATCTTAGGTTCCACAGTAAGCATAACAAGCATGCTTTACTGCATATATAGACTGCTTTTACTGTTGTGGGTTTAGTAACACAATAACCCTTATTTATTTTTTTGCCTTGATGAGGGAATATTTAATTAAGTTTGTATAAGCAACACTCACTGAATGCGTGTACTCCTGCTTTTGTTATTTCTTTTATTTTTATCACAAATCTTATCAGAAAAACCCTAGCTCGTCATTCTATTTTCTAAGGATAATCAATGTGCTTCTGAATCTCACATTTAACATTTCAACTTCTTTTGAAGAACCAAGGTACTTTAGCTTCTTCACAGAGGTAACCGTTGTACCCTCCTAAAGAGAATTCTGATCTCTTTAAGGGCCTGTGTTGATTTTATCAGTTATGTATTGTGGACAATTTACACAGTGCTTTTACATATACAGGTATATTGTAAATTTATATCAGTCCCTGCCCTCAAGGAGCTAGGGCCACTTTAGACAGAAACCATTTAACCTACCACTATGTCTGTGGAGTGTGGGAGGAAACCCACGCAGGCACAGGAAGAACATGCAAACTCCAGGCAGGTAGTGATGTGGTTGGGATTTAAACAGATGATGCTAGTGCTACCAGGTGGAAGGGCTGTGAAATAACAAAAAAGTCTGGCGGCAGGAAACTGGGACATGTATTGCATTGGGAACCATGTGGATGTCCTACAGGAATCCAAAAAGCAGTTGTGTGGGTGAGCACACCAGGAGAGGAATGAATACAAGTGCAAACATTCAAAGGCAACCACAATTAGAAGCGCTGATCCAGACAGTCTTATATGGACAAATTCTAAGAAGAAATCAATATGATAAAATCATGTGTCAATTTATTAGTAACGTTAGGAGTTTGTATAGTTTATTGATTTATTATCAGTCTTTATCAGTGAACAGCGCCAATCCCCTATCTCTTCAGACTACACAATTTATTAGTAACGTGTAATGAATAAATGCATGATTAAAATCTCCTCGCATAAATGGAACAATTGAAAAGCTTGCTCGCCGCTGTGACAATACCTTGTCAAACTGGTCGGAGGTGGGCTGGCTTGGTGAAGCAATGCTGTGATGGCAAAAACCTTCATGCGTTCCTGAGAACGAGGAAACCAGCATGTGCAGAGCGGGATGGGAAGTGTAAAGCCTCATTTAAAGCCCCGATGGAGGATGGCAAGATGGCGTGACAGCCACGGAACGAGGAGGGACCGAGATGCAGTCATCGGCGGTTTTTCTGGCTGCCTTTTAATCATTCATTTATTCATTACATGTTACTAATAAATTGACACATGATTTTATCATATTGATTTCTTCTGAGAATTTGTCCATACAAGACTGTCCCGATCAGCGCTTCTAATTGTGGTTGCCTTTGAATGTTTGCAGGTGGAAGGGCTAGCCACTTAGCCACTGTGTTGCTTCATGGGCTTGGTGGGCTTTTGTTTTCTTCAATTAGGTTTTGAATTCTCATACAGTTCTATGGGATTGTATATCCTGCCTCAGGCAGGTCAACTACATATGTCAATGAAAGATTGCAGTAGTGTTTTGAACTAAGATCAAACAGAATCCGTTGACACAAGCACATAGCTCATTGACTCAGAACCTAGAGCTGGTACACCCCATTCCTCCTCTGAGGATAATTGGCTTAATGTAGCTGAGGGACTTGTGTTCTTCACTGAGAAGAGGGGGTAGCTCATATGATTAGGGATGGAGCTATGTCAGCGGCTATTATGGAGTCTGTGACCTTATATTCGTCCTTATGTAGTCTAAGGTGAACCTTGCTATCTATTACCCACCTTTTAATAGGACCCATGCCAACACTGAGTTTACATTTACGTAGCATCTAGCATTTTCCATATGTGGTTAAGTCTGGTTAATTCACTGTGATCATCTCTGATGGGCTAGTCAGTTGTTCATTGCCCGGGAGCTGCAATGCACGTTGGGCGCCCTCCCCTCCCATCTACCTTGGGTTAATGCAGGGGATTGGGTGGGCCAGTCCCACTACACATCAGTGTCACGCCCCCCCCACCCCATGCACATAACGTCCTGCCTGGGTGTCCTGGTGTAGGCGTGTTTGGGATTTCATCTTGGCCGCCACATGGGGACATGCGTCCAAATGGCATTGGGCGCTCTGGCGGGAGTGCCCCCACTGCTTTGCTGAGACAGCGTAACTCTGGGAGGGGCCCATTTGGTCACGCTGAGCACTTAAATATCCCCAGTTCCCTCAGCCAGCTCTTCTGGCAGCACCTTTAGTGCACACTGCACATTACATGTGGACTATGTCCTTTTATGACACCAGCAGGTAATTACTTGGTTGGGTTTTCTGCTCATGTTTTTTGGTGCCCATCTATTCTCTATTGAAGGCAGAATGGATTGGTTTTCATCATTTCTCTCACCTTTGCTATGCATTCCTTTTTTCATCACGGTTTTGGCCCTATTCACTATATATGAATCTTCACATTTCATTCCTACCCACTTTTCATCTTGGTGCTGGGCTCCATTTACTCTTTATTATTATCATAGACTTCTATGTAATCACAGTCTACTTGATTTACCCAATTTCACAGTATTGAAGCTCAAATGGTATGATAAGTGTGAGTGTGAGAGATGAATGTGAGGCAATTATGACCCTACAAAGGTAACATCCTATACAAAACAATTTCTGAATGAGAACAAAAATGGGGTGGGACTTTACATGTACCTTGCAGGGTCTAATAAATACACATACCAAAAAGACTTAAAAAAAAATAAACAAATATTTAATTTAGATATACAAATGGTTAGATTTAAAAAAGTTGAAAACAACTGGGTAAAACCACCTACAAAACTACCAAGAAGACTGCTGATTCACCTGTGTAATTTTTGTCAGCTGGTCCGATGGAGAAGCCTGGGGAGCCCGTGGGGATTAACTCTGCGTCCCCCCAAGAGAAAACAGACTCCTATGTGATGATGGTGATAAAATAAACTTAGGAGTGATATTAGAGAAATGGGGGCTAGGCAAGGAGAAGGAAAGAGGAAGGGGTGGTGGTGGTGGGGGGGCTCTCTAAACAAGTAAGGGACAATGTTGTTGAGAAGTAAAAGTCAGGGTTAGGTATTAAAAAATATCCAAATCTTTGATGATCCCTAGGAGCACCATAACATCTATCATAACCAAATGGAAAGAACATGGCACAACTGCAAACCTGCCAAGAGACAGCCGCACACCAAAACTCACGAACCGGGCAAGGAGGGCATTAATCAGAGAGGCAGCACAGAGACCTAAGGTAACCCTGGAGGAGCTGCAGAGTTCCACAGCAAAGACTGGAGTATCTGTACATAGGACGACAATAAGCCGTACGCTACATAGGTTTGGGCTTTATGGCAGAGTGGCCAGAAGAAAGCCATTACTTTCAGCAAAAAACAAAATGGCACATTTTGACTTTGTGAAAAGACTCCCAAAATGTATGGAGGAAGGTGATGAGACTAAAATTGAACTTTTTGGCCATCAAAGAAAACTCTATGTCTGGCGCAAACCCAACACATCACATCACCCAAAGAACACCATCCCCACAGTGAAACATGGTGGTGGCAGCATCATGCTGTGGCGATGTTTTTCAGCAGTCCAGGCTGGGAAACTGGTCAGAGTTGAGGGAAAGATGGATGGTGCTAAATACAGGGATATTCTTAAGCAAAACCTGTACCACTCTGTGTGTAATTTGAGGCTAGGACGGAGGTTCACCTTCCAGCAGGACAATGACCCCAAACACACTGCTAAAACAACACTTGAGTGGTGTAAGGGGAAACATGTAAATGTGTTGGAATGGCCTAGTCAAAGCCCAGACCTCAATCCAATAGAAAATATGTGGTCAGACTTAAAGATTGCTGTTCACAAGCACAAACCATCCAACTTGAAGGAGCTGGAGCAGTTTTGCAAGGAGGAATGGGCAAAAATCCCAGTGGTAAGATGTGGCAAGCTCATAGAGACTTATCCAAAGCCACAAAAGGTGGCTCTACAAAGTATTGACTTTAGGGGATGAATAGTTATGCACATTGACTTTTTCTGTTATTTTGTCCTATTTGTTGTTTGCTTTACAATTAAAAAAAAAAACATCTTCAAAGTTGTGGGCATGTTCTGTAAATTAAATGATGCAAATCCTCAAACAATCCATGTTAATTCCAGGTTGTGAGGCAACAAAACACAAAAAATGCCAAGGGGGGTGAATAATTTTGCAAGGCAATTTGGCAGGGCAGCATCAGTTATAATTAAAAATGAGAGTAATGCTTTAAATGCTTAGCCATGGTTTCCGTAGTATGTAAATCCATGTCAGTGGTCAGGACTCTGTACAAGCATTGGGAGAGATTTACTAAAACTGGAAAGTGCAAAATCTGGTGCAGCTCTGCATAGAAACTAATTAGCTTCCAGGTTTTATTACCAAAGATTCATTGAACAAGCTGAAGTTAGAAGCTGGTTGACTACCATGCACAGCTGCACCAGATTTTCCACCTCCAGTTTTAGTAAATCAACCCCACTGAGTATAACTACTATGACTAATGCCCCGTACACACGGTCGGAAAATGTCCGATCGGAGCGTGTTGTCGGAAATTCCGACCGTGTGTGGGTTCCATCGGACATTTTCCATCGGATTTTCCGACACACAAAGTTTGAGAGCAGGAGATAAAATTTTCCAACAACAAAATCCGATCGCGTCAATTCCGACCGTGTGTGGCCTGTTCCGACGCACAAAGTGCCACGCATGAAGAAATTCCAACACGGAACAGCTCGGTCTGGTAAACTTAGTGTTCGCAATGGATACAGCACTTTCGTCATGCTGAAATGTTAAAAATGGTTTAATACAGCGCACTCTCTTCTTTATAATGTGACAAGAATTAAGTAGTTTTGCTGCTCATATTCACACACACTTCTCACAAACTTATTTTTGTGTTTTTTTCTTGGGATTCCAGGAATATATTGTTATTTGTCACATCTGACAGAATTTTTTTTTTTTTTTTTCTTTTTTTTGTGATTTAAAGCCATTTTTGGTTTAGATTTTATGTTTGTATTTTTTCCAAGGCTGATCTTTGTTTAATGTTATTTTTATTTTTACTACAGACTATTTTTGTGTGTGTTTTGTGTGTCAAGTTACCACAACACCATTGATATCTTTTATTATTTAATCTCAAGGAGATTGTTTGTTGTTGGTGTCCCTTGTTAATTTCACATTGTATTTTTGAAATGTACCTGAATCCTCACAAACCAACTGTCCTTTTTGAAGTCAAACACACATAGGCAAGTATAATTCAAAACAAAATTCCTTTATTAAGGGTTCAGAACCAAACAAAGAGGGAGGCAACACTGGATAAACATGAGAAATTAGCGAAGCCTGGGACCCCCAGGGCAGACATCAATTCTTGAACATCAAAATTGGTGGCCTGAGGAGTCCATATGTAAGGGAGGCCAGTCTAGTCCAGAAGTCCCAGAGATCCGGAAAGCAGCAGATGACATCTGTGTCCCCAGGCTGTGGTACCACAAGAGGCTGCATCTTTTGGCCGACCAGACTGGATCCAGGGTCCTCACTTTCTGGTCTTCCTTCCACGCTTCCTTCTGGGCTGTGGCTGTGCTGTTGGAGATGTGGCAGGAGGAGGAGTAGGACCTGGAGGAGGAGGAGGACTGGGAGGACCTGGAGGAGGAGGAGGAGAAGGAGGAGGAGGAGGAGGACCTGCAGGAGGAGGAGGAGGACCATCTGTGAGTTCGCAAAGGTGTGTCTGAGATGTAATTTGGCCCCTCATACCTTTATTAAGAGCCTCCAATATGAGCAACTCACACATGAGTTGTTGTCCCTCCTCCATCCTCTGCATTTTAGAGGCAATGATGGCAGCAATGTCCTCCTCCTCGGTGCGTGGTGCTCCCAGGACCTCTGTAGCCCTCCAAAAGAGGCCTATGACAGCCTCCTCTAGGGCACTCCTGCTCCTGCCACTTTCTCTTTCCAGGTGTTGGGGAGGGACCTGCAGATCAGGCAGCCTGCTCGGCCCGGCCACCTCCTGGCTGAGGCTTCCCTGTGTATGAAAAAGGGACATGGTTTTAGTTTTTGCATCATCAATCACAATCCTAAATTAGTACTCCAAACTAACATCTAGTTAACATCATTGATTGGACAATCAGAAATATTTAAAAGAATGCTATACCTGGCTCAATCTGGGCTCCTCCACATGTTGTTGCCTGGAAGGCCCAGGTTGGGCTTCAGAAGCCTCAGCTGGAGGGGAAGGAAGCGTGGAAGGAAGACTGGAGAGGGATGGCCTGGGTTCAGTCTGGCCTGCCAGAAAATGCAGCCTGTCATAGTACCACATCCTGGGGACATAGATGTCATCTGCTGCTCCGGATCTCTGCGAATCCTGGACTTTCTGGCGCTCCCTTACATATGTGCTCCTCAGGCCACCAATTAAGATCTTCAAAAATGTGATGTCTGCCGTGGGGATCACCTGCTTCACAATTTCCCACAATTTATCCAGTGCTGCCTTCCTCTTTGTTTGGTTCTTGTAATGTGGGTTGTTGATCTCCCACAGACATGACAGCTCCCTTAACATATCAATGAATAGTGACATGAAGTCATTATCTTTTAATAAGATATCCATGTTCACTGCAAGACACAACACAAGACAAAGCCTAATGTCAGACAAAACTCTCCTAATCTTGTTACAATATAGGCCTCAATCTAGAAGCAGTATAGGCACAAGTTTGTCTCTTACCTTCGTTCTTACGATCGGCGCGTCCAATGCTCCTTCGTCCGCTCACAGATCGTACGTACTACGCACGCGTGTTACGCTTTATACACACTGCGCATGCGTGTAACTCCGCCCGCCCCTGACGTTCTTTCTAGTCTATTCCCCGCCCCTTTTCATTCGACGCAGTGGGTGAAGAGCACATGGCGGAGTCAGAGCAAGTGCGTGCTAATTATAGCAACGAGGAGGAGGAAAGCCCGGATCCGGACACGTCCCGATCCAGAAGGAGACGATTTAAGGCCACAAATATGTCCTTTGGGGAGAGGTTGGAGATGGTGGACATCCTGAAAAAGGCCGACTATGACGGGAAGTATGGGCCTTACCCCAACCCCAATATCAGAAAGGCCAAGATCATGGCGAAAGTGGTCAAAAGTCTGCACAGGAATTTCGGGGTACGACGATCGAAAGATCAGCTCAGGAAGCGGTGGTCGGACCTAAAATTAAGAGAGCCCGAGCAGTACCGAAAGATCCGGAGAGTGCTGCAAAAAAGTAAGTAGTTGTGCTGTGTTCCTATACTTTTTGTCTTTATTACGTTCGTGCTGCTCCATATTGTACAGTTTAAAATGTCAATTTTAATGTTCATGGGCCCATTATTCGTTCGTATCAAACATTTTTTTTTTCGCCCTCTAAAACACCATTGTTTAGGCCATATGCATTTTCCTACATTTTTTAGGGCCTACTTGGATGCAAAATATTTGGTTGTGTAGATGGGTTTGTTACTAGAATGAAATGCAAACTAGATTCTGTGTAAGGAGAGGACACTGAGCAGTTGTTTTCACATCTGGACGCTGGAGCACTAGTGTGGGACACAAGAACATTTTTATTAGGGGGGCACACAGGTGCTCCAGTGTATACTATAGGGGGGTCTCCATCTGTGAAGCTTGTACTAAACAGGTAAAGTATTGCAGGTTGACAAAGGACAATAAACAAGCGACATCTTGGAACTCTGCTAAAATTGACAATTGTACCCACTTCCAAGCAATGTTTCCTATTTATAGTTCTGCCATCAAATCACTGTGTGCTAATTATACCATTTTTGTTTTACATAGGGGAGAAAAGACTCGGAGGACACCCCTCATCCGAGGAGACCAGAGACCCCCCACCTGTGGAAGAAGGTGAAATACCCCCAACACAAGCGGAGCAGGAGGAGGAAGAAGATGTGGTGGAAATTGGCACAACAGGTGAGTGTCTGCGACCACAGGCTCAGGTAAGAGATGGATGCTGGCAGATTTTTGATACCTGTTTTTGTTTGGTTTCTCTCTTTTTAGGTGATATTGATGTTAGGGATCGAGATCCTTTCACATCAGAAAGTGCCCAGATCCTGATCGGGGAGATCATGGGGTGTAATTTCGAATTGGAGAACATCAAGACAAAAATCAATGATGTGATTAAAAAAAATAATAACATCATTGATGTTTTGGGGCGAATTTAATACCCCACAAAATCACTTTTGTTTGGTACAATGTTTAAAATATTTTTGAAATGTTTCAAAAAGCCAAATTTGGAGGATGCACACAGTGTGCCAACATGTGCTATCTGCCATCACGGGAGATCAATGGATGCGTTTTGGGGGTGCAACCCCTTCCTCAATAATAAAGTAGCGGTGAGGAAGGGCTTGCTCCCCCAAAACACGTCCCTTGATCCCCCGTGATGGCAGCTAGCACATGTTCACATTCGTAAATTGGTGTGCATCTTCCAAATTTGGCTTTTCAAGGGGTGATTTGACCCCATCTGAACGCAATATCAAACACAGTTCCTAAATACTCATGTCTGATATTGCCTTCAGGTTTTACCATATGTGAACTTTGTAAGTTCAAGTTTTTTGTCTTTCTTGTTGGTTTTACACAGGCCTGTTTTATCGTAAATGGACATTTCTATTTTTGATAATGGCACCTTAAAAAATTGTTATACAACAAACATGTTGGTTTGTTTTAAAAACCATTTCTAAATGCACATGTGATTGTGCAGGTATTAAAAAGTTTGTTAATCAAGAATGTGTGGATTATTGTCTCAACGCTACAACACTTTTGTGGTGATGTAATTGCTGTTTTCGTAGAAAATGGTGGTTATTTCCTAAGGGCAAATCCTCTTTTGCACTACAAGAGCATTTTCATTGCAGTTTCAAGAGCACTTGTAGTATAAAAAGTGTATACGCCTTTAGTATATAACAGCCAACAGTGCTTTGTATAAGGTTACACAATCACGCAATTTACAGGACTCCCCACATTGCTGTCAGGCTCAGCTAAAACAAACACAAGCAGTAAATGTCCACAAAGAATTTCTTTTTTTTGCTTTTTTATTTGAAAAAGGCTTCATAAATTTGCAGGCATATTGATGGCCCTCCTACCCGCAAAGAACTCCAGGTATCGTAACCGGACATCACGGGCACTCAGGGAGGGCAAGCCAGGATGGCCGCTTTCAAGCGCCGTCAGTGTTGTTTCAGGGATCACTCCGGCCTCAGGCCCAACTGAGCCAGCATAGTTGGCCGAATGTTTCCGTAAAAAGTTATGGAGAATACAGCACGCCAGGATTATATGATTAAGTTTATATTCCCCCATATGGATAGGTGTCAGAAATAGGCGGAACCGGCTGGCCAGGATTCCAAATGTGTTCTCCACCACTCTTCGGGCTCTGGCCAGCCGGTAATTAAAAACCCTCTGTTCCGGGGTGAGGTTCCTCATCGGGAATGGCCGCATAAGATGGTCCCCCAGCGCAAACGCTTCATCAGCAACGAACACAAATGGGAGTCCTTCCACATTGTCCTTTGGAGCTGGCAAGTCTAAGCTGCCACTCTGGAGACGCCTGTAGAACACCGTCTGGGTGATGACTCCACCATCGGACATCCGGCCATTCTTCCCCACGTCCACATACAAGAAGTCGTAATTAGCCGACACCACCGCCAACATCACAATACTATTGAACCCCTTATAGTTGAAATAGTACGACCCCGAGTTGGGTGGTGGGATGATGTGGACGTGTTTCCCATCAATTGCCCCTCCGCAGTTAGGAAAGTCCCACCGCTGGGCAAAGTGGGAGGCCACAGTCTGCCATTCCTGTGGCGTGGAAGGAAACTGTTGAGGAAAAAAAATAAATATTAATATTTTTGCTCAGAAACATGGCAAGCAGATTAGGCACAAACATTCTGGGGCAACCTCCAGATAGCATTTATTAAGGGGAATTTAACAACACCAAAGTATAAGGTACACCTATCATATTCCCCCTCCCCCCCTCTCATGGGCCATTTCTAACATTATGGGGGGTGGGGAAATCTTGGACAGGTAACCCTCTTCACTTCATTGAGAGATGAATGCCTAAATACAGGGTATTACTTGGAACAGCCCCTCCTTAGTTACACTATTGGCAGCCCACTGGACAGGTAAGAAGTGTCCTAATACAAAGATATAAATACACACTGTACACATTTGAGCACATTTAGACATTCTGCTATTACCTATCAAGATTATAATAGGATCTAAAAAGTTTAAACACTACCATTGGAAAGTATACAGGCAGGCCCTTGCACTACATGCTTTGGGGAATTCATCCATAAATCTCACCACAAAAGAGATGGGTATAGTGTGTATGGGTTTTGCAAAGTCAGCAGATAGATGATTGAGGATAGATAGAGCATTGGTATCAGCTGACTTAGCAGTTGGGGGAGGGAGGGTTACTAAAAATGATTTGGGGACACCACAAAAAAAAAGCCTCAGGCACTCTGCCTGAATTTAAAGCACAAATTACATTTCAAAACATTTTAGGGGGTGTTTGGGGTAAAGCACTACTATGGAGCTGATAAAATACATTGTTAAGTGACTACGTGAGGTGAATATAGGGCCCGTAGACCATGTTGGGGAGGTTAGTGAAGGACAATCTGTATGAAGGACCTACAAAATTAATTACCTAAAAAACAAGCATGCATGAGTACAAAGGGGACATTCACAGCATATTACAATCATGGTAATTAGGGAATGAGGAAAGAAATACAAGATATTAGCAAACATTAAATACAATAAAATGTGATATTAAAGGATAAAAATCTTACCTTCATATACTCCTTCTGCAGGACCTGGATGATGGCAGAACAGGTCTCTGGGATAATGATCCCCAGAGCCTGGGGGGAGATGCCTGTCGAGAACTTCAAGTCCTGCAGGCTTCTCCCTGTCGCCAAATACCGCAGGGTAGCGACAAGCCTCTGCTCCGGAGTGATGGCTTGCCTCATGCAGGTATCCTGCCTGCTAATATAAGGGGTCAGCGAAGCCAACAAACAGTGAAACACGGGGTCCGTCATCCTGAGAAAGTTCCTGAAATCATCAGGATTATTCTCACGGATCTCATGGAGCAAAGGCATATGAGAGAACTGGTCATGCTGAAGCAACCAATTCTTGGTCCATGAACTCCTCCCCACCCTGTTCATGGACTGGACTTGTGTCAAGGTCAGGACCCCAACACCAAGCCCCCGCACAGCACGAACTCTGCGAGGAGTACGCATATGCAACATGGCTAGAAAACGGTCGGCTGCTCAGAACGAAGTAACAGAACGCACTGAAGAACAGCAAGGCCTGTGAAGAGCGACCTGAGAAACAGTAACGAACGAACAAGAACACAATGACTAATTAAAGTCACGCGGAACTTGCTTGCACGCACTGAAGAGCAGATACAAACCCACAAGCACAAACTGAACGGCAGAAAACCATCTGAAAGCCACGAGTCTGAAAAAGCGCGAATTGTCTCTCACCAAACTTTTACTAACACGAGATTAGCAAAAGGAGCCCAAAGGGTTCCGCGCTTGGTTCTGAAATGGCCTTTTCTAGTCTCGTCGTACGTGGTTGACGTCACCACGTTCTTGGCGATCGGAAATTCCGACAACTTTGTGCGACCGTGTGTATGCAAAACAAGTTTGAGCCAACATCTGTCGGAAAAAATCCTAGGATTTTGTTGTCGGAATGTCCGATCAATGTTCGACCATGTGTACGGGGCATAAGAGTTATATATTTTCTTTTAATTTTAAACATACCATGTGGTGACAGAAAAAATAGGCTGCATAACTGACTTCTCCTTCAGAAAATGCTCACCCTCTGACTGTTATGCTGATCCAGGAACTCCTTTACTATCAAAGTCACTGACCTGGAATAAGTATGGAGATCAGGAGTTCTAACATTTCTCCGACTGAGCAGCATGAAGATTGTATTGAAGCCATAGAGAGACAGAAAGCTAGCATTCTCAGAATGAGGTCAATCAATATTGATTACCATAATTCTCCTAGTACATATTTTCTTTAAAGCTGAATTCTAGGAATTGAGACACTTTCTAAAATGTGTTGGCTTACTATGGGTTAAGTCCAACGAGATGCATGCCACCTCGTGGACTTAATTATTTTATTTATAATTGACAGTTTTACTGAGTGCTGGGAGTACAGCTATCATTACACTTCCAGTGTTCTGACAGGAGAAATACTGCTCACAGCAGCTGCTCTGCTCACCCCTCCCCTCTGCTGTCAATTCACAGAAAGCTTCACATAATTCAAAGTCCTCTGCGATTGGGTAAGAAGAGAGGAGAGGCAGTCAGAGTGGCTGCACGTGACTCTGCAGCTGCCGGAGCTGAGACCCAAGGTCCAGTGTTGGTACGTCGGAAGTATTGTGATAGCTATGCTCCCAGTACTTAGTAAATATGTATATTGTGTATTGAAGAAATAAGTCAATGAGGTGGCATATACCCTGTTGCATTTAACCCAAAGTAATCCAGAACATTTTAGTGAGTGGCTGAGTCTCTGGAGTTCAGGTTTCATTTTTTTTTTTGCAGCAGCAGTCATTAGGCAGTGATGTTTTCTGCACTGTATTGCTGAGGTAGCCACTCAATGAGCACCTACAGTCCTGCATATAAATATGACTATGACATAATAACACAATTAGAAAGTGAAAATCACATTAAATATTACTTTTGGGTAAAATTCATAAATAATTAAACTTCCTTTTAATATGTCTGTTATGTATCTTTTTTTTTTTTTTTTTTTTTAGATTGGCATACTTAAAAAGGTCAAAACAGATTCCATTCATATGAATGTGAGTGCAGTAAATATAAGAATTAATAATCTGCAACATATCAAGAAATTGAAACACCAATTTTTTGTATTTTTTTTTTCTTTTCGTAAGCTGAAATGTAAACGTGGCACACCTTACTCTTCAGAAGTCCATATAGACAGCCTGCTATGCACTTTTTCTGCCCCATCAGTCAAAACAACATAGAACTTATGACAGACCTAATGTGAACATTGGTAAGGTACGGTGGATGAGTTCTTGAGTATGACCCTCAGGAAATGAGGCGTGTAATGCTATGAAGAACACTCTAGAAGACCCTTATTGCTTGCTAATGCTTATACACTGCTCGGAGCAGTTTTTTTTAGGATTTGCCATTTGCTCTGCAAATTGTTCAAATGGTTGAACACTAGGAAGCTAGAAGAAATCCTTTATTTTGGGATTAAAGCATTCAAGTCAAAGAAAGATCATTGTGTTTGAACTTTCAAGAGAAAGCCTATCTATAGAGAAAGGCTGTCTATTCTAATTAGTTAATATTTCGTCTCATTATCATACACAGTTTGACATCTTTACCAACCATTGTCATTATCCCAAACCCACAAGTTCAGGTATTTTTTTTAACATCCGTGATTGCAAAATCCTTTATGTCTGGAGAACGACCTTGAATCTTTTATAGAGTGCACAAGCTGATTGGTTGAATGACAGATGCAAGCAATTTAAAGGCGTGTGTTTTGTAATGCATTGTAATGCATTGTAGTCAAAAATATTTTAGTTCTTTTTAGGCTGGTAAGGAAATTATAAATCTGCTAGGTATAGTGAAATCTTGATCTAATGCTATGCTTTATTTCCAAAGAATTCAATCCTGTTTTGCGTGGGAATGTATAAGATATTTTAGAGTTACATTTAATAGCATTGTTGGATGGTACATTTGATTCAAACAGCCATGAAGAGAAAGCATAGACAATTGTATTGGAAAATGGCTGTGCCTGCCTGTATTGGCTCAAAGCAGAACTTTAGTCCTTCCATGTTCTTTCTACCCTCATAAACATGCTAATGAAATGTTTAGATATTGTTTTTTTGTTTTTTTTACAGTTCACCAAGTAAGTTTTTATCCAAAAGATTCTCTGTGCAGATTTAACAGTATCTCCCATCAGTTCCTGCCAACATTCACTTTTTGTTTTTATGAAGGCACCTGATGGGTGAATATTGCAAAATGGAACGTTGCCAAATTGAATGTCTTTCAAGTGTATACAGTAAAGTTGGGGTTATTTCCTTATTTTTGGTTGAATCTTTGAGTGAATGTTTTGGGAAAATCATGTATCAGGAATGCCCTTTGATTCACTTTCCTAATATTACTTTTGATGGTGCTGAAATTGTGTATTCACAGGAGGGTAATTTTTTTTTCTAAATGTAAAATTTAACTTAAAAAGGATTAATTTCCTCCCCTAGAGCCAGCCAACCTGCCACACCAAGTATGCAGGCTAGTATCCCCATAGCAAAGGAACTGCTAGTACACAGCCCCTTTGGAGAGCCCCAGTGTAAAAAAAAATGAAGAGCCCCCCGGACTGGGGCCCTTCCCACTGATCCCAGTTCTTTACTACCATCGTGGGAATGCCAGAGCCCATTAACAAGTGCAACCTTGCGACCCTGGTAGATCTTCCACTGGTGTCAGTAGTTTTTTTATTTTTGTTGTTTTATTTTTTTATATATTTTTTTAATCATTTTATTTATTTATTTACTTTTACAATTTAATTTTTTTAATGATTTTTTACATATTTTTCAGGACCCCCGTTGGGGGGCTTTGGTGAAATATCATGGGTCTAAACAGACCCCTGATGTCTCACTTTTGAGACAGAGAAAGGGATCGAGGACAGATTAATCAATCCCTTTCTCTGCAGCCTCAGCTGCACATAATGAATGAACAGGAATAACTCTCTACAGAGCTTCCCATTCATTCATAAACTGAGGCATAGTAAACAAAGTTTACTATGCTCCAGCTTTTGAAGATAAAAAAAAACAGAGTCAGTGGTGATAGGTACCGATTACTGACTTCAATGGTGTATTTCGATTTTGTGCTGCCCTAAGCCTGACTAAACTCAATCACCCCCTAATTTAAATATGACCCACCCCTTCCTGTCAAGGCCACACTCCTTCCTGTTTAAGACCTGTCCTGTCATCTGTAAACCGTACCCCTTCCTCTTTAGGTTCCACCTTTTGTAACATGCATGCATGCCTTAGTTTGGCCATATTCTATACAATCTGATTGTACAATCTCCTTTTGAGCTACCATCAAATGTGTAGTACAAGGGCCTGCCTGATTGGATACAGAGTGAATGTATGTTCAGCTATGTCCTTATATTACATAATTTTGGTAAATCTAAAGGAGAATGTCCAATCTGATTTTTTTTAGTGGTGGGTCAGCTTTATGGAGATTGTACAGTCTAATTGTATAATGTTTGGTCATCAGAAAGGGAAGGCGAGATAGATAGATGGATGAATTGATTTATGGATGGAGAAATTAATGGAAGGACAGATGGATGGATAAATGGAAGGAGGGAAGGGTGGATAGGGGACAGATGTATGGAGGGATGTATGGAGTGTGAATAGCCACTCATTGACCTGGTTTTGTCCAGAACGGCTTCTTCCTCCCACTGCAGAAGTGGACTTTAGTGAACACACCAAGAACATGCCTCTCACACAGGGAGCGGTCGTTCTTGCTGGGGCTGCTGCATCTCTTGGTGGTACACACCCAGTCACTGTTGGATGCCCTGGCTTGTCTCTTTTGTCGGATGAGAGAGCTGGCTATAGCTGCAGCCATGGTTGGTGTGGGGAAGGCTCCAGGTGTGCTGAATCCTCCCTATACTCTTCTCTAGGATGATGGAGGGGAGAGGGATCAGGACTCTCATATCACTCCCAGTCATGGAAGATCCAGGAGAGAGGGGTCGTTTACAGGGTATTATTCCTTGTAGTTAGAGGAGAGCATGTGTAGTATAGCAGCACATCCCTGAGCCAGGCATCCTACATTCTTCTCCTATGGGAGGACACATCCCGGGTCACCCAGATAGGAACTCCCTGAGATCCATGTCAGCGGTGTCAATGTCAGATGAGGAGGACTGACGGAGGGGGTCCCAGGAAGGGAGCAGTGAGGATCATCCACTGTGTACACAGCTCAGCCCTCCCCTCCTCTGCTGTCCTTGGATTTCAGCATGACATTAAAGTGTAAGTTCATTGGACACCCTCCCCATTCCTCCAGTCCCCCTGTTCCAGTGTCCTGCGATCCCCCGCTGTCAGGATGCCGCTTCACAAGTCCGGGGATTTGAAAACCCTGCGGCATCACCTACTTCTGTAACTCTCAGCAGAAGAGGCATTCTGATTGGTCAGCACTGTCACATGGACGGCCCTGGTCAATCAGATCCCAACTAGCCCCTCCTGTCAGCATGCGGGCAGTCCCCTCATCGCACACTACAACCAGTGGTTAGGACATGCGGCCCCGTGTACAGGTGTCATCCCTCTGGTGGGAGTCACCCAGGTGTGGTCCGCGCTCCGTGCACCCCCAGAGCAACGCCACAAGCCGGCGGGGGGCTGTTTCCATGCAGGAGCCGGGAGGAGGCTCTTTTTCTAGTGGGGGGCAGCTTTTTTGCCGCCCCCCCACCAAAGTGCCACCCTAGGCCTGGACCTTGTTGGCCTAGGCCAAGATACAACATTGACTGACTTTATTCAGAAACGAGCCAGGACATTACACATTTACAGCAGATCCCCTGCAGCAGTCGCCAGCATTGTGGGGGGGGTGGCAGGGAAGTGAGGCCTGGACAGGGATAAGGAGGCGGCATGTGGAGGGACGGATGCCCTCCATTTCTCTCCTTCAGCCGATGAATGTCTGTGGGAGAGAGAGGAGGAAAAGCAGGCATTTAGCGGCTGCATGGAGGGATCAGTTCCTCTACATGCCGCCACCCCTGCCACCCTCCTATCCAGGCATACAAGAAGGCTGCATGGGCCACTTGGAGCATTGGGCTGGTCTCAATGGCCCAGCCCCTGGCCCCTTACTGTGCTGATTCTAGCCCGTCTGCCCTTTAGCATTAAAGTGACATTAAACCTTTGTGTTTTTTTGTATTAGAATAATAAAATGTTCTACTTATCTGCTCTGTGCAATGGCTTTGTACAGAGCAGCCCTGATCCTCCTCTTCTGGGGTCCCCCGCCGGCACTCCTGGCTCCTCCTCTTCAGCGAGTGTCCTCATAGCAAACCGCTTGCTATGGGGGCACTTGTGCAAGCTCATTCCCGAGCCACCTTGTCTGTGTCTATTGACACAGATCGGGCATCTCAGCCCCCCGCTCCCTCGTCACTGCATTTGTTTGACAGCAGTAGAAGCCAATGTCTCCCACTGCTATCAATCTGCTCTCATGCACAACGCTGGATTAGGCTCAGTAAAGTATAAGTGGGGGGGGGGGGATCATGCAGTACAGAAGGTCTTTTACAAAAAATCCAAAGCAAGGAACACAGTCGAGTTGATTTAATAACATCAAATAGACCATGCAGTTGCACTCTGCAGGAGCAGTTGCACTCATTTGCCTTAGTAAATGTAATGTGGTAAAACTTCACTTTGTAAAGACTACCCAATCAGGTGCAAAGAAAATAATAAAAAAAAAGCATTCTTGCTTGCATGTGATTCAATGATGGAAATCAGCATAGCTTTACCGCATTTACTAACCTCTGGTAAAATTGCAAAGTTTTTTTTTCCTTAGTAAATCCACTCCCGTGTCACCCATTTCCAACTAAGGGACAGGGTGAATAATGTTTGAAGGCAAAAATTAGCAGATCTTGAGAGAATACTTGAACATATAAGCATTCACTAAGTGAAAATGATACAATATACACTTTTCTGTTTAAGAACAGATGTGGGTATATTTTGTTTTAAAAAAATTTCACCTGGGCGAATCTTGGGCACACGTTAGGCTATTTTCACTTGATATTGGGTGATAACCACTTTAAGAAATCAATTGAATATGTAAAGTCTGAACATGAGTGATGAAAAGGTTTATAATTATTTTTACAGCATCTAAAATAACAGAAACACAGCTGAATCAAACTGATATAAAAAGTATATCTCAGTACATATAATAGGGTAAATGATTGTTTTCTTACCGGCTAGTTGATTCTAGATTCAAGAACAATACAACCTCAGCTATACTTGGGAAATCATTTCTAAAATATAGAAGTATTACTTTTTTTCACTAATAAATAGTAGCAAAGTTACAAAAATGAGAGCTTCATTTGCTGAAAGCATTTTCTGGTTGCAGTCACAATAACCCACATGTCACCTGGCATGTTATACCAGTAATCCGTTTGCATAATCAGCCTCATGACTTCCCTGTTCTGGGATTGCAGCTATGTAGAATAGACTACAAGATGATTTTTAGTACTCTGAAGGTCACAACATGTCATCATTAGGGATGAGCCAAACACCCCCCTGGTTCGGTTCGCACCGGAACTTGCGAACAGGCAAAAAATTTGTGCGAACACCATTAAAGTCTATGGGACACAAACATGAAAAATCAAAAGTGCTAATTTTAAAGGCTTATATGCCAGTTATTTCCATAAAAGGTGTTTGGGGGCCCGGGTCCTGCCCCAGGGGACATGTATCAATGCAAAAAAAAAGTTTTTAAAACGGCAGTTTTTTCAGGAGCAGTGATTTTAATAATGCTTAAAGTGAAACAATAAAAATGAAATATTCCTTTAAATATCATGCCTGGGGGTGTCCTTAGTATGCCTGTAAAGTAGCGCATATTTCCCACATATTTCTAAAGGTAAAAATGTAATTTAAAACTGCTCGCGGATCCCGGCAATATAGATAAAAATCATTGAAAAAAATGGCATGGGTTCCCCCCCAGTCCATTTTGGTCCTGGTATGAAAAAAAAATGGCATGGGCTCCCTCCAGTCCATTTGGTCCTGGTATGAATATTAAGGGGAACCCCGCACCAAAATTAAAAAACAAAAATTGCATGGGAATCCCCCCAAAATCCATACCAGGCCCTTCAGGTCTGGTATGGATATTAAGGGGAACTATGCACCAACATTTTTTAAAATAATGGCTTGGGGGTCCCCCCCCAAAAATGCATACCAGATGCTTCAGGTCTGGTATGGATTTTAAGAGGAACCCCGCACCAAAAAAAAAAAAAAAATGGTGTGGGGGTCCCCCACAAAATCCATAACAGACCCTTAGCTGAGCACACAACCTAGCAGGCCGCAGGAAAAGGGGGGTGGAAGAGAGAGCCCCCCTCCTCCTGAACTGTACCAGGCCACATGCCCTCAACATGGGGAGGGTGTGTTGGGGTATGTGTGATACCTGCTAGTCTCTCCTGCTCTGGTCCCCCCGCTCTGCTGATTCTCTGCCTTTCAGTCCTATCTCCCTGGTCCTCCCTTATCTTCTGCTATAGCTTTCCCACATTGCGCACAATGTTTTCTCGTCTACTAGTTGCTCCGCTCCTGTCTGGACCCCGCTTACCTTCTGCTCCATGCTGTACACCAGATATGACATCTGCACCAGACACTCCCAGAATATATACACATGAACCAGAAGTAACTACTGATGATTTCTTTCTGGTTCACTTGTTGGTTTCCCCAGTATATTCTGGGATATCTCATACCTTCAATACCTTCAAAACAAAGCGATGCAAACTCTGAATAAAAGCACCTCAAATGCTGCAGGTGCTGTTAGCGAGAGCTGTGGTAGAATTTTTCAGAGGTTTTGGAGACAGATTGAAGCACCAAGGGCATGGGGTATAATTTTTGAAGAAAAGCAAGCGAACACAACAGTGTGGACAGGACTGTAAGCTAACCATTTTATTTAGTGACAGGGGCTTTGACTGGCATTCAGCATGCGCTTGCCTACTGGACCAATTCTGACACTTTTCTCATATATGTAAAGATTAGTGTTTTTTTGGTAGAAAATTACCTAGAACCCCAAACATTATATATTTTTTTTAGCAGAGGCCTTAGAGAATAAAATATACAAATATGTGTGAGCGCTCAGGATGAAATAGAAAATACACTATTAGATAATAAATATATAAAATCAATGCTATAACTGCAGGATTGTATAATCAATAGTCCATGGCAACAGCAACGGCAAGGCTATAACTGCAGGCAACATGGCAACAGCCAGTCAATTGCAATAAACTTGTGCAAAAGGAGTAGATAAAAGCAACTGAAAATGTCTCTAAGAACAACTTAAAATGTCTCCATAAGTGGACCAGCGCTGAGGGCAAGCTTTTCGAGTGAGCGAAGTCAGCTCTCTAGTAAACATGGAAAGGAACAAGAGAAAAGCGCCTCTGAGTGCAGGTATTTATTTAATGACAACAATAAGTTATCCAAACTTACAGCTTAATAAGGAGAAAACCGGCTACATAAGGGGAACAGCTCCAGGATTAGTCCCGGCGTCCATGGCATGGATACGGGCATGCGCGCATGCTCGGAAACGCGTTGTGGTTCTCTTCACTCCAGTGATGTCACACGCCCATGAGGGCCCTCATCTTGGATCACGGAACTTCCATCCAGCACAGCGTTCTGCTCTCTCCTACGGGGGACCGAAGCCGTCTCCTCTGATCCTCATCACCGTATCCATGCCACGGACGCAGGGACTAATCCTGGAGCTGTTCCCCTTATGTAGCCGGTTTTCTCCTTATTAAGCTGTAAGTTTGGATAACTTATTGTTGTCATTAAATAAATACCTGCACTCAGAGGCGCTTTTCTCTTGTTCCTTTCCATAGAGAATAAAATAGCGGTCTTTGCAATTTCTTATGTCACACGGTTTTTGTGCAGCGATTAAAAAAAAAACACTTTAATTAATTAAAAAACAAAACACAATATATAACTTTTTTTTTCAAAATATAAAAGATGATGTTACGCCAAGTAAATAGACACCCAACATGTCATGCTTTAAAATTGCGCATGCTCGTGAAATGGCGCCAAACTATGGTACTTAAAAATCTCCATAGGCGACGTTTTAAACATTTCTACAAGTTACCAGTTAGAGTTACAGAGTAGGTCTAGTACGAGAACTATTGCTCTCACTCTGACGTTTACAAAGATACCTCACATGTGTGGTTTGAACACCATTTACATATGGGGGGAGGCTTTACTTTTTCTTTTCTATTATTTCTTTTGTCCCTTAAAATTTTTTTTGATCACTTTTATTGCTATCGCAAGAATTGTAGAAGTCCCTTGCGATAGAAATACAGCATGACAGGTCCTCTTTATGGAGAGAGCTGTGGTCTGTAAGATATCTCTCCTCTACCTTTAAAAGCAAAAGATCAAAAAAAATGTTTTTGATCTTTTGCTTAAAAAAAATAATTAAAAAAGCAGCCTTGTTTACATGCCAGAGTAACCTGAAGTGACGTCTTGGCGTTGCTCCAGTCCTCCAAGGCCATAGAGATGAGGCCATCTTACCTTCACTGATCCCTATTGCAAACCATCGCCGTATGGGTCCCGGGCTTCACGGATCGGTCAGGTAAGCCTGGGAACACCAGGAAACGGCAGGGGTGGGGGTTATATGGGGTGCACCCCTCCTGCCATAAAAGTGATCCAGTGGAAAATTTGCCACTCAGACCACTTCTGTCTTGTAGAGAATTGCTTGCTGAAAAAACAATGCTGGGGTTATGTCACATTGCTGCAGTCATAACCCCGGTATTCCACTTGCTAACCAGGACACCATTTGTCAATGGCCTGGTTAAAAAAGCATTCCACATTTTGAAGCAAAAGTTCAAAATCTAATAGCTTATTGTAAATATCTGAACTTTCCCTGGTATCAGCCTCTTGCAGTCCCTGTACAGCAGAGCTGGAGTGTGAGAGGAAGAAGCACAAGGAGCCAATCAGTTTATGTCCTGACAAGAAGCATGCTGTTAGGAGGAGAAAGCAGAGTAACAGAGAGATGAGCTCATCATTGTGCTGCTTCTTCTGTCCAGTCATAGACTGGGGTGGGTCCAGGACGACCCAAGCTCAAAAGGAAATGGGTTAAATTATGCAGGCCTTTTGAGGAATCTAAAGAACAAAGCTTTGTGAGGGAAATCTCTGGATTGAAGCAAAATATTTTTGAGAATATATATTTCAGTTTTTTTTTTTGTAATATAAAACAAGCCTAATTAAGGTTTAAATAAATTATTTTTATTACCAGACACAGTGAACATGAAGGCTAGCATGCTTCACTTTATTATTAATACGTTTGTAATATATAATAAATATTTAATTTTGGATTTCATGTAAGTTTAAAACAGCTATGCAATTACTGCCCTCAAAGCTGAGAGCAAAGGTATTTATTTATTGCATCTCCATGCGTGAAGAATGTTAATTTTAATAGATTTCAATTTATGCATTCAATTTATTCA
Source organism: Aquarana catesbeiana (assembly GCF_042186555.1). Taxonomy (NCBI): domain Eukaryota; kingdom Metazoa; phylum Chordata; class Amphibia; order Anura; family Ranidae; genus Aquarana; species Aquarana catesbeiana. The sequence goes on from NC_133328.1 coordinate 459,108,052, forward strand.
CAACTTCTTCTGCAAAAGACTTCATCATTGTCTAAGGTGTCCCGTGACAATTTCTGCTCAAGGCCACGTCTAAGAATAGGCAATTTCTGAGAACCTAATTATGGATTCAAGAGAGTATTCCATTTAGGAATACCTTTCTGGGTCCAGATTTTTGATATCTGAAGCACTCTTTAATCCTTATTACATTGACTCGTGGACACAGACCACTGCTTGCTAGAGGCTATGAATTAAGATTTCCAATACATATTACAGCATTCTGTAAATTCTTTAAGAAGCACCGCTGCATATGTCTGTGCTTAGGAAGTTTTTTTATATTTGCTTGCTTTAAATAACCCTTTTTTGGTTCAAATGATCTAACATTTAATAAAAACAAATAATAGGAAAAAAACTTGGGGATATTGTGTAAAAGTCGCAACTGTTTATACATACATCACCTGTAGGTGGCAGCGTTATGCTACCTCACAGCCTATATGACAAAGTGACAGTAGCTGATAAGTTTTGTATTATAAAGCTTACTTTATTGCTCTTTAGTTTATGTGTTGAGCAGCTTTAGTTTTGTTTTGTTTGTGGTGCAAAGTTTGAGGTCCTTACCAGGCTTGGGAACTACAACAATAACAGCTCTAGACATAGAAGTGGGCAATGAGGCAGAGTCAAAGGAGGCAGACAAAACTTCAAGTAATCTGACGGCAAGTATGTCAGCATGTTCGTTGTAGAATTCCACAGGGAATCCATCGTCACCCGGGGTCTTTCCCGACTGAAGGGAACTAATGGCAGTTTGGATCTCTTTGAGGGAAAGCGGAGCGTCAAGTCTCTGACGTGTTACCTCCAATAAGGAAGGCAACTCAATGGCTTCTATGTACGTCTGTAGTTCATGGGCAGAGTACTGTACCCTGGATGAATACAGGTCCTCATAGAACGAGGCAAAACAATTGTTTATGTCTCTGGGGTCAGACAACAACCGTCCTGAGGCCTCTCTAATATTAGCTACAGAGGTCGTTGCCATCTGCTCCCTAGACAGCCATGCCAGGAGTCGCCCGGTCCGCTCGCCTTGTTCAAAGATCTGCTGTGCCTGATGCAGCATCAACTTCTTTGTGGCCGTTACCCGAAGAAGTGCCACCTCGCGCATCGCACACTGTAAGTCCGTTCTTTAGGTTTCATCTCTACTGGCAGTGTATTGGGCCTCTAAGTGAGCAACCATGCTCTCAGCCCGGAGCAGTGCCTCTCCAGTCTGACGCCGGGCGCAACCTATGGCCTTCTGATAATGATCTTTAGCATGATATTTAAAATTCTCCCAAGTAGAAGCAGGTGATGTAGCAGGTCGATTGGCAGCCCAAAGTTCCCGCACAGCCGACTCAGCCCCTGGGACTATACGGTCATCGGAGACCCAATATCTGGACAATCACCAGAGGCAGTCGGTGGGAGTAGGGTTCATGTTTAGTATAAGGAGGATTTGGGAGTGGTCAGATATACCCCTAGGCAGATGGGAGATCTCCTGTACCTTAGTAAGAATAGAGCTAGTGGCAAACACCAAGTCAATGTGGGACATGGCCCTATAGGAGGCTGTTTGGCAGGTGTAGGATCTCAAGAGGGGATTCTTCCACCACCAAACATCCGTGAGATCGAATGTGGATGCCCACTTAGAAAGGACGGATTCCACATTCTTGTCCGGAGTTAGCCTGTCTACAGCAGGACAGGGAGGCATATTAAAATCCCCCGCTAGGACCACATTGTCAGTAGAACAGCCCGCTATAAATGTAAAAATTTTATTTAAGACAAGCAGCGATGCCGGCAGGGGTATATAGAGCCCCACCACCACCACGGGCACATTTGCTATAACCGCGTGCAGTACTACATATCTACCCTCGGGATCTAAGTGCAGGTCCAGCAGTGTAAAGGATAGGTTCTTGTGAATGAGTATACTAACCCCTCTGGCATACGAGGAAAAGGTGGCGTGGTAATAATGCCCCACCCGCGGTTTCTTTAGACTAAGGACCCGACCCCCGGTGAGGTGGGTCTTCTGTAATATACAAATATCTGGACGGTGAAGTTTAAGAAAATTAAAGACTACTGAACGTTTTACCCGGGAGTTCAGCCCTCGGACCTTCCATGATATGATTGTTACGGGGGCCATGTTAATTTGGGGTGATATGAGACAATCTGCAGAAAAACAGTGCACTCAAATCCCTAGGCAGGGAAATCAAACCCATCCTCCATAGCTCAGCAAGAAACATTGCATAGGTTATTGACCAACAATACGTACCACAAAAACAGTACAGCTTACATACCTGTATATAACTAAGATAACTTTTCCTCTTAAACCTTAAACTTAAAACCCCCCCTCCCCGCACACCCCCCAAACCAGAGCGTGCTTGTTCCCAAAATCCAAACATGAGCAACGATCAATTGGGAACATGAACCAGAGGGCCGAAAGCAGATAGCGCCAATCTCTCAATTCACAGAGGTCCAAGTCTGCAGAAGATGCCGCCATCAAGCAGGATATTACAGAATTCTTTTATTTTCTCCCGGTTAAGACCGGGGGCACACACTTAAAAATTAAACTAGCAAGCGACACACCCCCCCACTCCAAAAAATAAGAAAAAGAAGAGGGAAAAAAAAGGGGGGGGGAGAAAAAGGGGGAGCAGATGCAACAGTGTCACGTAAACAGAAGTAGAGAAGCAGCCATCAAGTGGAGCAGCAGCCTGGGGCTACAATAATCCGGTAGGTGTCGCCCCCAACTGGCGGACCCACCAGGTTAACCGCCTCCATATCAGCACCTCCTGAATCGAGGGTGACGGCCAGATGCTGGGAGTCAGGGCAGTCAATATAGTTCCAGGGTGAAAGACGGGGGTGCACCATCCATAATTAGAGTAAGGGTCATGCAGGGGGGTGTCACCGAACAAAGGCCCCTCGGGTATCCACATCAGGCACGAACCCCACCAAATGTAAGCTCCCATGTCAGGTCATGTTCATATTTAAAGGGGTCAATATAAAGCAGTACGTGACATTATCCATGCAACGGACAAACCACAGTGACTGGGAGTAAGGTATCCTCAGGGAGCAAGTAACAAGCAGCAGGCTGTCAGCACCACTAATGGCGGGGCAGAGTGTTTAGCCACTGTGAGGCCTTATTAGGGGAAGTAAAGAACCGGACACTCTCACCGTCCTGTACACAGAGTCAGGCACGGAATAGCACACTGTACCGCATTCCTTTGACTCTCAGGGCTTCACCGCATCGAATGACTTGCGCTGCCTCTGGGTGTCCACCGAGAAGTCAGGAAAGAACATCAGACGGGCTGCCTCATGTCGGATGTCCGCCATCTTGTGAGCCTCGCGGAGTATCAGGTCCTGGTCCCTGAAGTTTAGTAACTGGAATATAAATGTGCGGGGTGGAGCCCCTGTGGGACCCTGGGCGGGTGGCATCCTGTGGGCCCTCTCAACAGCAAAGTATGGCGAGAACGCCGCCTGAGGGAAAAGTGATCGGAGTAACCGCTCCATGTAGGCAGATGTGTCAGGGCCCTCAGACCCCTCAGGCAGTCCAATTATCCGCAAGTTATTGTGCCTATTTCGGTTTTCCGAATCCTCAGCTTTCGCCTCCAAATGCTTCACTCTCACTTGCAAGGTATGGAGGCAGGCCGAGTGATCTCTGACCGTGTCCTCCGTGTCCCCCACTCGGTGCTCCACCTCAGTGACCCGCTGTCTCACCTTCTCAAAATCCTGCCAGATGAGGCCGATCTCAAGTTGTACGGTGTCAATCTTAGTGGTAAGAGCAGAGAGGGAAGACTGACAGCCCGTGATAGCCTGTGATAGCCTGCATCAAGGCAGCGGAATTACTCTGTTCCGTAGGAGCAGGCTCCGGCCCTTCCATTTGAGTCGCCATGCTGTGCACTGCTTCCACGTGTGCGATGGCGCCTCCAGGATTAATCTGAGTATTCCTCAGGCTGTGTTGCTCAAGGCACCACCGGTTCCTCGTCCGCATCCGCAGGGGGAGATCAGGAGGTGTCCCAGGCGGTCAAGGAGGTTCACAGGATGGGATAAAAGGATTTATTCCTCGGGATGGCTGCAGAGCTTCCTGACTAAGCGTCCTACTCCGTCGCCACCTTGGCCACGCCCCCACAACAGACAATTTTTAATTAGATTTGGCTCAGAGAAGATGGCAACATTTCTGGATTATGTTCAGATAGGGCTTCGTCTTTGCATGATAGAGCTTCACAGCTTCACAGACGGTCATTTTTGGAAATATTCCTGAGCACATGCAGTGATGTCAATCGCAGAATCATGCCTGTGCCACCTGAGGACCTAAAGATCAAAGGCACCCAATTTTGCATTTCAGCCTTATCCCTTACACAAATATCTCTCTAGATCTCTCAGAATCTTTTGATGATGTAATGTACTGTAGATGATGATATATTTAAAGTATTTTCAATTGTACATTAAAGTGTTACTAAACCCACAACAGTAAAATCTGTCTGTATATGCAAAATAGAATGCTTGTTTTACTCACTGCAGAATGGCACGGGCAGGCATAAGGGCTTACCTGTACGTCCCTCCCTGCCCCCCCGGTGCCTGCGGCGGTCGGCTTCGTTACAGGAGTGATCCGTGCTGAGGGGGAGGCCATCTATTCATGATCACCCCCTCGCGATCACTCCTGATGAATGAAATGCTTCCTCTGCCTCTGTAATGTAAGCAGCGGCAGAGGAAGTGATGTCTTCTCTCCTCGTGAAGCCTTTTCGTTCTGGCTTCCGAGGAGAGAAGGCATCAAGTAAGTGCACCAAACACAACACTTACAGTAGAACACTCTAGGCACACATTTCACTCCCCAGTCACCCCCCGATCACCCCCTGATCACCCCCCTGCACCCCCTGTCACAGTGACACCAATAGCAGTTTTTTTTTTCTGATTATTGCATTGGTGTCATTTGTGACAGTTATAAGTGGTAGGGCAGTTAGTGTTAGGCCCATTTAGGTCTAGGGTACCCCCCTAACCCCCCCTAATAAAGGTTTAACCCCGTCATCACCCCCCGTCGCCAGTGTCACTAAGCAATCGTTTTTCTGATCGTGTATTAGTGTCACAGGTGACGCTAGTTAGGGAGGTAAGTATTTAGGTTCGCCGTCATCTTTTTATAGCGTCAGGTACCCCCATATACTATCTATTAAAGGTTTAACCCCCTGATTGCCCAGCAGTGATATAAGTTAAGTTTTAGGGTCAGATAGGGTCTGCGTCGCCCCAGGCAGCGTCAGGTTAGTGCCAGTACTGCTAACACCCACGCACACAGCATACACCTCCCTTAGTGGTATAGTATCTGAACGGATCAATATCTGATCTGATCAGATCTATACTGGCGTCCCCAGCCGTTTAGGGTCCCCAAAACCGCAGTGTTAGCAGGATCAGCCCAGATACCTGCTAGTACCTGCGTTTTGCCCCTCCGCCCAGCCCACCCAAGTGCAGTATCGATCGATCGCTGTCACTTACAAAACACTAAACACATAACTGCAGCATTCGCAGAGTCAGGGCTGATCCCTGCGATCGCTAACAGTTTTTTTGGTAGCGTTTTGATACAGTCGCTTACAGTCTAGGAGCTTTTTTTTACCTGTGAGTCTCACTAGTGTACCACTAAATTTAGAGCCCAAAATGGCAAATCGAAGGTACACTAATGAAGAGGCCTACACGTTTCTGAGCATGACAGATAGTGAAGAGGAAGTCACTCATCTGTCAGATTCAGGCTCAGAATACGAACCTGTAGACAGCAGCGGCTCCATGACAGATAGCTCTGACGATGGAGTTGTGGTCCCTGCCAAGGTCAGACCCCAATCTTCTTCTGCTGTTGAGGTACAAGAACCACAGGGCTCTCATACGGAGCAGAGAAGTACTAGTGCCGCTGTTCCTTCTGGTGAATTGGCAAGCACCAGCGGCCTAGTACACCCTGGTCGTACATCCAGCACTGCAGTAACACGTGGTGACGTGGCAAGTCCCATAAGTGCAGTTCAAGCCGGTGAGGTGGCAAGCACAAGTAGTGTCCCACTGCCACCAAGAAGACAAAGACAGGCCCGTCGTGCCCATAGTGTCCTTCCTGCAGAATTTGCCAATCCTAATTGGGAACCCACCACTTCTGCAGCACCCGTACTTCCCCCATTCACTGGCCAACCCGGCATTCAGGTGGAAACAGTTGATTTTACGTCACTTGATTTCTATTCGCTGTTTTTTACCGAGGATCTCTATAGATCTATTGTGGACCAAAGCAATTTGTACGCTGGTCAACACATGGCCACTATTTCCCAGTCCTCCCTTGCCAGAGATTGGAGACCAATTACGGTCTCCGAATTTAAGACCTTTCTGGGCCTATCCCTCAACATGGGCATAGTTAAAATGAGTACGTTGCAGTCATATTTGTCCACTGACCCAATGTACCATATGCCCGTGTTCTCTGCTTCCTTGGCCAGGGCACGATACGAGCAGATTTTGCGGTTCATGCACTTCAACAACAATGTCATCCTCGTGGAGACCCTGGATACGATCGGCTCTACAAAATTCGGCCTCTCATAAACCACTTCAACCAACGTTTTGCAGACTTGTTTACTCCCCATCAAGTTGTCTGCGTTGATGAGTCCCTGATTAAGTTTTCTGGCCGCTTGTCATTCAAACAGTACCTTCCCAGCAAGCATGCCAGATACGGGGTCAAGATGTATAAGCTCTGTGACAGGGCCACAGGCTATACATGTAGTTTTATGGTTTACGAGGGAAGAGATAGCCACGTAGAGCCGACAAACTGCCATGACTACATAGGAAGCACTGGCAAGATTGTGTGGGACTTGGTGTCACCCTTATTCGGAAAGGGGTACCACTTATATGTGGACAATTATTACACGAGCGTGCCACTTTTTAGTCACCTTTTTGATCATCAGATTGGAGCGTGTGGCACCGTGCGATCTAATCGCCGGTCCTTTCCCCAGTGGCTTGTAGATTCCCGTCTTAGCCTGGGGGAGAGAGCCTGCTTGAAGTGTAATAACTTGCTCGCTATGAAGTGGAGAGATAATAAGAATGTTTTTGTTCTTACCTCCCTTCATGAAGACACAACAGTCCAAATTACTACTGCGACTGGTGTTGTGGAGAAACCCCTCTGTGTCCACGAATATAACCAAAATATGGGAGGGGTGGATCTCAACGACCAGTTGTTGGCGCTGTACCTAGTTGCCCGTAAGGCCAGACGCTGGTATAAAAAAGTGTCTGTTTATTTATTTCAATTGGCCTTGCTGAACGCTCATGTGCTATACAGAGCTTCAGGACGGACTGGATCCTTCCTTAAATTCCAGGAAGAGATCATCAGTGCCCTTCTGTTTCCAGACGATGCTCCACCTCACCATCCCCAACCAAATGCAGTAAGCCGGCTGCATGAGAGGCATTTTCCTTATGTCCTCCCGCGTACCCCTACCCAACGAGCCCCCCAAAGAAAATGTTGTGTCTGCAGAAAGCGCGGATATAGGCGTGACACCCTCTATTATTGTCCCTCCTGTACTGACAATCCTGGTCTTTGCATTGGTGAATGTTTTGAACGCTACCATACACTAGTGGAGTTTTAGCGTAGGGTACATCATTGCACAGACTAGGCACACTTTCACAGGGTCTCCCAAGATGCCATCGCATTTTGAGAGACCCGAACCTGGAACCGGTTACAGTTACAATAGTTAGTTACAAAAAAAAGTGTAAAAAAAAAAAGAAAAAATTGTAGTTTTATTGCTCTCTCTCTCTATTCTGTATATTGTTCTGCTCTTTTACTGTATTCTATTCTGCAATGTTTTATTGTTATCATGTTTTATCCTGTTTGCTTTTCAGGTATGTAATTTTTTTATACTTTACTGTTTACTGTGTTTTCTTGTTAACTGTTTTTTTGTTTTCAGGTACTCCATTCAGCTGCAGTGCGGATGTACTTATCTTGACAGCAACAGCGTTTGCTCCCACGATACATAAAGCCTTGACTCCAGCGCTGTCGGAGGTGATTTCACCACCACAGTTACATACTTCAGCATATATGCCAAAGCATGGGGGCAGCAGGGGCGGAGGAGCGTTTTGCTCCTAACTTTTGCGGGTGGATGCTCCCATGCTTCGGCATATATATGTTTTAGGCACAGGTTGCGTTAAAAAATGTTTTATTTTTTACAATTTTTTTTTGTATTTGCTTTGGAGGTGTGGAAATCTTACTGTTATACTGTAATGTTACTTTGTTTTATTGTTAACCATCATTTGCTTAGCAGGTACGCCATTCAGCTGCAGCGCGGATTTACTTATCTTGACAGCAACAGCGTTTGCTCCCACGATACATAAAGCCGTGACTCCAGCGCTGTAGGAGGTAATTTCACCACCACAGTTAAAAAAAAAGAGCATGGGGGCAGCAGGGGCGGAGGAACGATTTGCTCCTACCTTTTGGGGGGGGATGCCCCCATGCTTCGACATATATAAACAGTGCATGTATGCCCATCATTAGAAGTGGGTGGATGAAGGGAGGTATTCTAATGGTGGGCATACCCACCGATCAATCTCTTTTTTTCGTTCAGCCCACAGGCTGCATGAAAAAAAAGATTACAATATATGCCCAACAAGGACCAGTGATGTACTGGTATGCTGCTGGACTTTGAGTGGTTATACCAGAATGATGCCTGCGTGTTTTGGTATCATCTTGGTATCATTCTTTTCAGCCAGCGGTCGGCTTTCATGTAAAAGCAATCCTAGTGGCTAATTAGCCTCTAGACTGCTTTTGCAAGAAGTGGGAGGGAATTCCCCTCCTCCCACCGTCTTCCATGGTTTTCTTTGGCTTTGAGGGCAGAGGAGAGATCTAGGGTCTAATAGACCCCAATTTTTTTCAAAAAAGAGTACCTGTCACTACCTATCATAGGGGATATTTACATTACAATAAAAATGATAAAAAATATAAATGAAAGGAACAGTTTAATAATAAAATAAAAAAGCAAAATAAATAATTAAAAAAAAACAAAACACCCCTGTCCACCCCTGCTCTCGCGCAAAGGAGGCAAACGCAAATGTCGGTCTGATGTCATATGTAAACAGCAATTGCACCATGCATGTGAGGTATCACCGCGAAGGTCAGATCGAGGGCAGTAATTTTAGCAGTAGACCTCCTCCGTAAATCTAAATTGGTAACCTGTAAAGGCGTTTAAAGGTTTGGTATTGGGGGCGTGACCGGATGTAGATGCCGGAGTGAGAGCTTGTGAGCGATCTCTCCCCTAGATTCCTAAACTCCTCATTCCCCTTTCAGATTTCAGATTCACGGCAGGAGGGACACATGGATGCCTCGGCGGTGTTGCGCTGAGGGTGGGGGACGCCGGCGGCGAGCTCCTGTACCTCCGGAGCTAGGAGTCTCTCTCCCTGTGGAGACCGGGGGCAGAGTGGTCCCGCTGGGCGTGCTGCAGCCTTAGGAGTTCCCAGCAGTAGCAGCAGAGGTGATGTTGGAGACAGCGGAGGTGATGTGAGAGGTCCCCGTCTACACTCCTCTTAACCCCTGACGGAATGATCTCTGGTGGAAGCTGGAAGGACTGGGAGCCCCTGGAGCCCGGGATACAGGTCTGTTTGCTGAATGCGGCTCGACATAAGCACGCTGTAAAAGAAGAGCGACAGTACACTCTTCTGGCAACTGCAGGATACTCGCTGTGGCTGGGTGAGAACTTTCTAATTTCTTCTCTGGATATAGTATGGGGCAGTCTGTTTTCTTTTCCTCCTTTTGACCCCCAGATTGGATTGGAAGTTATATGCAGCTGCATAGCATATAGACATTTACACAGAGATTATTCACACAGAGCTTCGCCTCATTGGTGCCTGTATAAACTGGCTTTGGAGCTCAGTGACTATAGTAGCATTTTTGTATCTTCCCCCTGCTGCATGGGCTGAGCTGGATTATCCCTGTTTGGACTGATAGACTGACAGAGGTGCTTTCCTACTTTTGAAAAATTTCTGTGAAATGTATTATTTACTTTTCCGGCCTTCCCCCCTGACCCCCCTTTTTTTTTTCTCCCTGGAGTATGTCAACACTATGCACTACGAAGGTGAGCCAGGCCGCTGCTGCCAGACTAAAAGAAATCTCACACACACAAGGACCGCCCTCCCCAAAAAATTGTCAACAGTCCCATCAGACCCAGCACACCACCATGTTGTCTAAATTTCACTCGAGAGCTGGTACCTCCAGAAAGATTTTGGGGCAGGGGTAGGTGACCTCGGCGATAGCCGCATCCCCCCCAGCGAAAGGTGCAACCCCCCCCCACTGTAAAACCACCATGTGAAGGGACGAAGGAAGACTTGGGACAAGGAACATTACCACTTAATACGGACACTTTAGGCACAGCAGAACCATCATTAAAAGAAATATTGCTAGCAATTAATACCTGTAAAACTGAAATGTCTGATCAACTTAAATCTGTGCAGGAAGAATTATCACTCTTTAGGCAGGACATGCAAAAAAACAAGAAAGGACTACCGTCCTTGAAGGGAGGGTTAGCCTGATAAAGGATGATCTGAACCCCCTGAAACAAGAGATGAAAATCATTAAGGAACAGATGGCTAACTACCAGACAAGGATCGATGAAATGGAAAATAGGATGCGAAGGAAGAATATAAGAATAATAGGACTCCCTGAACGATCTGAAGGCCCAGAACCCACGATCTTCTTGGAAAAGTGGTTCAGGGAGACATTTGAAGATCAGTCCTTCTCACAATTCTTTGCACTAGAGAGAGCCCAGAGAGTCCCCTCTAGACCCCTTCAGCCAAGCGCCCCCCTAGACCTCTCTTGGTGAAAATGCTTTATTACAGGGATAAAATGACCATATTAAATAAAGCCAGGAATATGGATAATATACTATTTAATGGTAATAGGGTCTCAATGTACCCTGACTTTTCACCTGATTTGCAAAAATGGAGGGCCAAGTTTGTAGAGGCAAAACATAAACTGCAACATTTAAAAGTGGACTATGCTTTATTGTACCCCACTAGATTGAGAGTAAAAGCTTCAGGGGAGACAGTTTTCTTTGACACCCTGGAGGGGGTAGAAGACTGGATCATATCCTATAAAAGGAGACTGTAACATTTTTGTGTCTTTTCCCCTCCTTTCCCTCTTTTTTCTTTTTTCTTTTTTACCACAAGCACAATGACAGAATAATTAGGGAGTGGAGGGGGGAGGAGAAGGGGAGGGAGTTTGCGTGAGGGAGTAATGAGCACGTTATTCCCGGTTAATAGGGGGTTCGGCGAAAAGCTCTCTTTTTGTGTGTTTTTTGTTGTAGGTCTTTGTCTTGTTAGGTATGCTTGTGGTTCTATATGTTGGTTGTATAGAGGCTGGGATGGGATGCGGGTGGGTTAGGGAGGGAAGAGGGTAAGGAGTTAACATTAACTGCACTAGCACCATTTAAGATGATAGATATAGGTAGTGGTCACATTAGTTTGCCCCCAAGTAGGCCCAATGGGCAGAAGAATAGGATGCATGAGAGTGTGAGTGTGAGGATGAGTTATGATTGGTCTGATTGGTACACAGGGGTGATTGAAATCTATTATTATAATTTTGAGGGTGTGCAACGCAGGCTGGAAGATTTGATAAAATTACCACAAGAAAAACACGCAATAGGAAAAAGACACTGGTATTTTGTTATATTGCACATTGAAATAGATTATTATGGTTGGAAATTATCCTACACAATTTCACTCAGTTCACACTTCCCACTCCAGAGGGGTGAGTACCCTTATCAGGGTTGGGATGCCTTTTACTTGTCTCCAGACTATAGGTGAACAGGGACAATACATCTTCTTATTCTGTAGAATTGAAAAAAGAACCTATATATTGGCAAATGTGTATCTCCCTCCCTCTTCAACTTATCGACCCTCTGCGAACTCACTAAGTTTACCCTGGATAAACCAGGGGTACCGGTGTTAGTAGCAGGAGATTTTAACATGGTAATGGACCAGAGCTTAGATAGATTCCCCCCAGGAGTATATGCAAATAGAATAGTGGATACCAGGCTACCAGATTTTTTGACAGAAACAGGTTTGAAGGATATTTGGAGAATATGTAACCCAGGGGCTCGACAATACTCATGCGCCTCCATGACTCACTCTACACTCTCCAGGATTGATTTAGTACTGGGAAAGGAGGAGATAATGCCACTAATAAAAAAATGTGTGTTATAAGCCTAGGGGTCTGTCAGACCACTCTCCAGTGTTAGTTTTGCTGGAACTAGGTAAGCGTGAACATCCTGGGGAGTGGAGACTGTGTCCCTTATGGATTGAATTAATGGGAGATCCTAAGGATATACTAGCAGCTCTGGGGGAATTTATTGATTTAAATCGGGACACCGCTCCGGCGGGAATAGTTTGAGATACTTTAAAAGCCTTCTTGAGAGGTTTGATGATACAGCAAATCTCAAAAAATTATGAAGCAGACCAAGGACTGGGAGAGCACAATGGGAGAAAGAGTAACTGCCGCGGAAGAACAATACATTAATAATCCCACACCAGACTCACTTGCGAGTTGGATTAAGGAACAACAAAATTATCGGCTAATGACCCTCCAGAAGGCAGAGAATAAATTTCTCTTTCAAAGACAATCTGCCTTTGGAGAAGGGGAAAGTGTAGGACGGATGTTGGCACAATTAGTTAGAACAAACTCCCCTACATCCACTGTATCTACGATTGCAGTGGATGATGGGAGAGTGTCCTCAAAACCCCAGAGATAGTGAATAGATTCAAAGAGTACTATGAGGATCTTTATAGATCCCAGCAGGGGGAGATGAGTGAAGAGATGGATTCTTTCTTCAGGGGATTGAAGCTGCCCTTTCTTAGCAATGCGGATAGAGCTGAGTCGAACCACCCCATAACATTAGAAGAGATGACACGCATAACTAACGAGATGGCGAGACAGAAATCCCCGGGACCAGACGGCCTTCCAGCCGAGATATATCGGCATTATGGTAAGGTACTGCTCCCTGAGCTGTTGAGGGTCTTGAACAGTTCGACTGCACAGGGAGAGCTTCCTCCCTCAATGATGGAGTCCCATATTATTATTATACACAAGGAGGGTAAAGACCCGCTCGACGTAGCCTCATATAGGCCGATTGCCCTGCTGAACGCCGATATGAAGATTTTGGCGAAGGTCTTGACGGCTAGATTAAACAAAGTTATTGCGAACCTCGTCCACCCCGATCAGTCGGGTTTTATACCTGGGAGAACAACAAACGTTAACATTAGGCGTCTATACTTGAACCTCCAGGTCCCGACAGATGGGGAGGGGGAGAGGGCCATCTTGTCTTTGGATGCCGCCAAGGCCTTCGACAGCCTAGGGTGGCAGTACTTGTGGAAGGCCATGGAATTGGCCCAACTGGGTACGGGATTTATCGGCTGGGTCAAGATGCTTTATAAGGCACCAGAGGCCAGAGTGAGAGTGAATAGCGAGCAATCAGTCAAGTTCGGACTGGGTAGGGGGACTAGGCAGGGGTGCCCCCTGTCGCCCCTTCTTTTTGCCCTTGCAATTGAACCCTTGGCCATTGCACTCAGGTCATCTGACCAAGTGAAGGGCTTCAGAAGAGGGGATTTGGAAGAGAAAGTTGCACTATATGCAGATGATCTCCTGTTATTCCTAGGGGATACGCAGGACTCCTTCCGTAAAGCCATGAATATCATTAATAGATTTGGCCAACTCTCTGGATTAAAAATAAACTGGGCAAAGTCCAGTCTGTTACCAGTAGACTCCCTGGTAGGCCCACTACCGGAGGAGGCATCCCAGATCCCAGTGGTAAATAAATTTAAATATCTGGGTATAAACATCTCTAAAGACCCTCAACAGTTCGCCTTAGATAATATCGACCCTCTGCTGATTAAATTTAAGGGAAAAATAAAAATCTGGAAAGGCCTGCCATTGTCTGTGGCAGGTCGGTGCAACCTGATCAAAATGATCTGGCTACCCCAGCTCCTTTATGTACTGCACAACTCACCAATTTGGCTTTATAAAAAATGGTTTCAAAGGATAGAGACCTTGTTTAGGGAAATGATCTGGAAAGGCGGCCCAGCTAAAATTCGGCTAAGTACATTGCAACTTCAGAAACAGGAAGGAGGGGTAGTGCTCCCATACCCTTTTATTTACTTTCTGGCGTCACAACTTCAATATTTAGGGGGGTGTGATGTAGCTGGACAAGAAGTAGGAAGGAAGTTACTCTTACAAACTACCCCACATGAAACTATACCCGAAGCTTTGGAGGCAGGATCCTTTCCCCGAAAACTACCAACTCTGAAGTTAATGATGAAAGTTTGGGACACGGCGAAAATATTACTGAATTACAGCGGATTTTCGGATCTTATTTGTGGGGAAATAGCAAACTGGGAGAGCTTCAGAAGATGGGGACAATAAAGGAATGAGAGAGATGTGGGAGTGAAGAAGTGTGGCGCTAATGGGTAGTGGGACTCCTGTCGCTAAAACAGGTAAAAACAGTGGTTAGGAGAGAGTGAAAACTCCTTTAGTGTAAAAGTGTTTGTAAGGTATACATAAAAATATATATTGGGTAATAAACACAGTACAAGTGAAAACCCAGTATGTGTTGAAGAATATAAAAAAACTCAGTGAAAAAGAAAATTTAGAAGAAACTAGTTAAGAAAAACAATCAAAAATACATGGTACAGCAAATACATATCAATGTCAGGTGAGCTGAGTGTGTTAATCCACAGAATTGGAGTTCAATGGAGGTGGTAGATCAGAAAAAGAGCACCGGTGTCCCCAAGGGGAAAAAATATAAAAAATATATATATATACAGAGGAACTCAAAAGTCTTTTAAATGGCAAGATGGGATAGTCTCATTCAGTCCCACAGGTAATTAGATGTAAACTGTCTTCTCAAGAGGTAACCTGAGGGTTATTGAGGAAGGACCCGACCAATGTGTTGGATCTTGGCTCAAATGGATAATTCTCACCAGGAGACAGGCAGAAGTAAAAAAGCAAAAGAATGCCCTTACCAGATCCGGTGGACTCACAGGCCGTAGCGGTGAGTCAAACGAGCCTATACCGTTAAACGGTGTGGGGTAAAGGTGTGTGGGAGAACTTGTAGACCATCTTGTCAGCAGTCCTCATACGAAGCACCGATTTGGAGTCCGGGATCCCCAGGGTATGGTTCCAATCAGCAGATCACCGTTTCCTCAGAAAACCATCATATGTGCAAATAGGCAAAAAAGGAAAAAAAAGGAAGAAAACTCCACATAGTGTAAATCCTTAATTAGCAAAAAGCATAAGAGCACTTTATTTAGGGAGTGTACTCCAAAAAAATGTTGTTACAAGCAAGGGGCGGTAAAAACTCGGCCCAAAATAAATTAAAAACCGGCATAAAAGTAATAAAAACAGGCGCAGTGGATGGTGGTGGGGTATAAACATAGGACCCGACGCGTTTCGCCTCCCAAGGCTTCTGCTGGGGTATGAATACCCCAGCAGAAGCCTTGGGAGGCGAAACGCGTCGGGTCCTATGTTTATACCCCACCACCATCCACTGCGCCTGTTTTTATTACTTTTATGCCGGTTTTTAATTTATTTTGGGCCGAGTTTTTACCGCCCCTTGCTTGTAACAACATTTTTTTGGAGTACACTCCCTAAATAAAGTGCTCTTATGCTTTTTGCTAATTAAGGATTTACACTATGTGGAGTTTTCTTCCTTTTTTTTCCTTTTTTGCCTATTTGCACATATGATGGTTTTCTGAGGAAACGGTGATCTGCTGATTGGAACCATACCCTGGGGATCCCGGACTCCAAATCGGTGCTTCGTATGAGGACTGCTGACAAGATGGTCTACAAGTTCTCCCACACACCTTTACCCCACACCGTTTAACGGTATAGGCTCGTTTGACTCACCGCTACGGCCTGTGAGTCCACCGGATCTGGTAAGGGCATTCTTTTGCTTTTTTACTTCTGCCTGTCTCCTGGTGAGAATTATCCATTTGAGCCAAGATCCAACACATTGGTCGGGTCCTTCCTCAATAACCCTCAGGTTACCTCTTGAGAAGACAGTTTACATCTAATTACCTGTGGGACTGAATGAGACTATCCCATCTTGCCATTTAAAAGACTTTTGAGTTCCTCTGTATATATATATATTTTTTATATTTTTTCCCCTTGGGGACACCGGTGCTCTTTTTCTGATCTACCACCTCCATTGAACTCCAATTCTGTGGATTAACACACTCAGCTCACCTGACATTGATATGTATTTGCTGTACCATGTATTTTTGATTGTTTTTCTTAACTAGTTTCTTCTAAATTTTCTTTTTCACTGAGTTTTTTTATATTCTTCAACACATACTGGGTTTTCACTTGTACTGTGTTTATTACCCAATATATATTTTTATGTATACCTTACAAACACTTTTACACTAAAGGAGTTTTCACTCTCTCCTAACCACTGTTTTTACCTGTTTTAGCGACAGGAGTCCCACTACCCATTAGCGCCACACTTCTTCACTCCAACTTTCACTTTGCAAACGGTCATTTTGCTGTGTTGGCTGCTTCATTTTCATCCAAGAGCTGGCGCAACTTTTACATTTTTTCCTTATGAGAGAGATGTGGCCTGAGATATCTCTCACAGTTATTCCAAGAAGGTAACCTGAAAACTTTCCAGGAACTAAGAGCCCAATATGTCTTGCCGAATAAATCCTTTTTTTAGGTATTTACAGGTCAGGCATGCATTAGAGGCACAGTTCAGGGGAAGGATCCTGGAATGGAGCGCAATTCTTATACTCCAAAAATTAATTAACGGTGATTCAACGAGAGGTTTAATTTCAAACATATACCCACATATTAACAAGGGGAGATCAGCTAAGCGAGATTCCCCTCGGTACAAGAGTAAATGGGAAAAAGACGTAGGTAACATAACCGATATCCAGTGGAATAGAATTTTTGAAGTGGCCCCTTTGGTCTCCTTATCCCCGTCGCAGAGGATGTCTCACCTATTTTTATTGTACAGAACTTACTATACCCCCCACGGGCTCTTTCAATTTGGTCACCAGACAGAACCTAGCTGCCCCAGGTGTGGGGAACTAGAAGGGGACTTGGTCCATATGTTCTGGAGGTGTCCGAAGTTATTTCGTTACTGGACGGAGGTGGTGAAAAACATTGACAGGGTATTTGGAACCTCCACGGAGCTGGAGCCGAAAAAATGTCTCTTGGGATTAGAGGAGGGTGAAGGTAAAATAGGCAATACCCTGGTGGCAGTGATGAGATGCTTGCTCCAAGCAAGGATCTTGATTGCCCGAAGATGGCAGTTTGCACTACCTCCGTCCAGTGAAGAATGGAAAAATAGTATGAATGGTATAATTATCAAAGAGAAAGCGATATACATTAAGCAAGGTGCGCTTTGGAAATACAATTTGATTTGGAAGCCCTGGTGGGCAGCAAGAGGGATCTACATGTAAAATACTAATAATCATTAAAATAACCTTGTAAAAGCACAGAGATAAACTAAGAGGGGACCCTAGAGAAGTTAACGGTGAGAGAATGGAAGGACGACAGGGTGAGATGCTTAATCTAGTGTGAGTGGGTGAAGCGAGTTTGTTTAGTTAATAAAAATACTAAGAGTTGTATCTCCAGGTCCCATCCTATATTTGGATAATAAATGTACGGGCTTCGTTGCTCTGGGATGGAGGGGAAATATGCATCTGTTTGATACATTTTTGTACTGCCCCTTTTATTGCCTTTTATACAATTGTCAAAAACTTTCAATAAAAAAAAAGATTTAATTACAACAAAAAAAAAGGTTTTTAAAAATGTATGTACCGTATTTATCGGCGTATAACACGCACAGGCATATAACACGCACATTCATTTTAAGAGGGAAGTTTCAGGAAAAAAACTTAAATTTTAAATAAGGAACTTTGAAGCAAAATAAGGGTCATTGCCCATCTGCAGCCTCACAAGTGCCATCAATGCAGCCTCATCAGTCCACATCAATGCAGCTTCACCATTGCCATGAATGCAGCCTGACTGATGCCCATCTGCAGCCCAGAGGGGACAGGGAGGGGGGTGGGACGAGCGCCGACAGATTACATACAGTGAGAATCTCCTACGATAGACAGAACAGTGGTCCAATGGTGGCCCAGGAGACGGGACTTCCTATTACAGAGACTGCCAAGTAAACAGGAGATTCTCACTGTATGTAATCTGACGGCGCTCGTCCCACCCAAACCCCCCCCCCCATAAAATTGAAGTATTGGCGTATAACACGCACGCGCTATTTGCACCTGATTTTCATGGTGAAAAAGTGAGTGTTATATGCCAATAAATACAGTAGTTTGTCACCGCTGCACGTTTGTGCGCAATTTTAAAGCATGTCATGTTTGATATCCATGTACTCAGCCTAAGATCATCTTTTTTATTACATCAAACATTTTGGCAATATAGTGGGTTTTAGTGCATTAAAATTAAAAAAAAGTGTGTTTTTTCCCAAAAAAATGCGTTCGAAAAATCGCTGCGCAAATACTGTGTGAAAAAAAAATGAAACAACCACCATTTTAATCTGTAGGTCATTTGCGTTAAAAAAATATATAATGTTTGGGGGTTCAAAGTAATTTTCTTGCAAAAAAAAAAAAAATTTCATGTAAACAAAAAGTGTCAGAAAGGGCTTTGCCTTCAAGTGATTAGAAGAGTGGGTGATATGTGACATAAGCTTCTAAATGTCATGCATAAAAAGCCAGGACAGTTTAAAACCCCCCCAAATGACCGGCATGTCGAGTCCATGAAATATTTTATATTTTGACACAAGTTGCGGAAAAAAGACATTTTTTTTTTTTTTGCACAAAGTTGTCACTAAATGATATATTGCTCAAACATGCCATGGGCATATGTGAAATTACACCTCAAAATACATTCTGTTGCTTCTCCTGAGTACGGGGATACCACATGTGTGAGACTTTTTGGGAGCCTAGCTGCGTACAGGACCCTGAAAACCAATCACCACCTTCAGGCTTTCTAAGGGTGTAAATTTTCGATTTCAGTCCTCACTGCCTATCACAGTTTCGGAGGCCATGGAATGCCCAGATTGCACAAAACCCCCCAAACGATCCCATTTTGGAAAATAGACACCCCAAGCTATTTGCTGAGAGGTTTGGTGAGTATTTTGCAGATTTTGCTTTTTGTCACAAAGTTTTAAAATTTGAAAAAAGAAAAAAAAAAAATTTTTCTTATCTTTCTTCATTTTCAAAAACAAATGAGAGCTGCAAATACACACCATGCCCCTCAGCAAATAGCTTGGGGTGTCTACTTTCCAAAATGGGGTCATTTGGGGGGGTTTTGTGCTATCTTGGTATTTTATGGCCTTCGAAACTGTGATAGGTAGTGAGGAGTGAAATCAAAAATGTACACCCTTAGAAATCCTGAAGGTGGTGCTTGGTTTTCGAGGCCCTGTACGCGGCTAGGCTCCCAAAAAGTCCCACACATGTGATATCCCTGTACTCAGGAGAAGCAGCAGAATGTATTTTGGGGTGTAATTCCACATATGCCCATGGCATGTTTGAGCAATATATCATTTAGTGACAACTTTGTTCAAAAAAAAAAAAGTGGTCATTTTCCTGCAATTTGTGGCAAAATATAAAATATTCCATGGACTCAACATGCTTCTCAGCAAATAGCTTGGAGTGTCTACTTTCCAAAATGGGGTCATTGGGTGGTGGGGGGGGGGGGGTTGTGCCATCTTGGCATTTTATGGCCTTCAAAACTGTGATAGGTAGTGAGGAGTGAAATCAAAAATTTACGCCCTTAGAAATCCTGAAGGCAGTGCTTGGTTTTCAGGGCCTCGTATGCAGATAGGCTTCCAAAAAATCCCACACATGTGGTATCCCCATACGCAGGAGAAGCAGCAGAATTTATTTTGGGGTGTAATTCCACATATGCCCGTGGCATGTGTGAGCAATATATCATTTAGTGACAACTTTGTGTAAAAAAAAAAAAAGTTTGTCATTTTCATTTTAGCTTGGGGTGTCTACTTTCCAAAATGGGGTCATTTGGGGGGTTTTGTGCCATCTTGGCATTTTATGGCCTTCAAAACTGTGATAGGTAGTGAGGAGTGAAATAAAAAAATCTATGCCCTTAGAAATCCTGAAGGCGGTGATTGGTTTTTGGGGCCCCGTATGCGGCTAGGCTCCCAAAAAGTCCCACACGTGGTATCCCATACTCAGGAGAAGCAGCAAAATGTATTTTGCGGTGCAATTCCACATATAACCATGGCATGTGTGAGCAATATATTATTTAGAGACAACTTTTTGTAAAAAAATTTTTTTTTGTCATTATCCAATCACTTGGGACAAAAAAATAAAATATTCAATGGGCTCAACATGCCTCTTAGCAATTTCCTTACGGTGTCTACTTTCCAAAATGGGGTCATTTGGGAGGTTTTGTACTGCCCTGCCATTTTAGCACCTCAAGAAATGAGAAATGAGGCAGTCATAAACTAAAAGCTGTGTAAATTCCAGAAAATGTACCCTAGTTTGTAGACGCTATAACTTTTGCGCAAACTAATAAATATACGCTTATTGACATTTTTTTTACCAAAGACATGTGGCTGAATACATTTTGGCATAAATGTATGACTAAAATTGAGTTTATTGGATTTTTCTTATAACAAAAAGTAGAAAATATCATTTTTTTTCAAAATTTTTCCATTTATATTGCAAGAAATAAAAATCGCAGAGGCAATCAAATACCATCAAAAGAAAGCTCTATTTGTGGGAAGAAAAGGACGCAAATTTTGTTTGGGTACAACATTGCATGACCGTGCACCAGTTACATGTTAGTCAGGTTTAAAAAAGACACAAGTCCATCCAGTTCAACCTTAAAAACAAGAAATAAATAAAATAAAAAATATCGTACAATCCAATATACCCATTTTTTTACCCTCAGTTGATCCAGAGGAAAGCAACAAACCCCAGCAGAACATGCTCCAATTTTCTACAGCAGGGGAAAAAATTCCTTCCTGATCCCCCAAGAGGCAATCGGATTTTCCCTGGATCAACTTTACCTATAAATGTTAGTACCCAGTTATATTATGTACATTTAGGAAAGTATCCAGGCCTTTCTTAAAGCAATCTACTGAGCTGGCCAGAACCACCTCTGGCGGGAGTCTATTCCACATTTTCACAGCTCTTACTGTGAAGAAACCTTTGCGTATTTGGAGATTTTTTAAAGAGTCTTGTACTTTTTTCATTCTGGTTCAGGTGCAAATTCAAGTGTCATACAAAATTGTCACAAAAATCGCACCTGAATCGCACATGAACCGGTGAACAAAACCACACTGGACTCCTTTTAATAGACGCAAGGAAACCGTGCCTGGACATATGTGAACTGAGCCTGAGGAACATTATTCTGAAACTGTTTGACAATTTTTAGAAGCAGCTATTTACAGGTTTGTGAACCTCTGCCCATCTTTACTTCTGAGACACTCTGACTCTCAGATGCCTTTTTTATACCCAATCATGATACTGACATGTTGCCAATTAACCTAGCTAATTGCAAAATGTTTTTCCAGCTCTTCTTTGTTAGTACCACTACTTTGCCAGCTTTTTGTTGCCCTGTCTCAACTTTTTTTGAGACATGTTGCTGCTATCAGTTCCTAAATGACCTTACTTTTTATTTTTAAAATGGTACAGATGAAACATTTGATGTGATTTCTATTTTCTATTGTGAATAAAATATGAGATTATAGAATTTGCAAATCATTGCATTCTGTTTTTATGTAAATTTTACACAGCATCCCAACTTTTCTGTAATTGGGGTTGTATAAACATTAGAAGAATGCAAAAGAACACCCCAAACTATGCAGGAACACCTAACTATTCAAGCTGAGCAGCCACAGATACCTTGCAGATAGTCCACTTCTAATTGATATTTCACTTTTGGTTGAGCTGACCCTTGTGCTGTTGGAGGAGGTGAGTGAGCTTGAGATATTGAGGTCTCTTGTTTGCAGATAGGCCAGAACTATAAGACCTTTATCCAATATCGTATTGCTTGTACCTGGAGTTAAGACTAGGTTCACACTTGTGCAGGTGGTTGCAGATGCTGGACAGTGGGTAAATCTCACCTGTTCCTGCACCCGAAACCATCTTCAGCCAAATTATGCTGCTCCTTTGCAGATGCATGGGGCAGCTATTCATTTGTATTGGCAACCCCACTCATCTAAAACTGCAGTGAGTTTTTGGTTGCAGCAAAGGGATCCCTGTTTCTGGAGGGGCTCTGCCTCCAGGCTGGGCTTGGGCTGGTTGGTAAGAACCTATCAGCGTCATGGTTTGAGAAAGAATCTTGCCTAAGGATCAGCAGGGAGCAAGGAGGACAGCGTGATTACACCAGCACACCCAGGGATTCACTAGGGGAAAGATTGCCATATGTAGCAAGATTTCTGAAAGACAGCGCTGTGCTTAACCCTTTCTATCCCTTGCCCTGGGAGATCTTCGGAGCAGCAAGGTGGGCTGGTAGACAAGCAGCCAGGAGGGCTTGTAGTATCTGCAGGCAGTGGAACAGGAAGCAGTTCTACAAGAGGAGAGGAAATATTCCTGCATACAGTTTTGCAAAATGTTGTGCTATTTTTAAAAGGGGGCAGAGAGCTCAGGACTTTGCAACTGATCTAATAGACTGGGTGTTTCTAGGAAGTAGAGCAGTCCAGGATCTTTTCTCTGTACATAGGAAGGAAGTTGCTCTCATGTGTGTTCTTCAAGTCAAGTTGAGAATCCCATGATCCCTATACCCTATCCAAGTTGTTTCCCACATTAAAACAACAAAAACAAGCCCATGGACTGATTTCTTGTGTCTGGATGCAAGTGGAAAATGCGTGTTGCCTGGCTGTGCAGACATAGGGGAGCCAGTTACTAGCAGCCCTTGCTGCATACGCTTTAAGCAACTGAAGGACCAAGCCCCTTCTCATATGTCTTGAAAATCTGCTTAGTGATATCACTCTGTACACACCAGACTATTTTTATAATGTGTAATTTGTCACTGTAGCAATATCTAAAATGGCCATAAGTTGTGAGGAACTGCCACCCCCATCAAATCATTCTCTGCAGCTATTACCTTTTGTACCACCACCCCCTTACTTTAGAATGTAAGCTCTACGAGCAGGGCCCTCCTGTCCCTTTTGTATTGAACTGTACTGTAATTGTGCTGTCCCCCCCTATACATCGTAAAGCGCTGTGTAAACTGTTGGCGCTATATAAATCGTGTATAATAAATAGAGTATAATAATAATAACTAATTGCAGAAATGGGAGTATCATCTGAATCTGAGACATTCATCTCAACCTTTCACACATTACTCGTATTAAATATCACCACGTGTTCCCTACAAGCTCCCAGAACTTTCACCTCCAACATATAGAAGTATAGCATGTAATGCTCAACCATTGTAGTCTCCCCATTCCTCTGGTCAGGACCAGTTTAACACCCCATACACAAGGGTCTCACTTCATACTCTCCACAGTGCCTCCTTGAATTAAAAAGGTGCGGCTTTTTTAAGTTACCTTAATTATTCATGCGGCCTTTCTGCATAGCTCTCAATGAAAGAAGCATATATAGATGGCTTCCATAGTGCTGTAATGTTAAAAGCAACTAATTTTATTGAATAAAATTACACTCACATTAAAACAAACAAATTGTGCTTTTTAACCAGGTAGAAAACCAAGTACTGGATTTCCTAATGCATCACTTCCGGTCCGCGTCTGCCTCCGCTCACACCCTACATGTTACTCGTAAAAAGTAACACGTAGGGCATAACATTGTCAAAAGTATTGGAACACCTGCCTGTAGACGCATATAAACTTTAATGGGATCTCATTTTAAGTCTGTAGGGTTCAATAATGAGCTGGCCCACCCTTTGCAGCTATAACAGCTTCAACTCTTCTGGGAAGGCTGTTCACAAGGTTTAGGAGCGTGTCTATGGGAATGTTTGACCATTCTTCCAGTAGTTGTGTTTTTGTTACAGCCAGTGCAGGTAAATTTAGGCAGGCCTAGCTGTGAGCTAGGTCTATTTGTTTTGATCTGGGGGTTAGGAGTGGTTTTGAGTATAACAGCAGGTGACTGACATGTGCTTCATCTCTCTGGCACTTCCTCTGTTTCTAGAGGGTTCTGGAAAAGAGAAAGGGCAGAAGATGGGAGTGGCATGGAGTGTATCTGGGAGCCCTGACCTATCCCCAACTAGGATTGGTAGGGGGCAGGCCTATATATACTCATGGTCAGTCTGTTGTGGGAGGAGTTGTCGGGTGGAAGAACTGGTGATGGAGTGTTAGGCTGTCGTGGCCCTTGTGGGAGCCCCCTTTCTAGGGGGGGTGAACTTGGGCCTGGAGCTCAGGAGCTGGGAAGGAACCTCTCTATATACGGTCATCGAGAGGTGTCTGGAACAGGAAGAGGAAAGCAGGGAACCTCACCGGGCAAGTTACTAAGGGGTCGGTGAGTGACAGGCAAAGTGGAGAAATCTGGGAGAGACATGCCAGGAGTGGATGTGAAGCCAGAAGGAGAGGCTGTGATGTCACCAATGTTGGAGTTAAGTTGCTGCAGCCAGGAGGGTTGGCAGAATTTGCACAGGACTGTCTGGGACCAAGACCAGTAGTCCACCAAGCTTTGCAGCTAGCACAAGACGTATTCTTCATATTGCTATTGGTTGCTTTTTATCTGTTAGGACTTATTCAGAGTAGGGCCTAAACATGTGCTAGCTGTATCAGGAAACTATGATTGCACACTAGAGGAAGCAGAGTTTACTCAAGTGATGTACTGGAGGACTGTAGAGTTTTAGAGCCTACCAAAATAGATTCAAAACAATTGTTCAATTCATCAAGATCAATTATCTGGGCATCCCATGTCCCTTTCCCCAATCCAAATTAAATACCCTAAATAAAAACAACAAAATTCAAGCGAAATAACTGTTCATTGATTTGCAATGTATGTCTGAAGTGAATGCCTGGCCTAGCAGGGTATTGTGTAGAAATACTACATGCAGCGACCCCACGGGGCACCACTACACTTTAATTGCAGAGCTGTGTAAATGTCAGAACTGGGTGGACAATACTTCTGCAGACAAAACAAAATGCTTATATATATTTAATATGTGTATTTAGCTGCTTGCATGGGGTTCAGTTTTCAACAGGGGCTTCTTGAACTCACATTTCAAACAAGGAATCTCCAAGTTGAAATTTGATATTATATATGTTTGTTGGTGATTTCTATCTTGACTGATACCCTTCTTAAAATCTCCCCTGATTTTATAGTTTTGTGTTCCTAATTTATTGAAATAGTTCTTGTTTTTTTTTCCTTCCATTATCTTGTTTTACTGTTACATTTGCATCTACATACCCGAATAACCTTGAGTTTAAGACTCGCTTTTCCAAATCAATGTTCTTTTTATACCTGATAGAATTAATTGTAAATAATAATTGCTTCTTGAAGATTTTGACTTGATTGGCTGGAAAATGTAATGAAAGTAAAGTTTAGAAGCAAAGTAATTTAAATAGTGAAACGCATTTATTTTTTGAGACTAGAAGAAAAACAAAACAGCTAAAACCTTAAAATTGGAGCATGTATATAGATCAATTAGGCATTTTCATTCTTGGTTTGTGTGTATAATTGGGTTCCCCTGACTGCGTTTTCTGCTTTCTACTCAAGCAATTATGAAAGTAATTCTCTGTCAAGGTGAATCATGGAATTGTAAAAACAATGTTATTAGATAGTGCTTACTTGCATGGTGCAATTTGTATAAGTTGTTTTCGAAAGTCCTTTATATTCATATCAATCTCTATCTTGTCTACACAAAGTTATTTACAGCCTCTTTCATTACTGACTCGTCCTGCACATCATTAGTCAACTTTGTCTGTGACTTATTTCTGCCTCTACATTTTTTTGATTGGTTACTTGTTAAAAACTCAGCAAAAACTCTGAAAGTCTGATTATTTCAAGATACTTACTGAGAGTGTGCTTTAAAGGATATTAAATTCCAATCTTCTTCAAGTGAAAAATCGAGACACCCATATAATGTGAAGTTTTCTTTTACAGGTTTCATATGTAGTGAAATATGTAAAAAAATGCTGGCTGTTGGAATATATAAAAGGACTAGGCAGGGTTGCATTCAAAGAGGACCTGAACTATGGAAAATGCACCCAAAAAAGTCAAACAGGGTCTGTAGGATATTTTCCCTGTTAGAGTGTACTCACATTGGAACAACACATGGTTGCCTTGTACTGAGCACTACTGGCGTATGCCAGTTTACTTACATCATCACCTCTGCCAGCCAGACCATAGTGATTCCTGCCCTCCTCTGTGAGTGCTCAGTGATCTATGAGAGTTCTGGCATGGTTAACAACTACCTATATACCTAATTTACTGGAGTCCAACAGAAACATCTCTGAGACCATCTCTTTTCTTCAGGCTTGGACACAGTACTCTGAACTACACATGAGCACCCTCGCCATAACCGTGCCTGACCACGTTATGGATTGATCACAACAGTCAAACTGTCAGAAACCATGAAATCAGTCAGAGAAAGAAGTACAGTTAAATCACACTTGTTTAATAATAAAAGTAAAAACAACAAACATAGTCAAAACATAGCCAAAGTTCAGTAACTGGAACGGATAGTCAGACAAGCCAAATGTCAGGGATTAATGTAGTGGAACAGCAAGCAGGATCTGGAGCCAGAAGGGATGTCAACAAGCAAGTCTTGAACAGGATCGCAGGAGATAATTCCTGTGATGTTGACCAAGACAACGGCAGAGCTCCTCTGGACTGGACGGCATAAGTAGGCAGGACTGATGAGCAGGATATCATCAATAGCTGAGTAACTGTGGAGAGATAGGAGCTGGCAATTAGCCAACAGCTGAGCGGCCAGCTCTGAGAAGGAAGGGCTGAGCCTAGCTCTGACACAAACAAACTGGACTTTGAAGATCAAATGTTCTCGGGAATTATACACACACCTTAGTGTGCGTACACCCTTGCTAACTTACCCTGCCTTGTGTCTTTGAGTGGAGTGAGCCATCTTGGTAAAGGTGCAGGGTTGTGATCCTCCGATACAGCTTTCTCTCCAGAAAGGAAAACAGGAAGCAGCACAGTAATGACATCACCAAATCTTACTCCAAATATTGTGAGACTGGCAGTCAAAGGCAACAGTGCCTTAGATGATCCCACACTACAGTTATATACAGTAGCTCCTATCTTTCAGTAGGAATTCCTGACAAATGGTTTATCTTTTTGGGTGTATCTTAGGCACAATAAACATTTCCAGATTTTTTCTATAACAAAGCAAGTGATTTCGAGTTTAGATCCACCTTAAGGTTTGTGCTGCCCTAGGCATTTGATTGATGATGCCCTATTATGAAAAACAGTTCATTGAGATTGCCTTGACACTACCCCTACTCAGCTGAATTTCTTCAAGAGTTTTACAAGCTCAGCCACATGAATCACCATGTGTGCATTCATTCCAATCAACCACATCTCCACTGTACTTTTGGTATTTCATAGTCTTGTGATTTAGGGACCTGTGAGACAGCACAGCCAAGCCGGTGCCCTTTCTCAATATATAGAAAATACAGTTTGGCTATGACTCGTCTTAAGCTGATTGGACAATGCTGTTATTGTTAGATTGACAGTACAGTGCAATGTGAAAGAGCCCTCATTGGACTCACACTGGTTCTCCATACTGCAGAGAATTATTGAATATTTAACTGGAATAAACAGTTTTTATACATGCCTTTAAAATTCTAAAACCCCAAAGTCATAGGGACTAATTAATCCATGAATATGACATATTCTTTTCACCCCATTTCCATGACTAAATCATCGTTTATATAAACAGTATATAAAAAAAAGAAACCAGTGAAATTTCTTTGTAAGCATCAACACAAATGACAGTATCTTCTGAACATGGGAAGCCTGTAAAAATTTTGCGAAGAAAAAAATAAAAAACTTTTCTCTACCTGAAAATAATTTACATGAGAGCACTTTTTTTTACAGTAAAAGACATTATAAGCTACATTTTCATTAGTGCAGATATCATATAAATTCGATTTTATTGTGCAGTATGTATTTTTATAAAATGTATCTCATTTTGCAAACTATAAAAATAAAGTTGTGAAACTTATATTAAGAAATATTTAATAAATAAATGGGCGCTGTTGTGTACTGCTTGGAGTGAAGATGGCCAAAAAGTTAGAGGGGCTTTTAAACTAGGCAACAGGGGGAGGGT
Source organism: Aquarana catesbeiana (assembly GCF_042186555.1). Lineage (NCBI taxonomy): Eukaryota > Metazoa > Chordata > Amphibia > Anura > Ranidae > Aquarana > Aquarana catesbeiana. The sequence goes on from NC_133328.1 coordinate 459,136,265, forward strand.
CCAGAAGAAATAGTCAGTGCAGAACATATTCCAGAGGGTAGTATTGAGGGCATTAGTGGTAGGTTGACTAAAGCACATAAACCCAAGGTAAGTATAGTAACAAGTCCTATTTGCAATCTCAGAACACCCAATAAGAGAACAGTATGCGACTGGTCTAAACTACGTGGCATGTTCACCAATGCCAAGAGCCTGGCAGACAAGATGGGAGAACTAGAGATACTGTTGTACGAGGAGGATTTATATTTTGTGAAATTTCAGATACTTGGTTCAACAGCAGTCATGATTGGCTTGAAACCATTCAAGGGTATTCCCTTTATAGCAGGGATAGAGAGGGTAAAAAAGGGGGAGGGGTATGCCTGTATATCAAAAATAATGTACAATTGAATGTGAGAGATTACATCACTAAGGGAGCTAGGGAGGAGGTGGAATTGTTATGGGTAGAGCTCCAAAGAGATGAAACTAAGGGGAAAATAATACTGGGAGTATGCTATAGGCCCCCTAACCTAAGGGAGGAGGGGGAGACGGACCTCCTATTACAATTTGGTTTAGCAGCAAGGATGGGAAGTGTTTCTGTAAGCGGACTGTGGACTGTGGACTGATAACCAAAAATGCATGAAAAGTGAATAGTAATGATATTTATTTAAGATAGGTGATAAATAAGAAAATACAAACAGTGCACAACCAACCCAACAAACCCACCAACAACAACAGTATATACAGCAAGGGGCAGTACCAGAATCACAGATGTCAGCCAGGCCAGGGTCATACACAGCAGATCAGCAGAAAGACAAGGGATGTTCCAGAAACTTAAACATTAACCAGGCCAAGGTCATACATGGGAGATCAGTAGATGAGGGACTGGGAACCAATAGGACAGGGAGGGGATGGATCGGGCTGAAGGATAAAGGAAAGGGTACAGGAACACAGGAGGGACTGGGTCAGGATAAGCACGGAACAAGGTCAGATGCAGGCTCAGGATTGGGTAACAGGCGAACAAGGTCAGGGCTCAAGGAGAGAGGTACCAAGGCAAGCATGTGAGGGCTTGCCGGGTATTTATGGGACTGACAATAATTGTCTTCATGTAACACCTGAGCGCAGGGAGTGTTGTCTGCTCCATACTGCCAGGATCCATCCACTGGTGGACGTCAGTACTGCGGCCAAGAGATGAAATAACACCAGCAGGGAAAGTTTCTTCTGACAGTTCCAAACTGCCAGGAGACACCTGCTGGTGGACCCCAGTACTGCACGCCAAATGATATATCTTACCAGCGCACGGACCCTTTCCTGACAGTTTCATCATAATGGGGGATTTTAATTATGCAGACATAGACTGGGCAGAAGGAACCGCGCATTCGTCTAGGGTCTCGCCAGTTCCTAAATGTCTTGCAGGCCAATTTCATGGGTTAGATGGTAGACACACCTAGAAACAAAGCGTTACTAGACCTATTGATTACCAACTATACAGACCTGATCACGGATGTGGAAATAAAGGGCAATTTAGGAAACAGCGATCACAGGTCAATTAGCTTCAGTATAAATCACACAAATAGGAAACATAAGGGGAATACAAAGACACTAAATTTCAAAAGAGCCAACTTCCCTAAACCACAAACCTTGCTAGAAGATATAAACTGGGATAAAATCTTAGGAACAAAGAACACAGAGGAGAGATGGGTTTGCTTTAAGAGGATATTTAATAAGGGCATGAGCCAATGCATCCCATTGGGAAATAAATTTAAAAGAGCGTACAAAAGTCCTGGATGGCTTAACTCCAATGTAAAAATGCATATAAAAGCAAAGGAGAAGGCCTTCAAAAAATACAAGGCTGAAGGATCATCATCAGCATTCAGACTTTACAAAGAATGCAACAAGAAATGTAAGGGTGCAATTAGGGCGGCTAAGATAGAACATGCAGTACACATAGCAGAGGAGAGCAAAAAAAATCCCAAGAAATTCTTTAAGTATATAAACAGTAAAAAAGGGAGGACAGACCATATTGGCCCCATAAAGAATGAGGAAGGAAATCTGGTTACAAAGGATGGTGAGATGGCGAAGGTATTGAATTTATTCTTTTCCTCAGTCTTCACGAGGGAATCGGGGGGCTTCAGTAACCAAAATTGCAGTGTTTATCCTCATGGCACATCACAGGAAGCACCCTCATGGCTAACAGAGGACAGAATTACTTAACATTAATAAGTCACGGGACCAGATGGCTTGCACCCAAGGGTCCTTAGGGAACTCAAGTAATTGCCAGACCATTTTTCCTAATTTTTACTGACAGTCTACTGAGCTGATTGGAGAAAAGTATACATCCTTGGGAATTACAGACCAGTTAGCCTAACATCAATAGTATGCAAGCTCCTTAAAGGGATGATAAGGGACTATATACAAGATTTTAGTACAGAAAATGGTATCATTAGCAGTAATCAGCATGGATTCATAAAGAATTGTTCTTGCCAAACCGATCTATTAACCTTCTATGAGGAGGTGAGCTGCCATCTAGATAAAGGAAGGACCATAGATGTGGTGTATCTGGATTTTGCAAAAGCATTTAACACAGTTCCCTGTACAAAGTAAGGTCCATTGGCATGGACCATAGGGTGAGTACATGGATTGAAAACTGGCTACAAGGGCGAGTTCAGAGGGTGGTGAAAAATGGGGAGTACTCAGAATGGTCAGGGGTGGAAAGTGGGGTCCCCCAGGGTTCTGTGCTGGGACCAATCCTATTTAATTTGTTCATAAACAACCTGAAGGATGGGGTAAACAGTTCAATCTCTGTATTTGCAGACGATACTAAGTTAAGCAGGGCAATAACTTCTCCGCAGGATGTGGAAACCTTGCAAGAAGATCTGAACAAATTATTTGGGTGGGCAACTACATGGTAAATGAGATTCAATGTGGAAAATGTAAAATAATGCATTTAGGTGGCAAAAATATGAATGCAATCTACTCACTGGGGGAGAACCTCTGGGGGAATCAAGGATGGAAAAGGACCTGGGGGTCCTAGTAGATGATAAGCTCAGCATCGGCATGCAATGCCAAGCTGCTTCTACTAAAGCAAACAGAATATTGGCATGCATTAAAAAGGGCATTAACTCAAGGAGATAAAGCAATAATTCTCCCACTCTACCAGACTCTGGTCCGGCCTCACCTGGAGTATGCTTTCCAGTTCTGGGCACCAGTTCTCAGGAAGGATGTACTGGAAATGGAGCAAGTACAGAGAAGGGCAACAAAGCTAATAAAGGGACTGGAGGATATTAGTTATGAGGAAAGGTTGCGAGCACTGAACTTATTCTCTCTGGAGAAGAGACGCTTGAGAGGGGATATGATTTCAATCTAATAATACCATACTGGTGACCCCACAATAGGGATAAAACTTTTTCGTGGAAGGGAGTTTAATAAGACACATTAGAAGAAAAGAGGTTTAACCTTAAACTGCGTAGAGAGTTCTTTACTGTAAGAGCGGCAAGGATGTGGAGTTCCCTTCCACAGGTGGTGGTTTCAGCAGGGAGCATCGATAGTTTCAAAAAACTATTAGCTAAGCACCTGAACGACCATAACATACAGGGATATACCATGTAATACTGACATATAATCACACACATAGGTTGGACTTAATGGACTTGTGTCTTTTATCAACCTCACCTACTATGTAATTATACATAAGTCTCAGGAGCTTTCAGAGAGTTCCTTTGTTAGAGAATTCAGCAGTACTCAACTGACAAAAAAAAAAAAAATGCCCTCACATGGCATCCACCATTGTCTATATGCCTTTCTGTAAGGGACTACTGGCACATTCAGACTCCAGGTTTAGGTGCATCTACTAAAGAATCAGTTGGTGTTTAGTCTCAGCTCCCCACAAGAGTTTCACATTGCTATAGAGCATGGCCAAGGAAGGAGTATTGTGCTATGATAAATTGTAATCTGATGTTTCAGGCATTTGTATTGGAGTAATGTGGACACATTGCTATGCTGTATATGATGCACCATACCCTTGGACCCGCACATTGAAAGTGCTGCTGAACACATACAAAATCTTCTAAACTAATGGCTGCTTTAAGTCGGGAAGTGCAGTTGTACTTAAGTTGGTCTAGAAATGTCAGTGGTACACTGAGGATCAATTGTTTGACGTTTTAGAAATTTCTACAGTCAGTAATCCTGGGGTAAATGTGCCATTGTCACAGGAATTGTACATACAATATTTGTACACACTTTTTGCATTCTATCTCTTTGGTTTATTCTCCATCCCTTTAATGCCTTCATTTGAAGTGATGCAGGTACTTTACTATGTTCACAAAACAATTTAGCAAGTTCTACAGAATGAGACAACATAATGCTTGTGAGTGACTAGAGAGTTACAGGATAATCTGATCTCCTAAAAATGATTAGGCCAACAAGTATATTGCCATCAAGTTCACTGTTTCACCCTGTCTGATCCATGAACCATTTTAAGATAATTGCTTTAATTTCGTTGTCATAAGTCAACAGTTTGCAGGGCTGGTTGAGTGTTTGACATGCTAGCCTCTGACATGAACCTTACAGCAGAATGACAATAAATGAGAAACGGAACAGCAACATTATAAAGGCCAGTTTCACCTGTGTACTATATTCTTCTTAACTCTGTTTTGTTTCTTAGCTATATTTCTATTTGCTCAGCTTAACAAAATATCTTCAAATGTTTTAAAACTTCATGTTTATGCACTGCTTGAAGATATGTACCGTAGTTATTATGCATTCATTGATTTCGACAGTTTTTCTTCTTACACATATAACCTATATTTCCCTCTTGGTAGTGCAGCACAATGATTGTGCTTAGTGCTCCTTTTAATCCTGTGCAACACCACAGAGCTAATGAAGACCATAGTCTCCTTATACGGATTATGATATATGTGACTGTAACATACAAAATTAATCTAAAAATCTATATGTGAAAAACAATCAGGAAAAAAAGGTTTCTCAACCAAATAAACTGTTAAAGCCACTTACAATGTTTACAATAACAACTTAAAGTGGTTGTTAAGCCACTACAGTATAACCATACAATCCCCTCTGCAAAATAACATAACAAAGATGCCGATTTCTACCTTATCAGAACACCTCCTGGTGCTCACGTGACTCCTTGGCTCTCTCCTCTCCCCGGCTGACAGCTAAAGCGGAGGGGGCCGAGAACTCCCACTGATGTCATCCAGGAGGAGGGAAGGAGAGAAAGCCGAGGAGTCACGTGAGTGTCGGGAGACACTTTGATATAAGGTAGAAATCGTCATCTTTTTTATATAACACAGACACTGGGACACATAGGGGTTGATTTACTAAAGGCAAAAAGACTGTGCACTTTGCAAAGTGCAGTTGCACTCTGCAAGTGCACTTGCTCCAAAGCTTAGTAAATGAGCAGAAGCTCTGCTGACGTCCATCATCCAATCATGTTCAAGCAAAAATGCATTTTTTTTAAATTTTCCTTGCATGTGATTGGGTACTCTTTGCAAAGTGAAGTCTTACCTCCTTTACTAAGCTCTGGAGCAACTGCACTTGCAGATGGCAACTGCACTTTGCAAAGTGCAGAGTCTATTTGCCTTTAGTAAATCAACCCCATAATGTTATTTTACAGAGGTGATTGTATGGTTATACTCTAGTTATGATAGCAGCAGGAGGGGAGGGCTAGGCAGTTGATGGAGCTGACAGGCAGGGGGGGAGGGGGAAGAAGATGGAGGAGAACAGAGAGGAGAGCTGCGGATGATGAAGGCACGTAAACTGACCACGGTGTCAGGGCTCAGCAGCCTTGAGAAACCATGGTCAGTTTACAGGGGGAGGGCAGAACCAGGCAGTATCAGCCAGGTTTTTTAGGTGATACAAGGTGGCCAAATTACACAGTGTCACCGCACCACCGATTGCCGCAATGCGCACCCCCACGGGCACGCAAGAGCGGTTGTTCTGGGAGGCTGTCATATTACATCCACTCAGAACGAGAGCTGCGCCACCCAGCCGTTATTTGACGGCCGGCAGGCGGCAAGTGGTTAAAGGAGAATTATACAAAAAAAAATATTAGTTCAAGTGCTTTTTTTTTACCACTACTATTCCTTTATACTGGATTTTGAAATTCACAAATGCAGCAATTTAGAAATTGGGTGAAAGGTTTAGCACTGGGAAACACTTTACAAAAGATAAAAAGTGCATTTTATTCACAACTACTGTATATAGATCAGACCAAAATGAGGGACAAATGAGGAGAAAAGAGGGACAGAGGGACTTTGATCCAAATCAGGGACAGTCCCTCGAAATCAGGGATAGTTGGGAGCTATGTGCAACTTTGCTCTATCCAGACAGCGGTGGTGTTGTATTGTCTCATAGAAAATAGTTGCAATTTTCTAATCTGTCCTAAAATCCTTTTCCTTGAAACAACAAATGCGGGGCTATCTCATGGACCATAGATTGTAATCTAAAATCATTATAACAGAAGAGAATCAAATAGGTCCCCTACATGGTAGAATGTACCAACAACAAAATAAAGTTATGGTAGACTTGTGTCTCTATCTATACAAACTATATGACAATTTGTAAGCTTGGCTCAGAAATGGACAAATAAAACACAAAGCAGATTAAATGCTCAATAGAATGGTGCAGACTGCTATAGTGATGATGACATTGTGGGACACTCAAAATTTCTCTTAGAAAGCGTTTCAATTGATTATAACAACAATAACAAAGCTATGTGAAATATATTTCAATAGCAGCAATAACAGTGTTTCCATTTTCATGTGAGAAATATTGAAAGGATCCAGAATAATTTTTGGCAGAACAAAGGAATTACATTAAATTGCATGTCATTCAATGCTCTATTTTAAAAGGACTAGAAATAAGAAGAATTCCCTACATTGAAAAATGTTCATAAACACTATAGAAAGCACTTACAATGTTGGAATCATAAAACGCACATGCTTTTAGAGTGCATTTCTAAGCAAATTGTGAGAGCACACTTCAGTATGAATGCATGTTAGCTATTAAAGTTGTGGGATATCACAAAAAATGGACATTATTTTATTGTGATACACATATTCATTTCTTGGGCCATTGCTATACATTTGTAGTAAAATAGTAATTGCCATGGCTGATACATTCACCTGGACAGGAATGACAAACGCTTTACATACTTACTACATTAGCCCCCCCCCCCATATATGAATATTGAATTTTACTTCACAAGGCTGACAGCAAACATGACTTAAGTGTTACTCCAACAATCTTCATTATGGCACCCATAGTAGAACTTTTCTTAAGAATCTATATATATTATTAATGGCATGTTGGCACCACAGATCCACTTTCTCTTCTCTTCTGCAGGATCCATTGCTACAGTACAAAGGAAGTATTCCAGTACGTCCATAGAGAAACTGCCCTGGTGTTCCCCTAGACAGAAATTTCGACTGATGATTGCCCACCTTCTTTACTTACTACAGAAAAACCATACTTAGAAAAATAATTGGCAGCAATGAACTCTTTCTACAAATTAACTGCTTCAGTCCAACATCCAACAAAACTCCAGGCTCCGCCTGCTTCCCCCTTGGTGACACCCCCTGCATGTTTATTATGCCTTTTGTTATAGTTACATAGTTAGTCAGGTTAAAAAAGTCCATCTAGTTCAACCCAAAAAAAAACAACCAAAAAAAAAAAAAAAAAAAAAGAGAAAAGGTTATGCTCCATGAATAATCTATGGGTCCTCAAACTACAGCCCACTGGTTACCTTGTAACGTCCATTATCTTGAAGGCCTTGCATAAAGGGTGCCAGCGGGTGCTAAGCACTTTATCACAGTACTTTAGCCAACACTGGTGGACAGAAAGATTTCCTGCCTAATGCTGCCTGTGTAATTCTAGCTGTTTTGTCATCTGGCCAGTAGGAAAAGTGTGGGAAATAGACCAGGTCTTTGAACACCAATACTCTGTGATGAGTCCTAATATTTTCACTGATAACTATGAAAATAGGACAATATTCCTCCCCCTGACCAACAATACAGTTTAACTACTGAAGCTGGACATTTTTACTGCCACTAATCAGTGCTTTAATCAATAAGGCAGACATTATGGAAGGTAAATACATGTGGGGAACTCACCAGTAAATTTTACAAAGCAGGTTCTACAGTGCTTCATTTCTAGGTTGTGTTGTGGCTGTGCAGTGGGATTCCAATATCCTCATAGTCTTCAATGAAAGTGAAGGAGTGAAAGAATCTACTGTTATAAAGTTGGCTTATAAATCTTCTTTTTACATTAGAATACTGCCACTATATACCTTTTTGGCTGACCTGTATACCATGGTCAAGTGATAAACTGCAGGGTTTGCTCGAGTGCTGAGTGTTCAGGTAGGAGGAGATTTCCACTACAGCCTGTGTCCTCATGCTGTTATGGGAGGTGGATCATCCATCAATCAAGATGTGACATCCCACCTACTTTGTTTTATTTAAATTACTGGGCATGGAGGAGGAGGGAGGGATTGGGCTGTCATTTAGGATCTGTATACGCACCCAAATGTGTGATCAATACCATGTGACCTGAAAATCTCAGCTCAACAAGAAAATGTTCTCTCCACCAAACTGAGCATGTGCAGCTTTACTACCCTCACCGTGTCTTATCTGGCCTTGCCAAAGAGAGACCCTGTAAGAGGGGAGGATCTGTCCATACAGGACCAAAGAGCCTTTTTACACAATGCAGAGGATTAACCCCTTAAGTTCCACAGTGAGTATAACAAGCGTGCTATTCTGCATATACAGACAGATTTTACTGTTGTGGGTTTAGTAACACTTTAAAGAGACATGTTCTACTTTGCCCAGTCAGTGTACAATGACAGTGACTGCTGTCAGGTAGGTATACACACTAATCCCTGTTCTGTCACCATATCCTAACTCTATCAGAATCTTTCCTCCATTGCTATCATTGGGAATGGGTAAGTATGTGACCTACTTCATGTGTATGTGCTTGGGCCTGAGGGGCCTGTCACCAGGCTTAAACAGTGTCGCTTGGGGAGGGGCAGTGACGTTATCCACCCGGATGAACTTCAACACTTATTCATGCTTGAGCTTACTCAGGGTGAACTTTTGCAGCAGAGAGGCAGCAAAGGAGCATAGGTAGGTGAATAAAACTTCATGTGGGAGGTGGGTTATCAGCAGACACTGTCACTTTGCCCAGAAAGGACAGGTGACAGTGTCTCTTGAAGTTTAAGTGAGTTAAGATTTTGGGGTAAAGTGAACCTGTACTTTGTGCATGCTTGGTTCCAGGTATTTCTATTTCCTCATGTTGGCCAAATGGAGCAGCAGGGGGGAAAGGTATGTGCATCTGAGGAGGAGGGCAGTTTAGAGAATGTGTTGCTTTATCTTGTGTGGGCAAAAAGTTAGGTTAAAGTTATCAGTCTTTGTGTACCGCAGCCGCGGAGAACACGGATGGCCGGAGAGGGCCAGGGATCACTCCCCAGAGGCGGAGAGGTGTTTCGGCCTAGCAGCCCCTCCGCGAAGATAAAGGACATATGTGGTGAAGAGGAGGCTGCCACGACCTGTGGCCTGGCAGGGGCTTGGCGACTGCACGTGCTAGTGTGTGGTATCCGGATGACATCCATGAAGAGCTCTAAGTCCCTTGCTGTACCTGTCCGGCAGCAGCCCATGCTAGAGAGAGGTGTGACTCCAGGTAAGCTGGATGAGGTAAGCGAGGTCCTTATCATAGATTAAGGTTCCCCCAGAATACTGGAAAAGTTTGGGTCTCTGGAGGGACTATTTGAGTGGTCATCCCCTGAGGAAAGTTCAGAAGAGGAGGAGTGGGAGACAGGAGTTTCCCATCCCACAGAGACCCAGTCAGAGGCAGGAGACGATTCTTAGCCTACAGTATGGACCCCTGTCCCTTGCTGCAAACTCTTTGTAAGCAGACCCTCCACTACCCAGACCCTTCGCCCACCTACAAGCAGTGGGTGGTGAGCTCATGGGATGCATGTGTCTTGCCAGGAAAGGGGAAGCCTAAAAAATTACCTAGGTTCTCTCACTTCCAGAGGGAGATACAGAGAAGGGTTGCTCTGGAGTGGGGTCTGGACTACCCATATGTCTCCTCCCAGATAATGGACGTCGTGGAGAACTCCCAGGGAGAGTGGGATGATGACCGTGTCTGGGATTTTCTGCACAACCTAAAGCCTTTGCGGGTGCCAGAGAGTGATCCCTGGGCCCGGTTTGTGGACATTTGAGAGGAACGGAAGCTGGAACGTGCTATTTACAGGGATCGAGTCCTGGTTGTAAAGGCGGGTCGGCCTACCAGTAGCCATTCAGAATCTGTCAGAGAGGAAGGGGATAGCAGGAAGAGATTGCTCGATCCCCGCTTCTATGTGTGAGATGGACTGTTGTGCTGTACAGCCACCATAGAAGCAGCTACAAGGACTGCAGGGAAGTGGCAGAGTTGTGTGTTTTTTTTCCTTTCTGACTTTTGCAGGACCGGCCTACACCTGCCACCCAGGTACTGTCTAATCACGGACACTTTGGGTGTACTATTCCTGCCCACCTCTTTTGGAGCCTGTTGTCCGAGGAGGGGCCCCTCCTATCAGGAACAAAAGAAGGACTGTTCATAAATTGTACATATATGTTTTGTTGTGGTTGTTCTGTTTTTAGGTTAGTAGTACCCTTCTGACAGAACAAAACAATCAGAAATATATATGTGCTGGTGTTAATTTTCTCTGCTGGAAGGATCATAACCCCCTTTCAGTGGTGATGTACAGTGTACAGGTAGCATGTAAGTGTAGAATGTTATGAATTATGTCTTCTTTTAGGATCTTCAGGGATGGGACGGCTGTCCATCTCCATCGTTCCAGAGGACAAGAATTCTGTGAGCAGAGTATTTTCCCTGCGGAAGAAATGCTCTGGCTCAAAAGTGTTTCATGTGTCTAGTTGCAGGGACTTGTAGCTAGGGTTGTATATTGGTAATGTACAGTGTATATACTTGACAAAAATGTACATATTTATTTTTGTACGTAAATTATTGGCCAAGTTGTTTCCCTTCCCCCATCCAACTAATTCATGGGATGCCCTTGCTCCTGGGCCCAGGAACCATTTTTCTATTTTCTTCCTCAGCTGGAGACCAGCTGTATTCTGGTGGGGGGTGAGTGTAGCACCCTCTACCTTATGTAGGTAGGTTGCTAGAGTAGTGTTTTTTGTGTGTACTGTCAGTGCAAGTAAATTTAGGCAGGCCTAGCTGTGAGCTAGGCCTGTTTGTTTTCGATCTGGAGGCAGGGGAGTGGTTTAGTGTAGCAGCAGGTGACTGACATGTACGCCATCTCTCTGGCCCCTCCTTTGTTTCCAGAGGGTTCTGGAAAAGAGGCAGGGCAAGGAGCTGGAATGACATGGGGTGTATTTGGGAGCCCTGACCAATCCCCAAAGAGGATTGGCAGGGGGCATGCCTCCTATATGTACCCATGGTCAGCCTGTTATGGGAGGAGTTGTCGGGTGGAAGAACTGAATGATGGAGTGTTAGACTGTCGTGGCCTTTGAGGGAACCCCCTTTCTGGTGGGGTGAACTCAGGCCTGGAGCTTGGGAGCTGGGAGGGAGCCTCTCTCTACATGGTCATTGAGAGATGTCCTGGAACAGGAGCAGGAGAGGAACAGTGGGGAGCACTGCCGGGCAAGTCATTCAGGGGGGATCAATGCCGGGGTCGGTGAGTGAGAAGCACAGTGAGAAGCTCTGGGCAAGACATGCCAGGATTTGGATGTGAAGCCAGAGGGAGAGACTGTGGTGTTGTGATGGGTGTGGCAGGATTTGCACCAGACTTTCTGGGATCAGTAGTCCACCAAGTACCAGTTAGCACAACTATCCTTTTCATCTAAAATGGTTGCTACCACAAAGGGGACTGCAGACCCTCGCCGGCAAATGGCTACTAGGAAAATGTTAGGACTTATTCAGAGTGAGGCCTAGCCATGTGCTAACGGTGACAGGAATCTAGATTTGGACAGTAGAGGAAAGCAAGGGATCTCAAGTAGTGTGCTGGAGGAGATGTGAAGCAGGAGAGACTGACAATTTAGATTCAACTACCTTTATTTCAACTAAGAAAGATTCATCATTTGTGCATCCTATGTCCCTTTTCCCTATCCAAGTTTAATCCCTTAATAAAGACAACAAAAACAAGTAAAAGACGGTTCATTGACTGGAGAAAGTGTGCCTGAAATGGATGTCTGGCCAAGCAGGGTGATGTGTGGAGCTGAAACACGAGCAACCCCGCGAGGTCACCGCTACATTTTGGAGGTCCCATCGAGATCCACCATCATGATAAACCTGCTGCTCGTCGCCCCTAGCAATGCAGAAGGGGGGGGGGGCTTTGCTGTTCCTGTTGCATAAAGGATTCAACTAAAGGAAAAGACTGTGTGTTTGCCTGCAATTCAGTTTTAACAAGTGCCATTGTCAATAGCAACCATCCAGGATTGCCAGTATTACTGCTATTTTACCCAGTTACACCGACCAGTGCTGGGGCGGACACTTATACCTATCCTGCAATTCAGTGACTGTAAAATATGTGCTGTCACCTGTGGTAATCACGGCAAGCTAAAACACGCAGCAACCCCACGGGGGCACCGCTACACTAACAAATGTAATTCAGTACAAACATGCATCATTCTTCACTTTGAAGAAAAACTAGACCTTTCCAATAAAAAATATATACTGCAGTACTTACAGTTTTCTCTTAGTCCCCTGCAAAATTTCATAAATACCTGTTGAGCTTGCCAATGATGTTCACCCAGTGCAGATTCCTGTGGTGGTGTGGAAACAGTAGAAAAGCCTATTCCCTGTCAGTATGCTTCAGATAAATACCCTCACGTTCTGGGTGGAAGCAGTGGTTACTCTGCAGCGGTCTGCAGCGGTCTTGCACACCCCTAGAGCTATAGCTCTGCAATCAGCACAACTCATACTCCCTGCTCTTTGGAGAGCTCTAATTCATACTCAGCAGGGGGCTCATTGGAGAGAGAGACTACTGAATTGACACCAATGCTGGGACAAGACCATCTAGAGCCCAGCCCAAACATGCCAAACTGCCCGCTCTCTCCAAGATATATGAGCATTATGTATTAGCAAAAATCCCCCCCAGAAAAAATAATTGAACACTAATCTTCATGCTAACCACCTAAGCATAAATTCCCCCACCTCCCAGGACAAATCTGCCCCTGCTGAAATCCCCCCTCCCAGCACAAATTTTTGCTCCCCATCCCCCCTCCCAATTCAAATCCTCATCCCCCACTCCAAATCCCCCCTCCCAGCACAAATACCCCCTCCTGGCACAAATTCCATAATCTCCCTACTGGCATAAATCCCCCCCCCCAAAAAAAATTTCCCCTCCTAGCGCATATGCCACCCAGTCTACCATATCACCTTTTCCAGCACAAACACCCCAAATCCCCCTTCCTAGAACAAATCCTCTTCCCCATGCCCTCTCCCAACACAAATCCCCAAATCAACTTTCCTAGTCCCCCCCTCCACATTTCCCCTCCTAGAACAATTCTTACCCCCTGCTGCCCCCCCAAATTCTCCCACCCAACACAAATCGCCCCACAAAATCTTCTTGTGGTGCCCCTCCATCTCACATGATACCATGTAGCAGCCACCCGGACTGGGAGCAATGTCCTTCTCTGCAGGGACAGGATTTTTTTGCTCAGACTGTGGATGCTTGATAAGCAACATACATTGTTAGAATTTGTAGACTGCATTTTGATGCATCCATGCCGTGTTCAGCTTATTTAAACTAAAGATTCAGTTAGGCTTTAAAGACCTACTGTAGCAAAATTTATTATATTTTGGTAATTGTGTGGGAATGCTAGTAATAAGTATATAAATTCCTTGTTTTATTTTACAGGCTTTTATGTAACATTTTCCTCCAAATCTTCTGAGTTTCTGTAGTATATGGAAAATGCAAGACCACTTGTGTTCCATTTTTTAACTGTTCATGATAAGGCAGACAGTTCTGCATGCTGCATAGATTCACGCATCTTGTTCTACAGTAACTGTGAAACACGCTCTTATGCCCCGTACACACGGTCGGACATTGATCGGACATTCCGACAACAAAATCCTCGGATTTTTTCCTACGGATGTTGGCTCAAACTTGTTTTGCCTACACACGGTCGCACAAAGTTGTCGGAATTTCCGATCGCCAAGAACGCGGTGACGTCAAGCACGTACGACGAGACTAGAAAAGGCCGGTTCAGAACCAAGCGCAGCACCCTTTGGGCTCCTTTTGCTAATCTCGTGTTAGTAAAAGTTTGGTGAGAGACGATTCGCGCTTTTTCAGACTCGTGGCTTTCAGATCGTTTTCTGCTGTTCAGTTTGTGCTTGTGGGTTTGTATCTGCTCTTCAGTGCGTGCAAGCAAGTTCCGCGTGACGTTAGTCACTGTATTCTTGTTAGTTCGTTACTGGTTTTCAGGTCGCTCTTCACAGGCCTTGCTGTTCTTCAGTGCGTTCTGTTACTTCGTTCTGAGCAGCCGACCGTTTTCTAGCCATGTTTCGTATGCGTACTCCTCGTAGAGTTCGTGCTGTGCGGGGGTTTGGTGTTGGGGTCCTGACCTTGACACAAGTCCAGTCCATGAACAGGGTGGGGAGGAGTTCATGGACCAAGAATTGGTTGCTTCAGCGTGACCAGTTCTGTCATATGCCTTTGCTCCGTGAGATCCGTGAGAATAATCCTGATGATTTCAGGAACTTTCTCAGGATGACGGACCCCGTGTTTCACCGTCTGTTGGCTTCGCTGACCCCCTATATCAGCAGGCAGGATACCTGCATGAGGCAAGCCATCACTGCGGAGCAGAGGTTGGTCGCTACCTTGCGGTATTTGGCCACAGGGAGAAGTCTGCAGGACTTGAAGTTCTCGACAGGCATCTCCCCCCAGGCTCTGGGTATCATCATCCCAGAGACCTGTTCTGCCATCATCCAGGTTCTGCAGAAGGAGTATATGAAGGTAAGATTTTTATCCTTTTATATCACATTTTATTGTATTGAATGTTTGCTAATATATTGTATTTCTTTCCTCATTCCCTAATTACCATGATTTGAATATGCTGTGAATGTCCCCTTTGTCCTCATGCATGCTGGATTTTTATGTAATTATTATTTTATGTCCTTCATACATATTTGCCCTTCAATAACCTCTCCAGCATGGTGTCCCCTGCCCTATATTCACCTCATGTAGTCACTTAACAATGTATTTTATCAGCTCCATAGTAGTGCTTTACCCCAAACACCCCCTAAAATGTTTGGAAATGTTATTTTGGATTTAAATTCAGGCAGAGGGCCAGAGGCTTTTTTTTGTGGTGTCCCCAAATTTTTGGTAACCCTCCCTCCCCCAACTGCTAAGTCAGCTGATCCCAATTCTCTATCCTCAATCATCTATCTGCTGACTTTGCCAAACCCATACACACTATACCCATCTCTTTTGTGGTCAGATTTATGGCTGAATTACCCAAAGCATGTAGTGCAAGGGCCTGCCTGTATACTTTCCAATAGTACTGTTTAACCACCTCAATACAGGGCACTTACACCCCCTTCCTGCCCAAGCCATTTTTCAGTTTTCAGCGCTGTCGCACTTTGAATGACAATTGCGCGGTCGTGTTACACTGCACCTTAATTAAATTTTTATCATTTTTTTCCCCACAAATAGAGCTTTCTTTTGGTGGTATTTGATCACCTCTGCGGTTTTTATTTATTGCGCTATAAACAAAAGAAGAGGGACAATTTTGAAAAAACACAATATTTTTTACTTTTTGCTATAATAAATATCCAATTTTTTTTTTTTTTTTAACAAATTTTTTCCTCAGTTTAGGCCAATACGTATTCTTCTACATATTTTTGGTAAAAAAAAATTGCGATAAGCGTATATTGATTGGTTTGCGCAAAAGTTATAGCGTCTACAAAATACGGGATAGATTTATAGCATTTTTATTATTTATTTATTTTTTACTAGTAATGGCGGCGATCTGCAATTTTTATTGTGACTGCGATATTGCGGCGGACACATCGGACACTTTTGACACATTTTTGGGACCATTCACATTTATACAGCGATCAATGCTATAAAATTGCATTGATTACTGTGTAAATGTGACTGGCAGGGAAGGGGTTAACACTAGGGGGCGCTCGAGGGGTTAATGTATTACCTAAGGAGGTGATTCTAACTGTGGGAGGAGGGGACTGACTGGGGGAGGTGACCGATCGCTGTCCCTATGTACAAGGGACACGCCATCGGTCTCCTCTCCTCTCTGACAGGACGTGGATCTGTGTTTACATGCACAGATCCACGCTCCTGCTGTGTTACCCGGCAATCGCGGGTGCCCGGCGGACATCGCGGCCGCCGGGCACGCGCACCGGGTCCCGAGTGACACGGCGCGCCCCCTAGTGGCTCGGGAAGGCGAGGACGTCATATGACGTCCTCCCAGAATAACAGAAGCCTCGTCCAGCCGTCATATGACGGTGGGCGGTGGCTTAGTGGTTAAAGTTTTTGTATCCTATTATTATCTTGATAGGTAATAGCAGAATGTCCAAATGTGCTCAAATGTGTACAGTGTGTATTTATATCTTTGTATTATGACACTTCTTACCTGTCCAGTGGTCTGCCAATAGTGTAACTAAGGAGGGGCTGTTCCAAGTAATACCCTGTATTTAGGCATTCATCTCTCAATGAAGTGAAGAGGGTTACCTGTCCAAGAGTTCCCCCCCCTATAATGTTAGAAATGGCCCATGAGAGGGGGGGAGGGGGAATATGATAGGTGTACCTTATACTTTGTTGTTGTTAAATTCCCCTTAATAAATGCTATCTGGAGGTTGACCCATAATGTTTGTGTCTAATCTGCTTGCCAGGTTTATGTGAAAAAATAGTAATGTTTATTGTTTTTTCCTCAACAGTTTCCTTCCACGCCACAGGAATGGCAGACTGTGGCCTCCCACTTTGCCCAGCGGTGGGACTTTCCTAACTGCGGAGGGGCAATTGATAGGAAACACGTCCACATCGTCCCACCACCCAACTCGGGGTCGTACTATTATAATTACAAGGGGTTTAATAGTATAGTGATGTTGGCGGTGGTGTCGGCTAATTACGAGTTCTTGTATGTGGACGTGGGGAAGAATGGTCGGATGTCCGATGGTGGAGTCATCGCCCAGACGGAGTTCTACAGGTGTCTCCAGAATGGCAGTTTGGACTTGCCACCTCCAGAGGACAATGTTGAAGGTCTCCCATTTGTGTTCGTTGCTGATGAAGCATTTGCGCTGGGGGACCACCTGATGCGGCCATTCCCGATGAGGACCCTCACCCCGGAACAGAGGGTTTTTAATTACCGGCTGGCCAGAGCCCGAAGAGTGGTGGAGAACACATTTGGAATCCTGGCCAGCCGGTTCCGACTATTTCTGACACCCATCCATATGGCGGAGTATAAACTGAACCATATTATACTGGCGTGCTGTGTTCTCCATAATTTTTTAAGAAAACATTCAGCCAACTATGCTGGCTCAGTTGGGCCTGAGGCCGGAATACCAAATACATCAACAATGACGGCACTTGAAAGCGGCCGTCCTGGCTTGCCCTCCCTGAATGCCCGTGATGTCCGGTTACGATACCTGGAGTTCTTTGCGGGTAGGGGGGCTATCAATATGCCAGACAATCTGTGACACCTTTTTCAAATAAAAAACAACCAAAAGCTATTCTTGGTGGACATTTCCTGCTTGTGTTTGTTTAAGCTGACCCTGACAGAAATGTGTTGAGTGCAGAAAATGTCGTGATTGGGTAACCTTATAAAAAACAGTGTTGGCTGGTACTTCCTAAATGCAAAAACACTTTTCACTACAAGTGCACTTGCAACTGCACTGAACCTGCACTTGTAGTGCAAAGTTTATTTGCCCTTAGGAAATAACCCCCATTTGTGCATAAAACAGCAATTACATCACCCCAAAAGTGTTGTAGTGTTGAGACAATAATCCACACATTCTTGAGTAAGGCACTTTTTTATACCTGCACAATCACATGCGCATTTACCCAAGGTTTTTAAAACAAACCAACATGTTTGTTGTATAAAATGTTTGCATTAGCATTATGAAAAATCAAAATATCCATTTCTGATAAAACAGGCCTGTGTAAAACCAACAAGAAAGCCAAAAAACTAGAACTTACAAAGTTCACATTAGGTAAAACCTGAAGGCTATATCAGACATCAGTATTTAGGAACTGGGTTTGATATAGCGTTCAGATGGGGGGAACTCACCCCCTGGAAAAGCCAAATTTGGAAGATGCACACCAATTTACGAATGTCCACATGTGCTATCTGCCATCAGGGGGATCAAGGGACGTGTTTTGGGGGAGCAAGCCCTTCCTCAACGCTACTTTATAATTGAGGAAGGGGTTGCACCCCCAAAACGCGTCCATTGATCTCCCGTGATGGCAGATAGCACATGTTGGCACACTGTGTGCATCCTCCAAATTTGGCTTTTCGAAACATTGTAAAAATTTAAATTACATAAAACAGGTGATTTTGTGGGGTTTAAATTCGCCCCAAAACATCAATGATGTTATTATTTTTTTTAATAACATCAGTGATTTGTTGCTGGATGTTTTGCAATTGGAGATTACATCCCATGATCTCCCCTATCAGTATCTGGGCACTTTCTGATGTAAAACGTTCTCTCTCCCTCACATCACGAGCACCATAAAAAGAGATAAAGAACAAAAAAAACAGGTCTCAAAAATCTGCCACCAGCCATCTCTTTTACCTGAGCCTGTGGTCGCAGACACTCACCTGTTGTGGTGCCAATCTCCACCACATCTTCTTCTTCCTCCTGCTCTTCTTCTTGGTTTTGCGGTATTTCCCCTTCTTCCAGAGGTGGGGGGGGCTCTGGTCTCCTGGGATGAGAAGGAAAAAATACAAACATTAAAGAAAAAAAAAGGCTTAAAAACCAAAAAAAAAATCAAAAAAAAATATAAAACTGTCAGATGTGACAACTAATAACAATATATTGAGGGAATCCCACTAAAAAAACACAAATAAAAGTTTGTGAGAAGTGTGTGTGAATATGAGCAGCAAAACTACTTAATTCTTGTCACATTATAAAGAAGAAGAGAGTGCGCTGTATTAAACCATTTTTTACATTGCAGCGTGACGAAAGTGCTGTATCCATTGCGAACGCTAAGTTTACCAGAACGAGCTGTCCCGTGTCGGAATTTCTTCTGAGCATGCGTGGCACTTTGTGCGTCGGAACAGGCCACACACGGTCGGAATTGACGCGATCGGATTTTGTTGTCGGAAAATTTTATCTCCTGCTGTCCAACTTTGTGTGTCGGAAAATCCGATGGAAAATGTCCGATGGCGCCCACACACGGTCGGAATTTCCGACAACACGCTCCGATCGGACATTTTCCATCTGAAAATCCGACCGTGTGTACGGGGCATTACAGTTTTCACTCCTTTGTCCACTTAAATCTGCCATTTTTCATTTACTATCTTGGTACCTCTTTTATTTCAAATTAAAGCGGAGTTCCACCCAAAAATAGAACTTTTGCTTTAAGTGCAGGTGACCCCCTGACATGCCACATTTGGCATGTCATTTTTTTTTGGGGGGGGGGGCGGATACCCTGTTTATAGAGGCATCCAGCTCCCACTTCCTCCTGGGGCTCCGCAGCGCCAGAACAAAGATCACCTCTTCCCCCTCCCTCTCTGCAATCTTCTGGGACACGTCACAGGTCCCAGAAGATTGCCCGGTCATTCACAGTACGCAGTGCAGCTCGCGCATGCTTAGTGTGTGCCTGGCTGTGAAGCCCCAGTTAGAATGCCGACGCCTCGGAGAGGAGGGGGAGAGGAGCGGGGCTTCATACGCCCATATCGCTGGACCGTGGGACAAGTGAGTGTCTGATTATTAAAAGTTTTTTTTTTTCTATGGAACTCTGCTTTAAGAAAAAAAATGGGAAGTGCAGTAGTGTGTTAACTGTCCAAAAATTTGAAATATTTCTCCTCATCATGATGCTACTTATTTCATTCCATATGCATCTTCACACACCTCCTCTAAGACTGTGCTTGGTCAAGTGGAGAAACATAAACTCAACCAAGCCTCAGTTTTGAAGCCCAGGAGATGAAAGCTTTTCAGATATGTGCTGCTAAGCTGTGGTGAGTTTACTTGAAGTTGAAAGCTGAAAACACAGACCGTAAAGCTGGTTTAATTGGCTGAAACTGAGCATTGTCTTCTGGTGAAATATATCTTTAGACAAAGTGAGACCTTGTCTTTGGATTTTTCTGCCCACTGGGATTCATTTAGCTGCCAGTAGGAAAGTCTTTCTGTCTTGTCCACTGTTAACAGGGGGCTTACCTACTAAACTTTTATTTTCTAGCAAATACAGTGTTTTCACCTCCTTGGACTTCGTAATGCTGCAAGCCAGAATTAAAATGGATTAATTGTGAACTTATCCCAGTAATCTACACAAAATAGTTAGTAATGCTGAACTGGGAAATAAGTCTACATCCTTCACTGGCCATAATGAGGTATTTTTAAAGTTTTTTGGGAGGAACTGGGATACAGACGTTTTTTTGCTTTCATGCATATAATACATGAAGGTAAAAAAAACCTCAAACGTTAGAACCACTTTAAATATCTCAATCAAAAGAAAAAATAGAGAAATTTCGGCCACTAGACGGTACTTACAATCATACAAGATTGTTCTATACCACAGAATATGGCAAATTTAATTGGAGTTGTGTGAATGTGTGTCACATTTGTCCAGTGAACCTTTTCATACAGCAAACTTTCTAAATAAACTCTAGTATAGCCAGTTGCTTTCAGAAGTCAAATAGTCAACTTGCTACACAAGTTGCTCCAACTTTAGAAATGATTCCTACAATATTTGGTCCAACTTGGGTACAGGCTCCTAAATAGCATCCAAGTGGATACAGTCATAGGCAAAGGGCAAAGTCAATAGGCAAAGTCGTACGACTTTTTTGTCTCGGCAGTGTGAACCAAGCCTTAGTCATGACAAATTCAGTAACCTAAACTCTTTACTAGTGTTCTCCCATACATCAGCACAGGTTGCTCCATCGACTCTATATCAACCTCTTTTCTAAATCAAATACTGTATCTAAATATTCGTTTCATAAAGAACATTTATAGGGACTTTTCAGGTGCTACAGTGAAAACAACATGTTTTGTACATTAATTGTCATTAAATATTTTATAGACACGCTCAACACATGTCCTGCGGGAGCAAACACTGTAGTTTCTGAAACTCATCCAGCAGAGCATGACCCATTCTCCACCAAACTATTCAATATCATCCCTGAATTAATGAAGGTTCATTTGTGGTATGACTTACTTGGTGGGTGAACAGGGATACTCTTTTGCAGGATTTGTTTACAAATTAGTGCAATTCTGGTTTTAATATGGTTTTATACCAATAAAATTCACAATTTTACAAAATGTATGTTGATATAACTGTTGCATCTGAAAAGTATGTGATGTTGTTTATACGTTAATTTGGATATTGTGCATAAAGCCATGGACTGGTCTCACTGTATACATCTATACTTCTGAAAACGCTGGCTGCCTGGCTAATCAGTGGATCCGAGGAAGCATGCAGCAACTGAAGTCAGAACTCATGTCTTGGGTCAGTCACATCATTTTTAGAAGGAGAACAGCAGCCTACTAACTTCTCCCATGACTTATTTTCTTTAAATCAAGGTTACCCAGCTGGAGTCATTTTTAAGTAAAGATTCTGTGGAAAGAAAAAAAAAATCATATTCATTGCCTATCATATAACTTTATAACATGTACTAATACTACTACTAGTAATAATAATAATAATAATAAACTATAAAAAAAAACACAAAAAAGCTGGCCATATGCTGTACAAATTTCAGCCTGTTCCTGATGAACTGCTTGATGTTTGATCAGTGGGTTGCACTGTTGCTATCTTCCCTCCCTCTGTGCCTTGATTTAAAAATCAAAGAAGGCAGGTGGAAAATTATCAGCTGAGCAAGAACTGCATTTTTTAGGTCTCTTGGCAGCAGGCAGGGCCAGCTGTCAAAATGCAATAGCCACAGCTGGGAATTCATCCATCCGTACTGTATACTGTGGATGGAGGAATCTGTTGAATGTTTTTTGTTCAGTTCACAGAAAAAAAAAGGTTGAAAGAAAAAAATCTATGTGTGTTTAGGGCCATCTATTGGATTCTAAGAATTGACAACTCTGTTCAAAGACGTGAGGTCGGGGGCAGTAAAAATGTGTGGATGCGCTGTGTAACCGCTACCTCCCTTAATTTGCAAATGGCAGCAAACAGAGATGTTTACATTTCTTGATTGCAATGTTTTGTGCCTGTAGCAAAAACTATAAAGCATGGGGCAAGTGGTGAGCGACAAGCCTGCCAAACGCAAGCCTTTCAAGCAAACAGGGAAGTGCTGCAAGCAATGCATGTGGTTGAGGCACATTTGTTGACAAAAAATGGGGTTAAAACAGGCGGTGACCTCCTCACTGCCTGTCAATTGTCTCTGAAAAGCAATCTGAAAGCAGATCTCTCCTCAGAGCCGTAGTGGATTTGGATCTTAATCTACCCTGCATAGAATCTACCCTGTGTGAATAAGCCGCGTGTCCATATATGTGTCCTTTTGGGCTTTGGTTAATGTAGTTTAGCTTGGAAGATGGGTTAGTGAAAGTTTACATAAAAGTACAGCTATCCTTTACTTGTCTGGAGTTCAGCTTTAAACAAATGAGATATATATAAGGGACCTGTTTTACTGGTTAAGGGTTTTGGATATCTGTCCTTCCAGTTCTGAGATTTCATACTCCTGCCAGACAGCACAAACCTGTCTGCTATTTCAGAAGATCTGATTTCTCTATGGCAATTACACTTACTTTTACAGGACAGGTCTCCTCCCTGCTCTGTGATTGGACAGTGAACAGAGAAGCAGCACAGTAATCAGCTCATCTCTGTCACTCTGCTTTCTCTTTCTTTTAGCATGTTCCTTGCCTTGCAACACATCTGATTGGCTCCTTTTGGTGCTTCGTTCTCCCCCTCTCTAAGCCCTGGTGTACAGTAGACTGCAAGACATACCAAATGGAGATACTTACAATGCTTGCATTTAAAAAAATAAATGTAATGATATATTCATGAATACAGAGCTGCATTCCTTCATGTCTTTTATAACTTCTTGGAGTTCATGTTTAAGTTCTTATGTACCAATTCCTTTTTGCTGGTGAATTGCATAATGTTATTACATACGAAGCATTTAACAACACAATCTAACAGAAATAGTTGAATATGAGGCTCACACAAATATTCTGCTGCCGGAAAACCATTAATGATTCATGAGCTGTTGTCTTTTGCAGTTTGCATCAACTCCCCTCCTCATCACATTATATTGACTTTTCCCCGTGTATCATTGTTTGTTGGCAATAGTAAATCACACAAAGCTCCTGCATCCCAAGAGAACATTCACATTCATCTTTGAAAATACTCTGCTATTGTGAACTTTATGGTGACCTTATAAGCTGATTGACCCAGTTTAGTTCCAAATCTTGGGATATAACAGGAAAGTTCTAGGCTATGACTGAATGTAATAATAAAACATCTGACACTGGTCAACTACTTCTGTATAAGGGCATGTCACACTGATAAATTCAGTCCCTTGATTGGGCAAAACACATGAATATTCCAATCACTAGTAAGGGAGCAGTGATGGAGCACCAACACATGGGTTTTGGCAATGAATGAAGGACATCAAAAGTGAGAACGGGTTAAGTCTTAGAAATGTAATTTTCAAGTTGTTTTAGAGATGTCAACCCAGGGAGACTTTTACAAGGGTGACTTACTAAAGTTGAAACATGTCGCTGAATAGTAGGTGTGGCTAATTTAAATTAAGGATGTGGCTACTTAAGGGGCATGGTTTACTTAGAAATTCACCTTACCACATATAGTAAACACAATAAAAAATGTTTTTCCCAAAGCAGACGATTCCTGTAATAACCAACATCTCTGAAAGTACACAGTTTACCAAATCCTCTTTTTCACAGGATATATTGAAATCCCCAGACAGCTTTTCAACATGTAGACAGACAGCGATGCTGGGTGCTGGAAAGTGAACGGTATTCCCAACTCTTGGCAAATGCAGGAGATTCTGTGAAGCTTCTGTGAGACTACCCTGAAGTATCAGTTGACTCACAATTCCCAGGTCACCATACACAATAAGAGAAGTGTTACTGTGCAGTGTTCACACAGAGAATGAAAATAGATACTGAGAATTACACCCAGCATACAGAGCAAGAGTGGTACAAGTGGTACATTGCAGATGTCATACTCAAAATTTACTATGTTTACCTATTTTACATTTTTACTTGAATGATATGGATCCTCTCCTCCATTATACTTACTGTATATTCAATGAGTTGCCCCATTATGATAATGATCAGCTCCTTGTCCCCCTCTGCATCAAATAACCATGGTACGCCAAACTTCTCAGTTTTCTCCTGTGCTTCTCTCACAAAACATAGTTTAGCCCCTCTGCCTGTGCTGTGATTTGGGGAGTTGGGTTCTGACTTCTTAGAATGTAACATGTTTACCAATAAACAAAGAAACACAGTACCTCAAACAGAGACCAAAATTACTGGTGCTCCTACCCTCACTACTTCTCTGTGACTGTGTCTTATGCTACTTAAAGTATATTTAAACTCAGGAAAAACAAATAAAATAATATATATAATAATAATAATACATAATAAAATAATACATAATAAAATAATATATTGCAGCTTACCAATCCTTTGATATGTTGGCTGAATTAATTTTCTTTTTTTGGGGGGGGAATTCTCCACTTTTTGAGCTATTTCTTCTAACTTCCTCTTGTGTCCATGGCACAGGAATGGAAGGAAAATTTCCACAATAGTCAGACAGTAAAAACAATAACCTGAAGGGGTTTTAACTCTTCCCTACTCTGTCCAAAGTTAAAAAAATTTTTGCTGTGCTTTAAAATGTAATTGTAAATCCATATTTTTTTAAAATAAATATGTCATTCTTATCTGCTCTGTGCAATGGTTTTGCACAGAATAGTCTGATCCTCCTCTTCTCGGCTCTCTCACTGATGCTCCTGGCTCCTCCCCCCTGCGGAGTGTGATCCCGAGCCGTGCTCTGTGTATCCATTGGCCAATGGCTCCCTCTGCTGTCTCTGAGCCTATGAGTAGGGCGAGAGCTGCTGCTCTTATGCACATCTCTGGATTGATATTGGGCTCAGATAAGTATAAGGGGGGCGGAGGGGGAGCTGTACTCAGAAGGTTTTTTTGCCATAATGCAGAGAATGCAATAAGGTAAAAAACCTTCAGCCTTTAGAACCACTTTAACCATACCAAACAGATGAGCAAGTGCTGAAATCACTCCTGAATTTCCAGGTGACTTGACATGTCTGTGGTTGCCAGTGAAAGAATAACTAGGAGAATGTAGGCCGAAAGACTTGACTGACATATCTATGTTAGAAATATGTAATAAAGATCATGCAGGTTGACTATGTATTTCTTGGCATTTTCCAACTTAAGCAAGATAGCCAAATGAATTAGGTCCACTCATTTTTAAAGCAGAACTAAACTGTATTTGAGCACCACAAACTGGAAATGCTATTTAATTCATTTTTAACCCCATAACACGGGCGCATCCAGGTCCTTTAAGGGGTTTCTGATGCCGGGAGGCAGGGTGGGGTTTATGATCATGTGACCACTGTAACTGGCTGTCACAGCGGTAACATGATTTCTGTTAGGCACCCGTAACTGTGCTGGGAGCATGCAGGGCGGGTGCTCTCGGTACAGGGTTGTTTACAGTTTGGTATGCAAATACGCGGCAGCTCTATGTCAAGGCCCACCCGCCGAGAGGCAGCATATTTGTGTACAGCCCACATGAAGAGATTAATAATCAAAGCAAACTCACCCATTCATCCATATCTCCACGAGAGAAATCACTTTGAAAAACACCACCCTAGCATTTCTAGTTGCGCTCGTCTTGAGTAAGGGCAGATGATTCATGTGGCATTTACTTCCTGAAACTCATCTGCCCTTAGCTCAAGCACGCAGGCAATAGGGTGTTGTTAGCTGAGAAATACCCTCCTGCCCTCCTCCATTCCAAACATTTATTTTTTTAAATAAATAGAGTTAAAAAATTCTGTCACATTTTTATTTGTATCTGCAATCCAATAGAGGAGATTTCCCCCCACTGCTTGCCCTTGTGAGATAAATATAAGAAATGGTTTGAATGGCACGGACTACAATAACAATTTTAACACTTCTATAATATAATAAAAATCGCCACTCCTATAACATTCTAATGGGAAGCCTAAAAAGCTGCTGACACTAATCACAATCCTACATGTGTATCAATACATTTAAACAATCAACTGTGCAGCGTTTAAGTCTAAACTCACAAATTGCAAATGCAATTTTAGTGTGTTTAGTTTTAGGCGCTTCACAGTTGATAATAAAAATCCGGTTTTTGTTTTCTTCTCTATATACATTGGAAAGATGTCTCATCACTTCCTGTCCTGACAGGAAGTCAAAGGAAATCTTCCCAACATGAACCCAGACAGCAAAAGAAAGCTGACACAGCTTTTATACCTTTCCTGCTTTATCCAAATCTAAATAATGCTTTGGGCATTGGGGAAGAGGAGCTGTTTACTTTTGGCCCTGTGTAAAAGTGTCAATATCATAGTTGCTAACATTCTAAAAAAATGATTAGGGACACTTTTTTGTAGGTAGGTGGGGAATTCATTTGTAGGTGTGGCTTAGCAGAGAGAAAAATGTGGTGTGGCTTAAACTAAATATTGGGCGTGGCTTAATGGGGTGTGTTTAGAGTCTGAGATGAAAGAGGGATGGAGGGAGAAGGAAGAGGGCGATAGAAAGAATGAGAGAAAGACAGGGGAGAGAAAAAGATAGAAAGGGAGAAAGAGGGAGAGAGAAAAACAGAGAAAGGGAGAGGGTCAGAAAGTGTGCGGAGATGATACAAGAGACATTTACAGAGTGTGCAGAGATGGTACAGTTGACTTTCAGAGAGGGTGCGGACACGGTACAGGAGAGGGTGAGGGGGTACAGACATGGTACAGGAGAGGGTGAGAGGGTGCAGACATGGTACATGAGAGGGTACAGACATGAGGGGTGAGAGGGTGCAGACATGGTACATGAGAGGGTGCAGATATGGTGGGTGAGAGGGGGCAGACATGGTGGGTGAGAGGGTGCAGACATGGTACGTGAGAGGGTGCAGACATGGTACGTGAGAAAATTGGGACTGTTAGCACCTATGGATAGGGTGGTATATAGTGCCAGGTTAGGTGATATAGAGCCAGGTTAGGGTGGTATATAGAGCCAGGTTAGGTGATATAGAGCCAGGTTAGGTGATATAGAGCCAGATTAGAATGGTATATAGAGCCAGGTTAGGTGATATAGAGCCAGGTTAGGTGATATAGAGCCAGATTAGGGTGGTATACAGAGCCAGGTTAGATGATATAGAGCCAGGTTTGGTGATATAGAGCCAGGTTAGGGTGATCCAGAGCCAGGTTAGGGTGGTATATAGAGCTCGGTTAGGGTAGTATATAGTGCCAGGTTAGGGTGGTATACAGAGCCAGGTTAGGGTGGTATATAGTGCCAGGTTAGTGTGGTATATAGAGCCAGGTTAGGGTGGTATATAGAGCCAGGTTAAGGTGGTATATAGTGCCAGGTTGTGGTGGTATATAGAGCCATGTTAGGGTGGTATATAGTACCATGTTAGGGTGGTATATAGAGCCAGATTAGAGTGGTATATGGAGCCAGGTTAGAATGTTCAGCTGGTCATCATCACTCCATGGCCACTCATCTGCAACATCCTGGTGCCTGCAGGAGGGGGGCAGATGGGAGATCTGTCACCCGCGGGATCTCCATGCAGCTAGCAGATCTCTTCCGTGTGTACAGTGGAGAGGGGAGGGGCCTCTGACCCAGCTGGGCAGCTAATCAGCTGCAGTGTACAAGGGAATTGCAGAGAGAAGCCGATTCGCTGATTAGCTGCCCGGGTGTCGGAAGCCCCTCCCCTCTCCAATGTACACATGGAAGAGATCTGCTAGCCGCGGCCATGTCTCTTCATAGCCAGGAGCTGTGTGATCCCCCAGGAAAAGTCAATTTCCCGTAATATTTTTGGGAAAATTGGGACTGTTGGCACCTATGCAATATATAAAACGATAGTGATTAGATGCAAGAAACCCAGTGAGTTAGTGGTTACTGGTTAGCTGTGGGTAGAAGCCTAATTCAAAGTAAGAGGAGGCTAACATCTTCTGCAACTATTCGGAGCCTCTCACTTGTAATCTCTTATGGAGCAATTACCTGCAAATGATCAGCCCTTGCACCACTGGGTCTCTCACATCTAACTGGTGACAGCCCCATTTATACTTTTAAATGGGGCCTTAAACTAAACATGTGACAGCAGTGAGTCTAATGCTGAAATGAATGGTCTTGCATAGAATTATTCTGTAAGAGATAACTTACTCCTTTTGTTGGTTAGCCTGCTGGACATTAAACGTATATGTCGCACATATAATAGAATATGTTGTTATAATAAAAAGTAGCCATAGGAACACTGATGTTCTCTATCGTTACTATGTATAATATTGTTAATGAGGAACAAACAGTGTAATTATGAGCAGTACATTCTTTGTAATATCTCAGTACTGACCTGATCTGTGGCTCATTAGTGTATAATATGCATAGTTATTGAGCAGTAGCAGTTATGTAGTGCAGGCACGTGGAAGCAATCACCAGAGTTTACATCTCTGTGCAAAATTTGTTCAATTAAACAAACAGAATAAATACAAATAAAATAATACATTTATAATCAACCTAAATTCTGTAGTAAAGATTACAGAGTGAACTTGATTTCTCCTTTTATGTTTTCTTATTGCTAATCCAATTTCCCAGAGATGTTAATGTGGCAATTATTTTCATTTGTTGGCATGCTGTCCGCGTGTTATTGTAACTTGTTTAAACTCTGTAGGTGACTCAGATGCATATTATTGGACAACATTTTGCTCCCTGGAGGAAGCATTGCAGCTAAACAATTAGCGGCTCACATTGTGATAATATAAAGCCTGGCTTATCTTATGATTTAATGATTAGGAACTGCAGAAGCTGCTCTCTCTGTCAAGACCCTAGATGCTTCGCTGACTGGGATTCTAAATGACAGGTGTACTAACAACATGCAAATCCTTCAACACATAAATGACAAATGAAGGAGAGTTGAAGGACAGATGAAGAGTCTACCCAAAGCATATGCGAGACACCCCAAGCTTTTCCGAGACATTGAAACATGGATGGTATAATTGCCGAACATTTCAGCATACCTAAGTTGCTGTCACTATTTTACCCAATAGTGTTCACCTGCAATGACTTCTTGCCTTGCATGGGTATGTCAACACGTGAACATCTTATACCGCATGTCATGTAAAAAAAATGAGAAATAGTAAGCCCTTATGGCAATCTTCATTTAACACATAAAAGGCTCTTTTCAGGTGTAGCGCACTACTTCCTTGGAAGCTGTCATTACCTTTTTGTCAATGACCCCAATCTTCCTTCCCATGCAACTTCAACACACCAGACAGTCTTTGTGCTTTATAAAACTGTAACTTTATTCTTGAACTCTGGTTGACGCAAACAAATGAATAGAGGATATGAGATGCCTCTTTAAATTCTGGTTTCTGTCCTAGATTTTATATACTCCCCATTTTGTGAACTGACCAGCATCACTCTGAATAATGCCGTGGATATAAGATTCCAAAGTCCCAGGCCTCCACCGCTTAATTCTGGACTCTTGTCATCAATCCCTGTCAGTTCTGGAAAGTGCCTCTTACTAGGTCCTTGGACACATAGTAAGTTTACGGATAAGCACTACTGGGTTGCACTCCCTTTGCTCACTCCCAATTCACAGTCCATGGTACTCACAGAAAGTCAATTCCCAGTTTCCTCTGTCCGCTTTGCTCCTACTTCCTCCTCCTCATGGTAGTCCGGGACACCCCCGGCTGGGGTGCCCGGTTTCTCCTCTAGTTACATGGTGATGACTGCTCCTGCTATCCAGCACTGGGGTCTCTGAACCACCCAGGCCTTCAACCCTTCTCCTCCTGCACCCAAACTTCTCCTGATATCCAGCACTGTGGTCTATGAACCACCCAGGCCTTCAAGCCTCCTTCTCCTGCACCCTACATGGTTACAGCTCCTCCAAGATACTCCTCGATACTCCTCCCAGGAAGCATGTGACCCCAGCTTATATGCGAGTCCTGCCCCTGCCAATACAATTTAATGATTGGTCCAGAGCTCTCCATACAAGCCACCTGCCACTCAGGTCCCAAATCCTGCCTCCTTTCCAGAACAATTCCACTGGAAGGATGAGGAGACTTCCTTGAGCCAGAGTGTAGATGGCCACACCCCCCTCTATTCTATCACTCACACCCACAAATAAACAAACAGGCCTAAGGAAAAAATGCAAGCCTTGGCCAAATTTACCTATCACTAATTACAGAAACACACTAAGCACCCACCTGAATGGGGTGGGCGCTACATAGGTATCACTAGTTGATGAACAAGGAAACACAGCACCTTCAAAAGGCAAAAAAACATTACTGTGATTTCCTTCTCAAATATACCAGTGGAAGTTCCCCTGGTGTGATCCCTCAGAAGTCACTTCTTCTGTTCCTTGCACTGAGAATCTGAACCACAGAGGCACTTAAAGTACATCTTGATAAATAGTTACTGAAACTGCAGAAATAGAGCTGTGATGGTACCTGGGTAAGCATATTCTGGGAAGTGGGGAGTACAGTAGAGCAAGTGTATGCTGGGGTAAATACCAAAGCATGTGTAGAGCCCTCCTAGCTAGGCTCCTAGGTAAACTTAATTTTTGGTTCCACTGCAGTAAGTTCAGTGGTTGTTGTTTGTGTTGATCTGATCAAGATTCCTGAGCTGAGTGTTTAATTGCTTTCCCCACCTCTAGAAGAAGTTTCCACAGCACAGAGCTGGGCGATTTGAATGATCTGTTAAATATTTATCATGCCCTAGCCAATCCCTGGAAGGAGGCATATAGAAGGTGGCTGGGGAGGTGATAAATAGGCAGGAGGCCTGAACAGGGTGCTCTTTTCTTCATCAGGTATGCTTCACATACCCCACTGTCACTTGTAAAAACATGTTTACAAGTGACAACTTACCTCTCCCAGCAACTCCCACAAATCCTTCCCTGTCATCCCCATCTGTTCCTTGATGTTCAGATGTTGACACTCTTCTGGATGTCTCGCTGCAAGTGCAAAATGCTGAGCTGGCTACAGTATGTGGGGAAGTAGCAGAGCCAGCCACGTGGTTTAGCTGACGCAACAACAAAACCACATGTGCTGAACTCTGAGCTCTGCGCTCTGTATGTAGCACACCCCTGAACTCTGCAGTCTATGTATAGTGCAGCCCTGAACTCTGGACCTCCTCTGCAGAGGAGACTCTATTGTATAATCAATGGCTTTTGACCTGTACTAAGATACTTTTGTATAGTGATTGTGCTGTCTAACGGACTGTTTCTGAACCTACCCTCTGTCTGCTTATTTATTACTATACCACCATACCAATACATTGAATTTATTTACCAATAAGCAGTCTTGTGTCTATTTCCTGATACTAATTCACAGTCAAGTTAAAAGTAGTATCCATACTTACTTTTATAAGTGCTTTCAACAGTTTTCATGCAACCAGGTATGCCAGAGGGCCTGAGGATATTCACAGAGTTGAGGCAAAGAACAATGTACCCAATCAACCAAGCAGCTCCATGTGGGGCTTGTCCAGGAAGCCTCTGTTCTGCATGTAGACAAAGAGTCCAAGACAGTCGACATGGACCCTGCTGCAGCTACCGAGTGATGCCAAGAGCGGAATGGCTGACTGGAGTTAATGCGGTAATCGACATGCCTGGTGACAACTGAACAGAAGAACAGATATGACAGGAGGTGGTGATATTAGTTCCTGATCAGCGAGTGTTGATGTATACCTGATATGAAAAACAGATCAAACTACCCCTTGAACTTACATACTGTTAGAATGGAGTACCTGCTTGTTTCCAGGGGGTTAGCCTCCAGTTGACTGATGAGGCTGAAGTTTGCCTGATTCAGTTAAGAATGCCAGATACCAACCTAGAAAGTTCTGGTGAAGATATGGCACAGCCCCAAGGGCATCCCCAGAGTTCTCCCAGCTTCATTTTTCATTATTGTAGGAAAGCTGGTAGAGAACTTCATAAAGAATGCCTTTGCACCAGTGGCGGCTGGTGGTATATTTTTTGGGGGGGCAAACAATCTACCCGACCCACCCACGGTCAGGTCACAGGTACCCATCCCCCTTGTCAGTCGGTCACCAGCACCACACTTACTCCATCTAGGCAGCGCTTACTCTGGGCGGCGGCTTCACCCTGTGTCTCCTAGTCCTCAGCTTTGGCAGCTTCCCCCGTGTCTCCTCCCTTCTCCTCCTCAGCATTCAATAGGATCGTTCTCCTCTCGGCCAATCGGGTGACAGGTCTCAGGACCCGCTTCCTGATTGGACAGAGGAGAATCAGGAAGACAATAGCGAGTATTAATTCGTTATTGTCACACAACTAGGTAGGCTCGGGGCGCAGTGCTCTGCGCCCTGAGCCCACCCTTTTTTGAAGCCAATAAGAACCTCAGGCTCTAATCACATGCGCCTAAAAAAAAAAACCCATTGGAATCAATGCGTCCAGTGCCCTGCATGTAGATTAGGGGCCGGGCGCATGGATTAGGGGGGTGACGCCCCTACTCCCCATATGGATGGGCCGCCGCTGCTCTGTGCCAATAACTACGGGTACAGAAAGCTGTGATTCTTCTGTGGGAAGATCCCAATGTCCTTGAGGGAAGATGACTTTGACAACTGGATAGACCAACCTGTGCAGGTTGTTGAAGAATGGGAAGTAGCTGACACTGTAAAGAGACAGTAATCAAGACCCTGTAATCATCAGCTTCAGATGTTGGTTGGAATCTAAAGTGTGATAAGCTTGGAAGTTCTCTGAGAAATGTATGCAGGAGGGAACCATGAATGCCAATATGTACTGTGACATGTAAAACAGAGCATAATCCCCTCACTTCGGAGACTGGGCCACAGGGCAGTATTCCAAGATGATAAAGACCCCAAACACACCTCCAAGTAGACCACTACCTTGCTAAGAAGCTGAGAGTAAAGGTGTTGGACTGGCCAAGCATGGTTCCAGACCCAAACCCCATTGAGCATCTGTGGGGCAGCCTCAAATGAAAGGTGGAGGAGTGCAAGGTCTCTAACATCCACTAGCTCCGTGATGTTGTCATGGAGGAGTGGAAGAGGACTTCAGTGGCAACTTGTGAAGCTCTGGTGAATTCCATACCCAAGAAGGTTAAGGCAATGCTGGAAAATAATGGTGGTCACAAAAAATATTGATACTTTGGGCCAAATTTGGACATTTTCACTTAGGGGTGTACTCAATTTTGTTACCAGCAGTTTAGACATTAATGGCTGTGTGTTGAGTTATTTTGAGAGGACAGCAAATTTACACTGTTATACAAGCTGTACACTAACTACTTTACATTATAGCAAAGTGTAATTTCTTCAGTGTTGTCACATGAAAACATATAATAAAGTATTTACACATATGCAAGGGGTATACTCACATTTGTGAGATACTGTATGTCTTGTCTACAGTCAAGCATGGTGGTGGGAGTGTCATGGTCTGGGGTTGCATGAGTGCTGCCAGCACTGGGGAGCTAGAGTTCATTGAGGGAACCATGAATGCCAACATGTACTGTGACATACTGAAGCAGAGCATGATCCCCTCCCTTCAGAGACTGGGCCACAGGGCAGTATTCCAACATGATAACGACCCCAAACACACCTCCAAGATGACCACTGCCTTGCTAAAGAAGCTGAGGTTAAAGGTGATGGACTGGGCAAGCATGTCCCTAGACCTAAACCCTATTAAGCATCTGTGGGGCATCCTCAAACGGAAGGTGGAGGAGCCCAAGGTCTCTAACCTCCACCAGCTATGTAATGTCTTCATGGAGGAGTGGAAGAGGACTCCAGTGGCAACGTGTGAAGCTCTGGGGAACTCCATGCCCAAGAGGGTTAAGGCAGTGCTGGAAAATAATGGTGGCCACACAAAATATTGACACGTTGGGCCCAATTTGGACATTTTCACTTAGGGGTGTACTCACTTTTGTTGCCAACATTTTAGACATGAATGGCTGTGCGTTGAGTTATTATGAGGGGACAGCAAATTTACACTGTTATACAAGGTGTACACTCATTACTTTACATTGTAGCAAACTATCATTTCTTCAGTGTTGTCACATGAAAAAAAATTTACAAAAAAGTGAGGGGTGTACTCACTTTTGTGAGATATTGTACATGTCTTTGTACTCCTCACCTGGTTGCCACCACACACACTTGACACCATCTGAACCAAATAAGTTTATCTTGGTTTCATTAGACCACAGGACATGGTTCCAGTAATTCATGTCCTTAGTCTGCTTGTCTTCAATAAACTGGGAGCTTTCTTGTGCATCATCATTAGAAGAGGCTTCCTTCAGGGGTGACAGCCATGCAGACCAATTTGATGCAGTGTGCGGCATAGGGTCTGAGCACTGACAGGCTGACCCCCCACCCCTTCAACCTCTGCAGCAATACTGGCAGCACTCATACGTCTATCTCCAAAGACAACCTCTGGATATAATGCTGAACACGTGCACTCAACTTTGGTCGACCGTGGTGAGGCCTGAGTGGAACCTGTTCTGTTAAATCGCTGTATGGTTTTGGCCACCGTGCTGCAGCTCAGTTTCAGGGTCTTGACAATCTTCTTATAGCCCAGGCCATCTTTATGTAGAGCAACAATTCTTTTTTTCAGATCCTCAGAGAGTTTGCCACGAGGTGCCATGTTGAACTTCCACTGACCAGTATGAGAGAGTGAGAGCGATAACACCAAATTTAACACACCTGCTCCCCAATCGCACCTGAGACCTTATAACACTAACGAGTCACATGACACCGGGGAGGGAAAATGGCCAATTGGGCCCAATTTGGACATTTTCACTTAGGGGTGTACTCACTTTTGTTGCCAGAGGTTTAGACATTAATGGCTGTGTGTTGAGTTATTTTGAAGGGACAGCAAGTTTACACTGTTATACAAGTTGTACACTCACTACTTTACATTGTAGCAAAGTGTCATTTCTTCAGTGTTGTCACATGAAAAGATAGAATAAAATATTTTAAAAAATGTGAGGGGTCTACTCACTTTTGTGAGATACTGTATATACCATGGATATAAAAAGTCTATACACCCCTGTTAAAATGTGAGGTTTCTGTGACGTAAAAAAATTATACAAATATAAATAATTTCAGAACTTTTTCCACCTTTAATGTGACCTATAAACTGTACAGCTCAGTTGAAAAACCAACTGAAATCTTTTAGGGGTGAGAAGTAAAGCTAAAAAACTAAAATAACGTTGTTACATAAGTGTGCACACCCTTTTATAACTGGGGATGTAGCTGTATTCAGAACTAAGCAATCACATTCAAACTTATGTTAAATAAGAGTCAAGATACACCTGCCATCATTTAAAGTGCCTCTGATTAACCGCAAATAAAGTTCAGCTGTTCTAGTAGGTCTTTCCTAACATTTTCTTGGTTGCATTCTACAGCAAAAGCCATGGTCCTCAGAGAGCTTCCAAACCATCAGAGGGATCTCATTGTTAAAAGGTATCAGTCAGGAGAAGGGTACAAAAGAATTTCCAAGGCATTAGATATACTATGGAACACAGTGAAAACAGTCAATATCAAGTGGAGAAAATATGGCACACCAGTGACATTACCAAGAACTGGACATCCCTCCAAAATTGATGAAAAGATGAACAGAAATCTGGTCAGGGAGGCTGCCAAGAGGCCTACGGCAACATTAAAGGAGCTGCAGGAATATCTGGTAATTACTGGCTGTGTGGTACATGTGACAACAATCTCCCGTATTTTTCATATGTGTGGGCTATGGGGTAGAATGGCAAGACGGAAGCCTTTTCTTATGAAGAAAAACATCCAAACCCATCTAAATATTGCAAAAATACATCTGCAGTCTCCCAAAAGCATGTGGGAAAATGTGTTATGGTCTAATGAAACCAAGGTTGAACATTTTGGCCATAATTCCAAAAGATATATTTAGTGCAAAAACAAAAGATATGTTTGGTGCACATCACCAAAAGAACGCCATACCCACAGTGAAGCATTGTAGTGGCAGCACCATGCTTTTTTCTTCAGCTGGAACAGGGGCCTCAGTCCAGGTAGAGGGAATTATGAACAGTTCCAAATACCAGTCAATATTGGCACAAAACCTTCAGGCTTCTCCTAGAAAGCTAAACATGGAGAGGAATTTCATCTTTCAGCATGACAACAACCCAAAGCATACATTCAAATCAACAAAGAAATGGTTTCACCAGAAGAAGATTAAAGTTTTGGAATGGCCCACCCAAAGCCCAGACCTGAATCCGATTGAAAATCTGTGTGGTGCTCTGAAGAGGGCTGTGCATAGGAGATGCTCTCGCAATCTGACAGATTTGGAGTGTTTTTGCAAAGAACATTGGGCAAATATTACCAATATAGATGTGCCATGCTGATAGACTCATAGCCAAAGAGACTGAGTGCTGTAATAAAATCAAAAGGTGCTTCAACAAAGTATTTTAACCACTTCAGCCCTGGAAGGATTTACCCCTTCCTGACCAGAGCACTTTTTGCGATTTGGCACTGCGTCACTTTAACTGACAATTGCGCGATCGTGCGACGTTGCACCCAAACAAAATTGATGTCCTTTTTTTCCCACAAATAAAGCTTTCTTTTGGTGGTATTTGATCACCTCTGCGGTTTTTATTTTTTGCGCTATAAACAAAAAAAGAGCGACAATTTTGAAAAAAAAGCAATATTTTTTTATTTTTTGCTATAATAAATATCCCCAAAAATATAAAAAAAAACTATTTTTTTCCTCAATTTAGGCAGATATGTATTCTTCTACATATTTTTGGTAAAAAAAAATCGTAATAAGCGTATATTGATTGGTTTGCGTAAAAGTTACAGCATCTACAAAATAGAGGATAGTTTTATGGCATTTTTATTATTATTTTTTTTTTATTAGTAATGGCGGTGATCTGCGATTTTTATCGTGGCTGCGACATAAGGGCAGACACATCGGACACTTTTGACACTATTTTGGGACCATTGTCATTTATACATCGATCAGTGCTGTAAAAATGCACTGACTACTGTATAAATGACACTGGCAAGGAAGGAGTTAAACACTAGGGGTCGATACAGGGGTTAAGTGTGTCCTAGGGAGTGATTCTAACTGTGGGGGGGTGGGCTACTACTCACATGACAACGATCTCTTCTCCAGATGACAGGGAGCAGTGATCTCTGTCATGTCACTAGGTAGAACGGGGAAATGCCTTGTTTACATAGGCCTCTCCCCGTTCTTCCGCTCCGTGACACGATCGCCGGGACACCGGTGGACATTGAGTGCGCAGGACCCGCGGTCACAGACCCGGTGGCGCGCACGCGCCGACAATGCTGCATCTTAAAGGGGACGTACCTGTACGTCCATTTGCCCAGCCGTGCCATTGTGCCAACGTATATCATTGTGTGCTGGTCAGCATGTGGTTAACTGCTTGCTGACCGCCGGCTGTCAATTGACAGCCAGGCGGCGCAGCTCTCGTTGCGGGCGGGCGTCATATGACGGACTCGCTTTCCCAGCCCACCAGGGGGCGCGCACGCTCCACCGACGGCGATCGTGCGCCCGCCGTGTCACTGGGCACCCAGTGCGCGCTGCCCGGCGGCCTCGATGTCCGCCGGGCACCCGCGATTACCGGTAACACAGCAGGGCCGTGGATCTGTGTGTGTAAACACACAGATCCACGGTCCTGTCAGAGGAGAGTAGACCGATGGTATGTTCCCAGTACAGAGGAACACCGATCGGTCTCCTCCCCTAGTGAGTCCCCTCCCCCTACAGTTAGAAACACTCCCTAGCAAACACAGTTAACCCCTCGATCACCACCTAGTGTTAACCCCTTCCCTGCCAGTCACATTTATACAGTAATCAGTGCATTTTTATAGCACGGATCACTGTATAAATGTGAATGGTCCCAAAAATGTGTCAAAAGTGTCTGATATGTCCGCCGCAATATCGCAGTCACGATAAAAATCGCAGATCGCCGCCATTACTAGTAAAAAAAAATATAATAAAAATGTT
This sequence comes from Aquarana catesbeiana, assembly GCF_042186555.1. NCBI lineage: Eukaryota > Metazoa > Chordata > Amphibia > Anura > Ranidae > Aquarana > Aquarana catesbeiana. The sequence continues at coordinate 459,174,537 of NC_133328.1, forward strand.
ATAAATGTATCCCCTATTTTGTAGACGCTATAACTTTTGCGCAAACCAATCAATATATGCTTACTGCAATTTTTTTACCAAAAATATGTAGAAGAATACATATCGGCCTAAACTGAGGAAAAAAAAATGTTTTAAAGAAAAAAAAATGGATATTTATTATCGCGAAAAGTAAAAAATATTGTGTTTTTTTTCAAACTTGTCACTATTCTTTTGTTTATAGCGCCGCAAAAAATAAAAACGGCAGAGGTGATCAAATACCACCAAAAGAAAGCTCTATTTGTGGGGAAAAAATGATAACAATTTCATTTGTGTACAGTGTTGTATGACCGCGCAATTGTCATTCAAATTGCGACAGCGCTGAAAGCTGAAAAATGGCTTGGGCAGGAAGGGGGTGAAAATGCACTGTATTGAAGTGGTCATGGGTGTGCACACTTATGCAACCATATTATTTATTTTTTTTATTTTTATTCCCTCCACCTAAAAGATTTCTGTTTGCTGTTCAACTGAGTTGTACAGTTTATAGGTCACATTAAAGGTGGAAAAAGTTCTGAAATTATTTATCTTTGTCTCATTTTTTTACATCACAGAAACCTGGCAATTTAACAGGGCTGTGTAGACCTTTTATATCCACTGTATATATATATATATATATATATATATATATATATAATATTGTCAAAAGTATTGGGATGTCTGCCTTTACATGCACATGAACTTTAATGGCATCCCAGTCTTAGTCCATAGGTTTCAATAATAGGATTTTTATAACAGCTTACCTGTAAAATCCTTTTTTTTTAAGTACATCACGGGACACAGAGCCATAGTAGTTACTATGTGGGTTATAGGCCACCTTCAGGTGCTGGACACTGGCACACCCTAAACAGGAAGTTGCCTCCCTATATAACCCCTCCCATACCGGGAGTACCTCAGTTTTGTAGCCAAGCAATACACGTGTATACTAGAAAGAGGGGCGGGACCTCTGATGTACTTCAAAAGAAAAGGATTTTACAGGTAAGCTGTTATAAAAGTCCTAGTTTCTTTAATCGTACATCAGGGAACACAGAGCCATAGTATTTACTATGTGGTATGTCCCATAGCAATGCCAACTGGGAGGAGGTAGACACAACAGAATTAAGGCAACATGAGACTAGAGGAGTTATCTCCTGCCTGCAGTACACTATGCCCAAAGGCGATATCCTCATGCCTTTTTACATCTACCTGATAGAATCTGGTAAATGTATGGATTGAAGACCAAGTTGCGGCCTTGCAGATTTGAGCCATTAAGGCTTAGTGATGCACTGCCCACGGAGCACTAACAGCCCTAGAGGGGTGTGTTTTGATTTGAGAGGGTGGAATCTACCTCTTTAAACCATAAGCTTGAACGATTACTTGTTGAATCCATTTAGAAATAGTAGATTTCGATACTGCCTGTCCTCTTTTAGGACCTTCAGGCAATACGAACAAAACATTTGTTTTCCGAATCTGATCAGTCGCTTTTAAGTAGACTTTGACTGCTCTCACCACATCAAGAGAATGTGGTGATTTTTCTTCCATAGAACAGAGTTCTGGAAAAAATGAAGGTAAAAAGTTAGGATGAGGATGCAATACTACCTTATCCTTGTGAACAATAATAATATGGCTCTTTACAAAAAAGAGCAGCCAATTCTGATACACTTCATGCAGCAGAAATGGTTACCAGAAAAAATAGTGTCCTTGTCAAAAAGGACCAAGGGAATATGTTGTATCGGCTCCAAATAAGGCTCTTTTTGTAATGCCGACAAAACTAAATTCAAGTCCCAAGGGTTCAGGGGTGACCTAGCCAGAGATTAAGCTGTGTTGCCCCCTGAATAATGTTACAAACCAAAGAATGCGAAGCAAGTGGTCCTTGAAATAATACTGATAAGGCCAAAACCTGTCCTTAGAAAGTACTCAAGGCCAGCTTTATATCTTTCCCCATCTGCAGAAAGTCAAGGATTCTATCTATGACCTATTTCCTGGGGTGCCAACCCCTGGTTTCACACCAGGAGACATATGCTTCCCAGGCTCCATAATATATAATTATGGAGGTCGGCTTCCATGCATTTAACCAAGGTAGATACCACTGAATCTGACAGCCCACGCTTCTTCAGAGTGTGGGCCTCAATAGCCAAATCGTTAAATTTAGCATTTGTAAGGTAAGATGGGATATCGGACCTTTGCGAGAGAAGGTCTGGACATGGTGGTAGGGTCCATGGGACCCCTACCGCCATCCTTATGATCTCTGCATACCAAGAACTTCTGGACCACACCGGGGCCACAAGAATCACCGACTTCCCTTCCTGCTTGATCCTGAGAAGAAGTCGTGGACACACGCAGAAAAGGAGGGAATGCATAAATCAGTAAAACTGCTTCCAAGGGAACACCAAGGCACCTGTTCCGCATGATAGCGGATCCTTTGTTCTTAACATAAAGATGTCAAACCTTCTGTTGAACCTGGATGCAAACAGATCTACGTCTGGGATCCCCATCTTTGACCTATTGTCAGAAAGATATCGGGGTGAAGGAACCATTCTCCTGGGAACAACTGCTGGTGACTCAAAATAGACCGCCTGCCAAATTTCCATCCCTAGAATGAAAAACTGCCGTTAGGCAATGTACATTGTTCTCTGCCCAAGATAGGATATGATTCACCTTTCTTTGGGCCGCACAACTTCTTGTGCCCCCTTGGGGATTGATATAGGCCACTGCTGTGGCATTGTCGGATTGGATCCTGACAGGATAGCTCTGTAAATTAAATGTCCAGGCCCTCAGGACCAAGCGTTCTTCCTGTAGAATGTTAATGGGCAAAGTCATTTCTGACATGGACCACTTCTCTTGGACAGTTACCTCTTTCAGGACTGCTCCCCAACCTAAAAAAGGTTGGCGTATGTTTTTACCACTTCCCAGGTAACTGTAGGAAGGATTTTCTCCATTGCAGATTTTTGGTTATTAACCATAAACTGAGGCTCTGGTGCACCTTTGGAGTCAGACATTGGAAAAACTAGAGCTTGAACCCTCTTGTTCCAAGCTGATAAGATACTGTTTTGCAGCAGTCTCGAATGAAACTGAGCATAAGGAACGGCCTTGAATGAAGCTACCTTCTTTTCCTCATGCAAGCTGAATAGAAGGATTCATCTTGCTTTGACCACCTTAATCATTTCCTTTATGGCACTGATCTTTGCCTGGGGCAAGAATACCCTTTTTTGGGCGTATCTATGAACAGACCCACAACCTCCTTAATGATTATAAGGAATATTTCTCTAGGTTGAGAATCCAACCTAGGTATCCCAGGTAGTTGAATGTGGTGACCATACTTTGGTCTAAGCGGGCTACCAACTGGTCTATCAAGAGCCGATTGTCTAGGTAAACTATAATTGTTATACCTTGGACCCTTAATCTGGCTAGAGGAGGGGCCAGAACCTCTGTAAGCACTCAAGGTACAGTAGCTAGACTGAAAAGCAGGGCTACAAACTGAAAATGAAGATTTTCTACCTTGAAGTAGATAATACTGGTGAGCCGGGAAATATGCCCACGGAGGTATGCACCCTTGACGTCGATTGACGTCAAAAGTTCTCCGCCTTGTAGGATGGAGACAACTGATTGGATTGACTCCATGCGAAAAAGAGTGGATATCCAGGAACCGGTTTAGATTCTTGAGATCCAGAATGGGTTTGACATCTCCATTCGATTTTGCTGTGAAAAAAGGTTTGAATAAAATCTCAACCCCAGCTCTTTCATGGGGACCAGCATGACCACTCTTTGCCAAAGGATGGTCCCCATCTGTCTTGACATTCTTTCTGCCAGACCCTTGAGAACTGCAGAAGTCCCCCCACCCCTCTCCTGAGGAGGCTTTAGTATCTTGTTTATAGGTTTCTTTTGTCCCTTGGCTTGACCTTGAGGATTACCTCTTGAACTTCACGGCGGGAGCCGTCGTGACTGCCTGGAGGCTGATGCCCCTGGCAATGAAGAAGGTGCTTGTTTAAATTAAATACATTTACTCCTTTTCTTAAATGGCAAAGGGGTACCTTTCCAATAGAAATTCTTTGGATGAATTATCGAAGATATCCCAAACAGCCTTTCACCGCAAAAAGGAAAACCAGGAAAACCAGGCAGGAGTTTTTTTTATGATGCTTCGGCTGACCAATTTTTCAACCATAGTATTCTATATATATATGTACCAGCCCAGCGAAAGGCATGAGGCCTGAAGGATAGTATCTCTCATAGCATCTATTGCCAACATAAAGCTACTAGGAGCTTGCCAGATCCGGGGCCTGTTGAACAGAGATAACCTTGAGCACCTGTTTAAACTGGTCCCTCAAGGATTTTGACATATACAATTACTGTCAGCACAGGCCGAGACACTCAACCTGTCAGGAAAACAATATATGTTTTTTTTTTTTTTTTTAAATAGGAATTCCAACTCTTTATCCATTGGATCCCTAAGTATTTGAGCATTGTCTGCCGGACAAGTCAAACTTTTAATCAGAAAATATAGCAGCATCAATTGCTGGAATCTTCCACCATTAATACATTTTTTCCTCCATAGGATAAAGTGTGAAAAACTTTTTAGGAGGGAAAAAATGCTTATCTGGGTGATCCTACTCAGAATACATAAACTTTCCCAAAAATGAATGGACAGGAAAGGCATACACAGCTTTGAGAAGGCTTTAGCGAACCCAAAACAAGAAGTGAACACTCAGTTAAGGATAGCATAAAAAGTGGAGCGGACCAATTTCAGTAAGGAATTGCACCCACAATGTGAAGCTGATCTTTCTGCATATGACCCCTCAGAAGAAGAGTCATCAGCCTGTTCATGGTCCCCTGAGAGAAAACATCTTCTCCCGCCCCCAGATCCTCAGTTTGAGGGTCCTTGGGTAATGGAATGGAACCTGTTGCATTCTATCCCAATCTGGGATGCGATTAAAACCACTAACCTTTTTCCCATGCTATCATGGCTGAGGAAAAAGACTTTTTTAGAAATATAGGCAGAGGCTGCAGTGTTGTAAACAGCTGCAAACATTTCATGGCCCCTGAAGGCTCACTCTGACCAGCCACCCCCTCTCAGGGGAGGATGCCATTGTAGAGATGAGTTCTTAAATGGCAAAGGGGTACCTTTCCAATAGAAATTCTTTGGATGAATTATCCAAGATATCCCAAACAGCCTTTCACCGCAAAAAGGAAAACCAGCCAGGAGTTTTTTTTATGATGCTTCGGCTGACCAATTTTTTAACCATAGTATTTTATATATATATGTACCAGCCCAGCGAAAGGCATGAGGCCTGAAGGATAGAATCTCTCATAGCATCTATTGCCAACATAAAGCTACTAAGAGCTTGCCAGATCCGGGGCCTGTTGAACAGGGATAACCTTGAGCACCTATTTAAACTGGTCCCTCAAGGATTTTGACATATACCTATTACTGTCAGCACAGGCCGAGACACTCAACCTGTCAGGAAAACAATATATGTTTTTTTTTTTAATAGGAATTCCAACTCTTTATCCATTGGATCCCTAAGTATTTGAGCATTGTCTGCCGGACAAGTCAAACTTTTAATCAGAAAACATAGCAGCATCAATTGCTGGTATCTTCCACCATTAATACATTTTTTCCTCCATAGGATAAAGTGTGAAAAACTTTTTAGGAGGGAAAAAATGCTTATCTGGGTGATCCCACTCAGAATACATAAACTTTCCCAACAATGAATGGACAGGAAAGGCATACACAGTTTTGAGAAGGCTTTAGCGAACCCAAAACAAGAAGTGAACACTCAGTTAAGGGTAGCATAAAAAGTGGAGCGGACCAATTTCACTAAGGAATTGCACCCACAATGTGAAGCTGATCTTTCTGCATATGACCCCTCAGAAGAGGAGACATCAGCCTGTTCACGGTCCCCTGAGAGAAAACATCTTCTCCCGCCCCCAGATCCTCAGTTTGAGGGTCCTTGGGTAATGGAATGGAACCTGTTGCTTTTTATCCCAATCTGGGATGCGATTAAAACCACTAACCTTTTTCCCATGCTATCATGGCTGAGGAAAAAGACCTTTTTAGAAATATAGACAGGGGCTGCAGTGTTGTAAACAGTTGCAAACATTTCATGAAGGCTCACTCTGACCAGCCACCCCCTCTCAGGGGAGGATGCCATTGTAGAGATGAGTTTTAGGCTTTCAGAGCTTGAGGGAGATCCCTTTAGCCCTCTTTTGGGGTGTTTCTACCTCCCTTTCTGACCATAGCCCGATGTATAAATGCAAAGGTACTACCAGAAGAATCGCATCCACTGCTTTGAGCAATAGTCCAGCCACTGCCGCTGCTATTAACGCTCAGCCTGATGTGAATAGTAAATGTGTCAATAGGAATGCCTGTGTCACCAAACCTTTTACATGCCCCTCTTTGCTCTTGTGTCCCTCCAACAACTTGCAGCAGAAAAAATTGAGCTTTTTAAACACACTCCTGCACCATACGTTGGAGGACGCCAACGCCTCGCCAAACCCTGCCCCCTCCATCGCATCGCGCCCCCCTCCTCTCTCTTTCAAAAGAGAGTTTTTCCGCGTGAGTGCGGGCCTCCGATCCGACGGGATCGGCTTGTGTGTGAGGGAGGGTTGGCGAGGAGGAGATCCAGACAAGCCGCCGTGCAGGGGATTGGCCCTGATAGGCAGCACTGATAGCCACTTATAGGCTGCACTGATTGGCCGCACTGATTGGCAGCATTGATTTTCTCTGATACGCAGCCTTGATTGGCACTGATAGGCAGCACTGATGGGCACTGATTGGCATAGGCACCACTGATGGGCACTGCTTGGCAACATTGATTGGCACTGATAGGCAGCACTGATGGGCACTAATAGGCAGCACTGATGGGCACTGATTGGCAGCACTTATGGACACTGACAGTGTAGAGGGAAGTTTCACATGCCGCAGATAGTGGGACTTGCAAGAGCTGCTCAGTGTGTGAAACTAGCAGGTTATGTAACTGCTTGCAGGGAAAGAGACCAGCTGTCTCAACCACAATGCCGGGGTGGGTGGGACTAAACAGCTATCAAACACCAGGCAATGATTGGGCTGCTTAATAAGGGGACGGAGCCACATAAACGTAGTGGCCAGCCCAAACCCCATCCCATTGGCTAGTGTTTAATAGCTGTTCGGTCCTGCCCACCCCCGACATTACCACTGAGTTGTGACAACTGGTCTCTCTTCCTGCAAGCAGTTGCATTACCTGACAGTTTCACATACTGAGTGGCTCTGGCAAGTCTCACAATCTGCTGAATGTAAAACAGTTTCACAGACAACGCAGGCTACACACTCCTTAGATGCAGCATTTCACAGCAGATCTCGGGAGACAGCATGGTGTGATTAGGGTGTGCCCAGGCACATCCGGCACTCCCTGTGCGCCCGCCTATGTTTGTTTTGTACCTGTAACACATCATTATTAAATATTACTATTTGAAATTGGGTAATTCTTTTTGAAACACACTGTACATAACTAAAGTGTAGAGAGAGCCCAGCTCTTGAAGTGGAGAGAGATGTTCTCCAAAAATTACTTTGATGTGGGATGTGCAAAGAGTGCTCAACATAGAATTCATGAGGATAAGCCCTTCAGAGAAACAGCTCGACAGATTCCATTGGGTGATCTGGAAGACCTTTCTGAGCAACTGGCAGAATTAAAGTGAGTTGGGATCATTTGAGAATTGCAAAGTCCTTATGCCTCGCCAATAGTGGTAGTGAGGAAGAAGGTTGGGTCACTAAGGATGTGCATCGGCGGCTTGTATGTTGCCTAGCTTCTGAAATCCATATCTGATACTAAGCTGTGATGTTATACTGAAATGCCACACCTGTTTAGTAGGGATAGGCGAACAGTTCAGCCCGAGCATAAGTTCGGGCCAAACTTTCGTTGTTTGTACGTTCGGCGAACATCCGAACAAATGGGTTGTTCGACCGTTTGTTCGCCCCCCCCCCCGAACTGACCACAATGCATTGTGGCGCTGAACAGTGCATTGCAAGCCCTGATTGGCTGAAGCAGTAAAAACATCAGCCAAACAGGGTACAGAGCACTGTCAAAGTTATGATTGGACATTGTCATCATGACTCTATCCAGTCATGACACATTTCCGCCCCACAGTATAAAAGTATTCTTTCAATGGTAGCCATTTTCTGTGTGATTTTGGCAGGCAGAGAGATACAACAGTGCTATTAGTTAGTTAGTGTGCTATACTGTGCTATTTTTCTTAATTATCAGTGTAGAATATTAGTATAGTGTGAGTGTAGTGAGGAGGACCATCATTCAGCTTTGCATAGTGTGCAGCTAGAGTAGGGACAGCTCAGATAGTTTCAGTGTAGTGTAGTGAGACCGTGTCAGTAATCTTGACATTAGTGTATAGCTAGAGTAGGAACAGTTCAGATAGCGTCAGTGTAGTGACAGTTGAACACCGTTTATTTGATTGCGTTACTGCCAGTTTAACGCCATTTACTTCTGTGTGCATTACTGCCAGTTTAACACCATATATTTTTGTGTACGTTACTGTCAGTTTAGAAACATATAGTTCTGTGTGCGTTACTGCCAGTTTAACGCAATATAGTTTTGTGTGCATTACTGCCAGTTTAACGCCATATAGTTCTGTGTGCGTTAATGCCAGTTTAAGACCATATAGTTTTGTGCGTTACTGCCAGTTTAACGCCATATAGTTTTCTGCTTTACTGCAAGTTTAACACCATTTACTTCTGTGTGTGTTACTGCCAGTTTAACGCCATTTACTTCTGTGTGCGTTACTGCAAATTTAACGCCATATAGTTTTGTGTGTTACTGCCAGTTTAACGCCATATAGTTCTGTGTGCGTTACTGCCAGTTTAACGTCATATAGTTCTGTGTGCGTTACTACCAGTTTAATGCCATATAGTTTTTTGTGCGTTACTGCTAGTTTAATGCCATATAGTTTTGTGCATTACTGCAAGTTTAATGCCATTTACTGCTGTGTGCGTTACTCCCAGTTTAACGCCATATAGTTTTGTGTGTGTTACTGCCAGTTTAACGCCATATAGTTTTGTGCGTTACTACCAGTTTAATGCCATATAGTTTTGTGTGTTACTGCCAGTTTAACGCCATATAGTTCTGTGTGCGTTACTGCCAGTTTAACGCCATACAGTTTTGTGTGCATTACTGCCAGTTTAACGCCATATAGTTTTGTGCGTTACTGCAAGTTTGCCGCCATTTACTTCTGTGTGCGTTACTGCAAGTTTAACGCCATTTACTTCTGTGTGTGTTACTGCAGGTTCAACACCATTAACTTCTGTGTGCTTTACTGCAAGTTTAATGCCATATAGTTCTGTTTGTCACTGTATGTTTGGCGCATTATATTGCAGTACATTATAGTGTATCCGTGGAGTGTGTATGTGTAGTGTGAGTACTCAAATTAAAGTGCACCAAACACCACTTTACATTTATTAAAGTGCATCTACGTACAGATTGATTAAAGTGCATCTACATACAGATTTTCACGTCTTCTTTACATTTGCTTATAAGCACTGCGCCCTCTCAATAATGTCTGGGAGGACAACAAGGACAGTCAGACGTTCCCTTAGCACTGTAAGGGGGCCAGCAACAAATGTGTCCACAGGCAAAGGTGAACGTGGTGTTCAGTCCTCAGGCCCGTGCTATCCAGCCACAGCATGCAGAGGAAGTGGTGGACTGGCTTACTAAAACGTCCTCATTCTCCTCATCCTCTGTCATGCAAGCAGAGACAAGTGTGCAGTTCCCTGCAGTTGCCAGAGTGAATAAACCTGCCACCTTGTCCACATCTATTCCTGCCATAGCCCCAACATCAGCCATGGAGGAGTCAGCTGAGTTATTTGACCACAGCGTCAACCACTTGCTCCTTGATGATGCCCAGCCATTACTGGATTCAGATGTTGGTTCTGAGGTTGAGGATGACAGGAACATGAGCCTAGAGAGAGGGGAGACAAATTGGCATTCTTGTTCACCCAGCCGCAACGTATTGCCAAGTTGTCTCCAGTGGTAATGATGATGATGGAGGAGATGGAGATGGTGGTGATGGTGAGGTCACTGATGCGACTTGGGTGCCAGATAGAGCAGAGGAGGAAACTGAAGGTGAGGTGGCACCCCAAGGAGGCCGACATCAAGAAAGAATAGAGAGCAGCCACCCTATTCCATCACATTCTGCAGCTGTTATCTCTCGGCCTACTCCCGAAAGCTCAGCTGTCTGGCCTTTTTCAGCACATCTGAAGCAGGCACATCAAACATGGCAAAAACACCAGCCATTTGGGTACCACATGCTTAACAAGGCATTTAACATCCAATCACTCAGCCTGTTGGCAAGAGTACCTAAAAGCCACACAAAAGAGGCACAAATCAGGTTCTCCTCTTCCTCCTTACCCACTTCAGTCTGCCCCTGCTATACCGAGTCATTACCTCTCAGCAGCCTCCACTGACAGGGATGATGGTCTAGTACAGGGTGTTCCAGGTCCTAGCAGCATCTGCCAGCAGCACACCACCAGCTGTAGACTAGCCGGCAAATTTCTTTGCCCTATCTGCTGCAGCGGAAAAAAAATACAGTCCCTGCCACCCACATGCCCAGCGTCTAAATGCAAGCTTGTCAAAGCTGTTGGCTCTCCAACTTCTGCCTTTCAGGCTGGTGGATTCTGCCACCTTCAGTGAATTTGCAAAATGTGCTGTACCACAATGGCAGGTTCCCAGTCGCTACTACTTTTTTACGTAAGGCCGTTCCATCCCTCTACCATCACGTGGAAGGGAATGTTCTGGCATCGTTGGGCAAGTCAGTCAGCCATAAGATGCACCTTACTGCTGACACGTGCTCCAACAAGCATGTGCAGGGACTATATACTTCGTTCACAGCACACTGTCAGGAAAGAGGCAAGTACCAGTCTCACCAATATCACTGCCTTCCTTCGCACATGCACGATAGAGCGGCACTCTGGCGCATCCCTGGGCACAATACAGCGAAACGGCTAATGCGCGTGCGCAATTCGGCTAAACGGCCAATGTTTGTGTGCAATTCAGCGAAACGGCGAATGCGCGTGCGCGATTCAGCGGAACGGCGAACGTGCGTACGCAATAGTGCACACAACGTGAGCCTCCCACTGGCATATAAAGGCCACTCTGTGCCATGACCAGATTGCTGGTTTGTCTTTCAGCTCCCCGTGTGTTTCCTGCTTGTATCCTGATTCTTGATTACCTGTTGTGACCCGCAATGACCTTGACCTGCTCTGATCTCTACCTGCATCTGACCCTCGGCTTGCCTCTTGGACTTCTCCACTTGCTTACTGTGTTTGACCCTCGGCCTGTCTACGGATTTTGCTTCCTGTCTCCAGTGATTGACCCTCAGCCTGCTCCTGGACTTTGCTATTGTCTTCAGTGCTCAACCCCTGGCTTGCTCACAGACTTTGCTTCCAGTTACCTGTGTTTGACCCTCGGCCTGTTTACGAAATTTACTATCAATCCTCAGTAATAGTCATCAGCCTGCTGACAGACCTGCTAACAGTCCTTTGCACTAGACTGTTTTTGCCTATCTAGAGACTATTACTAATCAACGGTGTTTGACCCCCGGCCTGTTGTTGGATCAGCTGTTCATCCTCCTTCATTGACCTTTAGCATCTTCCAGTCCTGCACAGCTGTCTCACTACCGGTGACCTTCAGGCAAGACCTGCCCAGCCTGCTGGTGACTCGTGCCTCTTTGTGCCCTTCACCCCCTGTACCATACCCAGGAGTGGAGTGCGCTTAGTCGCAAGAGGTTACCGCTCTCAGCATCTCGGCCTCGGTGAGTACCCTTATCTGACGGAACAAACCAGCCATGTCAGAGGCCGACAGAGCGGGTTCTCCTTTTGAGGCTCTGTGCCAGCAGGTTGCTGCCCTCACACAAGTTGTCCAGAAAATGTCCAAATGGAGGGTCGTCTCCAGCATCTGTTCGGGCCGCCTGCTCCAGCTGCCGCAGCTCCTATACCTTCTTCTGGGGTCATCTCGCCTCAGGCACTGACCAGCTCTACCATGGTAATGGCCCTCCCTGAACCCAGGGTTCCTACACCTGAGCGATTTGTTGGTGACCGGAAGAAATTCAGAGCTTTCAAGAACGCCTGCTCCTTGTACCTTGCCCTCCAACCCAGGACTTTCTCTACAGAAGTTGTAAAAGTAGGATTGGTAATCTCCTTATTATCCGGAAGAGCCGCAGGCCTGGGCTCATAACCTTATGGAGAAAAGAAGCCCTATACTGAACTCACTGGACACTTTCTTTGAATCTATGTCTCAATTGTATGATGACCCCCTACAAAGCCATCCTACACACCCTCTCCCAAGGGAAAAGACCAGTAGAAGACTACACGGTTGACTTCTGAAAGTGGTCGGCTGATACAGCATGGAATGAAGCTGCCCTCAAGTACCAATACCATCAGGGTCTTTCTGAGACTCTTAAGGATGAGCTGGCTTGGGTCGAGACTCCAACTACTCTGGAGGAGTTAATCCAATTGGCCATCAAACTGGACAGGCGCATGCGTGAACGGCGCTCCGAGCGCTTTCAGTCTTCCCGACCTACCTGGATGCTTCCCAAGCCTTCTTTAGCCTATCCTCCATCCCCAGCTCCTTTTGCTGTTCCTGCTCCAGAGAGTGAGCCCATGCAATTAGGACTTGTCCAATCTCCTCTCACTCCAGATGAAAGACAACGGAGGCGGCAAGCCAATTTGTGCCTATATTGTGGGGGTTCAGGACACTTCCTACGCAACTGTCCCATGAGACCCAGTAAGTCACGCTCTCAGTTTACCATGAACTCTCAGGTCACTGGTCCTGCTCAAACTCATGTCATCCTTCCTGTCTCCTTACAGGTGGCGGAAGAGGGAATCCGGCTTCTGGCCATAATTGATTTGGGGGCTTGCAGTTGCTTCCTAGATGCATCTCTAGTACAAAGATTACGCATCCCTCTCTTAAACAAGAAGCAAAGCCTCCAGGTCCACCTTGCTGATGGATCTCTACCTTGTTCAGGACCCGTCACTCAAGAGACTAGACCCATCCTCACCACCGCAGATTCTGGCCATAAAGAACTCTTGTATTTTGACATTATCTGCTCCCCAATGTTCCCCATCATCTTGGGACTTCCCTGGCTGCAGGCCCACGATCCCCAGATTAATTGGAGCAAGAACGAGATTTCTTTTTCCTCGGATTACTGTTCCCAACACTGTCTAAACCCAGTTCCAGCTCCCTGTTTGACTGTACAACCGGTACCCGACAACCTTCAACATGTTCCTCCAGTATACCTTGAATTCAGGGACGTTTTTGAAAAGAAAAAAGCCGACAGTTTGCCACCCCACCGGTCTTACGACTGTCCCATTGAACTTCTACCCGGCTCTGAAACTCCTTATGGGCGCATATTTCCATTATCCGAGACTGAATTGGAAGCCCTCTGAGTTTACATCAATGAGAATCTGGAAAAGGGCTTCATCCGCTCATGCTCCTTGCCGACTGGAGCCGGCATCTTTTTTGTCGAAAAAAAGGATGGTTCTCTAAGACCCTGTGTTGATTACAGGGAACTCAATAAAATAACAGTGAAGAACAGGTACCCGCTTCCACTCATTCCATAGTTGTTCCAGCAGTTCCGAACTGCACAAATTTTTTCCAAATTAGACTTACGTGGTGCATACAACCTCATCCGGATTCGTGCTGGTGACGAGTGGAAGACCGCCTTCAGATCCAGATTCGGACATTTTGAGTACTTGGTGATGCCGTTTGGGTTATGCAATGCCCCGGCCACCTTTCAATACTTGGTAAATGACATTTTTCGAGAGTAACTTGATAATTTCGTAATTGTGTACCTAGATGACATCCTTATTTTCTCTGCTACCATTGAACTACACCAGACTCATGTAAAGAAAGTTCTTGCTATCCTCAGAAAACATGGACTTTACCTTAAAGCAGAGAAATGTGAATTTGAAAAAACTGTTGTTCAAATTCTAGGATTCATCATTTCCACCGATGGGGTCGCAAAGGACCCGGAAAAGGTTAAAGCAATTCAAGAATGGCCAGCCCCTACAGATAAAAAAGGTGTCCAGCGGTTCATTGGTTTCGCTAATTTTTATCGAAGGTTTATTAAAATTTTTCTTCCATTGTTTCGCCCATCACCCAGCTGACCCGTCAACAAAATCATTTTTGGTGGTCCCAGGAAGCTCAAGGGGCTTTTGATGAGTTGAAGGCCCTGTTTACTTCTGCACCTATCCTGCAGCATCCAGACCCCGCACCACCCTTCATATTGGAAGTAGACACTTCAGAGGCGGCTACAGGTGCTATTCTGTCTCAGAGACGGGGTCCCAAGTCCCTCCTTCATCCAGTAGCCTTTGCTTCACGAAAACTAAGCCCCCCTGAAAGAAATGACAGTGTTGGAGACCGTGAGTTATTAGCCATCAAGTTCGCCTTGGAGGAATGGAGATATCTGTTGGAGGGTGCTTCCCATTCTATAATGATTTTCACAGACCACAAGAACTTGGAATACCTCAGAACAGCCAAGCACCTAAGTCCCAGAGTCCCCTCAAATAACAGAACCTAGCACCATCCTTTCCCCGCAGAATTTTTGCCTCATCACCCAGTCTGACCTCAGAACCGCCATTAAACAAGCTTCCACCCACTGTACTGAGCCAGAGGTGCCTTTTTTGAAGAAACGGGATGGCTTACTTTGGGCCTGGAATAAAATTTTTGTCCCGCCTGAGGTAAGACCTCTGATCCTGGAGACTTTTCATGACCACAAACTGGCAGGTCATTTTGGAGCTCTAAAGACCACTGAACTAGTCTCTTGTTCCTTTTGGTGGCCTGGTTGGAGACGGGACTGCAAGGATTATGTCTCCTCGTGTATCTCCTGTCAGTGAAACAAGGGGCCAAATGCCAAGTCTTGGGGTCTACTGAAACCTCTGCCCATCCCAGAACGACCATAGAAGGAAGTGTCTATGGACTTCATTGTTGAATTACCACCCTCTAAAGGGTTCTCTACCATCTTTGTCATTATTGACCGCCTCTCTAAGATGGCACACTTTCTCCCCATGGTGGGCACTCCCTCTGCCCTGGATACAGCTAATATGTTCATCAAGGAAGTAGTAAGGCTTCACGGGGTACCCAATATTATTGTCTCCGATAGAGGTGTTCAATTCACCTCTAAGTTTTGGAGGGAGCTTTGCAAAGCGCTGGAAATTAAAGTCAGTCTGTCTTACCATCCTCAAAGTAATGGCCAAACGGAGAGGACAAATCAAACGTTAGAACAATATCTTCGTTGCTTCTGTTCCGGCTCCCAGGATGATTGGTCCACTCTCCTGCCCTATGCGGAGTTTGCTTATAATAATTCCATCCACTCAGCCACTAACCAAATGCCTTTCTGGTCCAACTTCGGGTTTCATCCCTCCTTTCTTTTTAATTCCTTCCCTGAAATATCAGTTCCGGCTGTGCAAGACCGCATAACTTCCATCCAGTCATATTTCCAAAAAATTCAGGAAACCATGCAGAAGGCCCAGGACAGTTACAAAAGACACTATGACAAGGGAAGAAAGGAAAATCCAGCCTTCAAGGTAGGGGATGAAGTCTGGCTATCCGCCATCAACCTTAGGCTACCCTGTCCTTCTCGGAAATTAGGACCGAAATTCATTGGCCCTTTCAAAGTCAAAAAGATTGTGAACCCTGTGGCTTTTGAATTAGCCTTACCCAGTTCCTATAGGATACATCCTGTGTTTCACGCATCCCTACTGAAACCAGTGATTCCTAGCCCTTTTTCAGGAAGAAAAAGACCACCTCCTCCTCCAGTTAAAATCAATGGCAAGAATGAGTTTGAGGTAGAAGCTATAATTGACTTCAGGAAGAAGGGCAAGCAGCTCCAGTACTTGATTAACCACTTAACAACCGGCCCATAGCCAAATGACGGCTACAGGGCGGTTGTTTAACTCTGGGAGGACGTCCAGGGACGTCCTCCCAGAATTCTGCTCTCGCGCGCCCCCTAGGGCGCGCACTCGAGAGCATCCGTGATCGCCAGGTCCACAGGACCCGGCGCATCACAGATCCCGGTAAATGGCCGCTGATCGCGGCCGTTTACCATGTGATCGCTCCGTCAAATGACGGAGCGATCACATGTAAACAAACCGGCGTCATCTGATGACGCCGGTTCCTCTCCTCCCCCTCTCCTCCCCTCCTGTGTACCGATCGGTACACAGTGACCGAAGAGGCGGATGGATGGATGGCTGCAGCGTTGTGGGCTGCATCTGTAGTGCCCACAGCGCTGCACAGAGACATCCAGCCATCCATCCATCCATGCTCAGCCATCCCTACTACTCTGCATGCCCTGCAATGCTGTGCAATACTCTGCAATTCCCTCTGCAATACCCCGCAATACTCTGCCATACCCTGCAATACCCCGCAATACTCTGCCATACCCTGCAATACCCCGCAATACTCTGCCATACCCTGCAATACCCCTCAATACTCTGCCATACCCTGCAATACCCCGCAATACTCTGCCATACCCCGCAATACTCTGCCATACCCTGCAATACCCCGCAATACTCTGCCATACCCTGCAATACCCCGCAATACTCTGCCATACCCCGCAATACTCTGCCATACCCTGCAATACCATGCAATACTCTGCCATACCCTGCAATACTCTGCCATACCCTGCAATACCCCAAAATACTCTGCCATACCCCGCAATACTCTGCCATACCCTGGAATACCCCGCAATACTCTGCCATACCCTGGAATACCCCGCAATACTCTGCCATACCCCGCAATACTCTGCCATACCCTGGAATACCCCACAATACTCTGCCATACCCTGCAATACCCCGAAATACTCTGCCATACCCTGCAATACCCTGAAATACCCCGCAATACTCTGCCATACCCCGCAATACTCTGCCATACCCCGCAATACTCTGCCAATACCCTGCAATACTCTGCCATACCCTGCAATACTCTGCCATACCCTGCAATACCCCGCAATACTCTGCCAATACCCTGCAATACTCTGCCATACCCCGCAATACTCTGCCATACCCTGGAATACCCCGCAATACTCTGCCATACCCTGCAATACCCCGCAATACTCTGCCATACCCTGGAATACCCCGCAATACTCTGCCATACCCTGGAATACCCCGCAATACTCTGCCATACCCTGCAATACCCTGAAATACCCTGAAATATCCCGCAATACCCAGCCATACTCTGCAATACTCAGTGATACCCAGCCATACTCTGCCATACCCAGCCATGCTCTGCAATACCCCACAAAAATCTGCAATACTCTGCCATAACCCGCAATACTCTGCCATACCCAGCCATACTCTGCAATACCCAGCCATACTCTGCAATACTCGGTGATACCCAGCCATATTCTGCCATACCCAGTCATACTCGGCGATACTCTGCAATACCCAGCCATGCTCAGCCGTACCCAGCCTCTGTATGTGGCCAGGCTGTGGAAGTCTCACACATGTGGTATCGCCGTACTCAGGAATAGTAGGAGAATCTATTTTGGGGGGTCATTTTTGGTATATACATGCTATGTGTTAGAAATATTGTATAAATGGACAACTTTGTGTTAAAAAAAAAAAAAGCTTTTTAACCACTTCCCGCCTTCCGTCATACGACGTCCTTGACTTTGTGCGGGGATATCTGAATGATGGGTGCAGCTACAGGCATCATTCAGATATCATCTTTTTCAGCCGGCGATTCCCTACACCATAAGAATGATCGTAGCGGCTGTTACACTGCTTGATCGTTCTTACGGGAGGCGAGAGGGGACGCCCCCCCTCCCGCCGCCCTCCGGTGCTTCTACCGACTCACCGCTATGATCGAAGCCAGGATCTTTTTTTTTTTTTTTTTTTTTATTTCAGGAACAGCCTAGAGGTGAGATGTGGGGTCTTATTGACCCCATATCTCACTGTAAAGAGGACCTGTCATGCCATATTCCTATTACAAGGGATGTTTACATTCCTTGTAATAGGAATAAAAGTGATCAAAAAATTTTTTTTTTTTGGAAAAAAGTGTCAAACTAAAATAAATAAAGTAAAATGAACAATAAAAAAAAATAAAAATTTTTTAAAGCGCCCCTGTCCGTGTGCTCGCATGCAGAAGCGAACGCATACGTAAGTCCCGCCCACATATGAAAACGGTGTTCAAACCACACATGTGAGGTATCGCTGCGATCGGTAGAGCGAGAGCAATAATTTTGGCCCCAGACCTCCTCTGTAACTCAAAATTTGTAACCAGTAAAAAATTTTAAAGCGTCGCCTATGGGGATTTTTAAGTGGTGAAGTTTGGCGCCATTCCACAAGCGTGTGCAATTTTGAAAGGTGACATGTTAGGTATCTATTAACTCGGTGTAACTTCATCTTTCATATTATGCAAAAACATTGGGCTAACCTTACTGTTTTGTTTTTTTTTAAAGCAAAAAACATTTTTTTTTCCAAAAAAACGCGTTCCAAAAATTGCTGCTCAAATATCGTGCGAGATAAAAAGTTGCAATGACCGCTATTGTATTCTCTAGGGTCTTTGCTAAAAAAACATATATAATGTTTTGGGGTTCTATGTAATTTTCTAGCAAATAAATGATGATTTTTACATGTAGGAGAGAAATATCACAATTGGCCTGGCTGCTCCAGAACGCCTGAAGGTGCTCCCCTGCATGTTGGGCCTCTCTATGTGGCCACGCTGTGTAAAAGTCTCACACATGTGGTATCGCCATACTCGGGAGTAATAGCAGAATGTGTTTTGGGGTGTAATTTGTGGTATGCATATGCTGTGTGTGAGAAATAACCTGCTAATATGACAATTTTGTGAAAAAAAAAAAGAAAAAAAAAAACTTGATTTTGCAAAGAATTGTGGGAAAAAATGACAACTTCAAAAAACTCATCATGCATCTTTCTAAATACCTTGGAATGTCTTCTTTCCAAAAAGGGGTCATTTGGGGGGTATTTGTACTTTTCTGGCATGTTAGGGTCTCAAGAAATGAGATCCGTCAGTACTTCAGGTGTGATCAATTTTCAGATATTGGTACCATAGCTTGTGGACGCTATAACTTTCACAAAGACCAAATAATATACACTAATTTGGGTTATTTTTACCAAAGATATGTAGCGGTATAAATTTTGGCCAAAATATATGAAGAAAAATTACTAATTTTCAAAATTTTATAACAGAAACGAAGAAAAATTTATTTTTTTACAGATTTTTCGGTCTTTTTTCTTTTATAGCGCAAAAAATAAAGAGCCCAGCGGTGATTAAATACCACCAAAAGAAAGCTCTATTTGTGTGAAAAAAAGGACAAAAAATTCATATAGATACAGTGTTGCATGACTGAGTAATTGTCATTCAAAATGTGAGAGCACCAAAAGCTGAAAATTGGTCTGGTTATTAAGGGGGTTTAAGTGCCCAGTGGTCAAGTGGTTAAATGGAAGGGCTATCCCCCTGAGGATAATTCTTGGGAACCTTCAAGTAATTTACACGCTCCACGCTTAATCCAAACCTTCCACAAAAAACACCCAGGATTACTGTCTAGATTGGGCGTCCAGAGGCCGCCTCTCGGGGGGGGGGCACTGTCAGGAAAGAGGCAAGTACCAGTCTCGCCAATATCGCTGCCCTCCTTCGCACATGCGCGGTAGAGCGACACTCCGGCGCATCCCTGGGCACAATACAGCGAAACGGCTAATGCGCGTGCGCAATTCGGCTAAACGGCCAATGTTTGTGTGCAATTCAGCGAAACAGCTAATGCGCGTGCGCGATTCAGCGGAACGGCGAATGCGTGTACGCTATAGCGCGCACAACGTG
Source organism: Aquarana catesbeiana (assembly GCF_042186555.1). Lineage (NCBI taxonomy): Eukaryota > Metazoa > Chordata > Amphibia > Anura > Ranidae > Aquarana > Aquarana catesbeiana. The sequence continues at coordinate 459,194,363 of NC_133328.1, forward strand.
AGCATCCCTCTGGCCTATAAAGGCTACTCTGTGCCATGACCAGACTGCTGGTTTGTCTTTCAGCTCCCTGTGTGTTTCCTGCTTGTATCCTGATTCTTGATTACCTGTTGTGACCCGGATTGACCTTGACCTGCTCTGATCTCTACCTGTATCTGGCCTCTCGGCTTGACCCTCGGCCTGTCTACGGATTTTGCTTCCTGTCTCCAGTGATTGACCCTCAGCCTGCTCCTGGACTTTGCTATTGTCTTCAGTGCTCGACTCCTGGCTTGCTCACAGACTTTGCTTCCAGTTACCTGTGTTTGACCCTCGGCCTGTTTACAGACTTTACTATCAATCGTCAGTACTAGTCATCAGCCTGCTGACAGACCTGCTAACAGTCCTTTGCACTAGACTGTTTTTGCCTATCTAGAGACTTTTACTAATCAACGGTGTTTGACCCCCGGCCTGTTGTTGGATCAGCTGTTCATCCTCCTTCATTGAGCTTCAGCATCTTCCAGTTCTGCACAGCTGTCTCACTACCGGTGACCTTCACGCAAGACCTGCCCCGCCTGCTGGTGACTCGTGCCTCTTTGTGCCCTTCACCCCCTGTACCATCTCCAGGAGTGGAGTGCGCTTAGTCGCAAGAGGTTACCGCTCTCAGCATCTCGGCCTCAGTGAGTACCCTTATCTGACACACACTGGGTAAAGCTGCTTGCAACTCGAAAGGATGCAGGACAGGGCTCGGTGCTGCAGCTTGTTGTGCCCCCACATCTCCAGACAGCTGGTGGTGATGATGCAAGACCTGTGATCTCTACCCCCTCCTCCTCCTCCTCCTCCACCTTCATGCCCTCCTCTGCAGAATTGTCCTATGAACATCAGGTACCCACTAAGCATTCAAAGGGCTATTCCATTAGTCAGGCTAAAAGGTGCCATGCAGTGCTTCAGCTGATGTGTTTAGGGGACAGGAACCACACCAGAGCAGAGATTCTTGCAGCTCTACAGGTACAGGCCCAGAGGTGGTTCACACCATGCCAGCTGGAGCCAGAAATGGTGGTGTCCGATAATGGCTCAAACCTCCTGTCCGTCCTTAGACAGGGAAAGTTGACACATGTGTCATGTCTGGCACATGTCCTCAGTTTGGTGGTGCAGCGTTTCCTAAATACGTACCCAGGGTTGTAAGATGTGCTAAAGCAGGCCAGAACAGTCTGTAGCCATTTCAGGCGGTCATACACAGCCAGTGCTCGGTTGGCTAAAATTCAGCGGGAATTCCACCTGCCCATAAACCGCCTGATTTGTGACATGCCCACAAGGTGGAACTCAACTTTGGCAATGCTGCAGGGGCTATACATGCAGCAGAGGACTGTCAACAAGTACCTGTGCGAATATGGCATGATGACAAGCTCAGACGGCCTCAGCTTTTTCCTCACGCTAATGGCTGATCATTAAGGATGCATGCACTGTATTGTCACCATTTGAGGAGGCCACAAGGATGGTGAGCCATGACAGTGCATGCATCAGTGACACAATCTTTGTTGTGTTCCTGCTGGAGCAGACTCTGCATGGCATTATGGACAGGGCACTGGAGGCAGAGCAGCAGGAGGAAGAGGCCCACTTTATCCAGACACCATATTTCTATTGTCACAGAACACACAGGAGGGGAGAGGGGAGGAGGATGAGGAGGAGGATCCTGGCACTTTCATAGGCTTCGAAGAAGAGGAAGTCATGCGTCAATCTGTAAGCGATGGCTTTCCAACCCCAGGACCCTTGGGAGTAGTATGTGGTTGGGAGGAGGAAGTTCCAGATGCTGTCATCCAGAGTGACCCAGAGGAGTCTGCTTCTCAATCCTCTGCAAATTTGAGGCTCATGGGCAACTTCATGCTTCAAAGCCTGCAAAAGGACCCAAGAATAAGTGGCATTAAGGAGAAGGATGATTACTGGTTGGCAACCCTTCTTGACCACCATTATAAGGGGAAGGTCTCAGAACTCATCCTGCTCCCACAGAGAGTGCAGAAGATAAAATCTCTTGAGGAAATGTTAAAGAGGATTTTATTGAATGTTTATTCTGACTCCAGTAGGCTACAGTGTCATGGAAAATGTAGTTTTGAGTCTTCTGTTGATCGAGAGAGGAGCGTTGGAGAAGGCGTCCGCCTAAGTGAGGCATTTCGGAATTTTTTTAGTCCTCGCTACCCAGGGCTGTCAGCTTCCACATCCCATCGGCAGCGTCTGCATCACATGGTGAATGATTACCTTGGGGCCAAAACAGAGATGGAGACATTTCCAGCTGACGATCCACTGACTTACTGGGTCATGAGAATAGACCACTGGCCAGAGCTTTCCCAGTAGGCTATTGAGTTGCTGGACTGCCCTTCATCCAGCCTGCTTTCAGAGCGGGCATTCAATGCTGCAGGAGGTTTTGTTACTGATCATTGAACGTGTCTGTCCTGGACCATTTAACTTTTATAAAAATGAATCAGTCCTGGATTACCAGCTATAAAGCCTCTGATGCCAATATCACTGATTAAGTCTTTTTTGGGATGTGGAATCTCTGCAGGACTTTGAGGCTGCCTAGCTTTGAGGGTGTTCAATGATTTCATCTGGAAGAATGTTTCTAGTATAGGTTTCATGGGCACAATTAACACCCAAAGACCAATTTTTCAGCATCTGTTTGACAGATGCATATCATTGCAATTTTGTTTGCCTTCATTAAGAGCACCTCTATAGGGTTACGGTGGGAAGGCGCCCCTGACATCCAAAGAGTAATGTGTCTGCTCCACTTGTGCAGAGCGGACACAGCCCACTGTTCTCTATGGGCCGGTCTGACTGTCATCCAATCTGCTAGATGGATGGTGAATGGATTCCCATCTCTCTGTTTTCATTGGATCAGATACAGGCAGGTGTAAATGGACATATGTCTGTTTACATCCACCTCCCCATACAGAACAATGGGTGGTCTGATGGCTTTGCACGTGTAAAAGGGCCTTTACAGTACAAGTGGAAATTCTGCAGACTCTGAAGTAACAGGGGCTCTGGGAACCCTGATTAAAGGGGAATGCTGGGAATGATGATGTAAGTGGGGGCTCCAGTTACCAGGGACCCCCTTATACCAGAGACGGCAGTGTTCCCCCTTACATCAGAGTTCTCACTGTTCTCCCTTAAATCAAAGTCCCTTATATCAGAGTCTGCACAGCCCCCCTTACAGTGTAAGGGAACTCTGCAAGTTCAGGTGTAAATGGGAAACTCTGCATATTCAGATGTAAAGCGGAACTCTTTGGACCCTGATGTAAGAGGGGACTCTTGTGATTACATATATACAACTAGAATTGTTATTTAATCACAAAATATATGTATAACGTATACTTCAAAAAAGAATGTGCTGTGCGCTGCTAAATTCTTTGGGTTTGGCTAGAAGAAAAGGTGGCAACCCTACCCAAGACATCAGGACCATAATCAAGGGCCCCGCAATGGGAGAGAAGGACCCTAGGATCATTGTAAGGGCCCTGGGACCAGAGGTTCATGGTTCCTTGCACCGGGGCCCTGAAGGTTCTAGTTACACCTCTGGATTTTACCCAGTTACAATGGTCACTAGAAGAAACAGAGAAGATCAATCACCCCAGCAGGGATACAGACAGCAATACTTTATTTCTTTTCAATGCTTTATTCTTCTTTAGTAAGTTTGATACATCCCCAACAGCAGAATGGAAAATTAGATATTAAAGCACAATACAGTCAAAATGTAAAATTTAACCTTGAAATGTATACAGAGAGCACGGCCTACCTGTTTAGATGTTTAGTTTGTCAAGCTGACATATTATAACTTTAGTGCAGTATTCCATCCGACTCCAGTCAGTATTTTGAGAAACAAAAGAAAAAAACACATTGTGCTTTCGCTTGAATATAAAGTGTCACAATAATGAAATCTCAGTGGAAAAATATAGTGAAAAAAAACTGTTACGGGATAATTTCACCTTTGGAACATGTTACATGTTTCACCTGTTTTTAGGGTGGAACATGTAACATATTACAGCGTCTGCAGCCTCTCCCCCCTCAATTCCCCTCCCTGTGACAGCGGGTGCATTTATTTTTTGAAAAGGTGAACTTATCCTTTTTACCACTTCCCACCCGCCCACAGTAGTTTTAATGCGTGCAGGCAGCAGTTACAGGTCTGTATGTCGCCTGGCACATGTGCACTGGCACACTCCCTGGGGCACGCAGCAAGTTGCTCCCGCGACTGGTGGACACAGCGAATTGTGGCTCCTGATACCCAGCCACTTTGAGCTGCTGGGGTATCACATGATCGCCATGCAATAGACATGTGCGCCATCAATAAATTCATTTTATTTGGTTCTGTTACGTTTCGTATTAGCCGTTAATTCGTATTTCGTAATTCGTGTCCGAAACTCAATTTGGGTTCGTACGAAATATGAATTTTCATTAACTTTTCGTAACAATTACGAACGTTCGTTATGATGAATTTAAAAAGCAAAAAATACCTTTCTCAATATGGCAGTTGTCGGACTCATTATGCTCATTATGAGGGGCTCCCACCATCCCTGTGCTGTGCTGACTTCCTCCTGGGGCTGTACCCCTGCTGTGCTCATTATGAGGGGCTTCCACCATCCCTGTGCTGACTTGCTCCTGGGGCTGTACCCCTGCTGTGCTCATTATGAGGGGGCTCCCACCATCCCTGTGCTGTGCTGACTTCCTGGGTTTGTACCCCTGCTGTGATCATTATGAGGGGGCTCCCACAATCCCTGTGCTGTGCTGACTTCCTGGGTTTGTACCCCTGCTGTGCTCATTATGAGGGGGCTCCCACCATCCCTGTGCTGTGCTGACTTCCTGGGTTTGTACCCCTGCTGTGCTCATTATGAGGGGTCTCCCACCATCCCTGTGCTGTGCTGACTTCCTGGGTTTGTACCCTGCTGTGCTCATGATGAGGGGCTCCACCATCCCTGTGCTGTGCTGATTTCCTGGGTTTGTACCCCTGCTGTGCTCATTATGAGGGGGCTCCCACCAACCCTGTGCTGTGCTGACTTCCTGGGTTTGTACCCTGCTATGCTCATGATGAGGGGCTCCACCATCCCTGTGCTGTGCTGACTTCCTGGGTTTGTACCCCTGCTGTGCTCATTATGAGGGGGCTCCCACCATTCCTGTGCTGTGCTGACTTCCTGGGTTTGTACCCCTGCTGTGCTCATTATGAGGGGGCTCCCACCATCCCTGTGCTGTGCTGACTTCCTGGGTTTGTACCCCTGCTGTGCTCATTATGAGGGGTCTCCCACCATCCCTGTGCTTGCTGACTTTCTGGGTTTGTACCCTGCTGTGCTCATGATGAGGGGCTCCACCATCCCTGTGCTGTGCTGACTTCCTGGGTTTGTACCCCTGCTGTGCTTATTATGAGGGGCCTCCCACCATCCCTGTGCTGTGCTGACTTCCTGGGTTTGTACCCCTGCTGTGCTCATTATGAGGGGGCTCCCTCCATCCCTGTGCTGTGCTCATTATGAGGGGCTCCCACCATCCCTGTGCTGTGCTGACTTCCTCCTGGGGCTGTACCCCTGCTGTGCTCATTATGAGGGGGCTCCCTCCATCCCTGTGCTGTGCTCATTATGAGGGACTCCCACCATCCCTGTGCTGTGCTGACTTCCTCCTGGGGCTGTACCCCTGCTGTGCTCATTATGAGGGGCTCCCAACATCCCTGTGCTGTGCTGACTTGACTTCCTGGGTTTTTAACTTCATCATAACGAATAATCATAATTATTATGACAATAATAAAATTATATTATTGAACATTCTTATTTTGTCCGATTCTGAATCTCCCATCGACTGCCAGTACCAGTATCCCACTCCCATATTAAAAAAGGTAATTTTCCCAACCCGCAGCAGCAGAAAACCTCTGATTGGTCAACAAAACACCAGTCACATTTCTGTCAACAAAATTTCGTATTTCATATACAATTTGGAAGCATAGAAATTCGTATTTCGGATGCTTCCGAATGAACGAATTTTTGGAAATTCGTACAAATTTTCGATTCGTACGAAACGAACCTCACATGTTTAACATGCAATCATATGATCAAAATGTAAACACAACTGGTATGAATAGGTTTCATTCATAACAGATGTGCTCATATTGTGATGCTGTGATTGGTCCACAGCTATTACATGCGCCAATCATAGCACCATGTACCATGTGCTAGCTTTGGGCCAGTCCCAGCATCACAATAGTAGTCACAGCTGTTATGAATTAAACCCATTCATATCAGTTCAAAACATTACTGTTACAGTGATTACCCTCTTTTTGTTGATTTTAAAGTTGTACAATAACATTTTGGAATATTTTAAACATGTCTCCTCTTTACAGTTCACTAGTGTAGGGTTCATGGGGTTTCACCCTGGTACTTACCTATTTTTTGTCTTTCACACAAACCAATTATTATACACTTATTGGGATTTTATTTACCAAAGCCATGCAGAATACATTTGTCCTGAATTTATGAAGGGATTTGATTTTATTGGATATGTTTTATAGCAGAAAGTTGAAAATATTTTTTTTTCAAAATTTTCTTTATTTTTTTCTTTCATATAGCAAAAAAAAAAACCCAGTGGTGATCAAATACCACCAACAGAAATCTCTATTTGTAGGGGTGCACCGAATGGAAATTTTGGTGCTGAAACCGAAAATGCAGGATGCACGAAACCGAACCGAAAACGACAGTTTTTAAAAAATATTATATATATATAATTTTATATATAACTGTATTATATTTGACTTTTTAATTAATATCATCAATTTAAATTAATATGAATTTATTGTTGGCCATTATTGGCACCTTTAGTGCAAGAAAAGCTCAAGAAAAATGCAGTCTGCAGTCTCTGACAATCTCTTGTTTCATGTCCTCAGTCTCTAACCACCTCTTGTATCATGTCTGCAATCTCTTACTTAACCGCTTGCCGACCAACCGCAGTCATTTTACTGTAGCAGGTCGACGCAATCCCGCGAACCGTCATAGCTATACGTCGGTCCCTGTAAGTGGGATACTCAGGGATACTCTGTGTTCTTTGAACATTTATAAATGTATATTTACAAAAGGAAAAAAAAGTTTGCAAGACTAGTATGGCTCTGGACATAATCTGTGCTACATTCCCCATTTCTTGATTTGTCTATAAATCTTTTCCTAGTTTAAGAGGTGGGTAGATATAATCATTGTTTTTGCAGTACCTCAGATAGCTGCTCTGTCATTTATAATTGTGATGGAAAGCGGCAGGGATACTGGCTCCCAAACGTTGTGCACAAAGATATGGTCTACATACTGTATTTCAATATGAGATACAGGAGAAGCAGGCTTTCCACTGCTGCAGGTGGAAAATACAGGGATTGGTTCCAGTAAATGCCGCGGCTCCTGTCCAGGTTGCAGGGCTGACAAGGAAGGGACATGATCTAATTGTTACCCACCCGCAATCGATAGGTGCATTGTGATCGGCGGGTTAAAAAATGCAACTTCTTCTTTTTTTAACCACTTGCCGTCAAGCTCACGCCTATATATACATCGGCAGAATGGCTCTGCTGGGTGAAACCCTGTATGGGTACGTTGTCGCCAGGGGGCACGTGCATGCCGCGGGAGGCACATGCCCACTGCACAGCGGGGGTGCCAATGCTCCTGACCGGCGGTCACGATGACCTCCGGCCACGAGTGGTCGCGGGCACAAGAGGCAGAACTGGGACGTGTGTGTGTGTGTTCTGTGAGGAGAGGAGAGAGAGATTGTGAATTCCTACAAGCTGGGAACCACGATCTCTCAGCTCCTATAGTCACTCCCATCCCCCACAGTTAGAACACACACCTAGGGAACACTGTTAACCCCTTGTGCGCCCCCTAGTGTTAACCCCTTCCCTGCCAGCGACATTTATACAGTAATCAGTGCATTTTTATAGCACCGATCGCTGTATAATTGTAAATCAACCCAATAATGTGTCAAAAGTGTCCGATGTGTCCTCCATAATGTCGCAGTCTTGATAAAAATCGCAGATCACCGCCATTACTAGTAAAAAAAAAAAAAAAAATAATAGAAATGCCATAAATCTATCCCCTATTTTGTAGACGCTATAACTTTTGCGCAAATCAATCAATATATGCTTTTTTGCGATTTTTTTTTTACCAAAAATATGTAGAATACATATCGGCCTAAACTGAGGAAAAAAATAGCTTTTTTTTTTAAAAATGGGGCTATTTACTACAGCAAAAAGTACAAAATATTGTGTTATTTTCAAAACTGTCGCTCTTTTTTTGTTTATAGCGCAAAAAATAAAAACGCAGAGATGATCAAATACCACCAAAAGAAAGCTCTATTTGTGGGAAAAAAAAGGACGTCAATTTTGTTTGGGTACAACGTCACACGACAACGCAATTGTCAGTTAAAGTGACACAGTGCCGAATCGCAAAAAATGGCCTGGTTATTGAGCAGCCAATTCTTCCAGGGCTGAAGTGGTTAAACTTAAACACACTGCTAATAGTATTAGCAAAATTTCCATTCGGTGTACCTCTAGCAGACATGATACAGGAGATAGTCAGAGACTGCAGACATGATACAAGAGATCAATGCAGCCTCACCAGTGCCCGTCAGATGCAGCCTCACCAGTGCTTGTCAGATGCAGCCTCACCAGTGCCTGTCAAATGCAGCCTCACTGGTGCCTGTCAGATGCAGCCTCACCAGTGCCTGTAAGATGCAGTCTCGCCAGTGCCTGTGAGATGCAGCCTCACCAGTGCCTGTCAGATGCAGCCTCACCAGTGCCTGTTAGATGCAACCTCAAGGGTTCCTGTCAGATGCAGCCTCACCAGTGCCTGTCAGATGCAGCCTGCCTGTCAGATGCAGCCTCACTGGTGCCTGTCAAATGCAGCCTACCAGTGTCTGTCAGATGCAGCCTACCGGTGCCTGTCGGATGCAGCCTCACCAGTGCCTGTCAGATGCAGTCTACCAGTGCCTGTCAGATGCAGCCTCACCAGTGCCTATCAGATGAAGTCTCACCAGTACCAGATCAGAGCGGTTATCTCCCGCTGTGTCACAGAGCTGAATTTGAATTTCCCGGTAACAATGTCCAGCCTCCTGTGATACGTCACACTGATTCAATGTCCAGCCATTAGATCAGTGTGCCGTCTATTACAGGAGGCGGAACATTATTACTGCAGCCGCCTGGACAATTCAGCTCCGTGACACAGGGAGATTGCTGCTCTGTGTGAGGAGGCCGAAATTTCAGTGCACTTCTACCTATTTGTGTGAAAAAAATATATACATTTAATTTGCGTACAGTGATGCATGCCCGAGCAATTGCCAGTTAAAGTAGCACAGTGCTGAATAGCAAAAAATGGCCTGGTCATGGGGAGGTCAAGCGGTTAAACATCACTTATTCAAAAACTCCAGTGTATATATAAAAAACACACACAAAAAGTGAAAAGTTGATAAAGTACTGAGTAAATCTTCAGTGTCAAGCTGGTGTTCTACCACCAAGAGCACACAATAGCAGCTTAACAGAAATTCAGACCCCAAACAATAGGAGATCTAATAAAGCACACTGGCACCAAGGCAGTCCAAGGGTAGTAATCAAAAGAGGAACTCCGTAGTTTAGCATGTAACATATACATATAACATTTATTTATAAAAGAGAGGTACTCACATATAGATGTAAAAGAAACCGTCATTGGCGTGATGACGTCACAGCTAAGCTCTGCTATATATGTTCCATTACAACAGATGTTTTCCAGGGGCCCCTAGATACTACACCTACCATTTTCCTCCACACGTCTTTATAGAGTCTCTGGCAGTCCACATCCACAGTTCACCCCCTAGTGGATGGAGGGTGGCTTAACACCGGCTGCTCTGCAATTGAAGTTTCCTCTTGCAACCCTGCCTGTAAACTGCCTTTGATCAGACACAATAATCCTTTTCTTGTCAGTGTTGCAGACTGGGCTACACTCTCCATCAGCTGAATCTAGCATACATATTTATGAAGCAGCCAGCAAACTGACAAGCTTCAGGGTAGTTGTATTGTGCCTGGATTTTGGACTGCTCTCTCATGTCAATGGCTTGCCATCCTGTCTGTGATATAAAAGCAAACATTGCATGGCTGCTTTTGCTTTCTATATTATATCATTGCCCGTTCCTTGATCCATTTCTGTGGATATCAGACAAATACTTATAGGAAACTTTTTCTAACTGCCTGTCATATCAACACTTCTTTTCACAATGTGAGCACTAGATTTACTCTGCATATATGCATGTAAGAATACAGACATTCATATAAGTAGTTTATGTTATTCATAAGCAATTTAATGAATGCAGTGAAAACAAAGTAGTCATATGTCAAAAAAATAATGTGATTATTTCAAAAAGTTAAGCAAACATTCTCTTTAATTGCATTACGGAACCTCACCATTAGCTGTTCTAGGTTGTCTATTAGGATGCATAATTCACAACATTAGTCTTAAAATAACATTTTACTGTTGTCAGGGGACTGCATAGTCAATATTACAGTGTACTGTGTTTGTGTATCATTTACATACTTTATCCTTTAGGAAAGTCATAGTCATCCAGTGAAGATCTTGCTGTTTTTTTAGCTACAAGGACAAAATTAAGTTACAGCATAATCACCAGCTTAATAGCTTGTGTCACTAAATTACTGCAAAATATTTTCTTATTGAAACAACAAACTACTAAATCTATTTATTATCTATACAGTACAGCTTACATATCTGTCACGCACCATTAAATGGATTTGACAGCACAGATTAAGATGCTCGGAGAAGTCAGCATTGGGGCCTGGTATGCATAAGCCACCACAAGTAAACTCTAGTAAAAAAATGGAAATTTGTACGTAATATTTACTATCTAACGGACATAGCACATCTCAGTTCATGCCTGTGTGCAAAGCACGTAGGTTTTCTGTTTTTCACATTTATGTTAAATGTACTCAATTTAGTCAATTTATTATCCTTAGTATGGGACATTGTGCAGAGAAATGTGAACACAGATTGTAGGCAGCAAACCGTTAAGGTACATACAGTATTTGCTTTACAGTATTCAACACATTTATTTGGGAGCATTTACCCTGGTATTAGGCACATTTGCCATACATTCACTAGGTGAAAAAATGTTTAACTTAAAATAGAAGTGCAGATAGATAGAAGATGTGGTGAATCGGAGGGTGCAGATCTGCTGGGAGTGAAGATGGACAAAAAGTTAGAGGGGTTTTTAAACTAGGCGATGGGGGGGAGGGTCCAGAGGTAGAGATAGTCAGCAATTAACATATTCCAGAGGGTAGTATTGGGGGCATTAGTGGTAGGTAGAGTAAAGCACATAAACCCGAGGTAAGTATAGTAACAAGTTCTATTTGCAATTTTGGAACACCCAGGGGTATACCTATTTATCAAGAATAATGTACAAGTGAATGTGAGAGATGACATCAATAAGGGAGCTAGGGAGGAGGTGGAATCCTTATGGGTAGAGCTCCAAAGGGATAAAGCTAAGGGGAAAATAATACTGGGAGTATGCTATAGGCCCCCTAACCTGAGGAGGGAGGTGGAAACGGACCTCCTATCACAATTTTCGAGTAAGGATGGGAAGCATTATCATAATGGGGGATTTTAATTATCCAGACATAGACTGGGTGGAGGGAACCACACATTTGTCTAAGGTTCGCCAGTTCCTAAATGTCTTGCAGGACAATTTCATGGGTCAGATGGTAGACGCAACAACTAGAAACAAGGCGTTACTAGATCTACTGATTACCAACAATACAGACCTGATCACGAACAATACAGACCTGATCACGAATGTGGAAATACTGGGCAATTTAGGAAACAGCGATCACAGGTCAATTGGCTTCGGTATAAATCACACAAATAGGAGACACAAGGGGAACACAAAGACACTTAATTTCAAAAGAGCCAACTTCCCTAAACTACGAACCTTGCTAGAAGATGTAAATTGGGATAAAATCTAATGCCCTGTACACACAGGCGGACTTTTCGGCAACAAAGGTCCGACAGTCTTTCTGACTGAGTTTCGATGGACTTTTGATGGACTTCTGACGGACTTTCGGACGAACGGACTTGCCTACACACGATCACACCAAAGTCCGACGAATTTGTACGTGATAACGTACGGCCGGACTAAAATAAGGAAGTTCATAGCCAGTAGCCAATAGCTGCCCTAGCGTCGGTTTTCATCCGTTAGACTAGCATAGAGACAAGAGGATTTCTCGATAGGAACTGGGTCCGGCGGAGTTCCGACGTAAAGATTTGAAACATGTTCCAAATCTAAAGTCAATCAGATTTTCTACAGAAACAGTCCACTGAAGGTCAAATGAAACCCACACATGGTCGGATCGACCAGTCCGGTCGAAAAATGTCCACTCATGTGTACAGGGCATTAGAAACAAAGAACAGGGCAGAGAGATGGGTTTGCTTTAAGTGCATATTAAATAAGGGCATTAGCCAGTGCATCCCATTGGGAAATAAATTTAAAAGAGTGAAAAAAAGTCTTGGCTGGCTTAACTCTAATGTAAAAATTCATATAAAAGCAAAGGAGAAGGCCTTCAAAAAATACAAGGCTGAAGGATCATCATCAGCATTCAGACTTTATAAAAAATGCAACAAGATATGTAAGGGTGCAATTGGGGAGGATAAGATAGAACACGAAAGACACATAGCGGAGGAGAGCAAAAAAAAATCCCCAAAAATTCTTTAGGTATATAAACAGTAAAAAAGGGAGGACAGACCATATTGGCCCCATAAAGAATGAGGAAGGACATTCGGTTACAAAGGTTGGGGAGATGGTGAAGGTATTGAATGCATTCTTCTCCTCAGTCTTCACGAGGGAATCGGGGGGGCTTTAGTAATCAAAACTGCAGTGTTTGTTCTCATGACACATCACAGGAAGCACCCTCATGGCTAACAGAGGACAAAATTAAAAATAGACTCGGGAAACTTAACATTAATAAATCACCGGGACCAGATGGCTTGCAGTCGAGGGAACTCAGTCAAGTAATTGCCAGACCATTGTTCCTAATTTTTACTGACAGTCAACTCACTGGAATGGTACCAGCTGATTGGAGAAAAGCCAATGTAGCACCAATATTTAAGAAAGGTCAAAATACATCTCTGGGAATTTCAGACCAGTTAGCCTAACTTCAATAGTATGCAAGCTCTTGGAGGGGATGATAAGGGACTATATACAAGATTTTAGTAATGAATACTATATCATTAGCCGTAATCAGCATGGATTCATGAAGAATCGTTCTTGCCAAACCAATCTATTAACCTTCTATGAGGAGGTGAGCTGCCATCTAGATAAAGAAAGGCCCATAGACGTGGTGTATCTGGATTTTGCAAAAGCATTTGACACAGTTCCCCAAAAAACATTTACTGTACCAGGTAAGGTCCGTTGGCATGGACCATAGGGTGAAAACTGGCTACAAGGGCGAGTCCAGAGGGTGGTGATGAATGGGGAATACTCATAATGGTCAGGGGTGAGAAGTGGGGTCCCCCAGGGTTCTGTGCTGGGACCAATCCTGTTTACCTGGAGGATGGGGTAAACAGCTCAATCTCTGTATTTGCAGTTGATACTAAGCTAAGCAGGGCAATAACTTCTCCTCAGGATGTGGAAACCTTAAACAAATCAAACCTCTAAACAAATTAATGTGGTGGGCAACTACATGGCAAATGAGGTTTAATGTAGAAAAATGTAAAATAATGCATTTGGGTGGCAAAAATATGAATGCAATCTACTCACTAGGGGGGGAACCTCTGGGGGAATCTAGGATGGAAAGTTACCTGGGGGTCCTAGTAGATGATAAGCTCAGCAATGGCATGAAATGCCAAGCTGCTGCTAACAAAGCAAATAGAATATTGGCATGCGTTAAAAAGGGGATTACACTTCAGGGATAAAGCGATAATTTTCCCACTCTACAAGACTTTGGTCTGGCCTCACCGGAGTATGCTGTTCAGTTCTGGGCACCAGTCCTCAGGAAAGATGTACTGGAAATTAAGTGAGTACAAAGAAGGGCAACAAAGCTAATAAAGGTCTGGAGGATATTAGCTATGAAGAAAGGTTGCGAGCACCGAACTTTCAGTGCCTTGCAAAAGTATTCACCCCCTTGGCTTTTTACCTATTTTGTTACATTACAGCCTTTAGTTCAATGTTTTTTTTAAATCTGAATTATATGTGATGGACCAGAACACAATAGTCTAAGTTGGTGAAGTAAAAAGAAAAATATATACATAAAACTATTTTTCAGAAATAAAAAACTGATAATTGGCATGTGCGTATGTATTCACCCCCTTTGTTATGAAGCCCTTAAAAAGCTCTGGTGCAAACAATTACCTTCAGAAGTCACATAATTAGTGAAATGATGTCCACCTGTGTGCAATCTAAGTGTCACATGATCTTTCATTATATATACACACCTTTTTGAAAGGCCCCAGAGGCTGCAACACCTAAGCAAGAGGCACCACTAACCAAACACTGCCATGAAGACCAAGGAACTCTCCAAACAAGTAAGGGACAATGTTGTTGAGAAGTACCAGTCGGGTTTAGGTTATAAAAAAATATCTAAATCTTTGATGATCCCTAGGAGCACCATCAAATCTATCATAACCAAATGGAAAGAACATGGCACAACAACAAACCTGCCAAGAGACGGCCACACACCAAAACTCATGGACCAGGCAAGGGGGGAATTAATCAGAGAGGCAGCACAGAGACCTAAGGTAACTCTGGAGGAGCTGCAGAGTTGAGGGGAAGATGGATGGTGCTAAATACAGGGATATTCTTGAGTAAGACCTGTACCAATCTGTGTGTGATTTGAGGCTAAGACGGAGGTTCACCTTCCAGCAGGACAATGACCCCAAACACACTGCTAAAACAACATTTGAGTGGTTTAAGAGGAAACATGTAAATGTGTTGGAATGGCCTAGTCAAAGCCCAGACCTCAATCCAATAGAAAATCTGTGGTCAGACTTAAAGATTGCTGTTCACAAGCGCAAACCATCCAACTTGGAGAAGCTGGAGCAGTTTTGCAAGGAGGAATGGGCAAAAATCCCAGTGGTAAGATGTGGCAAGCTCATAGAGACTTATCCAAAGCGAATTGGAGCTGTGATAGCCGCAAAAGGTGCCTCTGCAAAGTATTGACTTTAGGGGGGAATAGTTATGCACATTGACTTTTTCTGTTATTTTGTCCTATTTGTTGTTTGCTTCACAATAAAAAAAATCTTCAAAGTTGTGGGCATGTTCTGTAAATTAAATGATGCAAATTCTCAAACAATCCATGTTAATTCCAGGTTGTGAGGCAACAAAACACGAAAAATGAAAAGGGGGGTGAATCCTTTTGCAAGGCACTGTATTCTCTCTGGAGAAGAGACCCTTGATATGATTTCAATTTACAAATACCATACTGGTGACTAGACATGTGCATTCGTTTTCGTCCGAATGCATTTTCGTCCGAATTTCAGGTATTTTCATTATCGTTTTAACAAACGATAACGAAAGTGCAGAATACGAAAACCAAAAGATCTGACATAAACAAATGCTTTATTTTCGTTTTCAATGTGACAACAGTTCGATATAGATAGGAGATTTGACATGACGCTGACAATAACAATCTGTGTCTATCGAACCTGTGGTCCATTGTGCCTAACCTTAACTCTATTAGTCCAAGATTATTCTACATAGAGAGAAAAGATTCGACATAGAGAGAAAAGATTCAACATAGAGAGAAAAGATCGCTGCTGGAATTGGGTGGGGGAAGTAAAATAAAAACAATGATGATGATGAATGTTATTGGCCGATTGTAACCAAAGAGGAGGGGCAGTAAAATAGCTAGAACTAAGTACACACGTACAGCCAACTTACTTTCACTTACGATTTGCTAGCAGAGAGAGACACACCCACTGAATCATTTCAGAAGACAGTCAATCTTAGCTGGTCCATTTGTCAGAGAACCTGAACTGTTTAGCAATTAAGCATAAGCACAGCAGCAGAACAATAGTGAAGCAAGCTACAGTTCAACTTAACTTTTTCATAATAATCTGCTGCTATTGTGTTAGTGTTATGAACTTGATAGTGATACTAGTGTTGCTAGTGTTGTGATAGCGTCAGAGGCTGACCGTGTTGTGGGGGGGGGGGATTTATTATTATAGATTCTATATTATAATGCCATATCAATATCTGACACAACGCCGGATGCCGCGCCCGCCATTGCACTTGGAGATTGAGAAACGAATGTGAAAGTTGGCTGACTGTTGGGGTAGAGTAGACCATTCAACATGAACGACGAAGATTTGACAAAGCAACGAAAAAGATACAAACGTTGAATCTTTGGCTTATGGTGTCTGTCGAAAGTTCTAAGAAGATTAGATGGAGCAGCTAACCTGGACGACGCTGCAGTCGTACATTTCCGGTCAAATGAATCCGCCCATAGGCTATAGAAAAATTCTAACGTTGGTTGACTAGTAAAATAATTAATAAATATAATTATTACTAGTTATACAACATTAGAATTCTACTACCGCTAGCTTGTAGGCGGAGAATTCGACCGGAAATGTACACGTACAGTTTAGCTGCTCCGTCGAATCTTCTTTGAACATTCGACAGACACCATAAGCCTTCAATGACAGATTCGACCTTAATTCATTTGGATTTTCGAACGAATGCAATTTTTAACGAAAAACTCAATGAATAAAAACGAATTTCGGGAGTAACTAAATACATTTATTTTTCAGGACGAAAACGAAATTCCGAAACGAAATATTTCAGTGTGCACATGTCTACTGGTGACTAGGGATGAGCTGAACACCCCCAGTTAGGTTCGCACCAGAATTTGTGAACAGGCAAAAAATTGGACGAACACGCGAACACCATTAAAGTCTATGGGACACGAACATGAAAAATCAAAAGTGCTCATTTTAAAGGCTTATATGCAAGTTATTGTCATAAAAAGTGTTTGGGGACCTGGGTCCTGCCCCAGGGGACATGTATCAATGCAAAAAAAAGTTTTAAAAACTGCAGTTTTTTCGGAAGCAGTGATTTTAATAATGCGTAAAGTGAAACAACAAAAATGAAATATTCCTTTAAATATTGTGCCTGGGGGGTGTCTATAGTATGCCTGTAAAGTGGCGCAGTTTTTCCATGTTTAGAACAATACCACAAAATGACATTTCTAAAGGAAAAAAAGTCATTTAAAACTGCTCGCGGCTGTAATGTATTGTCAGATCTCTGCAATATAGATAAAACCCATTGAAAAAAACAGCATGGGTCCCCCCCCCCCCCCAGTTACCAGGCCCTTTGGGTCTGGGATAAATATTAAGGGAAACCCTGAAACAAAATTTAAAAAAAAAATTGCGTGGGTGTCCCCCCAAAATCCATACCAGGCTCTTCAGGTCTGGTATGGGTATTAAGGGGAACCCTGCACCAAAATTTAAAAAAATGGCATGGGGTCCCCCCAAAATCCATACCAGGCCGCAGGAAAAGAGAGGGGATGAGAGAGTGCCCCCCTCCTTAACCATCCTAGGCCACATGCCCTCAACATGGGGAGGATGCGTTGGAGTCACCCCCAAAACATCTTGTCCCCATGTTGATGGGGACAAGGGCCTCATTCCCACAACCCTTGCCATGTGACATCAGAGGAAGGTGGGGTCACCCGTTTACATCACTGAGTGGCCCCGCCCTCAGCTATATAACAGCTGTCATTGAGAAGAAGTGTGCAGTGTGCAGGAGCCTCCCATGGGGTGGAGCTGTTGCATTACTTTTCTTTTTTCGGTTCGTTCGGTGGCGTGAGGTGGATTTACATCACCGGACAGTTTTATTTTTTAATAACCGGGCAAGGGTTGTGGGTATAAGGCCCTTGTCCCCATCAACATGGGGACAAGATGTTTTGGGGGCGACTCCAAAGCATCATCCCCATGTTGAGGGCATGCGGCCTGGTATGCTTCAAGAGGGGGGCGCTCTCTCGTTCCTCCTCTTTTCCTGCAGCCTGCCAGATTGCGTGCTCGGATAAGGGTCTGGTATGGATTTTGGAGGGGACCTGTCAGACTTCCACGTACCTGACCGATGAGCCCGATATAGCAGGGGAAGGCCTCCCTTACGTATCTGGTTCCTGGACCCTGGTAGTATGGACAGGAGGCCCAGGAGCGCAGAGTGGTATGAGGGCCTGGCGGGTCAGCAGCAGGAGGATCCCGGTGAAGGTGGCTTGGAGATCGCCAGACAGCTGAAGCACAGGCAGCAGGTGCAGAGCAGGAGCGGAGCAGGCAGGTCGGGTCACAGGCAGGGTCGGCAACAGGCGGGCAACGTGGTACAGAGGAGCAGGCAAATTCGTAGTCAAGACAGGCCGGGGTCAGATGCAGGCAGAAGACAAAGGGATAATCCAAAGGGCAAGCCGGGTAATCAGGAGATCAGACGTTCAGACAGGTAAGCAGGTGCAGGGATACAGGGAGCTGCAGATTGGACAGCACCGAGCCAAATGTGCTGACAGCCTAAATAGGCAGATTGGCGTCAAGCGCCGTGTGAACGCACGCGCCGATGCACACAAGCGCGCGCATGCGCCCGCACGCCGACACCCGCAAAGGCGCGCACGGGAACGCACGTGTGCACTAGCACGCCCCAGGGCACACCGACGCACACCAGCACAGCGTCTGCTCTGGGAACCTCTCTGACAGGACCCCTACACCATTTTTTATATTTTGGCTCTTAATATTCATACCAGACCTGAAGGGCCTGGTATGGATTTTGGGGGGACCCCCACGCAATTAAAAAAAAAAAATTTGGTTCAGGGTTCCAATTAATATTTATACCAGACCCAAAGGGCCTGGTAATGGACTGGGGCTGAACCCATGCCATTTTTTTTATGACTTTTATCTATTTTGCTGAGACCCGACAATTCATTACAGCAGCGATCAGAAATATAATTTTGCTGTGCTATTGCTCTAAACATGGAAAAACTGTGCCAATTTACAGGCATACTATAGACATCCCCCAGGCACGATATTTAAAGGAATATTTAATTTTTATTGTTTCACTTTAAGCATTATTAAAATCACTGCTCCCGAAAAAACAGCCGTTTTTAAAACCTTTTTTTGCATTGATACATGTCCCCTGGGGCAGGACCCGGGTCCCCAAACTCTTTTTATGACAATAACTTGCATGTAAGCCTTTAAAATGAGCACTTTTGGTTTTTCATATTCGTGTCTCATAGACTTTAACGGGGTTCCGCGGCTTTTGAATTTGCAGCGAACATGACATATTGCTCATTGTTCGCAGAACGTCCGAACAACCAAAGTTCGGCCTGAACTTATGCTCGGACTGCACCAATCGTCCATCCCTATTGGTGACCCCACAATAGGGATAAAACTTTTTTGCGGAAGGGGGTTTAGTAAGACACATGGCCACTCACTAAAATTAGAAGAAAAGAGATTTAACCTTAAACTGCATAAAGGGTTCTTTACTGTAATGCCCCGTACACACGGTTGAATTTTCTGACGGAAAATGTTCGATGGGAGCCTTTTGTCGAAAATTCCAACCGTGTGTAGGCTCCATCGGACGGTTTCCATTGGAATTTCCGTCGCACAAAATTTGAGATCTGGTTCTCAAATTTTCCGACAACAAAATCCGTTTGCATAAATTCCGATCGTGTGTACACAATTCCGACGCACAAAGTGCCACGCATGCTCAGAATAAATTACCAGACGGAAGCGCTCAGTCTGGTAAAACTAGCGTTCGTAATGGAGATAGCACATTCGTCACACTGCAATTTTTTAACTAGTGTAATGCAGCGCATTCTCTTCTTCTTTAGAATGCTAGAAGAATGAAATTGTTTTGCTGCTCATATTCACACAGTTCTCTCTCTCACAAACTAATTTCTTTTTATTTCTCGTGATCTCATGAATAATATTTTTTTTTTTTTGTCAGATCTCCATAATAATGTTTATAATCTTTGTTTCTTTTTTTTTCTTTTTTTTTAAATCAAGATCTACATTTTTTTTTCTAGTGCTCTCCATAATATTATTTCTTGTTTTGTGTATCAAGTTACCACAACACCATTATTATCTTGTATTTTTTAACCTCAAGGAGGTTGGTTGGTGTTGGTGTCCCTTGTTAATTGCATATTGTATTTAGGAAATGTACCTGCCTACTCACAAACAAACTGTCCTTTTTGAAGTAAAACACATAGGCCAGTATTTCTGAAAAATAAATAGCCATTTATTCTGGGTCATAACGAAATAAAGAGGAAGGCAACGCTGGAGAAACTGCTGAAATTGGCGAAGCCTTTGTACCCCAGGTCACACATCAATTGTTTTACAGTCAATTGGTGGCCTGAGGAGTCCATATAATAGTGAGCACAATCCGGTCTATGACTACAAGAGATCAGGAACAGCAGCAGATGACATATCTGTCCCCAGGCTGTCATACCACAGCCTGCATCTTTTGTCAGACCAGACTGAACCCAGGCCATCACTCTCTGGTCTTCCTTACATGCTTCCTTCCAGGCTGTGGCTCTGGTGTTGGAGTTGTGGCAGGAGGTGGAGGCGGAGGAGGAGGACCATGGTTCAACTCACAAATGTGGCTTTGGCTTGTGAGTTCGCCCCTCAACCCCTTATTTAGGGCTTGTAAGATCACTTCCTCACATAAGAGGCGTTAGCCCTCCTCCATTTCCAGCATTTTGCAGTCTGTCATGTAGGCGTATGCCCTGTACACACGATCGAAAATGTATCGGACATTCCAACAACAAAATCCATGGATTTTTTCCGATGGATGTTGGCTCAAACAAAGTTGACGGAAAATCCGATCGTTCTGAACGTGGTGATGTAAAACACGTACATCGGGACTATAAATGGGGCAGTAGCCAATAGCTTTTGTCTCTTAATTTATTCTGAGCATGCGTGGCATTTTGTGCGTCGGAATTGTCCACACACGGTCGGAATTTACGCGAACAGATTTTGTTGTTGGAAAAATTTATAGCCTGCTCTCAAACTTTGTGTGTCGAAAATTCCGATGGAAAAAGTCCGATGGAGCCCACACACGGTTGGAATTTCCGACAACAAGCTCCGATCGCACATCTTCCGTCGGAAAGTCCGACCGTGTGTACAGGGCAATAGTCCTGAAGACTGGGGGATTTTCTGAGGGCCGCAGCAGCCTTCAGAAATAGGCTAAGTGTTGCCTCTTCCAGGTTACTCCTCTACCTGGCACTTTTTTGTGGAAGGCCGAGTAGAGGGACCTGGGATTCGGGCAGGCTACTGGGCCCGGCCACCTCCTGGCTGCCACTTACCCCCACCACCTCCTGGCTGCCACTTTCCTGTGTATGAAAAATGGACATAGTTTTAGTTTTTGGTTCATCAATCACACACAATTTTCAGCTCATGACTGTTGCAAATTGAATGTTAATAAATGGAAAAGACTATCATTCTGACCCCAGCATTTTTCATTCTTGTCCCAATCATTTGTGGCCACTACTGTCTATTGATATGTAAAACACTTTGTGAAATCAGAAATTAGTTATCAAAACTAACATATATTTAACATCATTATTTGGAAACCAGAAATATTTGAAAGAATGCTATACCTGACTGGGCTCCTCCACATGTTGCTGCCTGGAAGGCCCAGGTTGGTCGTTGGAAGCCTCAGCTGGGGGGGAAGGAAGCCTTGAAGGAAGACTGGAGAGTGCTGGACTGGGTTCAGTCTGGCCTGCCAGAAAATGCAGTCTGTCATAGTACCACAGCCTGGGTACATAAATGTCATCTGCTGCAGCTCCTGATCTCAGGGAATCCTGGACCTTCTTGCGCTCCCTACTATAAGTGCTGGACGTTAAATACTTGATGTCTGCCGTGGGGATCACCGGCTTCACAAATTCAAGCAGTTTCTCCAACGCATATCAATGAATATTCCTAGAAATTCCCTATCATTGAAGGGATCCATTTTCTCTGCAAGACACAACACAAGACAAACCCTAATATCAGGTGAAACTCTCTTAATCTTGACCCAATATAGGCCTCAATCTATAAGCAGTATAGGCCACTGATGCACCAAGTTAAAATTGTACCTTCGTTATAACGATCGTCGCTTCTGTTACTCCATCCTCCGCTCACAGATCGCACGTACTATGCACGCGTGTTACGCTTTATTTACACTGCGCATGCGTGAAACTCCGCCTGCCCCTGATGTTCTTTCTAATATATTCCCCGCCCCTTGTCTTTCAGCGCAGTGGGAGAGCACATGGCGGAGAGACAACAGCTGCATGCAGAGGAGAGCAGCAAAGACGAAAGGCCGGAGCTACGAACCTCCCGATCCCGGAGGAGATGAAGGCCTCAATTATGGCCTTTATAGAGATGGCGGAGACGGTGGACATCTTTAAGAGGGCTGACTATGATGGGAAGTATGGACTGTACCCAAACCCAAATGTGAGAAAGGCCAAGATCATGCCTAAAGTTGTGAAGAGTCTGCACAGGAATTTTGGGGTACGGCGATCCAAGGATCAACTGAGGAAACGATGGTCAGACCTCAAATTGAGGGAGCAAGATCAGTACAGAAAGATCAGTAAACTGCTTCTAAAAAGTAAGTACTTGTCGTGTGTTCCTATTATTATTATTACTTGCATGCTGCTCCATGTGCTTTTCTTTACTGTTGTACAGTTTAAAATGGCAACTTTCATGCACAGTAATCGGTCGTAGGAAACATCGTTCGTTCGCCCACTTATAAGATGTTTTTGGCAGATACAGGTTAACTACATTTGTTCATGCCTATTTGTAGGGTTGTCCCGATACCAATACTAGTATCGGTATCGGCACCGATATCGAGCATTTGCCCAAGTACTTGTACTCGGGCAAATGCTCTCGATGCTTCCGCTGATACCTGTACAGTCAGCGGTGATCGGCGCGTGGGGGAGTTACAAGCTTCTCCCTCCCGCGGCTTTCAGCTGCTTTAGTGACATACAGCGGTGATCGGTGCTTGTAACTCCCCCACATGCGATCACTGCTGACTGTCACCTCATCCTCCATGCCCCCTCCGTTCCTCTGTCCCACTCCACTGTCCTCCTCCATTCCTCTGTCCCCCTCCTTTCCTCTGTCCCCCTCCGCTGTCCCCCACCATTCCTCTGTCCCTCTCCACTGTCCCCCTCCATTCCTCTGCCCCCCTCCGTTCCTCTGTCCCCCTCCGTTCTGCCGTTCCTCTGTCCCCCTCTCCTTCTCTGTCCCCCTCCGTTCCGCTGTCCCTCTCTCTCCCTCTGTCCCCCTCCGTTCTGCTGTCCCTCTCTACTGTCCCCCTCTGTTGTGCTGTCCCTCTCCACTGTGTGAATGGACAGATTGAGCTGACTCTGTCCCTTCACATAATTGAAACATTGTAATCTCCTGTGATTACGATGTCTCAGTTTTATGAATGGAGAGGAGCCGCTGTCTTCTCTCTTCTCTTCATTCTCAGTGCAGATGAGGCTGCAGAGAAAGAGACTTGGGAATCTCTATCCTCGGTCTCTTTCTCTGTCTCAAGGGGGAGATATCAGGGGTCTTAACAGACCCCTGATATCTCACCAAATCCTCCCAACAGGGCTGATTAAAAAAAAAAGAAAACACACATATTGCAATAAAGAATAAAAAAAAAAATATTGTAAAAAATAATAAATGTAAATTAAAAAAAACACACAGACACCGTTCACCCCCCCCCCTAAAAAAAAAAAAAAATACTGTCACGTGACATTAAAAAAAAAAGTATCGGTAACCGGTATCGGTGAGTACTTGAAAAAAAGTATCAGTACTTGTACTCGGTCCTAAAAAAGTGGTATCGGGACAACCCTACCTATTTGTATTAAAATAAGTTTGTTGTCTAGATGGGTTTGTAACTAGAATGAAATGCAAACTTGATTCAATGTGTAAGGAGAGGACACTCAGCAGCTGTTTACACATCTGGACGCAGGAGCACTAGTGTGGGACACCAGAACAAACTTTTTAGGGTGTCCCACACAGGTGCTCCAGTGGATACTACGGGTGTCTCCATGTATGATACTTTAACAAAAAAGGGAAGTATTCCAGCTTTAGAAAGGAAATAAAATGTTCTTCAGCTTGGAACTCTGCCAAAACAGACAACTGTACGACACTTCCAAGCAATGTTTCATATTCCTATTTCTGCCCTCAAATATCTGTGTGCTAAGTATACCTTTTTTTATTCACATAGGGGAGAAAAGACTCGGGACATCAGAGGACAATGAAGAACACCATTGATGTTTTAGGCAGAATATAAAACACACAAAAATCGAACCGTTTTATCGTGTATTTTTGCTTTGAAAACAAATTTATAAAGCATTTTAAAAGCCAAATTTTGAATATGCACACGGTTTGTCAACATGTGCTATCTGCCATCACAGGATATCAATGTATGCATTTTGTGGGTGCAACCCCTTCCTCGCAATTCAATTAGGTGAGAGGAAGGGGTTGCACCCCCAAAATACGTCCATTGATCCCCCATGATGGGAGCTAGCACATGTTGACATTAGGCATGGGATCAGGAGGGAAATCCCCAGTTTGAATCCCAATTTGTGTGCATGTTCAAAATTTGGCTTTTACAGGGGTGACAACACTCCATCTGATGAAGGCAATATCAACACAGTTTGGACATACTCATGTCTTATATTGCCTTCACTTTGTCAAAGTTGAACTTTGTAAGTTCCTGAGTTGTGTATGTTATGCTTTGAAACATGCCTGTTTAACCAAAAAAAGGATATTTACAATGTGAAAAAAAAAGTTATACACCAAAGATGTTGGTTTGTTTGGTTTGGTTTCCAAAACCCTTTCTAATGCACATGTGAATGTGCTTTGAGTAAAATGTTTTCTACTCAACAATGTGTGACTTCTTTCAATGCTCAATAGCAATTTTTGTACTAAATTGGTTTTTACAGCAACAATGGGGGTTAGTTACTAAAGTCAAATCCACTTTGCACTACAAGTGCACTTTCAATGCAGTTTCAAGTGCACTTTTGCAGTGCACTTGGAGTGCAAAGTGGAATTTCCTTTAGTAAATAAAACCCACAGTGCTTTATAATTTGCCACAATCACGCCATTTTCATGACTCCCCAAAATGTATTCATGGTGCTGAAAATGATGAATATTTTTCTCAGTAATGCATTACATAAATTAACAACAAAAACAAGGTGTGTGTGTAGCAGACCCACAACATAATAATAGTTCAATGAAGAAGAGATTGTCACCTCATGTATCAAATAAATTACATTTGCACTATTGAAGAAAATGTCCAAAAAGAAAACCCATTGGAGAACCTAGGAGACAGCTAATGCCACGTACACATGACCAGACTTTCCGTTTGGATAGACTACGACTGTCTTTCCGTCAGAGTTCCAATGGAGTTCCACTGAAACGGACTTGCCTACTCACGATCACACCAAAGTCCGATCGTTTAAAATGCGATGACGGGACTAGAAAAAGGAAGTTCAATAGCCAATAGCTGCCGCTGCGTCGTTTTTGGTCCGTCGGAATAGCATACAGACGAGCGGTTTTCCCGATAGGAACTGATCCCGTCGGAAAGATTTGAAACATGTTCTATTTCTAGGTCTGTCAGAATTTTAGAAAGAAAAAGTCCAATGAAGCCCACACACAATCGGAATGTCCGACGGAATGATTCCATTGGAGCTTTTCTGCCAGAAAGTCCGGTCGTGTGCACGCGGCATTAAAGAAACCCAGGCAGTAAATCAAAGGAAATCTTCTTTCAGTTTAAGTTAAAAATTTTAGGATAAAATGTTTCTTAAACAGTTTCTGGCATATCAATGGCCCCCCCACCCGCAAAGTTCTCGACATACTTCTGTCTTACTTTGCGGGCCCTTTGGAGGGCAAGCCAGGACGGCCAGCTTCAAGCGCCATCAGGGTTTCTTGTTGAAGTCCAGCCTCAGGCCCAACTGAGGCTACACAGAACATTGAATGTCTCCTTGAATAGTTGTGTAGAATGCAGCATTCAAGGATTATATGGTTAGGTTTATATTCCGCCATGTTGCATGTTGATTGACATAAGGAATAGGCGGAACCGGCTGGCCATTATCCCGAAAGTGTTTTCCACAACTCTTCTGGCTCTGGCCAGATGGTAGTTATAAACCCTCTGGTCCGGGGTGAGGGTCCCCATGGCTTCAAAACTGGTCAGAACAAACTAACAGAAAATGGAAAAACAGAAAGGCCGGAGCTGAAAATCAGAAACGAGCTGACAAGAACGCACTGAAAATCAAATACGTAATATAAATACGAACCCACAAGCACAAACTGAAGAGCAGTAACGATCGGAAAAGCAGGAGGCTGAAAAGCGGGAATTGTCTGTCACCAAACTTCTACTAACACGAGATTAGCGGAAGGAGCCCAAAGAGTGGCGCACTTGGTATTGAACTTCCTCTTTCTAGTGCCATCGTACGTTTTGTACTTCACCACGTTCTTGACGTTCGCAAATTCCGATCAACTTTGTGTGACCGTGTGTATGCAAGACAAGTTTGAATCAACATCCGTCGGAAAAAAAACATGGATTTTGTTGTCGGAATGTGCGATTGTGTGTCTTCGCAGCATAAGAGTGGCAAGGATGTGGAATTCCCTTCCACAGGCGTTGGTTTCAGCAGGGAGCATCGATAGTTTCAAAAAACTATTAGATAAGCACCTGAACGACTGCAACATACAGGGATATACAAGGGACATATAATCACACACATAGGTTGGACTTGATGGACTTGTGTCTTTTTTCAACCTCACCTACTATGTAACTATGTAACTATGTAATAGAACTTCGATGAGTTCCTAGTGTTATGCAATCAGGCAGTCACATGGGCCATATCTAAGAAAATCCAAGCAGGATTGCTGCACTAAAAATTTTAAAGAAAAATAAAAGTTAAAAAAAGAAAAAACAAACATTTCAACAGTTTTGGGCTGGCATGACAACGCTCTTTCTTAGGCAGGAACACATCCAAACGCTTTTTTAAAAGCATACATTTTATATATGGTTTAACAAATCTGGAACCAATTCAATAATGAACTTAGAATTAAAGCTATACAACCATGTTAATTTGTTTACCCAAATCGCAGAGAATAGATCAATGAATGGAGCTTACTCCCCAACACCACATAGAGGGTATCCCAGTCACTACCTATTGTTAAAAATACAATAAAATTATCAAAGTTGTGTAAAAAAATAAAAATAAAAAATTGACATCAAAATTACCATAATTATAACTAAACAAATCCTCCTCATCTAGTAAACTTTGAGATTTCATAATGAAGATATAAATCAAAATCAGAGTTAAGTTTTTTGGGGTGCAGTGTGTCCAAATGGTAAATTCACTGCACCTTCCACTTTCAGAACTAGCTCCCAATTCCTTTCTTTTTTATGCCTTGTCACCCCATCAATCACCATAAATTTAGGCTGGGAAACTTTGGTAATTGTACCAATTTGTCCCTGATCAAATATTTATGTCAAGTAATCCTATCTTTCACTTTTTGTGTGGTTTCTCCAAATGGACACTTTAAATTGTAAAAGACATAAGAAGATTGGCATGTGAAGTAACCTATGATGTTAATAATATTACCTCTATGTGCATGGGAAAATATTTCCCCTTAATTATACAGTTACATTGTATACAGTTTAAACAAGGAATTTAACCCAGTATTCCGGAGTCCCAAAAAAGTAGTTATTGGAGTAGGGTAATGATATTCATCTGCTCTAACAAGTCTATCATGTACTGTATATTCCTACCCCACCAATATGAAGGCAAGGGGGAGTACTAAACTTAGGGATGGTAGGATAATTACTACTTGAGATAGACCAATGGTTTATAATTATGCAAATAGGAAGAAAGAGGCTATATTGGACTTTAATGTTACCGTATATCAACTGATGCTAGACAATCGGAAGTAAAATATTTGAAAAAAATGTATTACAAAATTACATATGATAGTTGACTTTTACAGATTAAAACCAATAGTGATCATCAGAACAGAACATGAATTCTATAGTCGCACCACATTGTGACAACTAGAACATAGATACCATCTGTATATTGGTTGCTCTACATGTTTCGTGGATTTACATTAGCTGCTTCTTCAGGAGCTTTATTATATAGTTATACAGATGATTATCACATAACTATGAAAATAAAGAGAATGCATATTAATCACAGTAAACAAACACAGATTCTTTATATATACATATACTAGCATGTTATGTAAATAAAGCGTCTGCTGTGAGTACCCCCCCACGAAAGATGAACTGTCTTACCGAGAGCGTCGGGTTGCATGTGGAGAAGAAGCAGTTGTTTATGTATGTTTTGCTTCATCTCTAGGGTGTTCTGTCAATCT
Source organism: Aquarana catesbeiana (assembly GCF_042186555.1). Taxonomy (NCBI): domain Eukaryota; kingdom Metazoa; phylum Chordata; class Amphibia; order Anura; family Ranidae; genus Aquarana; species Aquarana catesbeiana. Next base: position 459,222,694 of record NC_133328.1, read on the forward strand.
CTGGATTTTGGATGGATACTTATACTTTCAGCCTCGATTCCCATACTTTCTATAGGTGCTAACAACTATTACCTGTGAAGGTGAGAAAGCCATCTGCAATAAATTTTGCTAATAAGAATGTATGCGACACACCATTTGTGTACATGCTGAAGTGTGTGCACTGTTGTGGCCGTATGCACTGATATCCCCCACATTACTCTTTCTACAGGTGCTAATTCCAGGATACCTTGAATATCACCCCTAATATAGCAGTACCTGCATTTTTGAACATAGATACATATACTGACAACATATACCCTTAGGTACAGTGTATATATATATATATATATATTACATATGTGTGTGTGTATACGGCTACGTTTGTGCATATATATTCACATCTCTGTTTGTGCACCTGTCTTCATATAACATGTAATAATATAATGCATCTGCCTTTACCCTATAGATATACACCTCTCTATAGGGACCACTTTGCTATCTATGGAACATGTATAGCCAAGCACAGCCCTTTTGGTATGTAATTTTATCACTACTAACTCTTTTTATCTGTATAAAGAATTTTCATCTCATACTTGCCACTCTGGATAGACTGTTTTCTGAGTATGCCTTAATATAATCCTTTTCTTAATAAATCATTAACTTCTGTATCTTGTGCCTCTTAACGGGCTCCCTGTGCCCTCTGGGGTGGGTCATCCTTTTCTGGGCCCCTGGCAACCCAACGCTCTCGGTAAGACAGTTGATCTTTCAGGGGGGTACTCACAGCAGACGCTTTGTTTACATAGCATGCTAGTATATGTATATATAAAGAATCCATGTTTGTTTACTGTATTTTGTGATTAATATGTATTCTCTTTATTTTCATAGTTATGTGATAATCATCTTTTAATCACCATCTAACTGTATAATAAAGTTCCTGAAGAAGTAGCTAATGTAAATCCATGAAACATGTAGAGCAACCAACATACAGATGGTATCTATGTTCTAGTTGTCACAATGTGGTGCGACTATAGAATTCAATGTTCTGTTCTGATGATCACTATTGGTTTTAATCTGTAAAAGTCAACTATCATATGTATTTTTGTAATAATTGTTTTTCAAATATTTTACTTCCGATTGTCTAGCATCAGTTGATATACGGTACCATTAAAGTCCAATATAGCCTCTCCCTTCCTATTTGCATAATTTGTCAGGACAAAGGTACCATAAATAATTTCCTTATTTTCATGGCACTTTTCTACAATGGTTTATAATGATATTAGAAATACGAGTGGGGAAAGGGTGAAATTGAGAGACGAAAGGTATTCTTCTGTTTGCAGTACATCTACTTCTATAGCATGTTAAAGCTGGCTGCTTCGAATCTCTGCTGGTTCAGTAGGGTTGGACGAGACCATGTATGGGAAGGCTGATTGTACTCGAACTGATCAATAGATCAACTTGAGTACAACTAGCATGTCGGATTTTGCATGTGATTATTGCCAGCGGCTATAGCCACTAGAAATAATCACTGTGTTCTCCCAGCCAGAACAGCTCCCTGCGCCCCCTGCCAGGGGAACACAATCACTCCGTGGGAGAGATTTGTTGTTGCAGGAAAGAAAATTACTCCTTCTATGGCCAGCTTTAATTTTTTATCTCTTTCTTAATCAAATCTGAGAGATATTCCCTCTGTAGGACTTTGTTTTCCATTTCATCAAGCCTCCTCTCTTGTTCTGCAGCATTACTAACTATCCTCACTACATGAGACAACTGGCTGCTAGTGATTGATTTAAAAACTCCAGAAGGATGGAAGCTTTTGAAATGTAATAATTATTTGCGATCTGTGGGTTTAACCCACAGATCACTAATAATGTGATCATCCTGAATTTTGCTAATGGTAATACTAAATTTCAAACCCGTTATTAAATAATTCAAATAATCATGAAAGAGTAACAAAGTTTCACTGTCGCCCACCGACACAGCAAACACGTCATCAATTAACCTATACCAACAATTCACAAAAAAAAAAAAAAAAAATTGCAAACAAAACAAATGCATTCTCTATCATGTCCATAAATGTACTTGCATATGGGGGTGCAACATTGGAACCCATCGCTGCACCCCACAATTGTAGGTAGTACGTTTTCTTAATTAGGAAGACATTTTCCTCCAAAAAGTTTATGTGTTCATTAGTGTATGAATCAGAATAAATCAAGAGACGGCGGCATGCCTGCAAACCCAATTCATGCAGAAGGGCAGCATATAAATATTTTAAATAAATAAATTTGTTGCGCTAAAAAAAAAACAATATGAAAAAACCATCAAAGTGAGTCCAAGAGTCACCAACGTGATATAAGTGTGAACAAATTCTTGACTGTTGTGTCACAAACTGTTTCCACCTCGTGTACAAATCACCACCAATGATAAAGGTGTGCTCCTACCACAGGGGGTTGACCCCCTATTACGGGGGTCAACAAGGGCTTTTGTGTCTAGGATACTCCAACTCCTTTAAGGGATCCACATAAGCTAGACAAGAAATACAGCTCCAAACGGCCAGTGTAAGCATCAAATCCTCTCAATCCAATGGTAACACCCAATGAGCTCCAAATGGCCAGTGTAAGCAAGTATCCTAGAGTATCCTAGACACAAAAGCCCTTGTTGACCCCCCGTAATAGGGGGTCAATGCTCTCTGATAAGAGCACACCTTTGTCATTGGTAGTGGTTTGTGCACAAGGTGGAAACAGTTGGTGACGCAACAGTCAATGTGTTCACACTTATGTCTTGGACTCACTTTGATGTTTTTGTTCATATTGTTTGTTTTTTTAGTGCAACACATTTATTTATTTATATTCTGTTTTGTGATAATATCTCACTAGAATGGTGGAGCTGTAGTTTTTGATTATAATTCATCATAAGCGCAGTTTTTTTTCTTGATTTTCATATAAATACTTTATACGTACATGACATAATTTCTGTAAAAAAAAAAATCCTTAAATGAGAAATTCATCAAATTTTTTTTTACTTGTCATGGAAGTGCTTACATGTAAATATGTTACCCCTTTTGTTTAAAAAAGGTTGTACTGTGATTTGCACTGGTTTATTGGAAGGCTGTCTAGTTCCTTTAGAATTTCAGGAAATAAGTCATTTTCTAACCACTTGCCCAAGGCAATTCTGACATTGCTCACATACATGTTAAAATCAGAATGTTTTTAGCTAGAAGATTATTTAGAACCCCCCAAACATTAAATATTTTTTGAAAGCAAACACTCTAGAGAATAAAATGGTGGCGGTTGCAATTTTTTTTTATGTCGCACAATATTTGTGCAGGGATTTATCTAAAGCAATTTATCAGAAACAAATACACAAACACAAAATAATACTCAAAATATAAAAGAAAACTATGCAAAATTTAAAATTTTGCCTGTGAAATGGTGACTAACTGTGGTACCTAAAACTCACAATGCTTTAAAAAACCGTTTAAAGTTAAACAGAAGGTCTGGTGCTAGAATTATTGCTCTTACTCTAATGTTTCATGTGTGTGGTGCAATATCCATTTACATATGCGTGCGGTACTTACTCGCATGTTCATATTTGCACATGATAATGGGGGGAGGGGATGGGGGAGCTTTAATTTTTTTTTTTGTATTATTTATTTAATTTACATTTATTTTTTGACACTTTTTAAATCTTTTTTTTTTTTTTTTTTTTATTAAACTTTATTGCTACCACAAAGGATAAACAAGGTTCCTTGTGATAGCCTAGGCAGTGACAGGTCCTCTTTATTAAGAGATCTGGAGATATATGGCTGTATTTTGACTGCACACCCTTCCCCTCTGCTGTACATTTACAGAAGGCTTTGTATTTTATGAATAGGTTCACATGATACTAAACCTTATTTGACTGGACAAGACGAGAGAGGGGGCTAGGAGAGTGCCTGCAGTCGAATATGCAGCTGCAGTATCTAAGACCCAAATGCCCAGCACTGGAGTGCTGGAAGTACAGTGATAACTGAGATAAAGAGATAAGTCCATAAGATGGCATACACCTTATTGGGCTTTACCCATTGTAAGCCAGCACATTTTAATTAGTGACCTAATCCTGGAGTTCTTCTTGAAAGTCCTTCTCTTTAGTCCTCTTATACGTTAATGGATGATGATGGCCAAGAAGTCTGAAGCAGGTGCATGTGGTTATGAACAAATGAATCTTGAATATTGGCCTGTATCTGTGCTGTAAACTATCAGTTCTGGATGCACAGATGGTCAGCAAGCAAAAAGAAATGATTTGCATGGCTCTGATCGCTATTTTAAATTTGGAAAAAACACTTCGTTGAATGGGTTTTGTGGTGGAACTGATGAAATGCAACTACCTTCTTTTTTCAAAATGCTCTGCTGTACTTGCATGTGTAAAAGTGTATGAACACAGTAAGAATGAGCCCGATGTTTGAGTTGAACGTAAGTTCGACTCGAACAACGAGTGTTCGCCCGTTCAGCGAATACCAAACTTTATGGGGCATTCGCGGCAAATTCGAGTGCCACAAAACGCTAGTGCCCTGTTAGGTCTAGGTTACCCCCTAAACCCCCCTAATAAAGGTTTAACCACTTGATCGCCCACCAGTTAACCCTTTCACCCCTGTCACCAGTATCACTAATCGATCACCGTATTTGTGTCACGGGTGACGCTAGTTTGCCAGTTAGTTGATTGGTTTCGGCCAGGTTTATATAGCGTCAGGTACTTCCATATATTACCTAATAAAGGTTTTAACCCCCTGATTGCCCCCTAGTCAACCCTTTCACCCCCTGTCACCAGTGATCACCTTATTAGTATTACGGGTGACGCTGTTTAGTTAGTTTGTTTTTTATAGGGCACCCGCCGTATATTACCCAATAAAGGTTTAACCCCCTGATCGCCCGGCGGGTGATATCAGTTTTAGCATCAGTCAGGGTCTGCGTCGCCCCAGGAAGCGTCAGATTATTGCCAGTAGTGCTAACACCCGTATACCATACACCTCCCTTAGTAGTATAGTGTCTGAACGGATTGATATCTGATCAGATCTATACTAGCATCCCCAGCAGTTTAGGGTTCCCAAAAACGCAGTGTTAGCAGGATCAGCCCAGATACCTACTAGCACCTGCGTTTAGCCCCTCCTCCCAGCCAAGCCCATCCCACCCAAGTTCAGTATCATTCGATCACTGTCACTTACAAAAACACATCACACATAATTGCAGCATTCGCAGAGTCAAGCCCGATCCCTGCGAACACTAACAGTTTTTTGGTAGCGTTTGACTCAGTCGCTGACAGTCAGGAGCTCTTTTTCCTGTGAGTCTCACTAGTGTACCAGTAAATTTAGAGACCAAAATGTCAAATCGAAGGTACACTAGTAAAGAGGCCTACAAATTTCTGAGCATGACAGATAGTAAAGAGGAAGTCACTCATCTGTCAGAGTCAGTCTCAGAATACAATCCTGTAGACAGCAGCACCCTGACAGATAGCTCTGATGACAGAGTTGTGGTCCCTGCCAAGGTCAGGCATACCTGACCCCGTTCTTCTGCTGTCATTGAGGTGCAAGAACCGCAGGGATCTTGTATGGAGCAGAGAGCCAGTACTAGTGCCGCTCATCCTTCTGGTGAACTGGCAAGCACCAGCGGCCTAGTACACCCTGGTCGTAGTCAAACCAGCACTGCAGTAACATGTGGTGACGAGTCCCATAAGTGCAGTTCAAGCTGGTGAGGTGGCAAACACAAGTAGTGTCCCGCTGCCACCAAGAAGACAAAGACAGGCCTGTCAAGCCCATAATGCCCTTCCTGCTACATTTGCCAATCCTAATTGGGAGCTCACCACTTTTGCAGCACCCGTACTTCCTCCATTCACTGGCCAACCCGGAATTCAGGTGGAAACAGTTAATTTTACGTCACTTGATTTTTATTCACTGTTTTAAACGGAAGATCTCTATAGATCTATTGTGGACCAAAGCAATTTGTATGCTGGTCAATTCATTACCGCTAATCCCCATTTAAACCCTTACCAGAGATTGGAAACCTATTACAGTTTCCAAATTTAAGCCCTTTCTGGGCCTATCCATCCTCAAGGGCATAACTAAAAAGAGTGAGTTGCAGTCATATTGGTCCACTGACCCAATTCACCATATGCCCATGTTCTCTGCCTCCATGGCCAGGGCACAATACGAGCAGATCTTGCGGTTCATGCATGTCAATGACAATGAACTCTGTCATCCTTGGGGTGACCCTGGATATGATCGGCTCTACAAAATTCGGCCCCTCGTAAACCACTTCAACCAAAAGTTTGCAGCCTTGTTTACTTCCCATCAAGTTGTCTGCACTGATGAGTCCCTGATTACGTTTTCTAGCCGCTTGTCTTTCAAACAGTATCTTCCCAGCAAGCGTGCCAGATATGTGGTCAAGATGTATAAGCTCTGTGACAGGGCCACAGGCTATACATATAGTTTTATGGTTTACGAGGGAAGAGATCGCCGGAGAACTGCCCAGATTACATGGGGAGCACTGGTAAGATTGTGTGGGACTTGGTGTCACCCTTATTTGGAAAGGGGTATGTGGACAATTATTAAACGAGCGTGCCACTTTTTAGACACTTGTTTGATCATGGAATTAGCGCATGTGGCACCGTACGATTTAATCGCCGGGGCTTACCGCAGCGGCTTGTAGATTCCCATCTTAGGCTGGGGGAGAGAGCCTGCTTGAAGTGTAATAATTTGCTCAGTGTGAAGTGGAGGGATAAGCGGAATGTTTTCATTCTGTCCTCCCTTCACGCAGACACGACGGTCCAAATTCCTACAGCGACTAGTGTTGTGGAGAAACCCCTCTGTGTCCACAAATATAACCTTAATATGGGAAGGGGTGGACCTCAACTACCTAGTTGCCCGTAAGGCCAGACGCTGTTACAAAAAAGTGTCTGTATACTTATTTCAATTGGCTCTGCTGAATGCTTATGTGCTATACAAAGCTTCAGGATGAACTGGATCCTTCCTCAAATTCCAGGAAGAGATCCTCACAGCCCTTCTGTTTTCAGACGGTGCTGTGGCCCAACTTCTCAATCATGAAAGGAATTTTCTGTATGTCCTCCCTGGTACCCCTACCCAACGACCCCCTCAAAGAAAATGTTGTGTCTGTAGAAAGCCGGATATAGGCGTGACACCCATTATTATTGTCCCTCCTGTCCTGACCATCCCGGTCTTTGCATTGTTGAATGTTTTGAATGCTACCACACACTAGTGGAGTATTAGCATAGGATACAGCACTGCACAGACTATGACACACTTTCACAGGGTCTCCAAAGATGCCATTGCATTTTGGGAGACCCGAACCTGGAACTGTTACAGCTACAAATAAAAGTGTAAAGAAAAAAAAAGTAAAAAAAACAAAAAAAATATAAAAAAAAAAAGTTGTCGTTTTATTGTTCTCTCTCTCTCTATTCTCTCTATATTGTTCTGCTCTCTTTTACTGTACTCTACAATCAGAGGCGGCTCTAGACTTTGTGAGGCCTTAGGCAAAACTTAGACATGAGGCCCCACTGTATTATGAACTGTATTAGCAGGGTACAGTATAGGGGAGTGGACAGTACAGGGGGTAGGTAAGTGGGCATAATAAAGATATATTTTCCTCAAGCAGAGCTGCACAGGGAAACTGCTCTCACAGATCCTACCTATTCTGATAGGCTGTCACAAAGAGAGAAATAAAGGGGGATGGGTGGAGAAAGAAAGAAAGACAGACAGACAGAAAGAAAGAAAGAAAGAAAGAAAGAAAGAAAGAAAGAAAGAAAGAAAGAAAGAAAGAAAGAAAGAAAGAAAGAAAGATGGACAGGAAAGAAAGAGAAAGAAAAAAAAAGAAAGATGGACAGGAAAGAAAGAGAAAGAAAAAAAAAGAAAGATGGACAGGAAAGAAAGAGAAAGAAAGACAGATGGAAGGAAAGAAAGAAAGAAAGAAAGAAAGAAAGAAAGAAAGAAAGAAAGAAAGAAAGAAAGAAAGAAAGAAAGAAAGAAAGAAAGAAAGAAAAAGAAAGAAAGATGGACAGGAAAAAAAGACAGATGGAAGGAAAGAAAGAAAGAAAGAAAGAAAGAAAGAAAGAAAGAAAGAAAGAAAGAAAGAAAGAAAGAAAGAAAGAAAGACAGATGGAAGGAAAGAAAGAAAGAAAGAAAGAAAGAAAGAAAGAAAGAAAGAAAGAAAGAAAGAAAGAAAGAAAGAAAGACAGATGGAAGGAAAGAAAGAAGGAAAGAAAGAAAGAGAAAAAAAGAAAGATGGAAGGAAAGAAAGAGAAAGAAAGACAGATGGAAGGAAAGAAAGAAAGAAAGAAAGAAAGAAAGAAAGAAAGAAAGAAAGAAAGAAAGAAAGAAAGAAAGAAAGAAAGAAAGAAAGAAAGAAAGAAAGAAAGAAAGATGGAAGGAAAGAAAGAAGGAAAGAAAGAAAGAAAGACAGATGGAAGGAAAGAAAGAAGGAAAGAAAGAAAGAGAAAAAAAGAAAGATGGAAGGAAAGAAAGAGAAAGAAAGACAGATGGAAGGAAAGAGAAAGATATACAGATGGAAGGAAAGAAAGAGAAAAAAAGAAAGAAAGAAAGAAAGAAAGAAAGAAAGAAAGAAAGAAAGAAAGAAAGAAAGAAAGAAAGAAAGAGAGAGAAAGAAAGAGAGGGGGATGGAGGAAGAAGGAAGGAAAGAGATGGACAGGAAAGAAAGAGAAAGAAAGACAGATGGACAGGAAAGAGAAAGAAAGACAGATGGAAGGAAAGAAAGAGAAAAAAAGAAAGAAGGAAAAAAAGATGGAAGGAAAGAAAGAAAGAAAGAAAGAAAGAAAGAAAGAAAGAAAGAAAGAAAGAAAGAAAGAAAGAAAGAAAGAAAGAAAGAAAGAAAGAAAGAAAGAAAGAAAGAAAGAAAGATGGACAGGAAAGAAAGAGAAAGAAAAAAAAGAAAGATGGACAGGAAAGAAAGAGAAAGAAAGACAGATGGACAGGAAAGAAAGACAGATGGAAGGAAAGAAAGAAGGAAAGAAAGAAAGAAAGACAGATGGAAGGAAAGAAAGAAAGAAAGACAGATGGAAGGAAAGAAAGAAGGAAAGAAAGAAAGACAGATGGAAGGAAAGAAAGAAGGAAAGAAAGAGAAAGAAAGATGGGCAGGAAAGAAAGAGAAAGAAAGACAGATGGAAGGAAAGAAAGAAGGAAAGAAAGAAAGACAGATGGAAGGAAAGAAAGAAGGAAAGAAAGAAAAAAAGAAAGAAAGAAAGAGAAAAAAAGAAAGATGGAAGGAAAGAAAGAGAAAGAAAGACAGATGGAAGGAAAGAAAGAGAAAGAAAGACAGATGGAAGGAAAGAAATAGAAAGAAAGAAAGAAAGAGAGGGGGATGGAGGAAGAAGGAAGGAAAGAGAAAAAGAAAGCATGACAAAAAGAATGGAAATAAAGGAAGAAAGAAAGAGAGGGGGATGGAGAAAGAAAGAAAGAAAGAAAGAAAGAAAGAAAGAAAGAAAGAAAGAAAGAAAGAAAGAAAGAAAGAAAGAAAGAAAGAAAGAAAGAAAGAAAGAAAGAAAGAAAGAAAGAAAGAAAGAGAAAGAAAGACAGATGGACAGGAAAGAAAGAGAAAGAAAGACAGATGGAAGGAAAGAAAGAGAAAGAAAGAAAGATGGAAGGAAAGAAAGAACGAAAGAAAGAAAGAAAGAAATGAAAGAAAGAAAGAAAGAAAGAAAGAAAGAAAGAAAGATGGACAGGAAAGAAAGAGAAAGAAAAAAAAGAAAGATGGACAGGAAAGAAAGAGAAAGAAAGACAGATGGAAGGAAAGAAAGAAAGAAAGACAGATGGAAGGAAAGAAAGAAGGAAAGAAAGAAAGAAAGAAAGAAAGAAAGAAAGAAAGAAAGAAAGAAAGAAAGAAAGAAAGAAAGAAAGATGGACAGGAAAGAAAGAGAAAGAAAGACAGATGGAAGGAAAGAAAGAAAGAAAGAAAGAAAGATGGACAGGAAAGAAAGAGAAAGAAAGACCGATGGAAGGAAAGAAAGAAAGAAAGATGGATAGGAAAGAAAGAGAAAGAAAGAAAGACAGATGGAAGGAAAGAAAGAAAGAAAGAAAGAAAGAAAGAAAGAAAGAAAGAAAGAAAGAAAGAAAGAAAGAAAGAAAGAAAGAGAGGGGGATGGAGGAAGAAGGAAGGAAAGAGAAAAAGAAAGAATGACAAAAAGAATGGAAATAAAGGAAGAAAGAAAGAAAGAGAGGGGGATGGAGAAAGAAAGAAAGAAAGAAAGAGAGGGGGATGGAGAAAGAAAGAAAGAAAGAAAGAAAGAGAGGGGGATGGGGAAAGAATGAAGGAAAGAGAAAGAAAGAGACAAAAAGAATGGAAAGAAAGAGAGGGGAATGGCGGAAGAAGGGAAGGAAGAGCATCCCCTACATCAGTGTACTCACTGGGAGGCAGGAGGGACTGGAGGGATGGATGGATGGATCAGACTCCCCTTGTCCTTTTCTCTTTGCTGGGCTTCAGCTTGAATCTTCCCGCCCACACATCCCCTTCTCTGAGGCAGAGCAGAGAACACTGCCGAGGAGAGTGGGCGGGGCAGACACAGGAGGAGAGGGCGGGAGGAGGAGCATAAGCTCTCTCTCCTCTTCTGTCTGGCTGTGCGGGCAGCAGGGGGAGGGGGAGATCTGTCAGAGCAGGCTGTACACTGAGCGGCTCTCCCTGTCTGTGATCCGGAGATGTCTGTGAGCTCCGATCACACGTCTCACTCGCAGCCGCCTGTTATCTCTCCCTGTAGCAGGGCGAGGGGACTCGGGACGGAGATCTCTGCTGCTGAATGAGGCGGCTCTCTAATTAGGTAAACTAGCCAGCTGTGCGAGGCCCCTATGACTGCGAGGCCTGAGGCCACCGCCTATTTCGCCTAATTAGAGAGCCGCCTCTGTCTACAATGCATAGTTTTATTGTTACTATGTTTTATCTTTTATCTTTATATGTTTGCTTTTCAGGTATGTAATTCTTTTATATTTTACTGTGTTTTATTGTTAACCATTTTTTTGTTTTCAGGTATGCCATTCAGCTGCAGCACTGATTTATTTTTTTCTTGACAGCAACAGCGCTTGCTCCCATGATACGTAAATCAGCGACTCCAGCACTGTAGGAGGTGATTTCACCACCACAGTTAAAAAAAATGGTGCATGTATGTCCATCATTAGAAGTGGGTGGATGAAGGGCGGTATTCTAATGGTGGGCATACCCACCAATCAATCTCTTTTTTTCGTTCAGCCCACAGGCTGCATGAAAAAAAGAACATTACAATGTATGCCCAACAAGGACCAGCAACATACTGGTATGTTGCTGGACTTTGAGTGGTTAAACCAGAATGATGCCTGCAGGTTTAGATATCATCTTGGTATCATTCTTTTCAGCCAGCGGTTGGCTTTCATGTAAAAGCAATCCTAGTGGCTAATTAGCTTCTAGACTGCTTTGACAAGCAGTGGGAGGGAATGCCCCCCCCCCCCCACCGTCTTCTATGGCTTTCTCAGGCTCTCCTGTCCCAACAGAGGACCCGAGACTGCAGCCGGTGGTTATGCCAACTGACCATAGAGCTGATCAGAGACCAGAATGGCTCCAATCATCTCTATGGCCTAAGAAACCAGAAGCTACGAGCATTTCATGACTTAGGTTTCGCTGGATATAAACAGTGCCATTGGGAAATTGGCAAAGCATTTTATCACACCGATCTTGGTGTGGTCAGATGCTTTGAGGGCAGAGGAGAGATCTAGGGTCTAATAGACCCCAATCTTTTGAAAAAAGAGTACCTGTCACTACCTATTGCTATCATAGCGCATATTTACATTCCCTGAGATAACAATAAAAATTATTAAAAAAAAAAATGAAAGGAACTATTTAAAAATATAATAAAAAAGCAAAAAATGCTCACACGCAAAGGCGAATTCAAGAGTCGGTCTGGTGTCATATGTAAACAGCAATTGCACAATGCATGTGATGTATCACCACGAAGGTCAGATCGAGGGCAGTAATTTTAGCTGTAGCCCTCCTCTGTAAATCTAAAATGGTAACCTGTAAAAGCTTTAAAGGCTTTTAAAAATGTATGTAGTTTGTCGCCGCTGCACATTTTGTGTGCAATTTTAAAGCATGTTGTGTTTGGTATCCATGTACTCAGCATAAGATCATATTTTTTATTTCATCAAACATTTGGGCAATATAGTATGTTTTTGTGCATTAAAATGAAAAAAAAGTGTGTTTTTTCCCAAAAAATTGCGTTTGAAAAATCGCCACGCAAATACTGTGTGAAAAAAATTGCAACACCCGCCATGTTAATCTGTAGGGCCTTTCCTTTAAAAAAATATCTAATGTTTGGGAGTTCAAAGTAATTTTCTTGCAAAAAAAGAACAAATTATGTTTTTTTTTTTTGCACAAAGTTGTCACTAAATGATCTGTTGCTCAAACATGCCATAGACATATGTGAAATTACACCCCAAAAATACACTCTGCTGCTTCTCCTGCTGCTTCTCCTGAGTACGGGGATACCACATGTGTGAGACTTTTGGGAGCCTAGCCGTGTACAGGACCCTGAAAACCAAACACCACCTTCAGGTTTTCTAAGGGCGTAAAATGGCGATTTCACTTCCTCACTACCTATCACAGTTTTGAAGGCCCTGAAATGTCAAGATAGCACAAAACCTCCACAAATGACCCCATTTTGGAACAAAGACACTTCAAGCTTTTTCCTGCGAGGCATGTTGTGTCCATGGAATATTTGATATTTTGCCACAAGTTTCAGGAAAATTACAATTTAAATTTTTTTTTTTTTTTTTTTTACACAAAGTTGTCACTAAAGGATATATTGTTCAAACATGGTATGGTTATATGTGGAATTACACCCCAAAATACATTCTGCTGCTTCTCCTGTGTACGGGGATACCATGTGTGAGACTTTTTGGGAGTCTAGCCGCGTACAGGACCCAAAAAAAACAAGCACTGCCTTCAAAATTTCTAAAGGTGTAAAATTGTGATTTTACTCCTCACTACCTATCACAGTTATGGAGGCCCTGAAATGTCCAGATAGCACAAAAACCCCCAAATGACCTCATTTTGGAAAGCAGACACCCCAAGGTATTTGCTAAGAGGCATGCTGAGTATTTTGCAGATCTCATTTATTTTTGAAAATGAAGAAAGAAAAGAAAGATTTTTGTGACAAAAAGCAAGATCTGCTAAATACTCAGCATGCCTCTCAACAAATAGCTTGGGGTGTCTACTTTCCAAAATGGGGTCATTTGGGTTGGTTTGTGCCATCTGGGCATTTCATGGCCTCCAAAACTGTGATAGGCAGTGAGGAGTGAAATCAAAAATGTACGCCCTTAGAAAGCCTGAAGGCAGTGCTTGGTTTTCGAGGTCCTGTACACAGCTAGGCTCCCAAAAAGTCTCACACATGTGGTTATCCCCGTACTCAGGAGAAGCAACAAAATGTATTTTGGGGTGTCATTTCACATATGCCCATGGCATGTTTGAGCAATAGATCATTTAGTGACAACTTTGTGCAAAAATAAATAAATAAATAATTTTTCCGCAACTTGTAGCAAAATACATACTTTCCAAACTTGGGTCATTTGGGGTGGGTTGTACTGCCTTGCATTTTAGCACCTCAAGAAATGAGATAAGTAGGCATAAACTAAAAGCTACGTAAATTCCAGAAAATGTAACCTAGTTTGTAGATGTTATAACTTTTGCACGAACCAAAAATACACCCTTATTGACATTTTTTTTTACCAAAGACATGTGGCTGAATACATTTTGGCCTAAATGTATGACTAAAATTGAGTTTATTAATTTTTTTCATAACAAAAAGTAGAAAATATCATTTTTTTTCAAAATGTTCGGTCTTTTTCTATTTATATCACAAAAAATAAAAATTGCAGAGGCAATCAAATACCATCAAAAGAAAGCTCTATTTGTGGGAAAAAAGGATACAAATTTTGTTTGGGTACAGCATTGCATGACCGCGCAATTACCAGTTAAAGCAGCGCAGTGCCAAATTGTAAAAAGTGCTCTGGTCATTGAGCAGCCAAATCCTCCGAGGCTGAAGTGATTAAGCATCATTAAAATAACTGCTCCAGAAAAAAACGGCCGCATTTTTGCATTGATACATGTCCCCTGGGGCAGCACCAGGGTCCCAAAACACTGTTCATGACAATAACTTGCATATAAGCCTTGAACACTTGATTTTTCACATTCGTGTCCCAAAGTCTTTAACGGTGTTCGCATGTTCGCATGTTCGCACAAATTTTTTGCCTGTTCACATGTTTTGGTGCGAACCGAACCGGGGGGTGTTCGGCTCATCCCTAGAACACAGTAGTGTACCCAGAAATATGTACATAAATTAGATCAGGGTACAGGGAGCACTTGTTCCAGGTTTTGGGACTGTGATAGCTCTTCACTGGTGGTATAGCATTGAAAAAGTATATTATGTGTGGTCACTGCAAAGCTGCAGGTTATACTGCACATAGTATTACAAACATCAATTCTATTAATTTTTAAGCTTGGTGAGGAACAATTTCATTTCTGCCAGAATTGTATTCCGGTCTCCATCTCAGGAAGTTTTTCTTCACTTCCTGCCCCAGTGACATCCAGGACAACTTTGACCATATATTGATTTGGAAATACCTTAGAGGCTAGCATCACTGGCTATATAGTGAATTCTCCATAGTAAACCATGGGGGCATGTAGTCTACAAAAGGGAAACAGGAAGTCATTCCAAGTTTCATTGTGATGAAAAAGTACCTTATGTCATGATTCCTATTTTAGTACTTTCCACCTCCAATCCTGCAATCCTTGTGAGAGGTAAATACTAGTGAGGAGCAAAATGCCTGGGGTTCAGAATCAGGGTAAGTTCCAGAACTTAAGGAAAGCTTGGGTGCAAAGTTCAAACACCACTAAAGTCAATGAAAGCTGAATGTTAAAAAACAGTAAAGACCATGTTCTAGGTTAATAGGCAAGGGATTAATAATTAAATTGCATGGAGTTCTGGGCAGTTTCTTTCCATTTGGTGGGAAGCAGCCATTTTAATAATGCTTAAAGGTCATAATGAAACATCCCTGCTTCATTCTTTTTGTAAACTAAGCCTAAGGGGATTCCCTTTTTCTATAATACGCGGCATGGGGTTCCGCTAAGGATGCAAACCAGACTCATAATTTTGTTGAGGTTCTGTGATGGATGTCAAGGGGGCCCCCAGGCAAAAAAATAAATAAATATTGTGGGGTCTCCCTTGCTTTTTCCCTTGCTCATATTGCTTAATTAAAGAGTGCACAGCAGTTATACAATCTAACAACACCTGTTGTTAATAGGCTGAATACTGCTGGAAAAAAAGAACCTGTACAATGTATCAACAGCCATCCCAAAAATCCAATCTGAAGTATAGTAAAAGGAGGAGTGAAAAAATCATGGCCCTGACAGGTAAACAGAAATAACAATTTAGAACAGACCCAAACCAAAGGCTGTATTTCACTTAGGGAGAATCTGCCCTTATCAACTAAAGCATAGGCTGTCAGAGTGCTTACCAACAGTTCTTCATCAGTGAGACCCTCTCAAAATGAGCGACAAAAGTCTTAATTTCCTATCACAAATTGCACACGACAAATAACCTTTGCTCTAAGCATCTTGACAAAAAGGGAAGTAAATACTGCAAGCAAATGGATCCCAGTTCCAAGGTGCAGCTGATCTGGTCATTAGTTGGCATCAGTGCTATGTCAGAAATCAACAACTGGGAGACCAGGTATATGTAGCTACATGCAGAAACTGGGACCAGACCATATGTATATATCTTTAAAGTGAAATGGCAATCAAAATACTGTGAATCATAATACTGTTAATACTGACCCTAATGATAATTCAGTTGTTTTAGTTGCTACCCTGCAGCAATCTTTATCATTCACCCTTTGTTTAAAAGAATCAATAACTTGTATATTTTCCCCTTTAAACTTTCATTTAAGCCCTAGCATTAAAGTGCATTTATGGAAAGGATTATACATTGATATTTTGTCCTTGCTACCTTCAGTGAAACAGAATAGATTTGTCTAAAAGGAAACTGATAAAAGTGAAGATGATAAGCACAGGAGTGTTCCTCACTCATTTACCAAATGGCTGCAGGCATTCTGCAAGTACATCATCATTATGGGTGAAAACATCCAGAACATTGCTGCAGATTGTTTCAAAATATGGAAATAGCTGTAAGTATTTTAATAGTTTAGCATGGTTTTACTTGACGAGTCATTTCATCAGAGACTCTCAGTACACAAGATGGGGCGCTATGGATGTAAGATTGCATACTTGCCAACAGTCCAGATTTTCCAGGGACAATCCCGATTTTTGGACCCTCATCCCAATCTGAGTCCGTTCCAATGAAAATCCTGGTATTTGTCCCAGGAATCAGGACTGTTTTTGGCAAAGACCGCAGATTCTGGCTCCGAAAATATGGCTACCACCATCGCAAGTTCTCTTTCCGGCTAGCAGGTCTTTCCCCTTGTGTTCAGTGGAGAGGGGAGGGGCCTCTGATCCTCTCTTCAGTGTACAAGTAGACAATTCTCTTGTACACTGAAGCCGATTAGCTGCATGGATCGGAGGCCCCTCTCCACTGAACACAAGGGGAAAGAGACCTAAATAGAGCTCCTGCCAACCCCGCGTCCCTTGGCCTGCTGCTGACGAGAGGCAGAGCCAATGTCTGGCTACAAAGGGAGAATGTCTGGCTACAAAGGGAGAAGGTCTGGCTATGAAGGGACAGTGTCTGGCTATGAAGGGATAATGCTTGGTTATTAATGGAGAATGCCTTGCTATGGAGGGAGTATGTCTGGCTATGGGGGAGATTGCCTGGTTATGCAGTGGAAATGTCTGGCTATGAAGCGAGATTTGAATGGCGATATGAAGGAAGAAATCTCTGGCTATGGGTGGACTCCACTGCCTGGGGACACCTGATGTAAAGAGGGACTCCACTGGGGACACCTGATGTAAGAGGGACTCCACTGGGGACACTGATGTAAGGGGGACCCCACTGCTTGGGGACACCTGATGTAAGAGGGACTCTACTGTGGACACTGATGTAAGGAGGGACTCCACTGCCTGGGGACACCTGATGTAAGAGGGACGCCACTGGGGTCACTGATGTAAGAGGGACTCCACTGGGGACACTGATGTAAGAGGGCCTCTACTGTCTGGGGACACCTGATGTAAGAGGGACTCCAATGTGGGCACCTGATGTAAGAGGGACTGCAATGCCTGGGGACACCTGATGTAAGAGGGACCCCGCTGCCTGGGAACACCTAATGTACGAGGGACTCCGCTGGGGGCACCTGATGTAAGAAAGGAACTAGGCTGGGGGCACCTGATGTATGGAGGGACTCCGTTGGGGGCACCTGATGTAAGGAAGGACTCCACTGGGGGCACATGATGTAAAGAGGGACTCTGCTGGGAATGCCTGGTGTAAGGAAAGACTCTGCTTGGGACACCCGATGGCATCTGGTGGCAGGCGGCGTGACAAGTGACACGCTCAGAGCTCCCACTGATTCTGCATTATGGTTAGTTTAACTATTTAATTTTATATTACAATGTTTCATAATCATAGGTTGGACTTGATGGACTTGTGTCTTTTTTCAACCTCACCTACTATGTAACTATGTAACTATGTACAGTAATAATAGAAATAATGCACTTCAATCATCCTGACACCATATCAACCATGGCGCCAGAATGATTGAAGCTCTAACACCAGGGATTTGGAGTATCTTTATCTGCTGATTGTTAAATTTTCTGGAATACACATATTGCTATTGTGGTGTAGGATCTGGGCCTGCTGTCCCTCCATTCCTCTTTCTTTCCTTCCTTTCTTCTCTCCCTATTTCTTTCTTTCTCCCTCTATCCCTCGTTCATCTCAGACTCGAACCACACCCCCTTTGAGCCACGCTCTTTAAGCCACGCCCAATATTACATTGAAACCAGATCCTTTTTTGCGACGGCGCGCTTAGTGCACCACATTTTTCTTTCCCTGCTACGCCACACCTAAAAATGCATGCTCCGCCCCTAATTATAATAAAACCCCGTCTACAGACAAAAAAGTTTCCCTATAAATTTTTTTACAATGTTGGCAACTATGGAATTGTAGTTGAATTCATTGTTTCCACACAAAAAAACAGTGATTATACCACAATCTTCTGTTCAACCAAAAACAATTACCTACTTTTTAAAAAGGTTTATGCTTTAGTGATAATGATGGTCACTGAAAGTGGCCTAATACCTTTAAACAGAAACATTAATTTGGTACTTCACAGGTTCTCATGTTTCAACATGAATCAGCACTCCCTGAGGGATATGTCTCTTAAAAGCAACAACACCTGTAAAAACTACATGCAGTGTTGCCATGTCTTCACATTTAGCCAGACTGCCGAAGAGTGGGATGCATTTAAATTACAAGTTTTCAAGGTTTGCTTGTGTAATTTTTGATAATTTTCCTTCTGCACGCTCAGGTTAGTTACCTGTTGGATACATTTAATGTGATAGGGGACTCTATCACCTTTTTAACCACTTTACACCCGTAGGACGTCCAGGGACGTCTTTGACTTTCCAGGGGTATATCTGAATGATGCCTGCAGCTACAAACATCATTCAGATATCGGCTTTTTCAGCCGGTGATTCCCAACACAATAAAAATGATCATAGCGGCTGTTCCGCCGCTTGACCGTTCTTACGGGTGGCGGAAGGGGACGTCCCCCCTCCTGCCACCCTCCGGTGCTTCTACCGACTCAGCGCTTCCATCGGTGAGTCGGAGAACAGATCCGCCGGTGTAGCATCACATATGGCGACCCATCACATTTGGCTACCTGCTGGAGTGCGCATGCACGATGCCACCATATGTGTTCCAACACTTTTATGACAAAACAGCACACTAAAACCGGCTCCACCCCTAAGTCCTTCTTCTTAAGCTCTTCTTTTTAAGCTGTCAGATAATGTCATGGAAGTGACGTTACAGACAAGCTCTTCTTCTGTATAATTATTGATTGTAAGACACCACTTTGCAACAGGGCCCCTCGCGGGCTTGCTTTGCTCGCCACGCTTCGGACAGGGCCTCGCTTTGCTCGGCATAATTATAATCTAGCTCTATGTCCACTTGGATGGTGGGGCTTGAATCTGGACTTAGGGGTGGAGCCCGTTTTAGTGTGCTGTTTTGTCGTAAAAGTGTTGGAACGCATATGGCGGCGTCGCGCATGTGCACTCCAGCGGGTACCAAATGTGATGGATTGCCATATGTGACGCTACACCGGCCCCAGATGGTGATCATAGAAATTTCCGGCGGACCAGATGGTCCCTGGAGTCTCTATGATCCTTCGGAGGCCGGGCGCCATGTTATGACGTCACGCCCGGCCTCTGCATTCAAACAACGGCTCCACCTCGGCTGGGAAGTCGTGATCGTTTTTTTTTTTATATTAGGATACCCAGCCTAGAGGTGAGATTTGGGGTCTTGTTGACCCCATATCTCACTGTAAAAAGAACCAATCGTGCCATATTTCTATTACAAGGGATGTTTACATTCCTTGTAATAGGAATAAAAGTGATCATTTTTTTTTAAAGTGTCAAACTAAAAAAAATAAAAGTCAAATTAACAGTAAAAAAAAAAAATTTAAAGCGCCCCTGTCCCCGTGAGCTTGCATGCAGAAGCGAACGCATACAAGTCCCACCCACATATGAAAGCGGTGTTTAAACCACACATGTGAGGTATCGCCACGAACGTTAGATCAAGAGAAATCATTTCTAGCACTAGGCCTCCTCTGTAACTCAAAACATGTAACCAGTAAAAATTTTTAAAGTGTCGCCTATGGGGATTTTTAAGTACTAAGTTTGGCGCCATTCCACGAGCGTGTGCAATTTTAAAGCATGACATGTTAGGTATCTATTTACTCGGCGTAACTTCATCTTTCACATTATGCAAAAAATTGGGCTAACTTTAATGTTTTGTTGTTTTTTAAATCACAAAACTGTTTTTTTTTCCCAAAAAAAACATGTTTGAAAAATTTCTGCGCAAATACTGTGCTAGATAAAAAGTTGCAACAACCTCCATTGTTTTCCCTAGGGTCTTTGCTAAAAAAAAATTTATAATGTTTGGGCTCTAAGTAATTTTCTAGCAAAAAAAATGTTTTTAACTTGTAAACAACAAATCTCAGAAAAAGGCTCGGTCTTCAAGTGGTTAAATGTCTTGGTTTCACACTTTGGTGCCAGAAGCAGACAAAGTAAGACTCTTATGCCCACCTCATCTCTAGAATTTATATTAGATTTCATTTATTGCTCTATAAAGAACTTTGTAGCCCCCCCCCCCATCTACATGGGCCAGTAACATGTCTGCATGGTCCATGTGGCAATCTTTTTACAAGCTTATGGTCCTGGTCCGATTCATTTGTTGGAAGCTTTATTACTGTCTTTTCCTAATTATTTGATGACAGAATTATTTGTACTTTCATATAATTAAAGCTTTAGTGGACATATCCTTTTTTTGTAAGTTGGGAAGAAGACCATGGGAGACCTGGGGCATGGGAGACTTTCTTGCACATGTTCTTATTCTCCATAAAACATTGAAGGATTATCACAGAAATCACTTTACTCCTGACAGTCATCTTTCAATCAATACTGATCTATAATGGCAGCTATGCTTAGCCCCTGACATGATTTGTTTCTCCCCTATGAAATTTCTCTTTTCCATCTGAAGCTTATGCTTTTTTTACTGTGCTTTTCTCATTTCTGAATTGCTTTCTTTTAATTTACAGTACCCTTTAGGCAATATTTATAGGATTTTGTATTTGTATATGTTTGTGCACGTGTAAGACTGACAAGCTTGGCAAGTTTAGGTGGAGTGTCTGGTTCAAATATTTTCCATGTTACATTAGTTAAATCTTTGTGCCTTAAGCCTGACACACACTATTAGTTTTTTTTTTTCATTTAACCCTGAAGGCTAAATGAAAAAAAAAAACAGAAGAGCTGGAGAGGAGCCGCTGTACTAACAATCTTATGTTAGCACAGCGATCTCCCCCGCTGAGCTATTGTGTTCTGATAGGGGGATGGCCCCCACCATAACACACCGGTCAGCACTCTCAGCCATTGGCTGAAAGAGCTGATTGGATGCCAGTCAGCAGACCATTTTCTTTGACAGATGCTGGCCATACAGCAGGCTTCTGTTGCTGTACACACAGGCCGATGCTGCTCGATATTCGGCCCATGTGTACGGCCCCTTAGACCCAAATCCAGTGCTCATTTTCTGATACATCAGAATAGTTCATTATATACTAATTTATGGATGTTACTAAAAAGTATTAATCTGTTCCTGGTTTACAACATCTTAAAATTTCATCACATTCATTTCTTATCATTGCAGCCACAGAGAATGCAAATTTGAGTCCCAATGAATCTGTCATAAAGCGTGTGGGTATTTAAAAGTCTGATTGCTATAAGTCACATATTTGTCCTAACATGTCTTTGAATATTTCAGTACCCATACATTTCTTGCGCTAAACAAAGAGCTGCAAGAAGAGTGTATGGTACAAACTTTGGTTTGCCATCCACATGTTTTAAAGTTTCTTTGCTCCGGTCAATGCAGTATGCAATGAATGGATTACACCAGATCTTGTCTATGCAGTTTGTAACATGGTCCACCCCTCACATTATTATTTTTCACCTTAGTGGAAATGACATCGGGCACCACAATACTTTAGATATTATCAATCAGAATTAATTAGATTTATTTAATTTACACCTCACTTCGCCCAGATACTTTCTGAAGTTGTGCCATGTTTAGCGTCACCAGAATTTAAACATTTGTCTTCCATTAATAACTTGCCATTTAGCTTGAAGGAGATTTGCCTGGTTTATTTTGCTCTCACAGAATTTATCTGACTTAAAGTGGTAGTAAACTCTTTTGTGCCATCTTTACCTACAGGTAAGCTTATAATAAAGCTTACCTGAAGGTAAAATGAATATCTCCTAAACGTGCACCGTTTAGAAGATATTCCAGCGAGCAGCAGCTGGTGACATCACCAGGGCGCATGTCCTCTGAAGGAATGGCAAATCCGTGCGTCTCCTTCAGAGCTCTGTGCCATGCCTGGGGCTCCTGTGCACCTGTGCGGGGTTGACATAATTGCGAGCCCGTGGACACGGAAGAAGATCAGGTAAAGATGGAATCCCTAAAGAATAAATTATGCAGCGCGTATAAAAAAGAAAATGGATACATAAATAACATTATGATAATGTCTCCACGTGATATCTGACAGAAATGCAGAAAAAACAAATGGTCTGGAGATTATGGACAATGTTCATGAGTAGGTAATTGTAGACCAGTAGACACCAATAAAAGTCAACAGTTGAGGGAATCTTGTGAGGAGACTGCCACCAATTATCTGAAGGCTTACCAGAAAGGTTGGACTTGATGGGACGTTTTCAAAGGCGGCCTTTGAAAACGTCGATGACGAAACGCGTAAGGCGGGGCTACGCACTTACGTCATTTCCGGGTACGGAGCGAGAGAGCCTGGAACGCAGCTGGACCGCACGCTGCGGTGAAGCACTTCCTGGCTTTCGGCTTCACCCATAGTGTAGTGTTATACGGTTTTAATTTCTCCCATGTGGGGAGATTTATGCTATTAAAGTTTTAATTATACTACACTATGAGGTGGCATCTCTTCTTATGAGGATTTCTCTGGGGATCCCCTTCTTGGACGTGGTACAAAGAGGTAATCTGGAAACGCCTGGGAGAGAGGACATTCTATCTTAGTGACCACGGGATATCGGTCAAGAGGACGGGATTGGGATCTTAAAGTGTCTGTTACCCCTGCAGGGGTAGTGGGAGCCGGTGAGTGGGGAGCCAAAAGGGGAGCACAGAAGTCACGGATTTTCATCTATAAGGGCACTACAGTCACTAAGCTCTTGGAACTTTTTTCTTTTCCTGCTATTTACAGCTTGGGACGTACCACTTGTGATAGACTTTTTTGTGTTTTTTATTTTTATTCCATATATGTTTTTTACACATTTTTTAGATCATTTGGGTATACAATTTTTTTAATTTTTTGGATTTGATTGCACTGTTATTTACTTTTTTGCACACATATATGCTGGATTTATCACATCAGCTGCATAGTGTATCAGCAGCTACACCTAGTGGTTACTTTCTGAAATTACCTGTGTTACATAGGTGTATGAAATTTAATAAGGGTCTTTATCACGTTTTTTATCACATGTATTTTGACGTACCATTCATGGGGTCATTTATTATGAGTAATTAATTATCGTTTGTGTATGTTATATTTCATATCAGTCACTTTATTATATATCATTTACACACTCCACAAGGAAGCGCCATACCTCCATCAATTTTTTACATATGTTAGTCCTCTTTGAGGGCTTAACTAGGGGTGGCAGCATACCTTTTACTCTCTCTTCTTTTCCTCCTTTTCCCGGTTCTTTCTCATTAGGGTAATTACCTCTTGCACCCCCCCCCCCGCTTTTTCTCCTCTCCCCCCCCCCTTGCCATCTCTATTCTTTTCTCCCTCTTTTTGTCCTAAGCGCAGAGTTTTTGTGTTTTTTTTTTTCTTCATTTCTATATGATCGAGGCTTGAGGCGCTTCCACTACCGGTTTTCATCCGGAAGTGATGATAATGTCTATTCGAAGCGAGGCTTGAGGCGCGCCAACTTCCGGTTTTACCGGAAGTGAGGTTGTGTTGGGTTGTTTTTGTCAATAATATGGCTTTGGTTTTCCGCACTTTGAAGTTGGGGCTTGATAGCAGCCCAGATCAAAGTGCGGTTTATATACCATTTAGCTTAAATGATATATGGGATATATATGGGATACTGTTTATTACTGTTGGGCACCTGAGATTTTTGCTCCGGACTGGAAGTGACGTCTATCCAACCGGAACTTCCAGTAGGCGGAAATTCAATTTGGAGCCACACTACCTATAAAAGAACACCGTTAACGGCTGCCACTTATACCCCAGATGAAGTGTATTCAGACGAAACGCGTCAGCAGAAGAGCCGCTTTCACCATTGTGCCATTTTATGCGATTAATTTTTGATTGACATGTGAGTGTTCAATTTTTTAATAATTATTAATTACAAATCTGAAACGTTATCACACTATGTGGAACAGTTTTACGGTGTGAGCTGATTCTAAACCTCCCTGGGTGTCCTCCCCATTGGCTGCATCTTACTTTGATGTCCGTTTGAACACATACTGGTGTCCTATACCGTACCAAGTTTAGTGAGATCAACGATTGTCGCTGTTTTTTCATCAACCATGGTGTTTTGACACCCAAGCCTTTTTGACTTGAGAGGTATATGCCCCTTCAAGTCCAACCTTTCTGGCAAGCCTTCAGATAATTGGTGGCAGTCTCCTCACAAGATTCCCTCAACTGTTGACTTTTATTGATGTCTACTGGTCTACAATTACCTACTCACGGACATTGTCCATAATCTCCAGACCATTTGTTTTTTTCTGCATTTCTGTCAGATATCACGTGGTGGACATTATCATAATGTTATTTATGTATCCATTTTCTTTCTTATAAGCGCTGCATAATTTTTTCTTTTAGTCTATTGCTGTTTGTCTTTGGCTATGCTGGCTGCTTAATTTTTCACAAAGCGCGGTTTATATACATGGCACTATTGAAGATGGAATCCCTGTCAGCGGTGACAGGACACCACTGGAGGGATCCATTCTAACTATAAGTCTGACATAATGTACTAGTATGCAATACATACTACCTTATTGTGGCTTAAACCTGCAGGGAGGACCCTTTATTTATTTATTTTCTTAACTTTACTATTGCTTTAAGATTAAATAACTTCTTCAAACTTGCTTAGTGGGTGGGTACCAGGCTGCAAGTCAAGCATTTGAGACAGTTCTTGCATTTTTTTGATAGTTCAGTGCTTGGCTTGATGGTTGAAGATGACGGTTTTTATAATAGATTTATTTACTTGGTTAACTATATAAACCAATAATAAAGGGCCGAGGCCAATTTTATTCTATACATGTGTATATCATATTTGTTTATTTGTTTTTTTATTAGTTCTGCCTATTGTCCCGTACCACTGGTAAATGTTTCACTTCCTGCTGCAGCTGAAGGTTTGGCTTGGCCAAACATTCACTCACTTTCTGCAGTTCCCTGAACCTCCAAACAGATGAAATTTGGTCTAATACTGGTAGTTAACCCCTAGTAAGTACTCTTTCTTATTAACACCCTAAAAAGCAATATGTACACAACCCACAGTGATTTTTTTTCTACTGAATGTTCAAAATATTAGACATTAAAGTCTACAATATGTCATCAGAGGCTTTTCATACAGTTATTTTTTGGTGTGATCGATGCCATTTAAAGTTTAGCTGTACGGTTTTTCAGCTGGGCTAAAGCATTGGTATAAATTAACGTGTTCAGTGACAGGAGCGAAAGGAGATTACAGGGATAAAGAGAGATAAGCTTTTAGAGTGTAAAACAATAATCATTTCACTGGCTGACAACACTAGCATGTTTAAAGTGAGAAATTCAAAGATGTTTTTTACTGTGACAACAGCTCTATCATGTCAAGGACATTGTGTATAATAATTGTAGGAAAGAATATACTATACTAGAATACTATCACTACCTTTTTATATTGAAGGTTAGCAAATTAGATGGTAAAAGTACATGTGAACCCTTACCTTGTAAAACAACCTATTCAGTTTAAAACAGAATTGCAAGGCAAAACATATAGATATTAAAAAAAAGGTATAAATGTCTTTTTTTCATGATTAGGCAAATTTAGTTCTTGTGTAAACAGGGGAGCAGCATGGGATTGCTTTGAGCTACTCTGGCCTCTGCGGGGTACACATTTTTTTTGCTCCCCCCTGCCTTCTGGAGACTTCCAGACTACAGTGGGTGGGAGAATCAAATGAGCAGTCTGAATATTTATGAAACTCTAACCAATCCCTGCGATACGGTGCTGAGATGGTGGCTGGAAGAGTATATAAATAGTCTGAAGCCTGGGAGAGCAGTGTTCTTTCCCTGGTGGAGAGGTTACCAACCAGAAGGGCTTCTTCCCTTCCTGGTAGATCAGCTGAAAATCCTGCTAATCTCATCGTGGTTCCAGCTGTGCATTGCTGGGGGGGCCTATTCTGCTGCAAGTTCTTAGAGAGCTAAAAGGGTTTTTTTCACTGAGGATCTAGTCTGGAGGCTTGTGAAGGAGAGTGCCTGCCTGAGTCTGGAGAGAGAATTCCAAGTCTCAGGGGCACTGTGAGTACAGACCTGAGAGAGGGATCCTAGTAACTGTTGCTGCTGTTAACCCTTGGTGCACTAGTATTAAGGCTTGCCTGGCCTGGCACATTGTTTATGGTGTCCCAGTGCTGTCCACTTCATGTTCTACTGCTCAAGGGACTGTTCTGAGAATTAGCATACATAGGGAAGAGTGTCCTCATATTCCTGTTCAGTGTTCTGGAGTATCCCACAGCTTACTTAAGCCCATCCAAATTACTCTGTAATAAACCTGAAAAAAGGCAACCCATAGACTGTTTTTTTAGCCAAAGGAGTGAATATTTCTGTTTGACTGGCTGCTGCTACACAGAGGGTAAAGAACCTGGAACATGAAATAGATAGCTCCTGCAGGGGTAGCACTGCAGTATGAACACATGACCTCTGTTTTAAACTGCATAAGGGTTTTAGAAAGCTGGGGGTGGAGACTGTAGGGTGTGTGTCAGCAGCAGGCAGAGAAACAGCAGTATACTAATCATCCCTATGAAGAGCTCTGTGTGTGTTTGTGGTTGGGTGGGGGGGGGGGGGATTGAGGGCGAAGCTTGTCAGCACAAGTCTGACCCTTGGTGTACAGGCAGACTATGCTCCCAAGTAGAATGTAAAGAAGAAAACAGAAAGCAGGTGGACTGGCAGGACCACCAGGTATTTCACACGAAGGAAGCAATACAAAGATAACAGGATACTTTTTCATACAAGTACATGGTAAAACAGACATATATCAGATATTTGAAAGGCTGGGGTAACATACACTTTAATATAGATTACTGATCTGTTTGTTATCTCACATGACTCAATAATTATTATAAGTGAGATCAGTACAGATAAGTATATTCCATGAAGAGGGAAATGCTAAAGTCTTTTTTTTGGTTAAAAATAACAAATATGTTATACTTACCTGCTCTGTGCAGTGTTTTTGCACAGTGCAGCCCTGTGTGTTTATTCAGACATGGAGCTGCCGCTTGGCCCGGCCCCTCTCTTCTCTCATTGGTTCACTGACTTTGACAGCAGTGGGAGCCAATGGTGCCCACTGCTGTGTCTCAGCCAATCAGAAGGGAGAGTCCCTAGACTTTGTGGCTCTCATGTAACATCGCTAGATCGAGAGGGAGCTCAGGTAAATTTTAGGGGGCTGCTGCATGCACAAGTTTTTTTTATCTTAAAGATAAAGATAAAAGATAAAGATAAAAAACCTTCTGCCTTTGCAACCACTTTAAAGTACCTTGCAGCAGTCTTTCCTCCTATCATTTTAAAGCCTCTCTTTTTGCTGGTCTCTGACTGCCCCTCTTGCCAACCTCATTAAAATGTTTTAATGATTCTGGGCCTGCCCAGAGTTAAGATTTAAATATGTATTTTAAGGAAAGGTCCAGTTTAGCAAAACAGCAGATCCAGATCTGCTTTGAGTTAACCATGCAGGTATCAAAATGTCTGTAAAAATAACTCTATTGATTTATTAACCACTTAAGGACTGGAAGGATTTGCCCCCTTATTGACCAGGCCATTTTTTGCGATACGGCGCTGCGTCAATTTAACTGACAATTGTGCAGTCGTGCAATGCTGTACCCAAATAAAATTGATGTCCTTTTTTTCCCACAAATAGAGCTTTCTTTTGGTGGTATTTGATCACATCTGCGGTTTTTATTGTTTGCGCTATAAACAAAAACAAATCAACAATTTTGAAAAAAAAATCTTTTTCACTTTTTTCCATAATACATAGCCAAAATTAAAAAAAAACAAACAAATATTTTCGTCAGTTTAGGTAAATTTGTATTCTTCTACATATTTTAGGTGAAAAAAATCACAATAAGCGTATAATTAATTGGTTTGCGTAAAAGTTATCACGTCTACAAAATAGGGGATATATTTATGGCATTTTTATTATTATTATTTTTTTACTAGTAATGGCAGCGATCTGCGATTTTTAGTGGGACTACGACATTGCAGCGGACAGATCGGACACTTTTGACACTTTTTTGGGACCATTTGCGATCAGAGCTAAAAATAGCCACTGATTACTGTATAAATGTCACGGGCAGAGAAGGGATTAATACTAGGGGGCGATCGAGGGGTTAAATGTGTTTACCTAGGGAGTGTTTCTAACTGTGGGGGGATGGGACTGCCTGGAGGAGGAGACCGATCACTGTTCCTAATCAGTAGAAACAGCAGATCTGTCTTTCCTTCCCTGACAGATTGGAGATCTGTCTATTTACTTTAACAGATCTCTGTTCTGTCTCTGTCAGGAGTGATCGCGGGTGGGTGACGATTTGCCCAGGGGAGCCAACCTGCCGCAGTACAACTGCGGCAGCTGGTCCTTAGGTGGTTAAAATAAATCCTATTCAGGTGCCGAAGTCTCTGAGTGCCCTCTGTGGAAAGCTGAAAGAACAGAGGTGTCACTTTTAGGAAGGCCAGTGTTCCGAGTGTGGGGGGCTAAGGTCACATAGACATGGCTTTAAACCCTGCCGATGAAAAGCTATGGCTGCAGCATCTGAGGGTTCTGAGGAGGAAATGGCTGAAGGACCAAGAGCTGAGTCCTCGGGAGTCCATCCTGCCCCCCACCAAGCAGGGTCCAGTGGAGAGATTCTGGAGCATCTTCCTGCAGGAGAAGAGCCTCTGGAGGACCTATACTTAAAAAGCATACAATTTTGGCAAAGCTACCTCAAGAGTTTTAGCCATAGCATGGGTTGTGCATTACTTCACAAAGTACCACCTGATGGACTCCTCCTATGGTGTCACCTATAAAAAGGCTGCCTTCTATCCTGGTGATATCATCAGAGAGACTGGAGAAGTTATCCCACTCATAGAGGAACCAACAAGCGGCCATCATCACCACCACTAAGACAGAAACATGTTATGTTTTCATATAAATGTATGGTCAAAATTAGAATATAGAAAAAATTAATAAATAAATAAATCCTATTCAAGCTTTTATTCTTCCATTTTTATTTTTCAGCAAAAGTTTGCTGTAGGGCAATAAATACTTTTCTTTTTAGACACCTTGATAAATGAGAACCATTGCATTTTGTTAAATATGCTGCAAAGCTGCATACAGACAGGTAAGTGTGTAACCAAGTGCAATGGGCAGTTCTTGACCAAGGTGATGAGATTTATATTTATTTTATTTTTTTTAGATTTTTGTTTGGCATCCAACAGCAAAGAGATTTTTTCAGAATATCCTTATCTTGTATAAGTAATTTGATATTAACACATTTAATTGGCTATATTACTTATTGTATATTGGTGGTGCCATGGGGATTACACATTTTTATGAGATATGAAAACATTTGTGTCACTTACATGCTAGGACACAATTATACACATATATGGATTCTGTCTTACCCGTGTTAATTTTGGCAGCAAATTTTGATATAGTTTTAGTCTTAGTCTTGGGACTAAAATGGCATTTTAGTTTTAGTCCTATTTTAGTCTTCTGCAAGTGTTTTAGTTTTAGTCGTATTTAGTCGACTAAATCTCCAGTACATTTTAGTTGACTAAAACTCATTTTAGTTGTCTAAAATCTAATGG
This sequence comes from Aquarana catesbeiana, assembly GCF_042186555.1. NCBI lineage: Eukaryota > Metazoa > Chordata > Amphibia > Anura > Ranidae > Aquarana > Aquarana catesbeiana. Next base: position 459,252,458 of record NC_133328.1, read on the forward strand.
GTGTAGTTAAATTGTAATGCATTATTTTAGCATTTCTCTACAATTTCCAAACTCATTATATACTGGTGCTGGAGTGAAAAATCAAATATGTTGTTATTAATGGTTAGTTTTGAACATGCTCTATAGACATAGATTTAGTCGTTATATAATGTCTTTATTTAAGTAAAACCGCTTCGTCAAGAATATTGCTGTTTTGACAAAAGGGTAACGTAAAAATACCAAAAAAATCCCCCCAAAATAAGAACTTTTTGCGTGACTGTCATGCCAACAGTAAAGCATCCTGAGACCATTCATGTGTGCGTTTGGCTGCTTCTCAGCCAAGGGAGTGGTGGGCCCACTCACAATTTTGCCTAAGAACAAGCCATGAATAAATGGTACAAAAACATCCTCAGGCTCAGAGAACAACTTCTCCTAACCCTCTAAGAACAGTTTGGTGATGAACAACAATGCCTTTTCCAGCTTGATGGAGCTCCTTACCATAAGACAAAAGTGATAACTAAGTGGTTTGGGGAAGTGGGAACAAAAAACTGAAATTTTGGGTCCATGGCCAGGAAACTATCCAGATCTTAATCCCTTTGAGAACTTGTGGTGGACCGGTGGTCATAGTCAATCCAACCTCAAGAGGCTGATGAGTGAACCCACAAATGACAAGCTGCAAGCATTGATTATGCAAGAATGGGCAATGCCCCTGCCAGTGCTGGTGCCAGATCAGTCAGGAATCAGGATGTGGCTCAGATGAAGTTGAGTGACAATGACAACATTACATGATGTCAGGACCAGGGCAAATTGCAGCAGAGCAGAGGTCTTGAAAAAGAAGGGTCAACTCAAGTCGACACTGTAAATATTGACTCTTTGCATAAACTTAATGTAATTGTCAATAAAAGCATTTGACCTTGATACTTATGGAATGCTTTACCAGATACAATGATCTGACACAAATGTCAGATCATGAATACCAGATACATACATCTGACATAAAAAGATCTAAAAACACTGAAGCAGCACTGGCAGACATTGTCAAAATTAATATTGGTGTCATTTTGGCCATAGCTGTACATGTACATGGTTAAGTACAGCACACTCAAACAGCACCACACTGTACAGGCAATGTTACTGCCAGTCTGGCACAGGCACAGCATAATAAACCAATACTTGAGGGTTTGCTGTCAGTTTATTATTTCAACAGTTCTAATTCTCAGATACATTCAAAGAAAAAGTGCACAGTCTATAATAATGCCATTAGTGTGTGGATTTACTGGAATATAACAGTCACCACTTTTTATCAACTTCTCTCTCTCTCTCTATCAGCATTCGCAATGACAATAATAGAGGTAAATATCACACTAAAAGACTACTGGGGCAGGACCCCAGCGTAAGGTAAGATTCAAAGGCTGCCCTTTTTGACCGTCCATTACCGTTACTGATCTATTTTTCTTTTTCATTAGTGTGATATTTACCTATATTGCCAAATTTGTCAATGCTATGACAAGTTGATAAAAAGTGGTGGTTGTTATTGTTCCACATACTAATGGCATTTGTAGCCTGAGCCTTGGCCCGTGCATTTTTCCTATGGATTTAATTGACAATTAAAACTGTTGAACTATTGATACTTCCTATTGCAAAAAGCACAACCCACACATATTGGTATGCTTCTTATGTTAGAAATAGAAATACCTGAAGAGAATAAAAAAACACTCCTATTTGTTTTGATTCATTTTAAAGAAAACACTTTGTGCCAATATGACCCTTGCTCTATTCTGCTGACCTCTAGAGCAGTGTTTCTCAACTCCAGTCCTCAAGGCACCCCAACGGGTCAAGTTTCAGGATTTCCCTCAGATGAAATGGCTGTGGCAATTACTAAGGCAGCGAAACTGATCAAATCACTTGTGCAAAGTAATGGAAAGCCTGAAAACATGACCTGTTGGTGCGCCTTGAGGACTGGAGTTGAGAAACACTGCTCTAGAGAGGTCACCTGTAACACTGAATACCCTCTCTGCAAAGGCTTGTGAAGCTGGCATAGCCAGCAGGTCTAATGCAAAAAGTTTTAGCTGGTGATAAAAAGTGTCACTTTGACAGCCAAAATTCTGTTGCGGTGTCCTCACTGATGGCAACTTGGTGCAAAAGCTCTTCCTTATATTTTCTGATCTGCTGCTCTATGCTGTTTGGGGAGATCCTCTGCCTGGGTCTTCTGTGGCATTTAGAAAGCAACCTAAATACTGGCTGCTTAGGCCTCATGTACACTTCTGCTGGTAAATGGAAGTTTAGGAGCAGTTGGGCATTTTTTTTTTTTTTGGCAGCCCCTGAACTCTATGTTATCTTATCAGTACATATACACAGGGTCGTTTATAGTCGTTCCTAGGCAGTTGAGTTTAGAAGCTTTTTTTGGAACGCAAAAAAATGGGTTCAGACGAATGTAATATATATATTTTTTCAAACACTTCTAGACGCAAAAGTGGCTAAACGTGGCTAAATGCGACTAAACGCACCATGTAAATGCGGCAGAATGGCTGTTTTTAGACGCCGGTTTCTAGCCGTCAAGTTAAATCATTCAGGAGAGGTTGAACAACGTTCCGTGTACAAGAAGCCTTAGATGAGGATGCCAGTGCTTCTTTCCCTTCCTGCGATAGATCTTCCACCACGTGATCTTCTTCAGACAATTCCTCATGTTGTGTGTGTGGCAATGTGGATTTTCTTGCGGCATACTCCTCTGCCTTTTTAAGCAGTTCTTGAATATTCTCATCAGCCACATCAACAAGGGTTTCACAGATGATAGGGTTGACAAAACAAGAAGCTGCTGCAAGCGGAGAGAACATTTCATAAGTTGGATCTAAGAATGGTTCAAAACATTGGTTCACACTCCCTTTCATTCTATGTGCAATTGTGGCAAGGTCTTGGTAGCTAGTGTTCTGTTTAAAGTCCTCAAGATGGCTGAGCAGATCAAAGAGGGCAGGGACAGCCAGTGACATGGACATGGTGTCACTCTGGTGGGTTTTAGTATGTTCTGCAAAAGGCAGCAGTAGGTCATGCAATGATGTGAGCTTTTGCCATTCACTAGGGAGCAAGCTGTCCCATCCCATGTTGTTTGCGATTTGGCAAACTGACTCTTTCAGTTTGAGGAGTCTTGGGATCATGTTGAATGTACTTGTCTAGCATGTGAGGCAGTCATTTAAAAGAATAAGGCCACAATGCTCCAATAGCTTCTGTGTTACAATTGAAGACTTACGGAAGAGTTTCACTATTGATCTTGCTTTATCCAGTATTCTCTTCACACTTGCCTCCTTATGCACCATGTGGACCACAAGTTGCAAGGTATGCACCACACATTGTGTCCGGTCCAAGTCAATCTGTTGGTACCTAACAAGTGGAACACACGGCCAAATAAGCATAAAGTATAGAAAAGGTTTATGTTCCATTCTATTATTTTAACACTTAACATTTTATGGGAATACTTTTACAGTACACAAGACTACAAATAAAGTGGAAAAATAACAAATGTGCACCCTGTGGAGTAGAGCAGATAGCGCCCCATATCAATCATCTCATAGCCATGTGATAATTGACTGGTGTCAACCATGTCATCATGTGAAAGAATAATAAAAATGGCTCACTCACCGCAGATCATCAATTTCAGTCTCAGACTCAGAGTCACTTTCCGTCATGGGGGAGTCTTCCTCACTAGGGCTGGGTGGTTCATCTGCTTCTGCTGTGGTTTGTTTAAATGCTGCCACCATATTGCTCCTGTTGTCTGGTATCACTGTAAGGATCTTCCTCTTTGGTATGTCCCACTCTTGCAAGCATTTGTCCACACATTATTGACTGTGCAGTGTGGGGGTGGGCTACTTGTTCAAGGGCCAACAATATGTGTTCAGGTTTATGTTGTTCAACACAAAAGTAGCATGCACTTATGGCAAGAAATGAAGCTGAGAGCCTTTTTTTGGTCCACAAATCAGTGCAAATAGATACTCTCCGAGCAGCAGCCACTCTCTTTTTTAATTTTTGTTTTTCATCTTCATACTGTTTGTCAATCTGATTGCTGGGTGACGTACATGTACGGGATCCACCTGCCTCCACCGCCTGCCTGCAGTAAATGTACTGTCGGTGGTCGGCATGTGGTCCAGGCTCCCGCAGAAAAAAATAAGTCAGCAGCTACAAATACCGTAGCTGCTGACTTTTAATATTAGGACACTTAACTGTCCATGAATCCAGCTGTGTCTTCACCCGAGCCGATTTTTCAATCCACTATCGGCTGCTGCCACCACCATCTCCACTAAGGGAAACCAGCAGTGAAGCCTTGCGGCTTCACGGCCGATTCCCTACTGCGCATTCACGAAGCACGCTGCGGTCTCTGATTGAGCTGGCTGCAGGGGTAGGAGGAGGGGGGCCTCGGTAAACTCAGCTGGAAGTGGGAGCGGGTACCTGTCAAAACCAGGTACCTGCCCCCCCCAAAGGTGCCAAATGTGTATTGTTTGTGGTCTCCCTAAAGCCAATGTTTACCACAATAACCACTTGACCTCCATAAAATTTTAAAAAATGATTTCCCCAATACCAAGAATGACGCTAGGCTATCAGCGCTCAATCACTCATGAGAAATATAAATGATAAAGCTAAAAAATAACCCATAGAATAAACAAAGACAATGATACAGACCAAAAAAAAAAAAGACCAAATATATATAAAAATATATATAACTAGAACTGATGACCTGGGGGAGCTGAGAGGTGCAGAGGTAAGACTCCATCTGCAAAACAAAGAGAGGAGAAGGAAGGGAGACAGCGTGACCACTCTGGTGTAGTAAGTTCCAACAAGGTTTCATTACAAAGAAAAGTTTAAAATGAATACTCACAAAAGCATAAAAAACTCACATATATACTGTATATGGGAGTTCACAGGAGAGGGTGAGCCTGTGGTGGAGGCACAGTCCTGAAAGGTTGCAGCTGGATGGATGATGAGCTGCTGCAGGCACAAAGTCCGGATCTCTGTGCCACCGACTGTTAATAGGGAAATGGCTCTGACAGCCCTGCAAGCATGTGTAGTGCCGCAGCTTCCAAGGTCACAGTACACGTTGCGACGGGACCTTCCTCTTCTTCAGCTCAGCTGAAGCTGAGGAAAAAATCACCATCCAACCAGTTGTACCCTTTCAGGACTGTGCCTCCACTACAGGCTCACCCTCTCCCATGGACTCCCATATACAGTGCCTTGATAAGTTTTTATACCCCTTGAAATTTTCCACATTTTGTCATGTTACAACCAAAAACGTAAATGTATTTTATTGGGATTTTATGTGATAGACCAGCACAAAGTGGCACATATTTGTGAAGTGGAAGGAAAATGATAAATGGTTTTCAACATTTTTTACAAATTAATATCTGAAAAGTGTGGCGTGCATTTGTATTCCGTCCCCTGTACTCTGATACCCCTAATTAAAATCTAGTGGAACCAATTGCCTTTAAAAGGCACCAAATTAGTAAATGGAGTCCGTCTGTGTGTTATTTAATCTCAGTATAAAGACAGCTGTTCTGTGAAGCCCTCAAAGGTTTGTTAGAGAACCTTAGTGAACAAACAGCAGCATGAAGGCCAAGGAACACACAGAAAAGTCAGGGATAAAGTTGTGGATAAGTTTAAAGCAGGGTTAGGTTATAAAAAAATATCCCAAGCTCAACATCTTACATAGCACTGTTCAATCCATCATCCAAAAATGGAAAGAGTATGGCACAACTACAAACCTACCAAGACATGGCTGTCCACTTAAACTGACAGGCTGGGCAAGAAGAGCATTCATCAGAGAAGTAGCCAAGAGGCCCATGGTAACTCTGGAGGAGCTGCAGAGATCCACAGCTCAGGTAAGAGAATCTGTCCACAGAACAACCATAAGGCTTGCACTCCACAAATCTGACCTTTATGGAAGAGTGGCAAGAAGAAAGCCATTGTTGAAAGAAAGCCATAAGAAGTCCAGTTTTTGTGAGAAGCCTTGTAGGGGACACAGTAAACATGTGGAAGAAGGTGCTCTGGTCAGATCAGACCAAAATAGAACTTTTTGGCATAAAAGCAAAATGCTATGTGTGGCGGAAAACTAACACTGAACATCACCCTGAACACACCATCCCCCTCCTGCAACATGGTGGTAGTAGCATCATGTTGTGGGCATGCCTTTCTTCAGCAGGGACAGGGAAGCTGGTCAGAGTTGAAGGGAAGATGGATGGAACCAAATACAGGGAAATCTTAGAAGAAAATCTGTTATGCCGCGTACACACGACTGGTTTTGCCGTCGGAATAAACTCTGAAATTTTCTCAGACGGAACTCCAATGGAATTCCATTCAAGTGGTCTTGCCTACACATGGTCAACCCAAAGTCCGACCAAAGTGTGACCGTCAAGAACGCGGTGACGTACAAAACTTACGACGGGACTAGAAAAAGGAAGTTCAATAGCCAGTAGCCAATAGCTTCCGTCTCGTACTTGCTTCAGAGCATGCGTCGTTTTTGATCCGTCGGAGCAGCAAACAGACGATCAGTTTTCCCGATAGGAATTGGTTCCGTCGGAAATATTTAGAACATGTTCCATTTCTAGGTCCGTCAGAGTTTTTGAAAAAAAAAGTCTGATGAGGCCTACACATGATCGGAATAGACGATGAAAAGCTTCCGTCGGTCTTTTTCTGTTGGACATTCTGCTCGTGTGTACGCGGCTTTAGAGTCTGCAAAAGACTTGAGACTGGGGCGGAGGTTAACCTCCCAGCAGGACAACAACAACAAACATACAACCAGAGCTACAATGGAAAGGTTTAGATCAAAGCATATTCATGTGTTAGAATGGCCTAGTCAAAGTCCAGACCTAAATCAAATTGAGAATCTGTGTCAAGACTTAAAAATTGCTGTTCACAGATGCTCTCCATCCAATCTGACAGAGCTTTAACTATTTTGCAAAGCAGAATGGGAAAACATTTTACTCTCTAGATGTACAAAGTTGGTAGAAACATCCCCAAAAAGATTTGCATCTGTAATTGCGGCAAAAGGTGGTTCTACAAAGTATTGACTCGGGGGGGGGGGGGGGGCTGAATACAAATGCACGCCACACTTTTCAGATATTTACTTGTAAAGATTTTTGAAAACCATTTATCATTTTCCTTTTACTTCACAATTATGTGCCACTTTGTGTTGGTCTATCACATTAAATCCCAATAAAATAAATTTACGTTTTTGGCTGTAACATGACAAAATGTGAAAAAATTCAAGGGGTGTGAATACTTTTTCAAGGCACTGTATATGTGTGTTTTTTATATTTTTGTGAGTATTCATTTTTAATTTTTCTTTGTAACTAAACCTTGTAGGAACTTACTACACCAGAGTGGTCGCACTGTCTCCCTCTCTTCACCACTTGACCTCCAGAAGGTTTTACCCCCTTTATGACCAGACCAACACTGTACTACTCTGACGGGCTACTTGAGCTCAGTCATGCAATACTGTATGCAAATGAAAATTTATATAATTTTTTTTCACGCAAATAGAGCTTTCTTTTGGCGGTATTTGATCACCACTGGGTTTTTTATTTTTTGCTATATAAATTTAAAAAGACTGAAAATTTAGAAAAACAAAACAAAACAATATTTTCTTCTTTCTGTTATAAAATATATCCAATAAAATCACATTTCTTCATAAATTTGGGCCAAAATGTATTATGCTACATGTCTTTAATAAAAAATCCCAATAAGTGTATTTTAATTGGTTTGTGTGAAAGTTTTAGCGTCTACAAACTAACGTATATATATATGAAAATGAATCAATCATGATGTACTGATGGCCTAATTTCTTGAGGTCCTTAAAATGCCAGGACAGTACAAATACCCCCAAATGGCCCATTTTGGAAAGTAGTCTGAGGTATTTAGTAAGAGGAATGGCAAGTTTTTTGAAGTTGTAATTTTAAGAAATGAAGAAATTTAATAAAATGTCTTTTTTTTTTTTTTTACATACTGTCACCAGTGCAGTACAGCATCATATGACTAGTGTAGCAGTGATCAGGGATACTGACTGGTGACAGTATGTAGAAAAAAATGTAGATAATTTTTCATTACATTTTTTACAATTTTGTTTACATAATTTCATCCGTATTGTTCAGTGTCACTATAGTGTGTGTTTGTGTGTGATCCGGGATTTCTCTTTTTTACACTTTTATTGCTGTTGCAGTGATTATCACTGTAACAGCAATGGTTTGGACTCTCATGATTGGATTTCATTCATAACAGCTGTGATAACTAGTGATCTGTGATTAGCTGCAGCTATATCACATGGTGCAGAGTGCTGTAATTGGCCCAGGTACCATGTGATAGCTGTCGGCCAATCACAGCATCACCATACTAAGCACAACTGTTATGAATGAAACCCATTCATAACAGTTATGTTGACACTGAGGTCATCTGATCGCATAGCTGACATCCCAGCCATTTAAAGTGGCCGGTTCCCACAATCCACTGTGTCTGGTGGACACAGAGCTCCTGGAAGTGATGGACTGCACATGTGCCAGGTGATGTACAGGTACATCACCTGGCCTGCAGCTGCCACCTGCAGTTAAACTACTGTGGGTGGGCGAACAGTGGTAATGTCTAGCCATGCTTTGTTTTGCACTGTTTCTTGTGAAGTTGGCCTCTCTTTGTAGAGGCAAGGCTTTGTATCCTCTTGTCAGAATCTCCAGCAAAGAGAACAGTGAGCAGCACAATAGTGGCATCACCAAATATCACTCTTCAAAGAATACCCAATCATGTGCAAGGAAAATTAAAAAAAAAATTGCTTGCACATGATTGGATGATGAAGTCAACAGGGCTTTACCTCATTCACTAAACTCTGGTGCAAATTCCCTTGCAAATTGCAACTTCCCTTGCAAAGCAAACAGCCTATTTCCTATTAGTTAATCAACCCCCAAATCTCCTTAGACTAGCATTCAGAGGCACATGTTCCTATGTTTAATAGTTTACTATTGTTGCCCATAGCTTCTGGGTGTACTGTATATATTTATATATTTAAAAGCTGATGACAGAAGTATATCTGTCCCCTTGTTGTTATCTCAAATGTACTATTTCAGATAGCTAAGTCTGCAATATGGTGTGTGTGTGTGTGTGATCAACTTGCCTTATGTTAATAGGTGAACCTGTTTATTGCAAAAAAGTTTATTTGCATCTCCTGTTATTCTAGATAACCCTGTACCTTCTGGTCTGGGTTTCTATAGCTAGTTTAATCTCAGTGTTCAATAACTAGCATAGACTAGAGCCAGGTTAGGCATCCTATTGCCCATTAGGTGGTTAGAGGTCTGGTTGTATGGCAGATTAGAAGTTACTATGACTAAGATGCAGAGTAGATAGACTGAGTTCCAGTATCCCAGTGGTGGCCCGCCCATAGGGAGCGCAGGGGTGCCGCCCCCCCCCCCCAAAAGCTACTCATCATTAATTAAAAAAAATACTGGCCCTTTAAGTGTGTGGGGATGCCGGGCACACGGGTGTATGAGAAGCATGACATGCTGCAGTCACCAAAAAAAAACAAAAAACATGATGTCCCTTTTAGTGTGTGCAGGGCGCCAGACACACAGCTGCTAAGGGAAGCGTGACATGTTTGCAATCATGTGATTGCAAACAAGAAGCTCCATTGGCTTCCTTTAGAAAGTCCTCGGGGAGCTGAGCTCTGAGCCCTGAACGCTACCTCTATCATTGTTCCCTGCTGTGGTGTGTGATTGGCGGGTCCTGTGTCTTCACTTCTGGTTTCTCTGACTCATCTCTGCAGGTCCGAAGGTGGATAACAGGCGACTTGTGTGAGAGCTGTGAGTACGAGAGGGGGGGAGGGGGGACAGCTAATGTAAATTGGGACTCTAATCTGATGGTGACATCTAATGTAAAGGGGGGGGGGGGCTCTGATGGTAACATCTAATGTAAAGGAGGACTCTGATCTGATGGTGACATTTAATGTAAAGGGGAGCTCTGATCTGATGGGGACATCTAATGTAAAGGAGGACTCTGATCTGATGGTGACATCTAATGTAAAGGGGGGGGGGCTCTGATGGTAACATCTAATGTAAAGGAGGACTCTGATCTGATGGAGGCATCTAATGTAAAGGGGGGCTCTGATAGTGACATCTAATGTAAAGGAGGACTCTGATCTGATGGTGACATCTAATATAAAGGGGGGCTCTGATCTGATGGTGACATCTAATGTAAAGGAGGACTCTGATCTGATGGGGACATCTAATGTAAAGGGGGGCTCTGATAGTGACATCTAATGTAAAGGAGGATTCTGATGGGGACATCCAATGTAAAGGGGACTCTGATGGGGACATCTAATGTAAAGGGGACTCTGATGGGGACATTTAATGTAAAGATTGGTCTATGATGGTGATATCTAATGTAAAGGAGGACTCTGATGGGGATATTTGATGTAATGGGGGACTCTAATGGTGACATCTAATGTAAAGGGGCACTCTGATGGGGACATCTGATGTGAAGGAGGACTCTGATGGTGACATCTAATGTAAAGGAGGACTCTGATGGGGACATCTAATTTAAAGGGGGGCTCTGATCAGGACAGCTAATGTAAAGGGGGACTCTGATAGGGACATCTAATGTAAAGGGGACTCTGATGGGGACATCTAATGTAAAGATTGGTCTATGATGGTGACATCTGATGTAAAGGGGGACTCTGATGGGGACATCAAATGTAAAGGGGGACTCTGATGGGGATATTTGATGTAATGGGGGACTCTGATGGTGACATCTAATGTAAAGGGGCACTCTGATGGGGACATCTGATGTGAAGGAGGACTCTGATGGTGAAATCTGATATAAAGGAGGACTCTGATGGGGACATCTAATGTAAAGGGGGACTCTGATGGGGACATCTGATGTAAAAGGGGACTCTGGTGGGGACATCTAATGTAAAGGGGACTCTGATGGAGACATCTAATGTAAAGATTGGTCTATGATGGTGACATCTGATGTAAAGGGGGACTCTGATGGAGACATCAAATGTAAAGGGGGACTCTGATGGGGATATTTGATGTAATGGGGGACTCTGATGGTGAAATCTGATATACAGAAGGACTCTGATGGGGACATCTGATGTAAAGGGGGACTCTGATGGGGACATCTGATGTAAAGGGGGACTCTGGTGGGGACATCTGATGTAAAAGGAGGACTCTGATGGGTACATCTGATGTAAAGGGGGACTCTGATTTGGACATCTGATTTAAAGGGGGACTCTGATGGGGACATCTAATGTAAAGGAGGACTCTGATGAGGACACCTGATGTAAAGATGGATGATGATAGGGACACCTGCTGTAAAGGGGGATCTGATTTGGACATCTGATGTAAACGGGGGGTCTGATGAGGACACCTTATGCTAAGTGGTTTTATTTTCTTTTACTTAAAATATGGATGTGATTGGTACAGTGAAGCTGCATTTTATGGGCACAGTTTTATCTAGCAGTAATGATACATAATCACCTGATAAATGGCTATTTACAGTCCTGCATTACCAACAGTTTAATTTTTCAGTTTGTTTGCAGCCCCCCCCCCAAAAAAAAATTTTGCGCACCAGCAGCCACTGAGTATCACACCATGGTTTCTGCTGGTGAGAAGCTGTGTTCCAGGCTGGCTGGACAACTTTTGGAGGATCTCCACATTTGCTATTGTCTTCAGCTCTTCTTCACCAAGATGGACACTGCATTGTGGTCATCCTCAGAACCCCCTGCAACTGAACTTTGCTGCAACATTCGCCTGGAAGTTTCTTTGTTAACAACTATACAGTGCATACCAGAGTATATGTGCACAATTCCACCAGGACTCTTGTTGAACCCTTTGCCTAATAATACCTATTTGAACAGTGGATGTATGTACTATTATTAAACTTTTCTCTATAAAGCTTGTATTATTTCTATACTGGTGTGCATCTACATACATATGGTTAATGTTTAATGCTGACCATAGTAGTTCATCTGCTCCCAATTACTTTATTAGATTACTGGTTTATATCCCAGGAAAGGAATCCCCTCCTGTCCTGGGTGGAGGCACTGCCAAATTTATTATCAAACCCACTTTTTTCACTTAGCGAATGTCTTTCCTCTTTTCTTTACCTACAGATTTAGTGCAATATCCTGTTTTGGGAGGGCCATTTCTCATACAGCCCCCAAAAAGAGAGCTTCATATATTTTTCATATATTTTTCATAGTGCTGCCAAAGCAAATCTTTACTTTGAGTTTAGATCCACTTTAACTGCTCAGTAAATCATTTTACACTTTTACACACAATATTTTTAGGAAAAGGTTTTCTTTCCTTTTGTGGCATTCATTTTATTATATATGGTTAAGTAACTATGGCTTTTACTTTGATGTATCCCCCCTCTAAAATGGTTCCTTTGTTTCAAATTCCCTTACAAAGTGACCTAATGAATTTTTATTTATAAACCTAAGTGTGCTTCATTTAAATGGAAGGCAAGCTTCATCAGAGAACAGTGTGAGACTTTATTGTAACCTGCCTTTTACCCCGTTTTCAGTCATTAGTAGGAGCAGAGAAAATAACTTTGAGGTAGCAGGAGGTTAGCCACCTTGCTGCTGTGTCTTGCAAATGTTTTTAGATGTAGGGCACAGCAAGCTGTTGAAAGAGAACAGAGCCAGAAGTGTGTTATTTAAAAAGTTGTATTCTTAATATTTAGGGAGAAAGACTGAAAAAAAATCGCATTTTAAATAGCCCAAAAGTACCACACGTTAGATGTTGGAAGGGGTCAGTTTAAAGTGTAATTCTACTTTTGTTGAGAAATAAACAATCTCCTATGGGGTATTTTATAAAATGCAAATACTGAAGGGTTTATTTACTAAAAGCAAATCCACTTTGCACTACAAGTGCTCTGCAAGTGCACTTGGAAGTGCAGTCACTGTAGATCTGAGGGGAATATCTGAGATGAGCGGAAGCTCTGCTGATTTTATCATCCAATCCTGTGCAAGCAAAAATGCTGTTTTTATTTTCCTTGCATGTCTCTCTCAGATTTACAGCGACTGCACTTCCAAGTGCACTTGCAGTGCACTTGTATTGCAACGTGGATTTTCCTTTAGTAAATAAACCCCTGTATTTTAATAAATCTTGTTGCAGATTCCTAACTTTTCTCTGTTCCGAAGGAAAAGCTGTTTGTTTCACTATGTCCTTTTAGACCAGTGTTTCTCAACCTTTTTTGAGGCACCCCCTTCTAAAATGTCAAAAACTAAACTAAAAGTTTTATTTTCTGCAGCAGCATCCACACATGTAGGACACCCAACAATAGAGGTGATTTATTCTGTAGGGGCTGACCCACATCCTCCCTATTTTGACAAGCTATCTCGGGGCTCTCACTGAAGGGAGAGACACTGCCTGTCAGTTTTGGTGGAGGAATTTCTCCCCTCCCTTTTCTCTCACTGTGAATAAGTCAGAGGGGCCGCCCTCTCTGCTCTTTCTGCCGTTTCTTCATTGGCAGAGGGAAGCTGGCCAATCAAATTAGGACTGCAGGAGAGGCAAGGAACTCTGGAAGATGGAGTACTCAGCACAGGCTGCTTCATACTTATCAGCATAGGGAGAACTACAGATCCCAACAAGCATTGCTGGATAGGAGGAATTCTACCCCAGAGGCTTCCTGGGAGAAAGGAGAGTTACCATGAGGTGTGAGGGAGACTGGAAGCTGGAGAAGTGTGCTGCAGCCCTAAATCTTTGTGATCGTTCCTGCTACAGCCCTGAGGTCAGCGGCGGATGTCCAGAGCTAAAGGGAGGACCCCGGGTGCATCCCCAGGCATCCCTGTCAGCATGTGGTATTTCGTGAGGAGGTGGCCAGTTGGGCACCCGTAAGGATCAGTACCCCAATATATTCTCTCTTTGGGCCTCTGGACACAGATTGGTGAGCGGGCACTTGCCCAACCCTTCTTAAACCAGAACATTGTATTGCTGTTGCCTCACGCTGCCCCACTTAATTTGGAGGATCTGTGATGTTGATACATTCTCTCTGGCAGTGAAAGCACCTGTCTGATTTAATGATTTAACTGAAGATTACCAACACCATGCTGTCTGTCAAGCCTCTTTGGGTGTACTTTGCTCATTCCACTACAGAAAGTTAACAAGTGCACCACCTTAAAGTCATCCAAAGTCTTAAGAGCCCTATCTATATTCAGGACTAGGGATGAGCTTCGTGTTCGAGTCGAACCCATGTTCGATTCGAACATCGGCTGTTCGATCGTTCGCCGAATTGCGAACGATATGGGCCGTTCGCGCCAATTTCGTGTGGCGCGTCACGGCCCATAATTCACTGCGGCATCGCAGTGCATTGCTTGCTGATGATTGGCCAAGCATGCACTATGACCCGCATGCTTGGCCAATCACAGCGCCGCTTTAACAGAGAGCCATAATTGGCCAAAGCCAAGGAGGCTTTGGCCAATTATGGCTCAGGGGATTTAGTACACGCCCCACACTATATAAGGCCGCCTGCACGGCGGCCCTGTGCAGTGTGTTCCGGTGTGCTTAGAGAGAGAGAGAGACAGTGTCATTTCATTTGAGTTAGCTAGATTAGGCAGGACAGTCAGTCAGTTAGCTGCACTTAAAGTGTATTGTGTATATATATGCATCCCAGGTGTTGCATATATATATATATACACTGTATTCAGTTTAGCTAGATCCGTTCCTGTTATCTTCTAGACTATTTACATTTAGTGCAGTGCGTCCTGCTCACAGTGTTCAGCTAGATCCCTTCCTGTTATATTCCTACTGACAGGCAGGCTTGTCTTGTTACAGTATTTTGAAGAAAATTACTGGTGTTCTTTTGATCCTATTAGTACCACAGTCAGGCAGCTAGACTATTTACATTTAGTGCAGTGCGTCCTGCTCACAGTGTTCAGCTAGATCCGTTCCTGTTATCTTCTTACTGACAGGCAGGCTTGTCTTGTTACAGTATTTTAAAGAAAATTACTGGTGTTCTTTTGATCCTATTAGTACCACAGTCAGGCAGCTAGACTATTTACAGTTAGTGCAGTGCGTCCTGCCCACAGTGTTCTGCTAAACCTACAAGTAAGTGGGGTGCGTCCACCTCACAGTGTTCAGCTAAACCTACAAAAAAAGTGGGGTGCGTCCACCTCACAGTGTTAAGCTAAACCTACAAGCTAGTGGGGTGCGTCCTGCTCACAGTGTTCAGCTAGATCCGTTTCTGTTATCTTCTTACTAACAGGCAGGCTTGTCTTGTTACAGTAAATACAGCTACCTGAAGAAAATTGCTGGTATTCTTTTGATCCTATTAGTACCACAGTCAGGCAGCTAGACTATTTACAGTTAGTGCAGTGCGTCCTGCTCACAGTGTTCTGCTAAACCTACAAGTTAGTGGGGTGCGTCCTGCTCACAGTGTTCAGCTAAACCTACAAGTTAGTGGGGTGCGTCCACCTCACAGTGTTCAGCTAAACCTACAAGCTAGTGGGGTGCGTCCTGCTCACAGTGTTCAGCTAGATCCGTTTCTGTTATCTTCTTACTGACAGGCAGGCTTGTCTTGTTACAGTAAATACAGCTACCTGAAGAAAATTGCTGGTGTTCTTTTGATCCTATTAGTACCACAGTCAGGCAGCTAGACTATTTACAGTTAGTGCAGTGCATCCTGCTCACAGTGTTCTGCTAAACCTACAAGTTAGTGGGGTGCGTCCTGCTCACAGTGTTCAGCTAAACCTACAAGTTAGTGGGGTGCGTCCACCTCACAGTGTTCAGCTAAACCTACAAGCTAGTGGGGTGCGTCCTGCTCACAGTGTTCAGCTAGATCCGTTTCTGTTATCTGCTTACTGACAGGCAGGCTTGTCTTGTTACAGTAAATACAGCTACCTGAAGAAAATTGCTGGTGTTCTTTTGATCCTATTAGTACCACAGTCAGGCAGCTAGACTATTTACAGTTAGTGCAGTGCGTCCTGCTCACAGTGTTCTGCTAAACCTACAAGTTAGTGGGGTGCGTCCTGCTCACAGTGTTCAGCTAAACCTACAAGTTAGTTGGGTGCGTCCACCTCACAGTGTTCAGCTAAACCTACAAGCTAGTGGGGTGCATCCTGCTCACAGTGTTCAGCTAGATCCGTTCCTGTTATCTATTAACTGACAGGCAGGCTTGTCTTGTTACAGTAAATACAGCTACCTGAAGAAAATTGCTGGTGTTCTTTTGATCCTATTAGTACCACAGTCAGGCAGCTAGACTATTTACAGTTAGTGCAGTGCGTCCTGCTCACAGTGTTCTGCTAAACCTACAAGTTAGTGGGGTGCGTCCTGCTCACAGTGTTCAGCTAAACCTACAAGTTAGTGGGGTGCGTCAACCTCACAGTGTTCAGCTAAACCTACAAGCTAGTGGGGTGCGTCCTGCTCACAGTGTTCAGCTAGATCCGTTCCTGTTATCTTCTTACTGACAGGCAGGCTTGTCTTGTTACAGTAAATACAGCTACCTGAAGAAAATTGCTGGTGTTCTTTTGATCCTATTAGTACCACAGTCAGGCAGCTAGACTATTTACAGTTAGTGCAGTGCGTCCTGCTCACAGTGTTCTGCTAAACCTACAAGTTAGTGGGGTGCGTCCACCTCACAGTGTTCAGCTAAAGCTACCTGTAGAAGGTTGGTGGTGTTCTCATACTACAGGCAGGCAGTTGATTTTGCTAACTGCAGTATCAGTACATATATATATATATATATATATATATATATATATATATATATATATCCCAGCTTAGTGCAGCTACAGGCCATTAGTATGTCTGGAAGGCCAAGAAGGAGAGGCAGACAGTCACAAGCCAATAAGAGAGGGCAAGCAGGCTCTGTGTCTAGTGCTGGTCGTGGAGACGGTGCATCCTCATCAGCACGTGGCCATGGGACACGCTTGGCCTTTTTTTCGGCAGCTGGCCATGTTGAGCCGCAACATGCGGAAGACTTGGTCGAGTGGATGACCAAGCCGTCCTCATCCTCCTCATCCTCTCTCACCCATGCCCAGGGTACTTTGTCTGGCAAAGCAGCGGCCTCTTCCCTCGGCTCAATGTCATCAGTGACTCCTTCCCTAGCCCCACCATGTCCTCCTGAGGAGTCCCTCAAACTGTTTGACCACAGTGTTGGGTACATGCTCCAGGAGGATGCCCAGCGTTTGGAAGGCTCTGATGATGATACTGAGCTCGATGAAGGCAGTAACACGAGCACGGACAGAGGGGGTGCCCAAGAAGGACAGCAATCTGGCAGTCATGCTCCCCCTGCTGCAGCATGCTGCCAGGTTTGCTCCAGTGATGAGGAGGGAGGGGATGATGAGGTCACTGACTCAACGTGGGTGCCTGATAGGAGAGAGGAGGAGGAGGCGGCACATCACCAATGAGGCAGGATGCCCTCCAGGGGCCAGCCTAAGGGCAGCACATTGACTGCATCACACCCCAAAGCTCCACATGTGCAGGGCGCTGCAGTCTCTGCGCGTTATTCAAAAAGTTCTTTGGTGTGGGCCTTTTTTGAGACGAGTGCATCAGATCGCACCGCTGCTATTTGCAACATATGTCTCAAGCGTATCTCGCGTGGCCAAAACATCTCCCGCTTGGGTACCACATGCTTGACCAGACATATGTTGACCTGCCATGCAGTTCGTTGGCAAGCGTATCTAAAAGACCCACACCAAAGAACAAAGAGGACCTCTGCTTGCTCCTCATCAGCTGAGATTTCCAACCCCACTAGACCTTCAGTCCTCTCTGAGACCTGCACTGAGAGGAATGAAGGTGTAGAATTAGGTGTGTCACAGCCACGTACTTGTGGGCAATCTGATTTTGGTACACCGACGTCAGATTGTACCAGGCAAATTTCCCTGCCCCAGCTGCTGTACCGCCGAAAGAAGTTTGCTCCTAGCCATCCACATGCCCAACGGTTGAATGCTAGCTTGGCAAAATTGCTAGCACTTCAACTGCTGCCTTTTCAGTTGGTAGACTCTGCCCCCTTCCTTGAGTTTGTGGAATGTGCGGTTCCTCAGTGGCAGGTACCCAAACGCCACTTTTTCTCACGGAAGGCGATTCCGGCTCTCTACCAGCATGTGGAAGGCAATGTCCATGCCTCGCTGGACAGGGCGGTCAGCGGTAAGGTGCATATTACCGCTGACTCATGGTCCAGCAGGCATGGACAGGGACGTTACCTAAGTTTCACGGCGCATTGGGTGACTCTGCTGGCAGCTGGGAAGGATGCAGGACAAGGTGCAGTAGTGTTGGAGGTTGTTCCGCCACCACGCCTCCAAAATGCTAATGATTGTGACACACCTCTCTCCTCCACCCCCTCCTCTTCTTCTTCCTCCATGGCCTCTTCCTCGGAACCAGCGGTGCTCCGTAGTCGTTCAAGGGGCTACGCAAGTACGCAGGCCAAAAGATGCCATGCGGTGCTTGAGCTGGTGTGCTTGGGGGACAGGAGCCACACTGGGGCAGAGGTTCTGTCAGCTCTGCAGGGGCAGGTTCAGAGGTGGTTGACGCCACGCCAACTTAAGGCAGGAATGGTGGTTTGCGACAATGGCACCAACCTCCTCTCTGCCCTCCGACAGGGACAAATGACCCATGTGCCCTGTTTGGCTCACGTCCTTAACTTGGTGGTGCAGCGGTTCTTGGGCAGGTACCCGGGCTTACAGGATGTCCTGAGGCAGGCCAGGAAAGTCTGTGTGCATTTCCGCCGGTCATATAATGCCAGTGCTCGGCTGACGGACCTCCAAAAGGAGTTTAACCTGCCTAAGAACCGCCTAATCTGTGACATGCCCACCAGGTGGAACTCAACGTTGGCCATGCTGCAGCGGCTGCACACGCAGCAGAGGGCCATCAATGAGTACCTGTGCGACTATGGCACCAGGACAGGGTCAGGGGAGCTTGGTTTTTTTCCCCACGCCAGTGGGCCATGATCAGGGATGCATGCACTGTCCTGTCACCATTTGAGGAGGCCACGAGGATGGTGAGCAGTGACAGTGCATGCATCAGTGACACTGTCCCCCTTGTCCACCTGTTGGAGCACACGCTGCGTGGAATAATGGACAGGGCACTTGAGGCAGAACAGAGGCAGGAAGAGGAGGACTTCCTTAGCTCTCAAGGCCCCCTTTATACAGACAGTGTTCCTGCGTGCCCGCCGATCACACAGGAAGAGGACGAGGAGGAAGAGGAGGAGGAGGAGGAGGAAGATTGTGTCAGTATGGAGGTGGAGCCTGACACTCAGCATCAGCAGCAGTCTTTAAGGGATCAGTCCCAAGAAACACATGGACTTGTACGTGGCTGGGAGGAGGTGGCTGCGGACCATGTCGTCCTTAGTGACCCAGAGGACTCCGGACCGAATGCCTCAGCAAACCTACGCTGCATGGCCTCCCTGATCCTGCAAAGCCTGCGTAAGGATCCTCGTATTCGTGGTATCAAGGAGAAGGACCAATACTGGCTGGCAACCCTCCTTGATCCACGTTACAAGGGTAAGGTTGCGGACCTTATCTTGCCATCGCAGAGGGAGCAGAGGATGAAACATCTTCGGGAGGCCTTGCAGAAAGGTCTGTGCAACGCGTTCCCAGAGACTGGGAGGTTACAAACTCCTGTTTCTGGACAACGTGTTGCTAAGGCTTCGGTCAGTCAAAGAAGGAGCGGTGGAGAAGGTGGCCGTCTGACCGATGCGTTCAGACAATTTTTTGGTCCGCAGCCCCAAGGTATGATCGGTTCCAGCAACCATCGCCAGCGTCTGTTTTACATGGTGCAGGAATACCTAGGGGCAAGATCAGACTTGGACACCTTTCCCACTGAAAATCCTCTGGGTTACTGGGTCTTGAGGATGGATCACTGGCCAGAGCTTGCACAGTATGCAATTGAGCTACTGGCCTGTCCTGCATCCAGCGTTCTTTCGGAACGCACATTCAGTGCTGCTGGAGGCGTGGTAACCGATCACAGGGTGCGTCTGTCCACTGACTCGGTCGATCGACTGACCTTCATAAAAATGAATGAGTCTTGGATCACCACCAGCTACCAAGCACCTGATGCTGATGTAACCGAATAATTTTTTTTGAAATCTCAGATCCCTTCAAAGACTGCCTATGCTGATGCTGAGTGACTATCCCTGAGTAATTATCCTCTTCCTCCTCAATCATCACGCTGATAGCTTGTAAGAACATTTTTGGTTCTGGGTGCCACCACCAGTGCCTAAGGCACAATTTTTCAGCCCCTGTTTAACAGGGGCGTTTAATTACGATTTTTGATGTAATACTTTGCAGCAGGGCTCATTCCTGCATTCCAACTAGAGTGTCTGTGAGGGGTTGCAGTGTTGTGGCACCAGCACCAGTGCCTAAGGCCCAATTTTTCAGCCCTTGTTTAACAGGGGCGTGTAATTACAATTTTTGATGCAATACTTTGCAGCAGGGCTCGTTCCTGCATTCCAACTAGAGTGTCTGTGAGGGGTTGCAGTGTTGTGGCACCAGCACCAGTGCCTAAGGCCTAATTTTTCAGCTCCTGTTCAACAGGGGCATGTAATTACAATTCTTGATCTAATATTTCACAGCAGAGCCCTGTGAGGGCTTACAGTGTTGTGGCCACAGCAACACCTAAGGCCCAAATTTCTGCTGAGTATATAGGGCAGGACCCTACTTTCAAACAACTAACTTACAAACGACTCCTACTTGCAAACGGAAGGAGACAACAGGAAGTGAGAATAAATCTACCCCTAGGAAGGGAAATTCTCTCCTGTAAGAGTTAATATGGGAAAAACATTTCTCCTTTCCACTGATGCTTTCCAATCCATTGGGACAAAAAGTGAGGTGAAATCTTCTGAAGAGGAGGAAAGACAGCAAAACAAATGTCACAGGGGTGATAACCCTTCCCTATGTTTTCCAAAAAGCTTAAAAAAGATTTTTTGGCTGGAGCTAAACACGTTAAAATTGTACCCGTTCAAAATTACAAAGAGATTCTACTTAACAACAAACCTACAGCCTGTATACTGCTGTTCAGAGAATATAGGGCCTGGTGGCCCCACACCTTTCCTTATTTTAATTTGGGTGCGGGGTTCCCCTTAATATCCATACAAGACCCAAAGGGCCTGGTAATGGACTGGGGGGTACCCATGCCGTTTGTCTCACTGATTTTCATCCATATTGCCAGGACCCGACATTACATTAAACCCGCAAGCAGTTTTAAATGAGATTTTTTCCTTTAAAAATGACATTTGGTGCAGGGACTGTTCTAAACACGGGAAACACGCGTCACTTTACAGGCATACTATAGACACCCCTCAGGTACGATATTTAAAGGAATATTTCACTTTTTTTTTTTTTACTTTAAGCATCATTAAAATCACTGCTCCCGAAAAAACGGCCGTTTTTAAAAGTTTTTTTTGCATTGATACATGTCCCCTGGGGTAGGACCCGGGTCCCCAAACCCTTTTTAGGACAATACCATGCAAATTAGCCTTTAAAATGAGCACTTTTGATTTCGAACGTTCGAGTCCCATAGACGTCAATGGGGTTCTAACGTTCGTGCGAACTTTCGGTCCGTTCGCAGGTTCTGGTGCGAACCGAACCAGGGGGTGTTCGGCTCATCCCTATTCAGGACTTTAGTACTTTTGAAAAGTGGGGGGGGGGGGAGAAGGTACCTTATTTTGACAGGTACCAGCTTCCCACTTCTGCAGCGATTGGAAACTGAAGTTCTCCTCCTTCCCTACCCCCTGCAGTCTTCTGGGACACTGACATATTGCATCCACCATTCACGATGCACAGCCTGGCTGTGATAGCTTGCAGATAGCTTGTGATAGCTTGCAGCTTCACAGCCAGGTTCCCATAGGTTCCATAGTGAAGATGCTGGCGGCGGGGACCGAAGACAGCGGGTGAGACCTACTAGGGTGAGCACATCACTGGATCATGGGACAGGTGAGTGGCTGCTTTTTAAAAGTCAGCAGCTACAGTTTTTAACTTTTTTTTTCCACAGGTGACTGGAACTCAACTTTAAGTACTTATTTATACACACCACAGCACATTGCTAGATATAACCAATTTGATTTATTATCACCAATTTTAGCGCCACTCTATCACATTCATGAACGATTTTGTTTGTTACTATAATTTAGGCAGGCAAGTTTTTGAATATTGTGTCTTCAAAAAAGAACTTGTGAACAACAAGTGTTGCTATTTAAAACTTAATTATTGCATGAAACTAGTAAACCTTATCAATGGGGGTTATTTACTAAAGGCAAATCCACTTTGCACTACAGGTGCAGTCGCTGTAGCTCTGTGGGGGACATGCAAGGAAAATAAAAAACAGCATTTTAGCTTGCACATGATTGGATGATAAAATCAGCAGAGCTTCCCCTCATTTCAGATCTACCCCTCAGATCTGCACTTCCAAGTGCACTTGTAGTGCAAAGTGGATCTGCCTTTAGTAAATCAACCCCTATGTGTCATATCTATGTAAAACAACTAAAGTGCTAACGTGCTATTGTAATGGGATTTCTAAATTGATACAATTAAATACGTAAGTGAATGAATAAATAAATATATCAAAAAAGTGCCAATATGCTATAAAACATAATTTACTTATAAAATCCAGTGCTATACGCCCTATAAATGCTGATACGTTATAGTGCAAACAAATCTTTTACAATACTGGCTGAAATTATTAAAAAAAAAATGTATGTATCCAAAAAATGTACAAATAAAGTGTTCATGTGTCACTGATTTGAAAACACCTAAAATAGTCCCAATAAAATTCTTTATTACGCACATTTCGTCACTTGATGCCTTCCCGGGGCAGTGACGAAACATGCATAGGGCAAGAACTTAATGTGCTGTCATCACGTTATGCTGGGTTTGGGCTCGCGACGATAGTAATTTCGGAGCGCACGCAACTCTGTTTTTATGCTTAAATACCTATGTTAGGGGAGACACCGTTTTATGCAAAGTATTCTCCTTTACATTTAAACATCCGGTACCTGAGGAACTGACAGATCTGCGGCATCGGCAAAGGATTGCATGTGTGTGGTCTCTGCAGAGTATTGCCTTAAAGGGAATGCGTTGTTTGCATGTCGCACCGGCATAAATAATTGGCGAGTCATTTTGAACATAAGTGGTGGAGGATTTTCACGAAGGTGTAGTGAAAACATAAACTTGGTTTTGGTTTTGGTTTTAGTCGAAGATACAACATAAATTTGCCTGAACTACACACAGAAGCTATGATAAAGAGTTTTATTGGGACTATTTTAGGTGTTTTCACACCTAACATGAACACTTTTTTTGTACATTTTTTCGATACATATACATTTTTTGCTGGAATAATTTCAATGAGTATTGTAAAAGAATTGTTTGCACTATAACATATCAGCATTTATACGGCGTATAGCACCCAATTGTATAAGTGAATTATGTTTTATAGCACATTAACACTTTTTTTATATATTTGTTTATTTATTCACTTACCACTGCATATTTCATTGCATCAATTTAGATAGAAATCCCATTACAATAGCATATTAGCACTTTAGTTGTTTTACATAGATGTGACACATTCATAAGTTTTAGTAGTTTCATGCATTAATTAAGTTTTAAATAGCATGTTTAGTTGTTTCAAATACACTATATTAACAAAAGTATTGGGACACCTGCCTTTACATGCACATGAACTTTAATGGCATCCCAGTCTTATGGTTCAATATTGAGTTGGCCCACTTTTTGCAGCTATAAAAGCTTCAACTCTTCTGGGAAGGCTGTCCACAAGGTTTAGGAGTGTGTCTATGAGAATTTTTGACCATTCTTCCAGAAGCATATTTGTGAGGTCAGGCACTGATGTGGAAAAGAAGGCCTGGCTCGCAGTCTCCCCTCTAATACCAAGACATTTTGGACAATTGGGAACAATTTGGGGATGGCCCCTTCCTGTTTCAACATGACTGTGCACCAGTGCACAAACAAGGTCCATAAAGAAACGGATGAGCGAGTTTGGGGTGGAGGAATTTGACTGGCGTGCACAAAATCCTTACCTCAACCCGATAGAACACCTTTGGGATGAATTTGAGCGGAGACTGCGAGCCAGGCCTTCTCATCCACATCAGTGCCTGACCTCACAAATGTGCTTCTGGAAGAATGGTCAAACATTCCCATAGACATACCCCTAAACCTTGTGGACAGCCTTCCCAGAAGAGTTGAAGCTGTTATAGCTGCAAAGGGTGGGCCAACTCGGTATTGAACCCTATGGAATAAGACTGGGATGCCATTAAAGTTCATGTGCGTGTAAAGGCAGGTCTGACTATTAACTGCTTCCGGACCACCCCACCGCATATATACTGTGGCAGGGCGGCCCAGCTGCGGATAATCACGTACCTGTACGTGATTTTATCAACACAATCTGGGAGGCACATGCGCCGTCAAGAGTGCCGCTCCCACTGTGATTGGACACAGTGGGAGCCGATCAGCAGGTCCCGGCGGCCATCATTCGGAGGAAAGGCAGACCGCTGTTCTGTCAGGGAGTAAAAGAGAGATCTTTTGCTTCTGCTAAGCAGAAACACGGATCTCTCTTTTCATCCAGTGCATCATCTCCCCCCACAGTTAGAAAGCATTCCCTAGGAGCACTCTTAACCCCTTGATCGCCCCTGGTGTTAACCCCTTCCCTTCCAGTGTCATTTATACAGTGACAGTGCATTTTTTAAGCACTGGTCACTGTATTGGTGTCACTGGTCCCCAAAAAAATGTCACTTAGTGTCAGATTTGTCCGCTGCAATGTTGCTGTCTTGCTAAAAATCGCTGATCGGCGATATTACTAGTAAAAACAATTTCAGAAAGAAAAAGTCCATAAATCTATCCCTTTGTTTGTAGACGGTATAACTTTTGCGCAAACCCATCAATATACACTTATTGGGATTTTTTTACCAAAAATATGTACCAGAATACAAATTGGCTCCATTCTGCAAGATGGCTACTCAGCAATTTCCGTGACCAGCGTGGAGCACAAGCTGCCGGCAGTGATGTCACGCTGCCTCCGTTCATAAGCAGGAGTTGTTCGCAACTCGGATGTTCGTAACTCGGGGATTGCCTGTAGCGCAAAAAATAAAAACCGCAGAGGTGATCAAATACCACCAAAAGACATCTCTATTTGTGGGAAAAAAAGGACATCAATTTTTTTTTTTTGGGTACAGCGTCGCACGACCGCACAATTGTCAGTTAAATTAATGCAGTGCCGTATTGAAAAAAATGACCTGGTCAGGAAGGGGGTAAAACTCTCCGGAGTTGAAGTGATTAAAGAGCTAAGCTCTCAAAGAACACGAGAGTGTAAATCATCTAGTCCAGGTGATTTGTTCACATTCCATTTTTCTGAGAGAAAATGTTTTTAATGCATTTGCCTTCAGCCTGTAATTTTTTTAACTGACTTCTAATTATCTTTTATTTACTGTAGTAATATGTTATTTGTATTCTAATTTAGCTGCCCTGCTTGTATTCTTACATCTCTTGTTGCAGTCACTATACAGTAGCTCTGAAATGCCAATGGTGACCCTTCTATTATATATTTTTTTAAAGGACAGTTTTTCTTATTTATATGTTATTTAACCTTAGACGTTAGCCACATAGATTTAGTTTTTGTTCTTTTTATATTTGTTGGAATGCACTGGTGAATACTATTGCTTAGTATGTCCTTAACACACTCACACTTGTCCCCAGTGTTCTTTATTCTAAATGTGAGAATAGATCCTCACATTTAGTATTATACAGTAAGCAAAACAGCTTATTGAATTTAGATCTTTTGAATTGTAGATTGTAAACATGCTTCTCTTTTCTGTAACCTTGTGATCACTGTTCCCCCAAATTTCCCTAATTTCCACATCTGCAATCAGTTCCAATTTGTTTAAAATTATTAGATTCGGCAGAGCATGTTTTCTAGTTTGGGCTTCCACCCTTGACCCGTGGAAATGTCCTGCAATAATGTCAAGAAATAGCAAGCCTTAGTTGAGCAGTTCCATTTGCCCAACTGATATCAAGATAACTGAAGTGTCCTATAATAATAACATTATCTTATTTTTCAGCCATGTTATTCAGTGAAAAGCACTAAATTTCCTCCTCATCCTTTATTTTGAGGGGCCTATGGCATACACACCCAATTAATTTACAATTTGTTTAATTTATATGTAGCTTTAGCCATAAAGGCTCTGGACTGTTACAACCCTCATTAGTGTTATCATTTCTCAAATTAACTTTCAGATCACTCTTAACGCACACATGTGTGTGCGTGTGTAAGGTGTTCAGTGGTGGGCTGGAGCAACGGAGGGGCATCTGTGGTCAGGTCCGTCTGCCACCCCTCGACCGATGGAGCACCAGCCGCCACTGATGTTCAGTTAAACAAACAGAGCCTCCCTAGACTCCCTCCAGAGGTGGTTCTGGCCAACTCAGTAGATTGTGTTAAGAAATGCCTGGATTCTTTCCTAAATGTACATAATATAATTAGGTACTGACATTTTAAAGGTACAATTGATCCAGGGAAAATCTGATTGCCTCTCGGGGGGGTTTTCACCTTCCTCTGGATCAACTGTGGGTATAGGCTTGTGTATCTGGGATTGTATAATATTATTTTTTATTTATTTTTATGGTTGAACTAGATGGACTTGTGTCTTTTTTCAACCTGACTAACTATGTAACTATGTAGCCAATAATTGAGCAGGTACCATGCAAAGCAATCATGTACAGACTGGAAAGGCTTACTTAACCAAGGCACAAAGCCTTACAGTATATATATAGCAGAAAAAAAAAATAACAAATAGAAAAATTCTTGATCCAAGCCAATCTCTAAGATTTAGTATTGCA
This sequence comes from Aquarana catesbeiana, assembly GCF_042186555.1. Taxonomy (NCBI): domain Eukaryota; kingdom Metazoa; phylum Chordata; class Amphibia; order Anura; family Ranidae; genus Aquarana; species Aquarana catesbeiana. Next base: position 459,279,234 of record NC_133328.1, read on the forward strand.
GAAACATCAGACTACATGTTGGGATACACATAGACATGAACCATATATTAAACCAAAGGCTTGTTCTTTAAGCACAAATGGGAAATACACAAATTGTAACATCCAAACTAGGGAAACACCTGGGGGTCAGATAATCATGTAAGGTAATCAGAAATAAGAAGGCAGGAGAAGCAGAAAAAGGGAGGCAGAATAAGAAAAGAAGAGAAAGAGGTGGAAGAATAAAAGGAGTCCCAGGGAGTCTGTGAGGCAGGATCACTAAATTGACAGAAGAGTATTGTCGAATTGAGTCTGTAACACACAGTGCAGCCATGAATTTAAGAAAGTCAGCACCCAACAGTCATGTAATGTTGTGACAGAGTCAAAGAGCACATGCTCTTCTGGGATCAACATAATGATGATGATCATAGGGATACAGTGGGGAGTCTGGGGACTGTACCTTCCTTCCAGAGTAATCAGTGTCACTGTGTGTACTGCCACTTGCCTGAAGCTGTGCACCGCCACTGAGTTAGGAATGCTGCACCCTCTCACCCTCTCACCTCACATCAGTCTCTCCTCAGTTTGAGGCACTTACTGAGGGAGTGGTGTACAAGAGAATCACTCTGCCAGGCAAGGCATAAGCAGGGGAGCGCCGCAGCCGGGTCTATGACAGGGGCAGCACAATATGCGGCATGGGTTTATCTGTCTGCACCCTGAAAAAGGAAAAATTGTCCCCTCTCTCCTGTCACCTACTGGGCCCCTCTGTTGGCCTGATGAGGCCCAGGAAAATGTAATTATTCCCTGTAAGCAAAAGTGTGGAGTGTGGTTTAGGTTTAGCAAAATCCTTTGTCTTTATTTAGGCAGAAATTATTTCCTGGGTCCTCTGTTGAGCTGATGGGGCCCTGGCCTGGTAGTACAACAGGACCAGTTGTACTGCCTTATCAGTGGCCCTGGTTCCAAGAGATCCTTATCCAAGGTGGGGTTCAGTACTAGATTTGAATCTTCTACCAAGAGGATAGTACCTTGTTGGTGTGTTGGAAAAAGTGAGCAGACATGGGTCAAAAAGGGTCCTGGGTTGTTATTAGGAGCATAAAAGTAATGATAGTAACATCTGTGTTCTGACGTGTACCTTGGAGCAAGCGGTATCTACTATTTGGAGCTGCAATCTGTTTTGTGCAACAAAATCATTTACGAGAAGCTATGAGCACCCCTGTCTGCTTGGTTGGGCCATTAGCTAAGTAAACTCTGGGATATTGCACGTGAAAATATTTTGGACAGCAGGTGGATGAAAATGGGTCTACTACAGGCACGCTATGTCTACCGGTTGTTTCCACAAGTATCTAAAAATCTTTACTAATTTTAAGGGGGAAGTCATGCCCTGAACATTTAAAGACTGCAAATTAAGTGTCATGATAACAAAAAAAAAAAAAATGATGTCTCTTGTCACAGATCCAGGGGACTCAAAGAAGGAAAACAGAGTGGGAAAGAAAATGGACAAGACTAGAAAAAGGAGAAAAAAAACAGGGAACAGCACAATAAAAGGCCATAAATAACTCAGCTAATTAAAGACCAGTATACCATAATTGGATTAGTTTGTGGGCTGAAGGGCCCACCAGAGAGCTGGGAGTCAAGACATCTGTCTCAGCCAAGTGCCAGCTCATTTGGGGCGCAGTGGTCTGCTGAAACCACATGGCATATCTGATAAACAGTAAGTAACATCTAACAAATTAAGGGCAGATCATACTTAAAGTGTTACTAAACCCAGGACCCCGCATTCACTATATCTGGTTAAATACCTTTTCTCATCAGCAGATACAGCAGTCTTGTGACTTCTATCAGTGTCCAGCCAATCAGTGGCTAAAAGCTTGTAGGAGGAGTTTTCTGGTTGTCCTATGAGACTGCAAGATCCCTAATGCTCTGTCTGGATAGTGCTGATAGGCCCTGTGCTGATCACATGCACTCTCCCAAGAAAAAAAAAACCTCTCTAGCAATACACACCAAACTGAGCATGTGCAGCCTGACTCCATAGACTCTATGTTATCAGGAAATTATCAGGGGACAGTGGAAGGAGGGAGGATCAGAGAAGACAGACTCAAACAGCCTTTTTACACAATGCAGAAGATTAACCCCTTAGGTTTCACAGTGAGTATAGCAAGCATGCTTTACTGCACATACAGACTGATTTTACTGTTGTGGGTTTAGTAACACTTTAAGTGTAAACTGACTACCCTCTAGTTATATAAGACAAAACCAAAGAAAATCCCAGCTCAACTTGTCAGCCAGCCTGCAACCAACCAAATTAACCTGTCTAACAGTTTGTGTTAAAAACAGGGGTTTCGTTTGCACACATTTGCAAATACATGCATAAGCTGCGGAGGCCACGACAAGGCACCTCATTATTATCCACAGTCCTAACTCTATCCATTTTTGAGAGCCTCCATAGTAGAAACACATGCATTATAATGGATAGGCAGAGGGCAGGGAGCCTACTTAAAGGCACAGTGGCGCACTGAACACCCAGCATTTAGCACAATGGCAGCAAAGGTGTCCAGTGTGTCCCCTCATCAGTATTCCAACAGTACAAACAAATGGTCACTGCCCCCCCTTTAACTGGCCTTAGCGGCAAGGAGTACATGGAAGGGTAATGCATGTAAAACAAAACCAAAGTAAATCCCAGCTCAACTGTTAGGCAGGTTAATTCGGTTGGTTGCAGGCTGGCTGACAAGTTGAGCTGGCATTTTCTTTGGTTTTGTTTAACATGCGTTGCCCTTCCATGTGCTCCTTGTCACTAAGGCCAGTTATAGGTGGGGGCAGTGGCCATTTGTACCCTCTAGTTATGACAGTAATGTACCCTCTAGTATGACAGTAATAAACAAAGTTTCTTAAACAGGCAAAACAATTAGAAAAAAAAAAAAATATCAGTGGCATAAAAAAATCTCAGAACAGTGCTCAAAAGGCCATTAGCTCAGGATGGCAGGTTATTCCCTGCAGCCAATGACCAATGATCAGGTGGCAAAAAGTAGAAGGCTTGGTAGTGGTACTGAGCACAGGCAAAACTGAGATACTGGAACAGTCAAGGCTGGTATACTCATCCCGAAGATACCTCCTGGAAGCGCTAAGCTTCAAGTGAGAGACGTGCTTAAGAGCTGCATGGCACACCTGTGGAGACCTATGCAGTGGTTGTGATGATCGAGGTTAAGATGTACAAGAGGTGGCCTCTGCGATGGAGGAAGGTCAAAGTTCAGTTCTGGAGAGTGACGACGTAACTCCACTGGGGAGGAGGCCTGGAATTGGTGGCCTTGGTGAGAAAATGAAAGCTTAAGCCTGGGTTCACACTAGCACGATCTCAGAGATCGCATGTGATTCGCACCCGCACCACAGGTGCCGATCACATGCAAGATTGTAAGCTCTAACGAGCAGGGCCCTCTGATTCCTCCTGTATTGAATTGTATTGTACTTGTATTGTCTGCCCTAATGTTGTAAAGCGCTGCGTAAACTGTCGGCGCTATATAAATCCTGTATAATAATAATAATAATAATAATCTCTGAGCAATGCGAGTTCAGCCATACAGTTTGTCAGATGTTTATACTGAAATATTAACAGTATTATATTTATGGAAATATGCAAAAATCTATGGTTAAGGAGATTTTCACATCTTTCCACAAATCAACCAAATAATTCAAACTTGTTTATCCATGCTAGCTTGAAGACAAAAAGCAATACAGCGGTGTGCCAAAATATATATACTTATTAACTAAAAATTCAGTGTAAAATAACATCAAATATAATTGGTGATGATACAAAGAATATAAATATCAAATATATGGGTGATGCAGATGATGAGGAAAATAACCACAAGCTCTTGTTACAAATTATAAAGTATCGACACTTCATGACTGCTTTGTAAATAGCTTTCTTTGTGGCACAACAGACTGTGAAAACAACCAGGTGGTGATTCAGCACATGTGATTTCTTCTCAAACAAATAGACCTTCAAGCTTACACTTTAAAAATGTATAGGCTAAATGTTATACCGGGCACAGAGCTTGATAATTTAACCAAGACTTATATTTACAGTAAAGATAATTCTCTAATGAATTTTATCTTTAAACATACATCATAACAAAACCATTGATAAGATTTTAAAGTTAGTTTTTGTTGAGATATACAACAATATGTATTTCTCTATATTTGAAACAGGATTATCTTGTACTGCAGTTAGAAATAAAACCATTTCAAGACTATGATACAATACCAATAGATATAATAAAAAATTAATACTTTACCGGAGATCTAAAAAACGTATGTTTTGAGAGATATCAGCTGTGTATCCCAAAGGACATCTCTACCACTGCTACATTTTTCTGTTCTGTTTTATTCCTACTCTGTCCCATTCCGATGTTCCAATCTCTCCTCTCTCTTTTTTTTCTCCCCCCTCTGTCATGTGTATCCACTCTATATTCCCCCAGAATGTGGGTGTGTATTTGCCTTAAACCTAACTAATGACGTCAGTTGACGTGTCATTTGCCATGTAACCATGACAACACTATCTAGGAAGCCATTTTGGATTTTAACATAATTATCAACAGTTGGCAGTGTTGTATTAAAATTGATCTTATAATGTTATTTAACCACATGCCGACCAGCCCCCACGGTTGTACTGTGGCAGAATGGCATGGCTGGGTGAAACGGCGTTATGTAAGGTCGCTTCACCCTGTGGCCACTACGGGTGGCTGATGCGAGTGCCTGGCGGTCTCGATCACTGCCGGGCTCCCACGATCTCTCGGGGCACACGGAGAACCTGAACTGTGTGTGTAAACACACAGTTTCCAGTTCTCTGAGGGGAGAACTGACAGATCGTCTGTTCATACAGAGTATGAACAGCGATCTGTTAGCTTCCCTGCATAGTCCAATCCCCCTTCAGTTAGAACACAAACTAGGACACACATTAACCCCTTCACTGCCCCCCAGTGTTAACCCCTTCACTGCCAGTGTCATTTTTAGAGTAATCAATGCATTTTTAATTGCACTGATCGCTGTATTAATGCCAATGGTACCAAAAATGTGGTAAAATTGTCTGACGTGTCTGCCATAATGTCGCTGTCATGACAAAAATTGCTGATCACCGCCATTACTAGTAAAAAAAAATGATCTATAAAAATGTCATAAAACTATCCTCTGTTTTGTAGATGCTATAACTTTTGCGCAAACCAATCAATATACGCTTATTGCAATTTTTTTACCAAAAATATGTAGAAGAATACGTATCGTCCAAAACTGAGGAAAAACAACATTTTTAATATATTTTTTGGGGATATTTATAATGCGTTTTTTTCAAAATTGTCACTCTTTTTTTGTTTATAGCGCAAAAAATAAAAACCACAGAGGTGATCAAATAAATGGAAAAAAAAGGACATCAATTTTGTTTGGGAGCCACGTCGCACGACCGCGCAATTGTCAGTTAAAGCGATGCAGTGCCGAATGGCAAAAAGTGCTCTGGTCTTTGGGCAGCCAAATGGTCCAGGGCTGAAGCGGTTAAGATGTCAAAATCAATTTCCACATAACCCTTGACTTAAAAAAAAAAAAATTTTAAAAGAAAGCCATAAACTATGAGAAGATGTAATTTATATGTCACTTTTGCTAGACTTCTTGTCTCGATCTCAGATATATGTTTTTTAGAATGTCTAAACTACACAATTAACTTTCCCGCTCACATGTCTGGAGGATGAGATCATTTGTGGCTGGACATACAATAATCATTATACATTAATCTAACATTTAAAATTCCGGAAAAAAAAATATTCATGCATGCTCTGGTTATGTTAATATAGGTATACTAGTACATTTTTATGAGAATATCCAAACAATATATTATGAATTAAAAAAATAAATAAAAATACATAAACCAAAGATATATGTGAAATAATTCAATTAAGTTAGCATATAGCCTCTCCGATGTAATGTAATAATAATATGATAGAAATTATTGCTAATACAATTACTTGTTATGAGTAATAAGGTTTGTTTATAAGGCAGTTTTTGAATAAGTCCTATTTTCGTTTTTCAGTCCTGAGGAAAAATATATGTCTGTAAGTTCATGGTTCCCTTATCTTGTTTATTTGATCAAGACTCTTCAAGATTTATAACTTGGGAGAATGTGCACTGGATCCTTTGAGAGAAAAAAAAAACTCTAGTAACAGTGTCTATTCATCAGCCATGAACTTAGGTTAACCTCCTAAGAAATAGTACAAAATGGTTTTAACTCAGCTCATGGAAACATATGCTAAATAATATGATTAGGCCTCATATTAATTCTTATAGTTCTTTTAACGTCAATAGTTCTGACAAATCCCCCCCCCCCATTGTTCCTCATGATATTCAGAAGAGCAACGAAAAAGGTCTGAAGAAATATCATATTTGTTGAAAGATATGTTCATATTTTTTTTTAAATTGAAGTTTCTCTCTTCATCCATATTTGTAAAGAAATATTATTGTCTGTCTTGGATTTTCCTTATTGGATTATAGTCTTTAGGAAAACAAAATCAACTGTTGCCATGGCGGTGGCAACCACCATCCCGAGCATAGTGAAAACAATGCTGGTAATCCAGAAACTGAGAAAGAATCTTTTCAGTTGCTCCATTCTTGCATCTCTACCAGTTGAAAATGGAATGTATTATCCCTTCTTTTAATGGATATCCTTGGATCCAAGCACACAATGGACTTTTGAAACAAATCTTTTTTTCCGGCAATAAGAATCCTGGAGCGTTTTGCATCATGACTCCTGATGAAGGATTCGGTTTGGTGACAGATTCCGTCCAGAACTGGGCGCCAAAGATTAACACCATCCATCCGACCGCTGTGTCTTTGGTAGTCAGCATCGTCTTCACCAATCAACAATCTGGTCTGGATTGTCAATCTTTTTCTATTTAACCACTTGCCGACCGCCGCACGACGATGTACGTCGGCACAATGGCACGGGCAGGCATAAGGACTTACCTGCACGCCCTTGCCTGCTCGCGGGCGGGGGGTCCTATCGGACCCCCCCGGTGCCTGCGGCGGTTGGATTATCGTCAGGGGCAATCAAAGGTGTGGGGCAGGCCACTCATTTGTGGGTCCCCCCTCGCGATCGCTCCTGGCTAATGAAATGCTTCCTCGGCTTCTGTAATGTAAACAGAAGCGGAGGAAGTGATGTCATCTCTCCTCAAGCCGGTCTTTTCGTTCCGGTGCCGAGGAGAGAAGACATCAAGTAAATTTGCACCAACACTACACTTCCAGTAGAACACGCAGGCACACTTTTCACCCCCCCCATCACCCCCCAGTCACCCCCTGATCACCCCCTGTACCCCCTGTCACAGTGACACCAAAAGCATTTTTTTTTCTGATTATTGCATTGGTGTCAGTTTGTGACAGTTATAAGTGGTAGGGCAGTTAGGGTTAGCCCCCTTTAGGTCTAGGGTACCCCCCTAACCCCCCTAAAGTTTTAACCCTGTGATCACCCCCCATCGCCAGTGTCACTAAGCTATCGTTTTTCTGATCACTGTATTAGTGTCACTAGTGACGCTAGTTAGGGAGGTAAGTATATAGGTTTGCCGTCAGCGTTTTATAGCGACAGGGACCCCCTTATACTACCTAATAAAGGTTTTAACCCCCTGATTGCCCCCTAGTTAACCCTTTCACCAGTGATCACCGTATAACTGTTACGGGTGACGCTGGTTAGTTAGTTTGTTTTTTATAGTTTTAGGGCACCCGTTGTTTATTACCTAATAAAGGTTTAGCCCCCTGATCGCCCTGCGGTGATATAAGTTAGGTTTTGGGGTCAGATAAGGTCTGCCTCCCCCAGGCAGTGTCAGGTTAGTGCCAGTACCGCTAACACCCACGCACGCAGCATACACCTCCCTTAGTGGTATAGTATCTGAACAGATCAATATCTGATCCGATCAGTTCTATGCTAGTGTCCCCAGCAGTTTAGGGTTCCCAAAAACACAGTGTTAGCGGGATCAGCCCAGATACCTGCTAGCACCTGCGTTTTGCCCCTCAGCCCAGCCCAGCCTAGCCCACCCAAGTGCAGTATCGATCGATCACTGACACTTACAAAACACTAAGCACACATAACTGCAGTGTTCGCAGAGTCAGGCCTGATCCCTGTGATCGCTAACAGTTTTTTGGTAGCGTTTTGATACAGTCGCTGACAGTCAGGAGCTTTTTTGCCTGTGAGTCTCACCAGTGTACCACTAAATTTTGAGCCCAAAATGGCAAATCGAAGGTACACTAGTGAAGAGGCCTACACGTTTCTGAGCATGACAGATAGTGAAGAGGAAGTCACTCATCTGTCAGATTCAGGCTCAGAATACGATCCTGTAGACGACAGTGGCTCCATGACAGATAGCTCTGACGACAGAGTTGTGGTCCCTGCCAAGGTCAGGCGTACCAGACCCCAAATTTCTACTTCTGTCCTTGATGTGCAAGAACCGCAGGGCTCTCGTATGGAGCAGAGCAGTAGTAGCGCCGCTATTTCTTCTGGTGAACTGGCAAGCACCAGTGGCCTAGTACACCCTGGTCGTACATCCAGCACTGCAGTATCACGTGGTGACGTGGCGAGTCCCATAAGTGCAGTAGTAGTGCAGTAGTGTGCCGCTGCCACCAAGAAGACTAACACAGGCCCATAGTGCCCTTCCTGCTGCATTTGCCAATTCTAATTGGGAACCCATCACTTCTGCAGCACCCGTACTTCCCCCATTCACTGGCTAACCCCACATTCAGGTGGAAACAGTTGATTTTATGCCACTTGATTCTTATTCACTGTTTTTCACTGAAGATCTCTATAGATCTATTGTGGACCAAAGCAATTTATACGCTGGTCAACACATCGCCACTATTCCCCAGTCCTCCCTTGCCAGAGATTGGAGACCAATTACGGTCTCCGAATTTAAGCTCTTTCTGGGCCTTTCTCTTAACATGGGCATAACTAAAAAGAGTGAGTTGCGGTCATATTGGTCTACTGACCCAATTCACCATATGCCCTTGTTCTCTGCCTCCATGACCAGGGCACGATACGAGCAGATCTTGCAGTTCATGCACTTCAACAACAATGAACTCTGTCGTCCTCGTGGAGACCCTGAATTCGATCGGCTCTACAAAATTTGGCCCCTTGTAAACCACTTCAACCAATGTTTTGCAGACTTGTTTACTCCCCATCAAGTTGTCTGCGTTGATGAGTCCCTGATTAAATTTTCTGTCCGCTTGTCATTCAAACAGTACCTTCCCAGCAAGCGTGCCAGATACGGGGTCAAGATGTATAAGCTCTGTGACAGGGCCACAGGCTAGAGCCGACAAACTGCCCTGACTAAATAGGAAGCGCTGGCAAGATTGTGTGGGATTTGGTGTCACCCTTATTCGGAAAAGTGGTACCATTTATATGTGGACAATTATTACACGAGCGTGCCACTTTTTAGTCACCTTTTTGATCATCAAATTGGAGCATGTGGCACCGTGCGATCTAATCACCGGGGCTTTCCCCAGCGGCTTGTAGATTCCCATCTTAGGCTGGAGCAGAGAGCCTGCTTGCGGTGTAATAATTTGCTCGCTATGAAGTGGAGGGACAATAAGAATGTTTTCGTTCTTACCTCCCTTCATGCAGACACGACAGCCCAAATTACTACGGCGACTGGTGTTGTGGAGAAACCCCTCTGTGTCCACGAATATAACCAAAATATGGTAGGGGTGGATCTCAACGACCAGTTGTTGGCACCGTACCTATTTGCCCGTAAGGTCAGACGCTGGTACAAAAAAGTGTCTGTATACTTATTTCAATTGGCTTTGCTGAACGCTCATGTGCTATACAGAGCTTCAGGACAGACTGGATCCTTCCCTAAATTCCAGGAAGAGATCGTCAGAGCCCTTCTGTATCCAGACGGTGCTCCACCTCACCTTCCCCAACCAAATGCAGTAAGCCGGCTGCATGAGAGGCATTTTCCTTATGTCATCCCGAATACCCCTACCCAACGAGCCCCCCAAAGAAAATGTTGTGTCTGCAGAAAGCGCGGATATAGGCGTGACACCCGCTTTTATTGTCCCTCCTGCCCTGGCAATCCTGGTCTTTGCATTGGTGAATGTTTTGAGCACTACCATACACTAGTTGAGTCTTAGCGTAGGGTACAGCATTGCACAGACTAGGACACACTTTCACAGGGTCTCCCAAAATGCCATCTCATTTTGAGCGACCCAAACCTGGAACCAGTTACAGTTGTAAAAGTTACAGTTATAAAAAAAAATGTAAAAAAAAAAAAATACACAAAAAAAATAGTTGTCGTTTTACTGTTCTCTCTCTCTCTATTCTCTTTATATTGTTCTGCTCTTTTTTACTGTATTCTATTCTGCAATGTTTTATTGTTGTTATGTTTTATCATGTTTGCTTTTCAGGTATGTAATTTTTTTATAGTTTACTGCGTTTTATTGTTAACCATTTCTTTGTTTTCAGGTACGCCATTCAGCTGCAACGCGGATTTATTTATCTTGACAGCAACAGTGTTTGCTCCCATGATACATAAAGCCGTGACTCCAGCGCTGTCGGAGGTGATTTCACCACCACAGTTACATACTTCAGCATATATGCCGAAGCGTGGGGGCAGCAGTGGGCGGAGGAGCGATTTGCTCCTACCTTTTGCGGGAGGATGCCCCCATGCTTCGGCATATATATATTTTAGGCACAGGTTGCGTTAAATGTTTTATTTTTTACTGTTTTTTTTGTAATTGCTTTGCAGGTATGGTAAGTATTACTGTTATACTGTAATGTTATTTTGTTTTATTGTTAACCATCATTTGCTTAGCAGGTACGCCATTCAGTTGCAGCGCGGATTTATTTATCTTGACAGCAACAGCGTTTGCTCCCACGATACATAAAGCCGTGACTCCAGCGATGTCGGAGGTGATTTCACCACCACAGTTACATACTTCAGCATATATGCCGAAGCGTGGAGGCAGCAGTGGGCAGAGGAGCGATTTGTTCCTACCTTTTGCAGGAGGATGCCCCCATGCTTCGGCATATATATATTTTAGGCACAGGTTGCGTTATATGTTTTATTTTTTACTATCGTTTTTTGTATTTGCTTTGCAGGTAAGGTAAGTCTTACTGTTATACTGTAATATTACTTTGTTTTATTGTTAACCATCATTTGCTTAGCAGGTACGCCATTCATTTGTAGCACAGATTTATTTATCTTGACAGCAACAGTGTTTGCTCCCACGATACATAAAGCCGTGACTCCAGCGCTGTCGGAGGTGATTTCACCACCACAGTTACATACTTCAGCATATATGCTGAAGCGTGGGGGCAGCAGTGGGCGGAGGAGCGATTTGCTCCTACCTTTTGCGGGAGGATGCCCCCATGCTTCGGCATATATAAACGGTGCATATATGCCCATCATTAGAAGTGGGTGGATGAAGGAAGGTATTCTAATGGTGGGCATACCCACCGATCAATCTCTTTTTTTCGTTCAGCCCACAGGCTGCATGAAAAAAAAGTTTACAATATATGCCCTACAAGGACCAGCAAGGTACTGGTATGTTGCTGGACTTTAAGTGGTTATATCAGAATGATGCCTGCAGGTTTAGGTATCATCTTGGTATCATTCTTTTCAGCCAGGGGTCAGCTTTCATGTAAAAGCCATCCTAGCAGCTAATTAGCCTCTAGACTGCTTTTACAAGCAGTGGGAGGGAATGCCCCCCTCCCACCGTCTTCCATGTTTTACTCTGGCTCTCCTGTCCCAACAGGTAACCTAAGAATGCAGCCGTTGATTTTGGCCAGCTGACCATAGAGCTGATCAGAGACCAGAATGGCTCCAATCATCTCTATGGCCTAAGAAACCTGAAGCTACGAGCATTTTATGACTTAGATTTTGCCGGATGTAAACAGCGCCATTGGGAAATTGGGAAAGCATTTTATCACACCGATCTTGGTGTGGTCAGATGCTTTCAGGGCAGAGGAGAGATCTAGGGTCTAATAGACCCCAATTTTTTTCAAAAAAGAGTACCTGTCACTACCTATTGCTATCATATGGGATATTTACATTCCCTGAGATAACAATAAAAATGCTTTAAAAAAAAATGAAAGGAGCAGTTTAAAAATAAGATAAAAAAAGCAAAAAAAAAGAAAGAAAAAAAAAAAAAAAAAAAAAAGCACCCCTGTCGCCCCCGCTCTCGCGCAAAGGTGTCTGGCATCAAATGTAAACAGCAATTGCACCATGCATGTGAGGTATCACTGCGAAGGTCAGATCGAGGGCAGTCATTTTAGCAGTAGACCTCCTCTGTAAATCTAAAGTGGTAACCTGTAAAGGCTTTTAAAGGCTTTTAAAAATGTATTTAGTTTGTCGCCACTGCACGTTTGTGCGCAATTTTAAAGCATGTCGTGTTTGGTATCCATGTACTCGGCCTAAAATCATCTTTTTCATTTCATCAAACATTTGGGAAATATAGTGTGTTTTAGTGCATTAAAATTTTAAAAAGTGTGTTTTTTCCCAAAAAAATGCGTTTGAAAAATCGCTGCGCAAATACTGTGTGAAAAAAAAAATGAAACACCCATCATTTTAATCTGTAGGGCCTTTGCTTTAAAAAAAAATATATAATGTTTGGGGGTTCAAAGTAATTTTCTTGCAAAAAAAAAAAAAAAAATGTTTTCATGTAAACAAAAAGTGTCAGAAAGGGCTTTGTCTTCAAGTGTTTCGAATAGTGGGTGATGTGTGACATAAGCTTCTAAATGTTGTGCATAAATTGCCAGGACAGTTCAAAACCCCCCAAATGACCCCATTTTGGAAAGTAGACACCCCAAGCTATTTGCTGAGAGGCATGTCGAGTCCATGGAATATTTATATTGTGACAAAAGTTGCGGGAAAAAGACAACATTTTTTTTTTTTTTTTGCACAAAGTTGTCACTAAATGATATATTGCTCAAACATGCCATGAGAATATGTGAAATTACCCCCCAAAATACATTCTGTTGCTTCTCCTGAGTTCGGGGATACCACATGTGTGAGACCTTTTGGGAGCCTAGCTGCGTACGGGACCCCGAAAACCAAGCACCGCCTTCAGGCTTTCTAAGGGTGTAAGTTTTTGATTTCACTCTTCACTGCCTATAACAGTTTCGGAGGCAATGGAATGCCCAGATGGCACAAACCCCCCCCCCCAAATGACCCCATTTTGGAAAGTAGACAACCCAAGCTATTTGCTGAGAGGTATGGTGATAGGAGAAGCAGCTAAATGTATTTTGGGGCGCAATTCCACATATAACCATGGCATATAGTTACATAGTTACATAGTAGGTGAGGTTGAAAAAAGACACAAGTCCATCAAGTCCAACCTATGTGTGTGATTATGTGTCAGTATTACATTACATATCCCTGTATATTGCGGTCATTCAGGTGATTATCTAATAGTTTCTTGAAGCTATCAATGCTCCCCGCTGAGACCACCGCCTGTGGAAGGGAATTCCACATCCTTGCCGCTCTTACAGTAAAGAACCCTCTACGTAGTTTAAGGTTAAACCTCTTTTCTTCTAATTGTAATGAGTGGCCACGAGTCTTATTAAACTCTCTTCTGCGAAAAAGTTTTATCCCTATTGTGGGGTCACCAGTACAGTATTTGTAAATTGAAATCATATCCCCTCTCAAGCGACTCTTCTCCAGAGAGAATAAGTTCAGTGCTCGCAACCTTTCCTCATAACTAAGATCCTCCAGACCCTTTATTAGCTTTGTTGCCCTTCTTTGTACTCGCTCCATTTCCAGTACGTCCCTCCTGAGGACTGGTGCCCAGAACTGGACAGCATACTCCAGGTGCGGGCGGACCAGAGTCTTGTAGAGCGGGAGAATTATCGTTTTATCTCTGCAGTTCTGTTTGCTTTATTAGCAGCAGCTTGGCATTGCATGCCATTGCTGAGCCTATCATCCACTAGGACCCCCAGGTCCTTTTCCATCCTAGATTCCCCCAGAGGTTCTCCCCCCAGTGTATAGATTGCATTCATATTTTTGCCACCCAAATGCATTATTTTACATTTTTCTACATTGAACCTCATTTGCCATGTAGTCGCCCACCCCATTAATTTGTTCAGGTCTTTTTGCAAGATTTCCACATCCTGCGGAGAAGTTATTGCCCTGCTTAACTTAGTATCGTCTGCAAATACAGAGATTGAACTGTTTATCCCATCCTCCAGGTCGTTTATGAACAAATTAAATAGGATTGGTCCCAGCACAGAACCCTGGGGAACCCCACTACCCACCCCTGACCATTCTGAGTACTCCCCATTTATCACCACCCTCTGAACACGCCCTTGTAGCCAGTTTTCAATCCATGTACTCACCCTATGGTCCATGCCAACGCACCTTATTTTGTACAGTAAACGTTTATGGGGAACTGTGTCAAATGCTTTTGCAAAATCCAGATACACCACGTCTACGGGCCTTCCTTTATCTAGATGGCAACTCACCTCCTCATAGAAGGTTAATAGATTGGTTTGGCAAGAACGATTCTTCATGAATCCATGCTGATTACTGCTAATGATATCATTCTTATTACTAAAATCTTGTATATAGTCCCTTATCATCCCCTCCAAGAGTTTACATACTATTGATGTTAGGCTAACTGGTCTGTAATTCCCAGGGATGTTTTTTGGGCCCTTTTTAAATATTGGTGCTACATTGGCTTTCCTCCAATCAGCTGGTACCATTCCAGTCAATAGACTGTCTGTAAAAATTAGGAACAACGGTCTGGCAATCACCTGACTGAGTTCCCTAAGTACCCTCGGATACAAGCCATCTGGTCCCGGTGATTTATTAATGTTAAGTTTCTCAAGTCTAATTTTAATTCCGTCCTCTGTTAACCATGTAGGTGCTTCCTGTGTTGTGTCATGAGGATAAACACTGCAGTTTTGGTTACTGAAGCCCCCCGATTCACTCGTGAAGACTGAGGAGAAGAATAAATTCAATACCTTTGCCATCTCCCCATCCTTTGTAACCAGATGTCCTTCCTCATTCTTTATGGGGCCAATATGGTCTGTCCTCCCTTTTTTACTGTTTACATACTTAAAGAATTTCTTGGGATTTTTTTTGCTCTCCTCCGCTATGTGTCTTTCATGTTCTATCTTAGCCGTCCTAATTGCACCCTTACATTTCTTATTGCATTCTTTATAAATTCTGAATGCTGTGGATGATCCCTCAACCTTGTATTTTTTGAAGGCCTTCTCCTTTGCTTTTATATGCATTTTTACATTGGAGTTAAGCCATCCAGGATGTTTGTTCGCTCTTTTAAATTTATTACCCAATGGGATACATTGGCTAATGCCCTTATTTAATATGCTCTTAAAGCAAACCCATCTCTCCTCCGTATTCTTTGTTCCTAATATTTTATCCCAATTTATGCCTTTTAGCAAGGTTTGTAGTTTAGGGAAGTTGGCTCTTTTGAAATTCAGTGTCTTTGTGTTCCCTTCATGTCTCCTATTTGTGTGATTTATACTGAAATTAATTGACCTGTGATCGCTGTTACCTAAATTGCCCCGTATTTCCACATCTGTTATCAGGTCTGTATTGTTGGTAATCAGTAGATCTAGTAATGTTTTATTTCTAGTTGGTGCGTCTACCATCTGACCCATAAAATTGTCCTGCAAGACACTAAGGAACTGGCGAGCCTTAAATGAATGCGCGGTTCCCTCCGCCCAGTCTATGTCTGGATAATTAAAATCCCCCATTATGATAACACTTCCCATCCTTGCTGCTAATCCAATTTGTGAAAGGAGATCCGTCTCCACTTCCTCCCTCAGGTTAGGGGGCCTATAGCATACTCCCAGTATTATTTTCCCCTTAGCTTCATCCCTTTGGAGCTCTACCCATAAAGATTCCACCTCCTCCCTAGCCCCCTCAGTGATGTCATCTCTCACATTCACTTGTACATTATTCTTGATATATAGGCATACCCCTCCCCCTTTTTTACCCTCTCTGTCCTTGCGGTATAGGGTATACCCTTGAATTTTTGCCAGCCAATCATGAGAGCTGTTGAACCAGGTCTCTGAAATTCCCACAAAATCCAAATCCTCCTTGTACAACAGTATCTCTAGTTCACCCATCTTGTCCGCCAGGCTCCTGGCATTGGTGAACATGCCACATAGTTTAGACCGGTCGCATATTGTCCTCGTATTGGGTGTTTCAAGATTGCAACTTGGACTTGCTACTATACTCACCTTGTGTTTTTGTGCTTTGGTTAACCTACCACTAATGCCCCCAATACTACCCTCTGGAATATCTTCCGCGCTGGCTATCACTGTCTCTGGACCCTCCCCCCCATCGCCTAGTTTAAAAACCCCTCTAACTTTTTGGCCATCTTCATTCCCAGCAGATCTGCACCCTCCTCATTTAGGTGCAGTCCGTCCCTTCTATAGTACCGGTTACCGACTGAGAAGTCGGCCCAGTCCTCCAGGAACCCAAACCCCTCCTTACTACACCAGCTCTTCAGCCACTTGTTTACTTCCCTAATCTCCCTCTGCCTCTCTGGTGTGGCTCGATGTACCGGTAGTATTCCTGAGAACACTACCTTGGAGGTCCTTTTCCTCAATTTAGCTCCTAAGTCCCTAAAATCGTTCTTTAGGACACTCCATCTGCCTCTGACTTTGTCATTGGTGCCAACGTGCACCATGACAGCCGGGTCTTCCCCAGCCCCTCCCAGTAATCTGTCCACAAGATCCGTGATGTGCCGAACCCAAGCGCCCGGTAGACAACATACTGTTTGACGCTTCAGGTCTTGGTTACAGATTGCACTCTCTGTCCTTCTAAGAAATGAGTCCCCTATCACCAGAATCTGTCTTTCCTTTCCCTTTGCTGCCCCCCCACTCTCACTGGAGGAGTTCTGGCAGCTAGGAGAGTCCCTCATCTCCAGCAGTGCTGGTCCCTGACTGGTTACACCAATGTCACTCAATGGAGCGTACTTATTGGGATGCTCCAGTCCTGGATCGGCCTCCCTGGCACTTCCCCCTCTACCCCTCCTGACTGTCACCCATCTACTCTTTGCTAGTGCCTGCACCTCTTTGTCTCCACCCGCCTCTGTGCTGGCCCCTGCCGGCACCTGCCGTGTACGTTCCTGGCTCACCTTTAGTATGGAGGGACTTCTCAGTGCTGACAGTTGCTTCCCCAGATTCAGAACCTGGGCTTCCAGGGAAACAATGTGCTTACATTTTGCACAGCAGTATTCGCCCTCGTTCGGATGATCAAGGAACGCATACATGCGGCAAGATGTACAAAGAGTCGCCTCTCCACACCCGCCGGGCATCGTACCTATTAAATTTAGTGAGGATTTGGGGATTTTACCCTGCCCAAATTACCTAACAACTAGCTTCCTGGCACTAATACTCAAGACAATACACAGGTACACGACAAGACAATACACAGGTACACAATACACAAGTACTAACGATCCACACACACTACTCAGACAACACTCAGATACTCACACTACACAGGTACTATGACCCCTGTTATAACCTCCTGTTTTAAACTCTTGTTTTTAACTCCCACTTAATCCAGCTCCACTTACACCAAGCTCCACAGCTTCAAACTGAGCACGCTCAGACTGAGTCCTACAACAAGTTAAATAGGCACCTGTGAGCAATTAACCACACCCCTTAATTGATAGACTGATGAAACAAGAAAAAAAAAAAAAAAAAAAAAAAGCTATTTAACAAGTGACAGCAAAAGGCAAATTAAAAACTAAAAGGAAAAGTCCCCAAAATGCAACCCAGCAAACACCAACAGACAGCAAACACACACCAACAGACAGCAAATACACACCAACAGACAGCAAACACACACCAACAGACAGCAACACACACCAACAGACAGCAACACACACCAACAGACAGCAAGACTTGTATACTCTAACACTTGTTTTTAACTCCCACTTAATCCAGCTCCACTTACACCAAGCTCCACAGCTTCAAACTGAGCACGCTCAGACTGAGTCCTACAACAAGTTAAATAGGCACCTGTGAGCAATTAACCACACCCCTTAATTGATAGACTGATGAAACAAGAAAAAAAAAAAAGCTATTTAAAAAGTGACAGCAAAAGGCAAATTAAAAACTAAAAGGAAAAGTCCCCAAAATGCAACCCAGCAAACACCAACAGACAGTAACACACACCAACAGACAGCAACACACACCAACAGACAGCAACACACACCAACAGACCGCAAGACTTGTATACTCTAACACTTGTTTTTAACTCCCACTTAATCCAGCTCCACTTACACCAAGCTCCACAGCTTCAAACTGAGCACGCTCAGACTGAGTCCTACAACATGTTAAATAGGCACCTGTGAGCAATTAACCACACCCCTTAATTGATAGACTGATGAAACAAGAAAAAAAAAAAAAAAAGCTATTTAAAAAGTGACAGCAAAAGGCAAATTAAAAACTAAAAGGAAAAGTCCCCAAAATGCAACCCAGCAAACACCAACAGACAGCAACACACACCAACAGACAGCAACACACACCAACAGACAGCAAGACTTGTATACTCTAACACTTGTTTTTAACTCCCACTTAATCCAGCTCCACTTACACCAAGCTCCACAGCTTCAAACTGAGCATGTGTGAGCAATATATCATTTAGTGACAACTTTTTGTAAAAATGTTTTTATTTTTATTTTTTTATCATTATTCAATCACTTGGGACAAAAAAATGTAATATTCAATGGGCTTAACATGCCTCTCAGCAATTTCCTTGGGGTGTCTACTTTCCAAAATGGGGTTTGTACTGCCCTGCCATTTTAGCACCTCAAGAAATGAGATAGGCAGTCATAAACTAAAAGCTGTGTAAATTCCAGAAAATGTACCCTAGTTTGTAGACGCTATAGCTTTTGCGCAAACCAATAAATATAAGCATAGACTTTTTTTTTACCAAGGACATGTGGCCGAATACATTTTGGCCTAAATGTATGAATAAAATTGAGTTCATTGGATTTTTTTATAACAAAAAGTATAATATCATTTTCAAAATTTTCGGTCTTTTTCCATTTATAGCGCAAAAAAAAACCGCAGAGGTGATCAAATACCATCAAAAGAAATCTCTATTTGTGGGAAGAATGGGTACAGCATTCCATGACCGCGCAATTAGCAGTTAAAGCGATGCAGTGCCAAATTGTAAAAAGTGCTCTGGTCAGGAAGGGGGTAAATCCTTTCGGGGCTGAAGTGGTTAAGTAAATAGATAATATGAATACATATTCTTATTAATTAATATTACATTTTCTAGCTAGGCTATATATATGATATAGCGACTGGTTTATTATCTTTCAGCTAAAATTATCAATGATCTTATGATGATAGTATTCTGCCATGATTGGCAGGATCAATACTAATGCATAGAAGTATAAGATCTGAAGATCTGTATGTTAGGAGGGAATATCACAATGTCAAATCATTATATTCACATTCTCTTGAGATACTTAAAAGTTTCTTCTTATACATTGCCTTCCAGCATTCTTAGTTGGAACCTAGGATGACAAACGCGCAATTGAATAATTCATCATACCCAAAAATGACCTCAGTTCACTGATTTTTGTAGGTATTTTTGATTTCATCACAGCCTCCACTTTCTTCTTTTGGGGTTTTAGATCTTCGGAAGTAACCTCATGTCCTAGAAAATTAACTTTGGAATGACACCATTGGGCTTTCTGTGATGAAATTTTAACACCTCTCTCTCTCTCTCAACTGGTTAAGCACATGTCTAAACTCTTGGATATGTTTTTCAACAAAATATAATCCACATAAATTTCCTTTTTCAGTTGCATCAGACATAGCCCTATGTAAAAACACAACAAATTCATAACCTACATTTATATAACCAAATAGCATTCTATTCCAGGTATACTTTTCCTTACCAAACATAAATGCAAGCTTGTATTGGTCTTCATGACTTACCTGAATGGTCCAATATCCTCAAGCATAATATAATGTGGTAAAGTACTTAGCGCCTTGTATTTATATCAAGCATTGATAAATATATGGCACGGGCTAGCTGGACATATATACTCATTTATTTAGCTGTCTAAGATCAGCACATAAACGCCATTGACCATTTAGTTTAGGAATATCAAGTATAGGATTATTACAAGAACTGTGCACCAATCTTATAACGTTCTTTTCCTTGGGATTCTTAATGATTTCCGCTAGTAAATCTTAACACGCTAGGGAAAGATGATATTGCTTGATATATACAGGAGGTGCTGCTGTATCAGTTTGAATCCTAGCAATGTGCATGCCTGTAAGACCACAATCATAGGAATCTTTTAGCAAACATATCCTTGAATTCCACTGAAACATATATTTACCATGGGTGTATGAATTATTGAAACTCCTATTTGTTGCATCCTGTCTGAGAAGCATATTAATGCAACAGGATTCTTTAATTTTCTTTTTTTTTTTTTTGCCTTATTGTACCTGGCTAGGTAACAGATAATTATTAGCACCTGGAGGAATAATAATCTCATGTGGTACTAATATACTTACTGCATATGGCAGTACCTGAGCTGATTTGAGGGTTTCATGTTTATTTATGAAACTATCTGGATTCTCTTTTAATTGAGACCACAATGTGGAATTGATCAAATTCACGTGTATAGCAAAGCGAGGTAATATTTCGTTGCCAATATACGCATGATACTGTGGCTCATTAATTACCAGGAATAAATGATTGTCTGTTTTACCCACAATAGAAATGGATAACATGCATTTACCAATTATATTATGACTATCCAGATCATGGATCCAGTGATCCTGAGGGTTTGGGTACCTAATTACTTTAGGATTGGCTAACTGTTCTAGTAGATTTCTACTAATGTAACTATGTTCCTGGTGTAAGTCTATTTTAGCCCTTTTAGTTTTTCCCAGGTCATGAACGTTTAGGGAAAAGAACAACTCATCATTCGCCTTTTCAATGCCTGTTAGGAATTGTCCATGATTACTGAACCCACTAGAGTCAGTATTTTCGGTATGGAGGTGAATATGGAGAACATCACCTTCCAAGCAAACTCATCAACCTCTTTTAGGGAACACATATAAAGTGTTATCCTCCTGTCCACCACCTACAGTGGAAATTGGCATTGCCTGTAAAAAGGAGCCATCTGGAATATGACTATTCCATGAGATAGATCTCAAGAGAGTCTGGCCTTTCCTCAATCACAGTTGCGCCGATTGTGATATGATTGGAATTGCTCATAGTTAATGGGCTTCTTCACTTGTGATCAGATAATTTTATTGATAAAAACAACAATGGGATACGATCTCTTAAGGAGAGCAATGCCAATAATTAAGCGATCATAGGGCAAATCAACTGTAAGTGTGGGAATGCAAATTACTTTGTTCCCTAAGTTGAAGTACAACCAGGCCTTTCCTATGACTTTTAGGGCGGTGCCTGAGACACTTATATGGTCAGATGTAAAACTTTTCAGCTTGTACTTTTCAGAAGATAAATCCCGGATTTGTTTTCTGAGACAAAATAGTTGCTTGACTATCTGTGTTCAATAACGCCATAATGTGTGATAAATCTTTATGCAATTACACTTCTATAAAATACCTGTAATCATTTTCCTGTAAGGAGCAAAGATTATTTGGATGACAGGTACATTTAGCTTTTGACTGGTTGTGTGACTCACCCACTGAAAGGGATGGCCCCCCTTCCTTTTTTTTTCACAGGAAAAATTCCTAAGACTGCTTGTCAGATTCTGCACAGCTGAAAGTTTTAGCTGCAAGATAAGATCACAAACAGGTCTCCCCCTACTTGCCATTTAATTAATTGGTTAAATTAATTTCAGACATCCAAACATTTTGGGTTGCTTTGCTCAATTTTGTTTACTAATAAATTACAGGCATTTGCATAATCTGACACTTCAGTCAATGTATTATTATTATTATTATACAGGATTTATATAGCGCCAACAGTTTGCGCAGCGCTTTACAACATGGGGCAGACAGTACACTTACAATACAAATCAATACAGGAGGGATCAGAGGGCCCTGCTTGTTAGAGCTTACAATCTAGAAGGGAGGGTCAAGTGGAAACAAAAGGTAATAACTGTGGGGGATTAGCTGATAGAAAAAATGAAAATACAGTTGTTAGGTGTGGGTAGGATAGGCTTCTCTGAGGAGAAGGGTTTTCAGGGATCTTCTGAAAGCTAATAAAGTAGGAGATAAGCGGACAGATTGGGGTAAGGAGTTCCATAGGATTGGAGAGGCTTTGGAAAAGGCCTGGAGGCGAGCATGGGAGGAGGTGACAAGGGAGCTAGAGAGCAGGAGGTCTTGAGAGGAACGAAGAGAGCGAGTAGGTTGGTATTTAGAGACTAAGCTAGTGATGTAGCTGGGGGCGAAATTGTGGATGGCTTTGTACGTAGTTGTTAGAATTTTTAATTTAATTCTTTGGCCGAGCGGAAGCCAGTGGAGGTATTGACAGAGAGGAGTGGCAGACACAGAGCAATTGGTAAGGTGGATGAGTCTGGCAGCGGCATTCATAATGGATTGAGGGGTGATAGACTATGTAGAGGTAAGCCAATGAGAAGGGAGTTGCAGTAGTCGAGGCGAGAAGAGTTTTGTTGTGTCATTGGTTAGAAAGGGGCGTATTTTGGAGATGTTGCGGAGGTTGAGGTGGCAGGATTTGGACAGTGATTGGATGTGTTGCATGAAGGAGAGTTCAGAGTCTAGGACTACACCTAGAACCTTGGCATGTGGGGATGGGCTTATAGTTGATCCATCGATTTTGACAGAGAGATCAGGGGAAGAGGCATATGGAGGAGGAAAAATTATAAGTTCGATTTTGGCTAGATTGAGTTTAAGGAAGTGGGGAGACATCCAGACTGATATATCTGAGAGTAAATTACTGATACGTGAGGAGACAGAGGGAGTGAGCTGAGGGGTAGAGAAATAGATTTGGGTGTCATCAGTGTAGAGGTGGTATTGGAAGCCATGGGAGGCTATCAGTTGACCCAGGGAGGCAGTGTAGATTGAAAATAGTAGAGGTCCAAGAACAGAACCCTGAGGGACCCCAACAGAGAAAGGAAGAGTAGAGGAGGAAGTAGAGTTATAAGAAACGCTAAAGGTGCGGTTGAATAAGTAGGAAGAGAACCAGCGAAATGTACAGTCACGGAGACCAAAGGCGTGTCGTTTTTTGAGGAGGAGGGGGTGGTCAACCGTATCAAAGGCAGCAGAGAGGTCCAGGAGTAGGAGTACAGAATAGTGTCGATTGGTTTTGACCGTTAGTAAATCGTTTGTTAGTTTTAGGAGAGCAGTTTCTGTGGAGTGTTGAGGACGAAATCCAGACTGAAGAAGGCCATTATCAGCAAGGTGGGCGCTCAGTCGGTTGTAGACCAGACGTTCGAGGAGTTTGGATAAAAAGGGGAGCAAGGAGATGGGGCGTAGGTTGTTAAGATTGGATGGGTCCAGTGAGGGCTTTTTAAGTATGGGTCTGACAAGTGCATGTTTTAGAGAGTTAGGGAAGATGCCAGAAGAGAGGGAGAGATTGAAGATGTGGGTTAGAGAGTGTAGTATAGGGCCAGAGGGTGAACGTAGCATTTGTGAGGGAACAAGATCCAGAGGGCAGGTGGTAGAGGAAGAGGAGAGTGACAGAGAGGGAGGTGGCTGAAGTACCTGAAAGGTGCTATGTGGGGCTAGAAGGATTCCGACACCTCCTCCCTTACGTCTGCTGGATCTAGGGGAGTGAGTCCAGAGAAGACCACCATGGGATAGGGCAGCAGAAGATGCAGTGTCGGATTCATGGAGCCAGGTTTCGTTAATGGCGAGTAGGTTAAATGAGTTGGCAATAAAGAGGTCATGGAGAGAGGTGAGCTTGTTGCAGACAGAGCGCGAGTTCCAAAGGGCACAAGAGAAAGGGAATCTGGTTTTGGGAAGAATTGAAATGGGAACTAAATCGTGTTGATTGCGGCGGCTGCTGCCAGAGGGTGCAGGGTGATGGGTGCATGGGGTACAGTTAAATGATGGAGGCCCAGGGTTTGGGGATATCTCCAGAGGTTAGAAGAAGCAAGCGGGTGAGGGAGGTAATATGGGAGTGGGATTTATATGAAGTGACATGCCCCAGGGTCTTGGAGATTTTTAGTGTATGTGGATTTAGAATTAGCAGGAGATGGTGGGTGCAGTAATAAGGACAGGACAGGAGTGAGGGTGATATATATATGCTGGGGGGGGAGAGGAGGGGTGAAGGAGAGATAGTTTTAGGATGGAGGACAGAGTTGTCAAAAGCAGTGGTAGAGAAAGCATGTTACAAGGAAAAAGAGCTAAAGGAGTAAACAAGTTCACCTGATGTCTGTGTGATGTTTTTCAAAGTGTTTATCTTGTGTCCTTTCGCTTTGTGCCTTTGCACAGAGTCAAAAGTGCATTTCACTTATAGAAATTGCCACTTTGAGAAAGAGCCAAATGTGTACCCCCTGCAAATGCTTGCCCCAAGAGAAGCTTAAATATATACTGATAGGGGTAGGGTGTGGGCGGATTTCAATTAGCAATCAAGAGGTTATAAAGCTTGGCTGGTTAATAGGGCAAAATTCTAAAGTCACAAACAGACTAGCAAGAGGGCACTAAAGTTAAGAGGGCCATAATTTGGGGTAAGACAAGGGAGATAATAAATCATTGTAATGTGGACAGGTCTACAGACAGTTAAGTAAAAATAACATACCAGCATTATTAGAGACACATAGGAAAAAGATAGCAGTGTTTCAGTTTTTGGCTGGAGTTGTAGCAGTAGGAGCATACCAGAGTTAAGAGACATAGGAGACAGTTTTCACTAATGCGATTCTGGCTGGAGTTGTAGCAGTAGGAGCTTACCAGATTTAAGAGACATAGGAGACAGTTTTCACTAATGCGATTCTGGCTGGAGTTGTAGCAGTAGGAGCATACCAGAGTTAAGAGACATAGGAGACAGTTTTCACTAATGCGATTCTGGCTGGAGTTTTAGCAGTAGGAGCATACCAGAGTTAAGAGACATAGGAGACAGTTTTCACTAATGCGATTCTGGCTGGAGTTGTAGCAGTAGGAGCATACCGGAGTTAAGAGACATAGGAGACAGTTTTCACTAATGCGATTCTGGCTGGAGTTGTAGCAGTTGGAGCATACCAGAGTTAAGAGACATAGGAGACAGTTTTCACTAATGCGATTCTGGCTGGAGTTGTAGCAGTAGGAGCATACCAGAGTTAAGAGACATAGGAGACAGTTTTCACTAATGCGATTCTGGCTGGAGTTGTAGCAGTAGGAGCATACCTGTGGGCAGGCCCGGATTTACTCCCTTTGCCGCCCCAAGGCCGGGTCCTTCAATGCCGCCCCCCCCACACACACACAAACACATACACACACACCACCATTCTCGTCCTTTATCGATGACTGCTACAATAGATCAATTAAAAACATATCTCCACACCAGAGAACACTGAAAATAACTGGCTTTAATTGTACAGACTGAAAATACTTCAGGGTAAGTGCGCGAGGGGTAAGGATTTTCCGCGGGCAATGGCTGGTGTTAGTGCTTCAATCATCCCCGGCACCATGGTTGTTATGGTGTCAGGATGATTGAAACGCATTATTTCTATCATTACATTGTAATATAAAATGAAATAGTTCAACTCACCATAATGCAGAATCATTGGGAGCCCTGAGCGTGTCACTTGCCACCATCGCTTGTCACTTGCCACTATGCCTGCCACCAGATGAGGATGTCACTTGCCATGCTGCCTGCCACCAGATGGGGATGTCACTTGCCTCTATGCCTCCCACCAGATGGAGATATCACTTGCCACTATGCCTGCCACCATATGGAGATATCACTTGCCACTATGCCTGCCACCAGATGGAGATGTCACTTGCCACTATGCCTGCCACCAGATGGGAATGTCACTTGCCACGCTGCCTGCCACCAGATGGGAATGTCACTTGCCATGCTGCCTGCCACCAGATGGGGATGTCACTTGCCACGCTGCCTGCCACCAGATGGGGATGTCACTTGCCTCTATGTCTGCCACCAGATGGGAATGTCACTTGCCACACTGCCACCAGATGGGAATGTCACTTGCCACGCTGCCTGCCACCAGATGGGGTTGTCACTTGCCACGCTGCCTGCCACCAGATGGGGATGTCACTTGCCACCATGCCTGCCACCAGATGGGGATGTCACTTGCCACCAAATGGGAATGTCACTTGCCACGCTGCCTGCCACCAGATGGGGATGTCACTTGCCACCATGCCTGCCACCAGATGGGGATGTCACTTGCCACACTGCCACCAGATGAGGATGTCACTTGCCATGCTCCCTGCCACCAGATGGGGATGTCACTTGCCACGC
This sequence comes from Aquarana catesbeiana, assembly GCF_042186555.1. Classification (NCBI taxonomy): domain Eukaryota; kingdom Metazoa; phylum Chordata; class Amphibia; order Anura; family Ranidae; genus Aquarana; species Aquarana catesbeiana. The sequence continues at coordinate 459,305,570 of NC_133328.1, forward strand.
TGCCTGCCACCAGATGGGGATGTCACTTGCCACGCTGCCTGCCACCAGATGGGGATGTCACTTGCCACGCTGCCTGCCACCAGATGAGGATGTCACTTGCCATGCTGCCTGCCACCAGATGGGGATGTCACTTGCCACCATGCCTGCCACCAGATGGGGATATCACTTGCCACTATGCCTGCCACCAGATGAAGATGTCACTTGCCACTATGCCTGCCACCAGATGGAGATGTCACTTGCCTCTATGCCTGCCACCAGATGGAGATGTCACTTGCCACTATGCCTGCCACCAGATGGAGATGTCACTTGCCTCTATGCCTCCCACCAGATGGAGATGTCACTTGCCACTATGCCTGCCACCAGATGGAGATGTCACTTGCCACTATGCCTGCCACCAGATGGGGATGTCACTTGCCACTATGCCTGCCACCAGATGGAGATGTCACTTGCCACTATGCCTGCCACCAGATGGGGATGTCACTTGCCACTATGCCTGCCACCAGATGGGGATGTCACTTGCCACGCTGCCTGCCACCAGATGGGAATGTGACTTGCCACACTGCCACCAGATGGGAATGTCACGTGCCACGCTGCCTGCCACCAGTTGGGAATGTCACTTGCCACGCTGCCTGCCACCAGATGGGAATGTCACTTGCCACGCTGCCTGCCACCAGATGGGGATGTCACTTGCCACGCTGCCTGCCACCAGATGGGGATGTCACTTGCCTCTATGCCTGCCACCAGATGGGAATGTTACTCACCACGCTGCCTGCCACCAGATGGGGATGTCACTTGCCACCATGCCTGCCACCAGATGGGGATGTCACTTGCCACCAGATGGGAATGTCACTTGCCACCATGCCTGCCACCAGATGGGGATGTCACTTGCCACACTGCCACCAGATGGGGATGTCACTTGCCACCAGATGGGAATGTCACTTGCCACACTGCCACCAGATGGGGATGTCACTTGCCACCAGATGGGGATGTCACTTGCCACACTGCCACCAGATGGGGATGTCACTTGCCATGCTCCCTGCCACCAGATGGGGATGTGTGTCACTTGCCATGCTGCCTTCTATCAGATGGAGGAGGGCGGAACAGCGGTGCGGGCAATGAGAGATGTCATCTCTCTCCCCCCGCTGCCGCACCGCTGACATTACATTGATTTTTTCAAAAATGGCGCCGGGCTGCACAATCACGCTACTGCGCATGCGCTGCCCAGCGAGCGCGTACGAGCTTTCCCGAGCCCAGCCGGCTTCGGAACGGCGCATGCGCAGTTGCGTGGTTGGCTCGCGGCCATCTTTTCTATGGGCACCGGTGCCCCTAATAGAGTTTAATGGGCAGCCCGAATAGGGGGGCGGCCGCGAAGTCGCCGCGGGAGCGGCGCCGCCCCTGCACCACTGCCGCCCCAAAGCCTGGCCTCGGTGGCCTTGTGGCAAATCCGGCCCTGCCTGTGGGAGGACAAAGATGATATTTTCAGATCAGACAGTCAGATGATGAGTGATAAGTGCAGAGTCAGAAATGCATTTCACTTATAGAAATCGCCACTTTGAGAAAGAGCCAAGTTGCAAATGTGTATCACATTTTATTTTTAAACAGTATTTTGGACAAGAGTTCCTCCTTCTATAAAAGGATTTTTAGATTGTACAGTGAGAAAATGTATTCATTTTTCCATCTGTGCTGTCAATACCCCAAACTGAGATTGCATCTGACCCATTTGGTCATATAGATTACTTCTATTTTTCCAATGAACCCTTGTGGGTGGATTTTGGAAATTAGAAGCCTGAGGCTTTTCAGACCCATCTAATTCAGAACCACTTTGAAACTTTTCATTATCCTTATTGGGTTTAGCTTTCCTCTGATTGGGAGGATCGGAGTTTTTAACAACTTTAGCATGACTACTTTTTGGAGCCTCAAATTGTCCCTGATTCTTTTTAAACCAAGCCTCAGCTATTATCTGAGTGGGCTTTTTTAATTTAGACTGAGACTAGAACAGCAAAAAGGGTGGTGCTCTCTGTTATTAGACAATCCAGACCACTTTTGGGATGGTAATCCCAGGCCATAACAACTTTTAAATTATTTGGTAAGGCATCATAAAACAGTTGGATAAATTCATGGCTCTCAAAATTGGGTTCTCTCTCAGCCAAGCTATAGGTATTCTAGAGAACTGATAAAAATTCTCTGGGACTTTGATTCGGCCTACATTTCAAAGTATAAGTGGCCCTTCTGGCAGCAGGAGCTGACCTATAGGGACCAAATTCTGTTTTTATTTCCCATTTTTCTTTGACATAAGATATCACCTGATATTTTACCAATTCTACGTTTTTTCTGTTATGCAGACCAATTTAATTTTCCGCATCAGCAGGACCGGCTACACTAGAAATATCTTCAGTGTCAGTCAATTTTCAATATCACAACCAACAATGGCAATATCAAAAGAAAAAAAAAAATTTAATAAAAAAAAAAAAAAATGACAATAAAATATATTTTTTACATTACATTTACATACATTTATATTCCTTGTTTCAAACTTTCACGGATCTCGCTAGGGCCTCCATAATATGTCAGATAAAGTAGGGAGGGATAGGGAAGGGGGATTATAACGGTGCCAGTGAACATATAAATGACACATAAAAAATATATATTTTTATTATTACAAAAATTTAAACATACAACACAAACACAGGTGCGTTAACAGTCACAGAGCAAAATGTACATACAATACTGGCCAAGATATTGAACGGCCAACTGAGGTTACAGGCGATAAGTCCCTACATGTTTTGCCAAACATTGGCTTCTTTAGGGGAAATAATATTAGTAACCTGTACAAGTATGTTGACTCCAGACACCCACGAAGGCGGATATAGCACCTGGATCCTCCCGGAGAAACAACAGCCCAGCGCCACAACAATTGTGGCTGCAGGGGGCTGACAAAGACAATTGTATAATTTAAAATCAGTATAAATACAGAGGTGCCAAAAAGTATCGATGGTAACAAAAACAGCAAATAGTCTTACGGTGGCTCTATCTAACTAATAGCAGGCTCCAATTACCTTGCTGAAACCATATACCACTTCTATTGTAATCGGGTGATTATTACACCCTGATACAGGATTTCGCATCCGGATTGCTTGGTTTATCATTACTTCACTGTGACTGATCCACTACTATTTTCATATTTGCTGTTTTGGTTACCATCAATACTTTTTGGCGCCCCAGTATTTATACTGATTTTAAATTATACAATTGTCTTTGTCAGCCCCCTGCAGCCACAATGGTTGTGGCACTAGGCTGTTGATTTCCCGGGAGGGTCCAGGTGCTATATCCGCCTTCAGGGGGTGTCTGGAGTCAACATACTTGTACAGGTTACTAATATTATTTTCCCTGAATAAGCCAATGTTTGGCGAAACATGTAGGGACTTATCGCCTGTAACCTCAGTTGGTCATTCAAAATCTTGGCCAGTATTGTATGTACATTTTGCTCTGTGACTGTTAACGCACCTGTGTATGTATTGTATGTTTCAATTCTTGTAATAATAAAAATATATATTTTTTATGTATCATTTGTAATTTATATGTTCCCTGACACCATTATAATCCCCCTTCCCTATCCCTCCCTACTTTGTTAAACAAAACTTGGGATGAGGTGCCATACACCTTGAGGACTTTCCCACCATACTCCATTTTCCATAATATGTCAGATGTTTATACTGAAATATTAACAGTATTATATTTATGGAAATGTGCAAAAATCTATGGTTAAGGAGATTTTCACGTCTTTCCACAATTAAACCAAATAATTCAAATTAGTTTATCCATGCTAGTTTGAAGACAAAAAGGAATACAGCGGTGTGCCAAAATATAAATATTTATTAACTAAAAATTCAGTGTAAAATAATATCAAATATAATTGGTAATGATAGAAAGAATATAAATGTAAATATCAAATATATGGGTGATGCAGATGATGAGGAAAATAACCACAAGCTCTTGTTACAAATTATCAAGTATCGACACTTTGTGACTGCTTTGTAAAAGGCTTTCTTTGTGGCACAACAGACTATGAAAACAACCAGGTGGTGATTCCTTATCAAACAAATAGACCTTCAAGCTTACACTTTAAAAATGCACAGGCCAAATGTTATACTGGGCACAGAGCTTGATAATTTAACCAAGACTTATATTTACAGTAAAGATAATTCTCTAATGAATTGTATGTTTAACCACTTCAATACAGGGCATTTTCACCCCCTTCCTGCCCAGGCCAATTTTCAGTTTTCAGCGCTGTCACATTGTTAATGACAATTTCGTGGTCATGCAACACTGTACCCAAATGAAATTTTTATTATTTTTTTCCCCAAAAAACTGGGCTTTCTTTTGGTGGTATTTGATCACCTCTGCAGTTTTTATTTCTTGCACTATAAACAAAAGAAGTGTGACAAGTTTGAAAAAAACACATTTTTTTTTTACTTTTTGCTATAATAAATATCCCAATTAAAAAAAAAAAAAAAAATTCCTCAGTTTAGGCCGATAGGTATTCTTCGACATATTTTTGGCTAAAAAATCGCAATAAGCGTATATTGATTGGTTTGTGCAAAAGTTATAGCGTCTACAAAATAGGGGATAGATTTATGGCATTTTTATAATTTTTTTTACCAGTAATGTCGGTGATCTGCGATTTTTATTGTGACTGTGACATTGCGGCGGACACATCGGACACTTTTGACACTATTTTGAGACCATTCACATTTATACAGTGATCAATGCTATAAAAATGCACTGATTACTGTATGAATGTCACTGGCAGGGAAAGGGTTAACACTAGGGGGCGATCAAGGGGGAGGGAACTCACAAGGGGAGCAGACTGATCAGGGTTCCTCTGTACTGGGAACACATGATCGGGTCTCCTCTCACCTGACAGAACGTGGATTTGTGTGTTTACACACACAGATCCATGTCCCAGCTCTGTTACCGGCAATCGCAGGTGCCTGGCGGACATCGCGGGCGCCGGGCATGCGCACTGGCTCCCGAGTGACGCGGAAGCCGCATCATGAGTCCAGGACATCATATGACGCCCTCCCAGGATGGGAGATCCCTCCTGCGGACGTCATTAGACAATAGCCGGGATGTAAAGTGGTTAAACATACATCATATTGATAAGACTTTAAAGTCAGTTTTTGTTGAGATATACAACAGTATGTATTTCTCTATATTGAAACAGGATTATCTCATACTGCAGTTAGAAATAAAACAATTCCTAGACTATGATACAAAGATTAAATGATTTAGTAATGTATATGCTACTATAATTCAATACTGATAGATGTAATAGATGTAATAGAAAATTAATACTTTACCAGAGATTTAAGAAACTTTTATTTTGAGGGATATCAGCTGTGTATCCCAAAGGACATCTCTACTACTCCTGCATTTTTCCATTCTGTTTTCCTCCTGCTCTCTCTCCTTCCATTGTTCCAATCTCTCCTCTCTGTCATGTGTATCCATTCTATATCCCGCCCAGAATGTGGTATATCTAAACAATATATTATGAATTTAAAAAAAAATTATAAAAATACATAAACCAAAGATATATGTGAAATTATTCAATTAAGTAAGCATATAATCTCTCCAATGTAATGTAATAATAATATGATAGAAATGATTGCTAATACAATTACTTGTTATGAGTAATAAGGTTTGTTTATAAGGCAGTTTTTGAATAAGCCCTATTTTCGTTTCTCAGTACTGAGAAGAAAAAAAATATGTCTGTAAGCTCATGGTTCCCTTATCTTGCTTATTTGACTAAGGCTCTTCAAGATTTATAACTTGAGAGAATGTGCACTGGATCCTTTAAGAGAAAAAAAACTCCAATAACAGTGTCTATTCATCAGCCAACTTGAATTCATCAGAACTTGGGTTAACCTCCTAAGAAACAGCACAAAATGGTTTCAACTTGGCTCATGGAAACATATGCAAAATAATATGATTAGGCCTCATATTAATTCTTTTAGTTCTTTTAACCACTTCCGGATCACTTTTATCGGCGGCGGGAGAGGGGCGCCCCTTCCGCCGCTCTGGTGCCCTCCACCGCTTACCTGAACCATTGACACCGGTGGAGGCAATCGGATCCTCACCCTGGCTGGGCATGGAGACGAGTGAGGGGAAGATGGCCCCCACCCGTCTCCATCAAAACGTCACTTCCACCCACAGCTCTTAAAGGGCCATTTAAAAAAAAAATTTTTTAATTGACACATTTTTTTTTTTTTTTATTGCATTTAGGTGTAGATATGAGATCTGAGGTCTTTCTGACCCCAGATCTCATGTAATGCTTTTTTTATATTACAAGGGATGTTTACATTCCTTCTAATAGGAATAAAAGTGACACAATTTTTTTTAAAAACAGTGTAAAAATAAAAAATAAAAGGTAAAGTAAATAAGAAAAAAAACATTTAAATGCACCCCGTTCCGCCGAGCTCGCTTGCAAAAGCGAACGCATATGTGAGTAGCGCCCACATATGAAAACGATGTTCAAACCACACACATGTGAGGTATCACCATGATCGGTAGAGTGAGGGCAATAATTCTAGCCCTAGACCTCCTCTGTAACTTAAAACGTGCAACCTGTAGAATTTTTTTAACATTGCCTATGGAGATTTTTAACGGTAAAAGTTTGTCTCCATTCCATGAGCGGGCGCAATTTTGAAGAGTGACATGTTGGGTATCAATTTACTCGGCGTAACATTATCTTTCACAATATAAAAAAAATGGGCTAACTTTACTGTTGTCTTATTTTTTTATTCAAAATTGTATTTTTTCCAAAAAAATTGCGCTTGTAAGACCGCTGCGCAAATATGGTGTGATAGAATGCATTGCAACGACCGCCATTTTATTCTCGATGGTGTTTGAAAAAATGTATAATGTTTGGGGGTTCTAAGAAATTTTCTAGGAAAAAAAAACTGTTTTTAACTTGTAAACAACACATCTCAAAAAGAGGCTTGGTCTTTAAGTGGTTAACTTCAATAGTTCTGACAAGTTGTATAGCTGAACTCACATTGGATTTGCGCAGAAAATAGTGCAGGGACTTGTTTTTCCCCACTCTAGAATTGAATCGCATGGGTGCTCTCACCTATACGATCCAAATCCTGTGTGAGTTCACACTGCGATCTGTGAACTAAACTGGGGGTGTCATTAAAGTGGTTGTAAACCCTCCTCTACAACTTTACATCAATGGAATCTACATAGCACAGGCAGCAAATTGCTGCCTGTGAAAGTGTACTCACATTTGTCTTTGCAATGCAAATCGTGTTTATCTGTCCTGTGACGTCGCCCGCGATTGCACACTATGTTTCTTGATTAACGGCACACACTGTGTGCCGTTTCAGCTTCCTCTACGTGCTGTGTCATTATCTGACACTCAGAACGGCACAGAGGAAGCCTCGCGATGCTGCAGCATGACCCTCTCCTTCCTGGTTCTCCCCCTTGTGACTGTATAAGACGTCACATGGGGGAGTGAACCAGAGCAGCATAGAGAAGAGGAAGCAGCTGTTCTATTACATGGAGTGTCTTTGAATCCTTATAGAAAAAAAGTGAAATGTAAAATTCCTTTTTTTAAAAGAGAATTATGACTATAATAAGAATCATGTTACTAGTAATATCTTCAATTGTTTTAAATATCATAAAAAGTAAAATTTTATTTTAGACAAAACATTTATTTTTTTTAAATGAATTGTGATATGAGAAATAAATAGATGTATATATTATTATTTTGTGAAGAATGACATTTGTTAGAATGTGATCTCTTTCTTCTTGGACTGAGAGACGGGGGGTCTATACCTAGTGGAGAGGGGGGTCTGTACTGAGGGAGGGGGGTCTATACTAAGTGGAGAGGGGTGTGTATACTGAGGGAGGGGGGTCTGTACTGAGGGAGGGAGTTCTATACTTAGTGGAGAGGGGGGTCTGGACTGAGGGAGGCAGGGCTATACTGAGGGAGGGGGTTCTGTACTGAAGGTGGGGGCCTGTACTTAGTGGGGGGGGTCTGGACTGAGGGAGGGGGTTCTATACTTGGAGTGTTTGTGGAAGCTAGGCCTCCCCATTGATATGCAAATTATCTCTTTGAACTGGTTTGTGAGCTCAAGACAGGAAATGATGTACAGGAAGTGGAGGGAGGGAAAAGGACTTGAGCAACCATGTGCTAAGAGACAAATAGGCAGTTGTTTACCAGACTCTGAGAAGGAAGGATCTGTGAGAAGACTCCATCACAGGAAAAAACAACGTAAGCAGCTGTTCAGTATATTGCATATGCATACATTATACATGCATATTTGTTAGGAAGGATGAATAGCTTGTGCATGTTGTAAGCATATTTTGTAATATCTGTCAGTCTTGTACTATATTCCTATGATTGTAATAGTTTGTATTATTATTATTATTATACAGGATTTATATAGCGCCAACAGTTTGTGCAGCATTTACAATATAAAGGGAGACAATATACCAACAGTACAATTCAGAACAAGAGGGTTAGAAGGGCACTGCTCCTGCGAGCTTACAGTCTAAGAGGAAGAGGCTGGTGAAACAAAAGGTAGTGACAGTAGGGGATGAACTGATGAGGGAAGTAGAAGATTTGGTTGTTAGCTGGAGGCAGGATAAGCCTCCCTGAAGAGATGAGTTTTCAGGGATCGCCTAAAAGTGGACAGAGTAGGAGATAACCGGACAGATTGGGGTAGTGAGTTTCAGAGGATGGGAGAGGCTCTGGAGAAGTCCTGAAGATGAGCATGGGAGGAGGAGACAAGGGAGCTAGAGAGCAAAAGGTCTTGGGTGGAGCGGAGAGGACGGTTTGGTGATATTTGGAGATAAGATTGGTGATGTAGTTCGAGGGGAGAATTGTAAATGGCTTTGTATGTAATTGTTAGTGTTTTGAATTTTATTCATTGGGCAATGGGAAGCCAGAGGAGGGATTGACAGAGAGGAGTGGCGGACACTGAACGGTTGGTAAGGTGGATGAGTCTGGCAGCGGCATTCATGATAGAATGAAGTGGGGACAGCTTGTGGAGAGGTAAACCAATGAGGAGGGAGTAACAATAGTCAACGTGAAAAAAAACTGTAACTGAACGTCCCACACTCCGCTGGAGTGCTTCCGTCATATACCGCTTTCTCCAGTCTGTATATAGATATTAGATATTATAGCCACATATCACAACCAAGAACTAGGCAGGACTCATTTGGTTGTGAAGCTGGGACTGTTTATTTGAACAAAAATACAGGCATTTATACACTTGAGAAGGAGGTTCCCTCTCCTGATCATATTACCCTAACAATAAAAACTGTAACCAGAAACATAAATTAACATGAGCTAATTAACTAGTCATTTAAGTAGCCTAGGTGACTCAGAGGTCTGACCTTTCCGGTCCTTGCCGTCTTCTAGCTCAGAAGACACAATACACATTATCATAAGTATAAACACAGAACACCTTCACACAATAGCAGGAGCCTCCAGTAGCAGACGGACCGGCTCCTACATTGAAGACCATGACATCCATATCTAAGCAATGCTTTGATTAATCAGGGATTGCAGATGGCATGGCAACAGTCTATAAAATTCTTACAATGTTCCATCATTTTCTCAGTCACCCTGTGCCCCTAATAAACACAGGGTCACTTAGACATAGGAGGTGCATAGGGTGCTGAAACAAGGGTTTCCCAACCTCTCCAAGGGATTCTGGGTTCCATGGGCCCCCCTGCCCAAAGTAACTCCCGTCACATCTCTCCCCTTACAGCAGCAGACTAACACAGGAGGAGACCCCAGACGGGTTGATTCCAAAGTTAGTCCATAGTCCCAGTCCCCCAATGCCTGTACCCACACAGTACTCCAAACAAATTGTTCCAAACAGACCATTACTCACCCAGCCAACCTCTGCCTCTCTCATAGAACATACCCGCTGCTGGGGGGGGGAAGCGTGGACTGGTCCTTCCCCCTGGAGTTCCTTTAGCCATTGGAGAGTAGATAGGGTGGCTGGACTCACTTCGTCATGCTGTTGGGGATCTGGGCCGACTTCCCAGCCTCCCTGGGGTATACAAGTGGAGACCGTAATCCCATCCACTTTCACAGAAAATCCATCCTTTGCTGGTTGAGGGCAGAGGCCAGCAGCACTCTGCCCTGTTGCCAGTGCTTCTGCTGGGGACCCCACATCATCTGCTCCGGCTAACTGTTGGGGAGGCCTGGGTCTATCACATTGCAGAAATGGAATCTCCTCTGTTTTTTTATGCCTTCAGCAAGATGGCTCATTCCATCATTTTGGAAGACAACCACCACTCCTCCTCTGTCACGATGGGTCTTGATCATGAAAAATACTATGGGAGTGGAGGAGTTGTTGGCCTTAGACAATGATACCTTTGATAAGTACAAGGTGTTGTGGTCCATTTGGCTTCGCTTCTCCGCTTCTGATACCCTCACGACTATGCTCTCGACCTTGACAGGGTCACCCTAATATGCAGCCTAACCATAGAGAGGGTTGAGGTGTCTACCCATTGGGTTCCCACCCTCTGACCATTATCTACCTCTATCTAGGAGTGTCTCCCCAGCAGCTTTCTCTCCCCTCTACGATCTTTTTTCCCCTTCTTTACTTCCCTATCTCACTCTATCTACGCCCTTACTTGGGTCACTTCCCCCCTTTATCTGATATGGTCTCCCCCTTTTGTTTTCTAATTATTTCTCCATATAGTTTTATTATGAAGGCTCTCCAGCCAGAACTACTCCTCGCAACAGACGACAGTTGTCAACCCTTACAATACATTGTTTGTTAGTGGGAGTCAAGCTATGGGCGACAGCTTATGTTTACTAGCGGTTGTCACTAAGTTGTAACTCTTATGTTGTTCCTTGTGAAATTTGTGAAATTGACAATAAACACATTTTCAACCCCAACTGTTGGGGAGGGAGGCCGGCTTCCTCCACTCCCAGACTGTGGATCTGCCACTGGGGAAGAAGGATGACCTCCTTCTTTCCCAAACTGTGTAGCTGCCATTGGGGAAGTGAGCCGGCTGCTTCAGCTCCCGATTCCTCATCTGGCTGCTGGGATGAAATTTCTCTGTCACTGTCTCCCAAGTGCATGGATCCTAACTGGGGAGGGAAGACAATTTCCTCCACTCTGTCTGACTGTTGGGAAGGGAGGACAACAACTGTCTCTCCCTTCTCCCTCTGGATCTTGATCTGCTGCTGGGAAGTGACCATCTCCTTCTCACCCTGGGCCTCCAGGACTGGTGTGGACGTGTGGAGCAGAGGTTTTGGACCCTCTGTCTGGTTGCCAGTGCATCAGCTGGAGAGATTCTCCACAGATGCTGCTGGCAGGAAATCCCATGTCCCTGTCAGTGTTGTGTGAGAAAGGCCAGCTGCCTCTTCTCTCAGGAAGCCTAAAGCTGCTGTTGGTGCTGGGCAGAGCTCAGTGACATTCTGCGCTGATGCCCGCTCTTCTTCCAGAGGCTCATCCGGTTGTTCTTCCTCAGCAGAAAAATTGATTAAATTATTAGTCTCTGTAATTGCTGAAAATTCAGAGCACGGGTTGGCGGCACTTGCGCCCAGTACCAACACTTTGGTAAGTGATTCATAATCCATAACATCCTCTGATGAAAAGTCAATTAAATCCATACATTCTGTGATCTGTGGCTGGAGAGATGAGCTGACTGCTTCATCTCCCGCACCCTCATCCCACCTCTGCCATCAATGTAATGGAACGTCCCACACTCCGCTTGAGTGCTTCCGTCATATACCGCTTCCTCCAGTCTGAATATAGACATTAGATATTATAGACGCATATTAGAACCAAGAACTAGGCAGGACTCTTTTGGCTGCAAAGTATTTAAACAAGAATGCAGGCTTTTATACACTTGAGAAGGAGTTTCCCCCTCCTGATCATATTACCCTAACAATACAAAGTGTAACCAGAAACATAAATTAACATGAGCTAATTAACTAGTCATTTGAGCAGCCTAGGTGATTCAGAGGTCTGACCTTTTAGGTCAGACTTGCCATCTTCTAGCTCAGAAGACACAATACACAATATCATAAGTATAAACACAGAACATCTTCACACAATAGCAGGAGCCCCCAATAGCAGACAGACCGGCTCCTACATTGAAGACCATGAAATCCATATCTAAGCAATGCTTTGATTAATCAGGGATTGCAGATGGCATAGCAACAGTCTACAAAAGTCTTACAATGTTCCATAATTTTCTCAGTCCCCCTGTGCCCCTAATAGACACAGGGTCACTTAGACATAGGAGGTGCATGAGGAGCTGAAACAGGGGTTACTCAACCTCTCCAAGGGATTCTGGGTTCCATGGGCCCCCCTGCCTAAAGTGACTCCCGTCACAATAACAAGGGAGTGAATAAGTTGCTTAGTGGTGTCAATGGTTAGAAAGGGGCATATGTACAGCATTTGTTTAGTAAAAGCACATTAATACACTACAGAGCTTTAAATGCTTCCTTGGGTTTAGCGCACATGTGTCAAGCACAAGGCCCATGGGCTGAATGCGGCCCTCCACGCCATTTCATGTGGCCCTTGCACTTCTGCAGCTGTGGCAACCCCCTCATCTCAATCCATACCTTGTCTCAGCATTTGGCAGCAAAGAGGAGGACAGAACTCCTCATACAGATTTTGTGCAGCTGCAGCACCCCCTCGTCTCTGCCTCCCATGGTCTCAGCATTCAGCAAACTCCAGCCCTCCTCTGGTCCTCCTCCAGACCCTGCACTTCTGCTTCCTAGCTCTATCCACAGGTTCTTCCAGACAGCAGCACAAGGTAAAGGGGGTATGATGCAAGGGAGGGTGGGGGACTTTTGACTTCTGATAGCAGGAGGGCACTTGACATCTAATGTAAGGGGGAGTGGTACAACTGGCCCTTTGAGGGCAACCATAATGCTGATGTGGCTCGCTATGAAATTGAGTATGACACCCCTGGTTTAGCGCAAGAACCTAAATAGAAAAGAAGAAACAATTGGAAGTTTGTGGCCAGATTTGTGCTTAAATTAGACTGAAGCAGACTTGTAGTGTTCTCTTTTGCTTGTGCTGGGGAAAATGCTGCATAGGCTATTTAAGAAAACTAAGGCTGCAGAGGTTTCTGGTGTCCAGGAGAAGGCATGCAGCCTGCCTACCTGGGCCAGAGACACTAAGTGAATGTCTGTTGCAAAGGATCTTGCAAGGTATGCTTCTCCTTTCAATTGAGCATGGGGTGAGGGAGATTTTACTCTTAAAAGTTTTGGGTTCAGTTAGGGAGAGATGTGGGCAGTAGCTGTGTTTGGATAACTTCCTATATGCACTGCATACTGAATTGAAGAAAAGAGGAAAAAGGCATGGTAGAAACAGTCTTATTAAAAAGGCAAGTTGCAGTGGCTACAGGTGTTTTCAAGACACTACAAGCAAGTTAAGGGTTTTTGAATGTAGGGTACTCAAATTCAAACCTGCTATGGCTTCGAAGTGTCTTTAAACCACTGCAGACAGAGCTGAAGATTTGAATTAGCAGTGTGCAACCCTCATGATCAAGGCCCAAAGCCTGTAAGCAGAAGTACAATGTGCAAATGTTATTTCCCATAAGTGGGACGTTGTGAGTTTGATCACCTCGAATGAGAAATATGGCAAATCCAAAAAAAGAAGGGGAAAAAATTGGTCTTTTGAGGCACAGCATACAGTATATCTAAGAATCATCATTTATTTAATATCACTGATCATCAAACAAATTTCTCATATTAATCCACAAAACATCATATAGTACACATATTAACATCAGAGTATGATAAAGCAGCATATTGCATTAAAGATGGTTTATTCCTTTCAGCCTGGCGCATTTAATGGACTTGATCCTTTTTGTCTGGAGCCATCAAAATTTTTAGTCAAATAATAATCGAAACAAAATAACTAAAATTATTATTCAATATTCTTCATGCCAGTACAAAGATTATTACGGTGACACCCCTGGGCACACAAAGGATGGGGGCAAAACACCAAAATTGAGGAGGATGGGAGGTTATCCACATCCTTATTCCGAAAAACTACAGCAGGTGATACTATCCTGAGAGCCAACAGTGCCCATCCGAGGGCACTAGTACAAAGTATTCCCCATGGGTAATATCTTTGGATAAAACACAACTGTTCAAATGAACAGGATTTTGAAAGGGAAGCCTTAGCTTTGAGAGATTATCTACTTTTAAGAGGCTATAGTAAAAAATTGCCAAAAAAAGGCCTATCAAAGATCGTGTGAATGCCCACAGCCGGAATTACTACTTGAACGTGGAAAAACAAACAAACAGTCTAAGGATACAGTGACATTTATAACCACCTATAACTATCATCACCAACAGATAAGGGAGGCTTTATCTAAATTTTGGTGCTTGTTAAGCACAGATGAAGTCATAAGTAAATATGTTAAATCTAATCCGGAGATAGTATACAGACGGAGCACAACTCTGAGAGATAAACTAGTACACAGCTCAAATTTGGTCCCATTTGGTTGGCAATGAGGGCCCATGGGGGACTTTCAGATGTGGTATTTGTCCATTTATCAGGGAATGCACAGGATGTGTGCTCCCTGATGGCACATGGTTTCAGCCCCGCTTCCATGTGAATTGCACCATGGTGGGGGTTGTCTACTTGATGACTTGCGCCTTGTGGTGCATTCTATGTTGGCAAAACTAAATGACATTTTCACAAACATGTACATGACCAGATTTATTACATGCCTAAGATCAATACCCCAATTGGTCAACATATAGGCTTACTACGCAACTATTATGTCACTGTTATGCAGTTCATGGCTCTGGATAGAGTCATGGAGAACACTAGGGGAGGGGACTTCGGGAAGGGGACAGTGTCACCGAGCCCGAATGTTGTCATTAGCTTTGCATCATTCTTATTATATTTTAGTAGCACACACATGGCTCTTTTTGACACACACCCAAGCACCCTGGCTGTATGGGGGACCCCCCCCCCCCCGTATACTCTCTCTCTTGTTACATTTCTATGTCATGCAATTTTGAATGTAACAAATGGAATATGTATGTACACTTTCATGTAGAACAAATCATTTTTATTTGCAGGCTGTAGTACATACCTGCATTCTATTATGCAGGGCACTGTGTTCTGGTGGTGGGTGGAAATAATAAGGCAGGATGCTGGAAATTGGTTGTAATGTAGTTTCCTTTCATTGATTGTGTTTGGTTCATTTTGGGAATGATCTTTTTCTTCTTCCCAGGGGGTACACTTTCTGAATGCATTTTGGGTATTGTGGGATGCCATGGGTCGGACCCCTGTTGCGCTGTAGCCGAACCCAGTTTTGGTAGTAGGGCATTGCTTCTCCCATTGGAGTGCCAGCGGTGTTGTGTGCATCCCCTGTGGTCCGGGGTTATGTGCACCTCTGGCGCTCTGGGGTCGCAGTGGCGGCAACTTTCCCATCTTCCATGCGGCTGTTCGACGATCATTGGGCATGTGCTCGAGCCCGTATACTGAGGTATAGGCACTGCCCTTCATATGGCCAGCAGGCGGGCATGTATGGACACATGCACAATTCCATCAGAGGATGCCGCGGCCATCTTGGGAACGCCTGAATGCCAGTTATCTTCAGGCTAGGAATCTGCCACCTATAACCAACTTGGGGGCTATATAGTGACAGTGCTCTGTTCTCAGCATGCATTGTGGTGTTACCAGTTGTGTTCCCTGTCATAGGCTTTCTTTATGTGAAGGATATCTAGATACTCCTGGCAGGAGGGGAGTTGGAATACTTAAACAAGGTATGTGACTCTAGAATTCAGGCTGTGGTGGGAAGTGAGTGGCTATATCTTGCCCTAATGGACAGACTGATTTTGATTTTGCCACCATAGGGGACCTTGTGTGATCCAGAAGTTAAACTGAGCTCTTGGGGCCTGGGGCATGGATTATATGGAAGCTTCCTGTGCAGTATATTGATTTAGGCATATTGTGATACTAGAGGTAGGTTGAAATTGACGTATTTACTTACATGGTATGTAGTTGAAGGATGAGGACTCATTGTGAGCTTTATATCCCCTTATACAACCACATTGTATTTATACGCTTTATATGTTAAAAGGAATGTACCTGTATAGATATAGATTCAAGTGCAATTCCATTGTTTGAGACTACTGGGTTCCCACCTATTATTAATCCATTTTATTTGGATACTGGTATTCCCCATTCCCAGCCTGTATGCCTGCTGCCAAGTAAAGGAAAATGTTATAAGTTAACTCTGCATGTAGAAACTTTACATTTCTGCAGGTATTTGATATAATATCACTATTTGTTTTCTTCTATTATACAGTAGTATTCTTGTTGATACTCCTTTTAAGTGTTATTACACATTTCTTTTGTGCATGAGGCCAATGGGAGAAAACACATTGGTTTCAATAAGGTATAGACTTTTTAATGTGGTTTTGTGTTGCTTAATGCTGTTTTTTGTGAGAGTTTTCAACATTTACTGTATGTACTAGCTGGTTACAAAACTCTATGATTGGTGAGCAGACTGGGGATGCCCATGGGGGTGTTTCAGCTGGGTCTGCTGATGCTCTCTGTAGGCCCTCAGTTGGTTCTGACCTATGGGCCTTTGTTTTTTCCCCTCATCTCTTGTGTGTCCAGGGATGTCACCCTAATAACCTGAGTAGAATCAGGGCTTTTTTTCTGCTGGAACACGGTGGAACGGAGTTCGGCCACCTCTGGCAGCCCTGTCCTCTCCATCCAGGACATGTTTATATGTCAGTCAGTGCCCCGAGTCCCACGCCGTGACCGCTGCATTTTGTTTTGCTTTTCCTGAGCTTCAGGAGTTTTTCCCATCCCGCCCTGCCCAGCGGCTCATGTCCCGCCCTGCCCAGCGGCTCCCGTCCCACCCAGCCCCACGGCTCCTGTCCCAGACCTGCCCTACCTCCCTGTCAGACTTGTGCAGCTCAGAGCCGAGTGACGTGTTCGGCAGGGAACTGCACTGTGGAGAAAAGCCTGGAGAGGAGGGGAGTGCACTGGAAACTATGGATGGGAGGGATGGATGGGAGGGATGGAGGGGAGGGATGGAGGGGAGGGGTGAGTGGCACCTGCAGGGGGAAGTGACAGCTGTGGAGAGCAGTGGGGGGGAATTTGTGAAGAGGGGGTGAAGTTTTTAGAGCTGGAAAAGGGGAGAGTTTTTGCAAAGAGTAGTGGGGAGGGGGGCAGGTGGTACAGTGGCAAGAGCAGGTAAGGGGAGGTTGGCAGGTTGTTTGAAGGTGACAGGGGGTGAAGAGGTGAAAGTTGGAGAGCTGAAGAGATGAAAGCTGTGGATTGGGGTAATCTGTAAATGGGGGTGCAGTAGTGAAATGTGGAAGGGGGGTAGAGGCAAGCTGTAGTTGTGGACTGGGAATGTAAGCTGTAGATGTGAGGGCTGCAGAGTTGATTTGTTGACAGGGGGTACAAAGGTGAGTTGTGGGGGGTGCTAAGATGACATGTGGACAGGGGTGCAGAATTGAGGAGGGACAGGGGAAAGAAGAGGTGAGCCGTGGACAGGAGGGAAGAAGAGGTGAGCTGTGGACAGGAGGGAAGAAGAGGTGAGCCGTGGACAGGAGAAAAAAGAGGTGAGCCGTGGACAGGAGGGAAGAAGTGGTGAGCCATGGATAGGAGGGAAGAAGTGGTGAGCTGTGGACAGGAGGGAAGAAGAGGTGAGCCTAGGACAGGAGGGATGAAGAGGTGAGATGTGGACAGGAAGGAAGAAGAGGTTAGTTGTGGAAAGGAGGGAAGAAGTGAGCTGTGGACAGGAGGGAAGAAGTGAGCTGTGGACAGGGGAAAGAACAAGTGAGCTGGGGACAGGGGAAAGAGGTGAGCTGTGGACAGGGGAAAGAGGAGGTGAGCTGTGGATAGGGGGAAAATGAAGTTAGCTGCAGATGGGGGGAAGAAGAGGTGAGCTGTGGAAGGGGGCATAGGTCATCTGTGGACAAGGTGAGGTTTGAATGGGGGGCACAGAGGTGAGCAATAGATGGTTAAATTGGGGGGGATATGTAAGTGCTGTCCGCCGATTTTTTTTTTCTGTGCCCTGTATGAAACACACACCTCATCACTGCAGAGTACACTTTCCTGAGCCCTGTGTGTTATGCGCTCCTAAGTGCCGCACTCTGTGCCTTTTGGGCCTACGCGGATTTGGCGCCACTTTACTTCTCTCCCCGTGGGACGACAGACTTGGGGGTGGAGAGTTGGCAGGGGTGGGAGAGTTCCTGCACCTATTTTCTGAGAAAAAAAGTCCAGAGTAGAATTATAGGGGTCTGATAATATTGAATTTATATATATATATATATATATATATATATATATATATATATATATATAAAGCGACTGTCACTTTAAGAATTGATAATATGTTTGATTTGTTTACTTTCCCTAGATGTTCTCCTTTTTCTTTGTTTCAGTTCCTCGGAAATTGAAACTACTGGATATGTGACGACACAAACTACTGATAAGAACCCAGAAAGCTGCTCAAAATAGGCTTTCATACCAAAACCAGTCTGAACTGACCAGATACTGCTGAAATCTATTTTTTATGCCAGTCACATGATGTAACCACCCATTTAACTGTTCCATATTGCTACTAAGAAGATATGAATGCTGATTGGACTAAACTATATGATCACACCTATAACACGCCTAGAACTTATGCATATTCATACGTATATATTGTTAAACTTGATGTTTGTACGGCAGAAACATTTTCACTTTTACTCGCTTATAATAGCCGAGAACTGTGTTGTATTTCTCCACTGCAGTGAATAAAAAGCACATACTTATATTATCATAAGATCTGGATCCACTATCTCATCTGAATGTCTTGTTTGAAGACCCCTAAATCGGATTTACAGTGGGGCAAAAAAGTATTTAGTCAGCCACCAATTGTGCAAGTCATGGAAGGAACATATAATCTGCTTTGTCTATTACTCTCTTTTAAGGTAATGTCTTTTAAGCTAATGAACATCGAGAGGTGGAGCTGGCCAAGCAGATGGCCAAGCCAGATAAGACAGACCAGATGAAGAGATGAAAGCATGGGGAAGATGCAGATAATTTCTTGATGATGGCTGAATTGGAGTGAACTTTCATCTGAACATTTCCTTATGGTCTGGAGAGCGACGGACTTTCATCTGGAATTTTCCTTCCACCTATGAAACACACACTGTCAAAGACACTCTGAACCCTGTTGAAAGCAATGTTGCAGCTTGTCCAGGGACAAGGGCCATGTCTGATCACCCAGAAAATATGGGTGTCGAAAGGGAATTTTTTCCTACCATTTACAATACAAGGGGGTTTATTTCACCAAATTTATATAGAAAGGTCTTGTGAGCCAAAGAAGGGTTAATGCCTTAAAATAAATCGTGAGTGAAAGTCAGCTGCAAACACTAATCACGTTTCATACCCGTGTATATGGTGCTAAAAAATATATAAATGTGTCTGCGCAAAATTACAAAAAATGACAATTATTGTTTTACACAAATAACTACAAAAAGTGCAACGTGCAAAAATAATTAATTTTTGCACGTTGCACTTTTTGTAGTTATTTGTGTAAAACAATAATTGTCATTTTTTGTAATTTATGCGCAGACACATTTATAGGGTTTATTTCACCATTTCCTGGACAAAGACTTTAAGAGATGCTGAGGAATACTGAGTTTCAGTTTTCCTTATATCATGCTATGAAAATCAAGAGTTGGAATGTGTTGCTATGGCTATTTTAGTGATTTTTATAGCTTAGCCATTACAAGAAAAAAACAAGTTAAGTAGCTGTTCAGTGTACTTATTGCATACATTGTACATGCTTATTAGTTAGGAAGGATGGGAAGATTGTGCATGTTGTAGGCTTATTTTGTGATATCTGTCAGTCTTGTACTGTAATCCTATAATTGTAATAGTTTGTATGCACAGCATTTGTTCAGTAAAAGCACATTAATAAAAAGCTTTAATAGCTTCCTTGAGTTTACCACAACAACCTTAACCACTTGCTGACTGCACCATAGCACATTTACTGCTACAGGATAGCCGTGCTGCGCAGGATTACATATACATACGTGATCCTGCACTTCCGGTTATCGGGCACAAGGGAGTACCACCGGCAGCACACTCCCTCTGTGATTTTACATGATCGTTCGGTACACTGACAGAATGGTAGTCTGCCTATTTAAACAAAGCAGATTGCTGTTCTGCCAGTACAGAAGGCATGGATCCTGTGTTCCTGTAAAGCTAGAACACTGATCTATGCCGTCCACTAGTAAAATCACCTCCCCCAATACACTGATTCACCAGATAGGCACACGTTTAACCCTTTGAGCTGATGTTAACCCCTTCTTTGCCGGTGTCATTAGTACAGTGACAGTGCATTTTTTTAACACTGATCACTGTAATATGTCACTGGTCTCCAAAAAAGTGTCAAAAGGTGCCAGTTAGGTGTCCAATTTGTCCGCCGCAATATCGCAGTCCCGCTATAAATCACTAATCACCGCCATTACTAGTTAAAAAATATAAAAAAAATTTCAATAAAGTAAAATCCATTAATACAGTATATCCCATAGTTTGTAGATGCTATAACTTTTGTGCAAACCAATCAATATACCAAATTTACCAAAAATAAGTAGCAGAATACAAATTGGCCTAAATTGATTAAGAAATTAGCTTTTTTCCATTTTTTTATTAGAAAGGGTTTTAGAGCAGAATGTAAAACATTTCTGGGCACCCCTGCTAAACTGATGGGGCCTGTGCCTTGTACAGGAGGCCCAGTGGCACCTCCTTAATGCTGGCCCTGGGTCTGAGAGATAAAACATATCAAGAGAGACTTCAGGAACTTAATATGTACAGTCTGTAGGAAAGAAGGGGAAGAGCAGACATGATTGAAACCTTTAAAAAAGTCAAGGGGGTGAATAGGGTTCAGAAGGGCAGTATTTTCAATATGAAGCTAAACTCAAGACCACGGGCACATGGCAAACTAGCAGAAGAAAAGTTCAAAACAAATTTTAAAAAGTATTATTTTACCAAAAGGGTCGTTGATGTTTGGAAAAGACTTCCAGCAGAGTTATAAGTCAGTCAACAGTAAGTGGATTCAAACATGCCTATAACAAACATGGATCTATACTAAAAAAAAGTTAACAAAAAAAACTTCTAAAAAAAAATGGGGCTGACTCGGTGGACCACTAGGTCTTTTTCCTGCCATAACTCTTCTATGTTTCTGTTACGGTGGAGCTAGTAGCTGATCGAAAAGTTATCTCAGGTCGTCAGGAACCCATATCCTTCCTTCTTACACCTGTAGCAAAGTCTTTAGCCTCTTCCAGTCTAATGAGGATCTCTAAGGCCAAAGATAGCTGTCATCCTTCTGTAAGTAAATAAATAAATATGATGCGCTAGAGTGTGCTAACCGTGCCCTAATCCTGGCACACAGAGATACAGTACATATACAACAGAGTATAAAATAATTTAACCCCAATATGTGCTATATCCCCCAAGGTAAACAAACTTAGTGTGCACAAATAAACCGTGCAGTGAACATGTGAAATGGTAATATCAACAAATAAATGCTCCAAAATGAATAAGTGCAAACCAGGTGATAAAGGTGCAACAAACATATAAAGTAATAAGATAAATAGCGTTACTTCATAAATGGTTCGTATAGGCAAACAAATGCTGAAAAATAACATGTGCCAGCCAAAAAGTGCAGTGTCACACAATACATATACTTAATCATCCATCATAAATTAGATATATATTAAACACAAAAGTCCTTAATGAAAGTGATGACAACTGTGCTTCAGTGATGATGTATTCAAACGTGCTTCTTTTTCAGAGATGAACCGGGTAGAGACCACGCAGGAGGGAGAAAACCCAGGAAAAGAGGAAGAAGAGCTGGACGACGGCTACAGCAAAAAAAGGGAAAATTAGGTGAAGGTATTTACAATCTTAGTGGCATTGAATTATCAAGAGAAGAATTAGTAACCCTGGATAAGGGTATAAAGTTTGCACCCAAGAAGGGACTCAACAAATTTGACACCTATATAGGTGTACAAAAATTCATTAGAAAATTAAACATCAAAAAATATTATGCTCTTAACCCAGTCGAGAGAAGCGCTATCAACAACAGGTTTACCAACCTTAGGAATAATTCGGTGTTCAATCCCCACATAACTAATAATAAGCATCACTACTGAGTTGGAACAATTACCTATTAGGAAGGTATATGAACAAAGGGATTTAAGAAGAGGCCTTGAAACATTGAAGAATAGGACGGATATAGTGATTCGTCCAGCTGACAAAGGGGGGGTATTGTAGTGCTCTCCTTGGACCAATATAAGGGAGAAATGAATAGGCTACTGGAAGACAGCGACACTTACAGGCTGCTGACTTCCAATCCCTCCAAGAGTGTTAGGGAAGAACTTGAACGAATCATCCAATATGGTATCAATAACCAACTGCTCAGCAAAAATGAAGCCGAATATTTAATCCCCACGGTCAGCAAAATTCCGGTAATCTATTACTTACCAAAAATTCACAAGAACAGCATCAATCCCCCCGGAAGACCAATAGTAAGTGGGATTGAATCATTGACGTCCAGGTTGGTGGAATACATTGATCTTCATCTGCAACCCTTAGTCAGAAAGACTCCAGCTTTCCTCATGGACACTAAACACACATTACAAT
This sequence comes from Aquarana catesbeiana, assembly GCF_042186555.1. NCBI lineage: Eukaryota > Metazoa > Chordata > Amphibia > Anura > Ranidae > Aquarana > Aquarana catesbeiana. Next base: position 459,328,249 of record NC_133328.1, read on the forward strand.
TACTGAGGGAATGTGCAATAAACGAGGATACTGTTATGGTCACTGGTGATGTAGCAAGTCTGTACACCAATATTGACCACAAAGGAGCCATGGATGCAGTTAGATGGGCCCTTGAAAATGGTGACAATAGGACCGATGAGGGGCTATGCATATTCATTTTAAAGTGTCTGGAATTTTGTTTACAAAATAATTTTTTCTGGTATGATAACAAATTTTATTTGCAAATTAAGGGTGTCGCTATGGGCGCTAAATTCGCCCCTAGTGTAGCGAACCTGTATATGTCCAAGTGGGAGGCAGAGGAGGTTCTTGATGGTTCCTACACTGGTATTGTATTGTACCGAAGATTCATAGATGATTTATTGATCATCTGGAACCAAAGTATGGAATCTCTTACGGAATTATTGACGTCCATGAATAATAACAATCGTAATATAACTCTCACTTGGGAGATCAGCAAAATAAAATACATTTTCTTGACCTTGAAATATGTAATTCCACACAAGGTATTATCACCAGAATGTTTTTAAAGCAACGGACCGGAATTCGTATATTCCTACTAACAGTTGTCATTATAGACCATGGCTAAACAACATACCTCGTGGTCAGTTCATGAGGATTAGGAAGAATTGTACATTGGATGAAGATTTCGAGGATCAAACCAGTAAGCTTAGGGAAATGTTCATGAGCAAAGGTTATCATAGAGAATTTTTGGATAAAGAAATCAGTAGGGTAAGAGATTACAATAGGGAAAATTTGCTAAAGGAAAGACCTGATAATAGGGATATAGATGAAGATAGAGGTACCTGTCTAGTATTGGATTATAGTATACAAAACAAAGAGGTGGAAAGGATTATACATAAATATTGGAATGTATTGAGACAAGATATCCATCTCAAAGAATGTCTACCAGATAAGCCAAGGATTGTTTATAGACCAGCACCCAACTTGCGCGACAGACTGGTTCATAATGTTGTGGAGCAACCCCCTTTGGAACCAAAAATGTTTTGGGATACCCAGGGTTTTTCAGCTGTGGTAGATGTTACAGTTGTGTAAGAGTTCCAACTAATTTGAGGAGAGCTAAGGAATTCAAAAACCCCTGTACCAATCAAACATACACTATTAAAGATTTTATTTCTTGTGACACCATAGGGGTTGTTTATGTGGTGAAATGCCCCTGCAATTTATTGTACATTGGTCGGACCATCCGAGCACTGAAGGACCGGATGGAAGAACATGTCAGAAATATACACAAAGGATTTGACAAGCACTATTTGTCCATACATTTTAGGGATGTTCATGGTCAGAGCACCAAGGGGATGCAATTTTGGGGCGTAGAGGCACCTAAGCGACATTGGAGGGGTTGCAATTATACCAGAGAGATTAGTCGACGTGAATCTTGGTGGATACACCAATTGGGCTCTTTGTTCCCGGGGGGGTTAAATAAGGAATTCGACTTGGGCTGTTTCTTGAGCAATCATTAAAGTGTTTTTATTCGGCACGAAATATTTGGGGTATCCATATTATGATGGTTATGTGGATATCCTATATACAGATATTTTAGTACGTTTGAGCTGTAGTCCTTTTTTGCACGTTCACGTCTGCATGTCACTTTGAGACACCTTAGTGCATTTTATTGCAATTTTAATATTTAATATTTAGTAATTTTATTTTTATTATTTTTTATTATTATTAATTTATATATTATCCAATTTTGGGGTTTATTTACATTCAATATGGATGTGGGGTTCTTTTTGCCTATGATTTGAGCCTATGCTGGAGCCTGTTTTCCTGTGATCCATACTGAGCCCTGGGTGGCTCAAAAGCGTTTCCTGACTCTGTCTAGCGACTAGTCACATTCCCTAAGGTGAACGCTTTACCTTGGGGGGGTCACCTTTTGTTTCACCATCGCATGATATGTGGCACATGGAATCGCAGCATGTTTGAATACATCATCACTTAAGCACAGTTGTCATCACTTTCATTAAGGACTTTTGTGTTTAAAATACAGTGGGGACAGAAAGTATTCAGACCCCCTTCAATTTTTCACTCTTTGTTATATTGCAGCCATTTGATAAAATCAAACCAGGTGCTAAAGGTGCAACAAACATATAAAGTAATAAGATAAATAGCATTACTTCATAAACGGTTCGTATAGGCAAACAAATGCTGAAAAATAACACGTGCCAGCCAAAAAGTGCAGTGTCACACAATACATATACTTAATCGTCCATCATAAATTAGATATACAGTTGGGACGGAAAGTATTCAGACCCCCTTAAATTTTTCACTCTTTGTTATATTGCAGCCATTTGCTAAAATCATTTAAGTAAATTTTTTTTCCTCATTAATGTACACACATCACTCCATATTGACAGAAAAACACAGAATTGTTGACATTTTTGCAGATTTATTAAAAAAGAAAAACTGAAATATCACATGGTCCTAAGTATTCAGACCCTTTGCTGTGACACTCATATATTTAATAAAAGATACCCAAAAACCAGGTAGAAGCTGCGCTTGGATTAACAAAATAAATAAATAGAATAAGCTGCCAGCACCCTAAAAAGTCCTGTATCTGACTCACAAAAATGTAATAACCAGCAAAGTGCAGCGCTAATATAATGTATGAAAATAAAAATAAATTTCACCAAATGACATGTGAGACAATCAGTGGAAAAACATAATTCAAATACAAACAATAATAAGCAACAAAAATCACAAATGTATGTGAGGAATTATTGAAAAAAGTCCAAAGATTCTTTGGTGGATTTATCAAGAATCTTTGGACTTTTTTCAATAATTCCTCACATACATTTGTGATTTTTGTTGCTTATTGTTATTTGTATTTGAATTATGTTTTTCCACTGATTGTCTCACATGTCATTTGGTGAAATTTATTTTTATTTTCATACATTATATTAGCGCTGCACTTTGCTGGTTATTACTCATATATTTAACTCAGGTGCTGTCCATTTCTTCTGATCATCCATGAGATGGTTCTACACCTTCATTTGAGTCCAGCTGTGTTTGATTATACTGATTGGACATGATTAGGAAAGCCACACACCTGTCTATATAAGGCCTTACAGCTCACAGTGCATGTCAGAGCAAATGAGAATCGTGAGGTCAAAGGAACTGCCTGAAGAACTCAGAGACAGAATTGTGGCAAGGTTACAAAAAATTTCTGCTGCACTTAAGGTTCCTAAGAGCACAGTGGCCTCCATAATCTTTAAATGGAAGACATTTGGGACGACCAGAACCCTTCCTAGAGCTGGCCATCCGGCCAAACTGAGCTATCGGCAGAGAAGAGCCTTGGTGAGAAAGGTAAAGAAGAACCCAAAGATCACTGTGGCTGAGCTCCAGAGATGCAGTCGAGAGATGGGAGAAAGTTGTAGAAAGTCAACCATCACTGCAGCCCTCCACCATTCGGGGAGTTATGGCAGAGTGGCCCGACGGAAGCCTCTCCTCAGTGCAAGACACATGAAAGCCCACATGGAGTTTGGTAAAAAAACACCTGAAGGACTCCAAGATGGTGAGAAATAAGATTCTCTAGTCTGATGAGACCAAGATAGAACTTTTCGGCCTTAATTCTAAGCGGTATGTGTGGAGAAAACCAGGCACTGCTCATCACCTGTCCAATACAGTCCCAACAGTGAAACATGGTGGTGGCAGCATCATGCTGTGGGGGTGTTTTTCAGCTGCAGGGACAGGATGACTGGTTGCAATCGAGGGAAAGACGAATGTGGCCAAGTACAGTGATATCCTGGAGGAAAACCATCTCCAGAGTGCTCAGGACCTTAGACTGGGCTGAAGGTTTACCTTCCAACAAGACAATGACCCTAAGCACACAGCTAAAATAACGAAGGAGTGACTTCACAACAACTCCGTGACTGTTCTTGAATGGCCCAGCCAGAGCCCTGACTTAAACCCAATTGAGCATCTCTGGAGAGACCTAAAAATGGCTGTCCACCAACGTTTACCATCCAACCTGACAAAACTGGAGAGGATCTGCAAGGAGGAATGGCAGAGGATCCCCAAATCCAGGTGTGAAAAATGTGTTGCATCTTTCCCAAAAAGACTCATGGCTGTATTAGATCAAAAGGGTGCTTCTACTAAATACTGAGCAAAGGGTCTGAATATTTAGGACCATGTGATATTTCAGTTTTTCTTTTTTAATAAATCTGCAAAAATGTCAACAATTCTGTGTTTTTCTGTCAATATGGGGTGTTGCGTGTACATTAATGAGGAAAAAAATGAACTTAAATGATTTTAGCAAATGGCTGCAATATAACAAAGAGTGAAAAATTTAAGGGGGTCTGAATACTTTCCGTCCCAACTGTATATCTAATTTATGATGGACGATTAAGTATATGTATTGTGTGACACTGCACTTTTTGGCTGGCACGTTTTATTTTTCAGCATTTGTTTGCCTATACGAACCATTTATGAAGTAACGCTATTTATCTTATTACTTTATATGTTTGTTGCACCTTTAGCACCTGGTTTGCACGTATTCATTTTGGAGCAATTATTTGTTGATATTACCATTTCACATGTTGACTGCACGGTTTATTTGTGCACACTAAGTTTGTTTACCTTGGGGGATATAGCACATATTGGGGTTAAATTATTTTATACTCTGTTGTATATGTACTGTATCTCTGTGTGCCAGGATTAGGGCACGGTTAGCACACTCTAGCGCATCATATTTATTTATTTATTTAATATTTCACACGCATTACAAGGCGTGATTCATGTATGTGGCTGTGTAGTGCTTACTTTTAGCACTAGGTTCATTTAGGCTCGTTGGAATTTTTCTTTTTTCATCCTTCTGTAAGTAGTGGGTTGTGAGGCATAGTGGGTGCAAGGTGTAAGTTATTGGGCACCAGACACTTCTTGAATGCAAAAGAGATGTTTATTTATTTTACAGTCTTTCTTTTATAAGGGGAAGAGGGATAGGGCCAGGACACCCTTAAGCAGTTGCTATTTCAATTGGCAGACTCCAAATCTTCAATAGGAGGACAGCCGTACAGGGAAAGGCCCCTAGAAGGCATCACATCTGCACGTGCAGGATTGCTGTCTCCTATGGTAACAGTCTTTAACAGTTCCTACCACAAATCGTAAAAGTCCTCTCAGATTCACTACAACTTCTACTTGTAGTTCTTCAGCCCCTTGAGATCCTGGTCTCTCACTGGACCCTCTGATTCACTGACTCTGAATCCCTGGAGCTCCTTAAAGCTTTGCAGTGGTATCTCCCTCAAACGTCACCCACGCTTCCCTGCTGGGTCCCTAGCTTGGCACTCCAGATACTTCTCAAGCTTCACCCCTAACTGACTTGGTCCCTGGCTTGACTCACAAGGCTGCTCTGCAAGCGTCACTTCCGTTAGTTGGGTCCCTGACTTGATCCACCTGAAGTTTCCTGATTCTCCACCGTGTCCGTTCATTTTTGGTTGGACTGCAAGCAGCAATCCCGACCCTGCGCTGCCCTCTTAATTCTGGATAGGCCCTTACACAGCCTGGCAGCCAGATGCCCCTGGGATGGGCCCAATCTCCGGCCTAGCAGATTGGGGCATACAACACACGTCCACCCAGACAGACATCCAGGTGGCACAGAACCTAGATCACCTGACTCCACCCGAATATATAGGCTCTCCCAGCAGGCCAAGGGATTCAGGAAAACCCCTGCCTATTGGCTGAGATACCCCATATACCCATAACCTGACCTTGAGTTGTCCTTCTCATATCTAGTACCACCAAGTGCCCGGCCACCTAGTGGTAGAAGAGAAAAGTACAACAAGGTCAAATTTAGGGAGAAATCAATGGATCTCTAACAATTGACTAAGGTAAGTAAATCTGTGAGAAGCATCCCTGACTAAACCCCAGGGTGCTACACACCAGTTCTTCGGGCTCCTGTTCTTTAAGCTCTTGCTGCCCTACCACTGTGGTATGTGGCACATGGACTATATATGAAATTACTACTATGCAGATCTTTTTATTTAGCTTGGTAGCCAAGTACCCAAAATCATTTTTAGAACACATCATCTGCTTCTAACTTTGTCATTTGTACCAATGTGTACCATGACAACTAGGTCCTCCCCAGCCCTACCCATCAATCTGTCAACCCAATCTGCAGCTTACATAAAGCAACAATTTGGACAACAAAATTACATAAATGTCAAGTACCTTTGTGCTAATGTAGAGAATTTCATATAAAGCTACAGAATGGTAGGTATTAGTATCTCTTTTAGCAAAACGCATGTAATGTAGTTTTATTTCCCAGTGATTTTGGGAGCCAGGGGCATGCACTTACAGATCAGCCATGGTAACTAGCAATATTCAATAAAGTGGGTGTGGTTCTGAAAGGTCAAGACAAACTGAAGAATTATGAAAATGTATTTAAATATAACTAATTATTAGATATTGCCAAAATGCCCTAAAGACAAAGAATACTGAAAAAATAATCTAATTGTAGAAATAAAAAATTAACAAATGTCCTTAAGGTGAACTTAAAAGGGAAATTCTAATGGTCATTCATTTTTTGTTTTGTTTTACGCTTATACATTTTTAAACTAATGTTTATATCTTACAATATATCTTATAATATCTTTACTTTGTAATTAACTTTTAATACAGGGTGCATGAGAGTGCATAGTAGAAGCTAATTGCATTCACACTTTTTTTTTTTTACTGAATGTGTCACTCCTCAACTGTGTGTGTAATTTGAGTTGTTGAGCTCTGTAAATAGCAAGGCAGTGAAGATTAGCCTGGTAAACATGGTAAAAAGAAGCTTCCAAATTCTAGATGGAAATAGGTAAAATTAAATATTTCTATGCAATATTTCATATTTACTTGACACAAAAAGATAAAAATATTTTTTAGAGTTAGGTATTTTAGTTCTGAACATAGTAAGGGAATGATATGTACAAAAACACTTTTCTTTTTTAAAATACACGGAAATAAATTACACCTACTGTGTAATAAATGATTTGTAACAAGACTGTTTTCTTGAGAGATGCATAAACATACACAGCAGGTGTTAATTGCCACCTAGCACAACTACATTCACTAAACAAACATTGCACATAACTCTTTTTTTATTGTTCATGTGAAGCAATTTATTCATCATGAACAGTACTGTGTATAATACACTTTACTGGCATGACAAAAAAGTTAGCAGATTTCAATTATGCTAAAACATTACAAAAAAATGTAGACAAGTGATTCAGATTTATGTTTCAATTTATGCTTTGTGTATGGATGATGATCTTGCTTTCAATTAATGTTCCAAACACAACTGGTGGAATTCTAAATAATTTGTTTCTTATACTCCTTAATTAGATTGTAATTCCAACAAAAATCTAAAACTTTTTTTATACTTTTGGATAGGGGAGGGAAGGGTTAGAATTGACCTCAGAATTTTATTGCAATCTGTAACACACCAGGACAGGAAAAGGAGTGTAAATCTCCAATGGGAGCATCAAAGAACACTGATGGAGGACCTGCTTTCCCTAGTTTGCTAAAATAAAACAAAAGTATTTTTTTTGCTGTAGTATCTCTGTTCCAATTTCAAAATGGCTGACTCTACGCTTGTGCACTGCTCTTGGGGCCAGAACACTGTTGTTGAACATTTGCCTTAATAGGGAGCTGTATTAGTGGCATGCTTTAGTGTGCCTGTGACTTCAAGCCTAACTCAAGGCTTCTGTCTCAATTTACAAATTTGTATTCCTCCCTGCATGTATTCAGTGAAAAGTTGTTAAAACATATTAGTGTCTTAAAACTAACAAATGTTAGTCCTTCCTCCTTGTCTCTGTGGAAGTCTTCAACAATGATCTCACATTGGAATTATTTTGACATCCCAATATGCAGTGCATTTTCCCCCATCATGATTCACATTTAATCTGAAGGAGGGTGTGCTAATAGCTACCTGAGCTATTTGAAAAGTTTGATACTACACATCATCCTACCAGGAAGTGAAACTAGGCATGTTCTACAAGCAGGACAAGAAGAGGAATATAGTTAATATATCGACACAGCCCAGGTAAATTAATAAGAATGAAAAAAGTAAAACAGGGGGAGTTGAGCTTTCAGTGGGTTGCAGGTACAAACTGAAATTTGTTCCTATCAATCCTTGTGAATTTCAGTATTTGTTCTTTTAAGGTTGTTGCTATTTTTTTAATAAAAATGAATGCCAGTAGATCCAGGTCACGTGTCAGAGGAACCATCCAGCTCACTCTTCAGTGCCTTCACTAATATTTTATTTGTTGAAAACAGATCCCAGTTAATTTCGGAAGACCTCTGTAAAAAAGACATCCATACCTGCTGATATATAGAATTGGTAGAGTCAGAGTCTCAACACCATCATCAGACAAGGATAGCTGTCTCACCTGTCTTCTTTTAATCTCTAGGCTATTAAGTTCAAACTCCTGAGGTATGGGTGAAAGGCCCTGTTCTGGACTAGAAGATCCTTACAATATGGCAGTGGAATTGGCTGTTCTAACTTCATTCTCCATAACAATAGGAACCATGGCCTTTTCAGCCAATATTGGACAATCACTATTGCCTGTACCCCCTCTGTTACGTACCTAAAGGGTGAGCCTGAATTGCAGAGGATGGCTCAGAAGACAGGCCCAGCAGGCTGGATGGATCAGCAGACAAGCACAGCAGACTAGATGGAAATCCAAGAACTTCAGACAGGCCGGGTTGGAAAGCAGGCTGGCAGCAGAGGTACAAAAGGAGCAGGCAGAGGGATCGTCCAACAAGCCAAGGGTCAGGTACAGGCAGATAACAGGAACAGTCTCAAAGCAAGCCGGGTCAAAACAGGAGCAGATATCAGGTTTTCAGGGAACACATACACAGAGCTGCAGAGCAAACAGCAATGATGCAAGTGTCAGACAGGTTTAAATAACCCGCCAGACACTAACGAGTGCATGTGCGCGTGCGCATAGACACCCGCAATCGTGCACTGATGGGTCTAATCTGCCTGTTAATGGCAGGATCTTCATGACACCCTCCTGTTGGATCTTGAGAGGGGCACATAGAATTTAGGCAATTGGCGGAAAGACATAAACCAGGCGATAACTTCAGCATTTCACCAAGGCATCCTGATCCAGAGCCTGTAAATTGTGGACCCGGAAAGAAAAAAAAAATGAAAAAAGAAGACTTCCAGTGCTCCAGCAAGGTAACCAACATTGCTGACATACTGTGTGTGTACATACAGTATATATAAATATATATATATCAATTTGTTTACATATGTTCTAATTTTTATAACCATCAATTTGCACTGTCCTGCTGGTCTCTCAGATATAAAGGAGGATATAACGGAAATTTGGAAATACCTGTCTATATGGGCAATGCTTGAGCAGGGTTTTTGGAAAACCCTCCTTGCATATTGATATAATAAATATTTTTGGAATGCCATTGCATAGAAAGCTGCGTTAGTAACAGGCATACAATACACTTCTCACATCTGTTCAGCTGCTGCTATCTGGAGTGACTCATACTTTTTATTAAATGATGAAACCTGAATAATGTATAGCAATACAGTTGTGATTTTGATCATTTACACTTTGGTATTGCCTTGGAAATATATTGCCCTTTTGAAAGTATTATCAGGAAAATCATAAATTTATGGAACGCATATTTTTAAAACATTCCCCTGCATTAACAACAGCATATTGAGCACATGAATCTATCAGTGAGACTAGCGCTTAGCATTTATCAGACTACTAACCATTTTCCTGCATGCTTATTTTGTCCTATCAGGTGCACCTTCGAAAACATAATTTTTCAAACTTTTATTACATTGTAATTTATGTTCACACAGTGTATATTGTGCGTTTCATAGCTTCCATCTTCCATTTTTTCAAGAGTCTTAGCTGTACTTAGGGGCAAGCGTTCATTATCATTCAGCCCGTGCTTTCTCCTCTGCTTGAAGCAGAACATATTTATTGGTAATTCAATTGATTGTCATCTCATCATGTAACAAATGGGATCCACTGCATTTTATTTGAAATAGCTTATGCATTTTATAGATATTCATTAGCACAGAAACTTTTAAGTCACAGAAAGTTTAGACTGAAATATACGGAGCAGAAATAGTAATAATCATAAAAAAAAAAACGCAAACAGGGTCGGACACATTGGTAGTTTTTTTTTCATTCAGCGGGTTGGTTGGAGGCAGTTATCCTGATTGACATAGGACTGCATCGCTAATCGATGTGCTTGAAGGTGGACTTACATCATGGGTCTTTTTTTTTTTTTAATTAAATGTCTTGTCAAAAAGTGTGTGTTTATTTACCATTATTGTTTTTATGAATGACTAGGAATACTATGTACCCCTTTTTTTAAAGGGGGCTTCCAGATTCCAATAAGCCCCCACCTGTTAACCCCCACAACTCCCAGGCAAGGTTTGTGGAGAAGATGCACATGAGGGACAAGGTGATTTGCCAGGGGGTCCACCCTGGCAAAATGCCCCCCCATGTTCAGGGCATGTGGCCTGATATGGCTAAGCGAGGAGGGCACATTGCCACCCCTTCTTTTCCTGGCCACCAAGACTGCATGCTAAGATAAAGGTCCTGTATAGATGTTGAAGGGTCTTGTTTTTTGCATGAGGTTTCTCTTAAAAATCTATACCAGACTCAAAGGGTCTGGTATGGAATTTGAGGGGACCTCATGCTGTTTTTTTACACTATCCCCACTGTTCCTTTACATTCACCTGTCAGTCGAGAATTCCCGACTGACAGCTTAATGTGCCAGGCAGGGATGAGTCACTGGTTATTAGAATGCCTGAGGGTACTGGCTCCCTAACAATCAGGAGGAAGGTGTCACATTTAGCAGTTCACTTCACACTACAGCTGAAGGTTTGTTTGGCCGAACACCCATTCTTTCGACCATTTGCACAGGATTCTCCATAGACTGCATACAGAGTTGAAGTCTCCTTCATATTATTTCCCCTGCTGGTTGAATGTTCTTAGCCTATAGTGTTGGGCTATTTTCTCTGTTGGTGAATGTTTATTTATTAAGCAGGGAAAATATCATGAGGGAGACCTCTTCACTGTGTAGTCCATGAAGAATCTTGAAAGGCCAAACTAATGGCTTTTTGGCTGAACAAACCTCCAGCTGCAGTGTGAAGTGAAACTTTTAGCAGTGCTATTCTTATGGGGATTCACGTGAACTCTCATGGTCAAATGTTGTTATAGTTATTTTTCTATTAGTAATACATAGTACATAGCTGTGCCAGGGTGGCGCGCTCTCAGCACAGCATTGTTTACATTTTATTCCTGAATGTTCCTTAACTCTCCTGGTCAAATGTATTTAGGACTTTTTTCCCCTTAGGAGGAAAGGCAACAAATACAAGCTGATATTTCACATACATTATGGATATTATTTGTGACTTTTGTGCAATTGCTGAGATTTACATTTTTTTTTAGAGACCTTAAGTGTCAATTTACAATCAATAGACCGTTGGCATGCTTAGTGAACAGTTTTACATTTTTGCACTCCAAGTTGTACTACTAATTGTATATTAAACTCATAATTATTATTTTAACATGTGCACACACAAAACATGTTCATTTTTACTGTTAACGTGTATTGCAGAATAAACGGGACTTTCACAGCTTAGTTGTGATTTATCTGCCCTACAGGATTGTTAATTTCAGCTGCACACACACACTCATGTTATCGATTTTATATCATTATAATTATATGTTGTAAGTTGCCTCAAGATTGGCTTAACACTGTCCTCAGGTGTGAAACAATCTGTTTGCACATATGTGTGGACTCAAATGCATGGATTACGGCAAAGGCCAGCTTTTTAAACATAGGGATTTGCATGGTAAATTCATTACACTACTGGCTAGATATTTAAAATGAGTTATTATAGTTTAATAAGAAATGTACAATTATTTTGTAGACATGTGGCTATCGATCTTCTGGGTGCCACTAAAAATTAGCTTTGCATGCCCTCCTTGGCACACATGTCTTAGGGCCTTAGAGTGTGTACAGACCACATTATCTGAATTCAACAATATGTAGAATCAGCACTAAGCCCACCACAACATGACATGTTTTAAATAACATCACATGCATGCCCTTATGGTAACTAAGACCTAACAAGCATATCATTTGACTACCTTTTAACCTTGTGTCTGAGAAATTACAATTAATATTAACCACTTAAGGCCATGCCTATAGACAAATGACGGCCGGCGCTGGTTTTGTTATCTTGAGTGGACGTCATATGACTTCCTCTCAGGAAGCACTGATCGCGCAATCTGTCACCAGCCGTGTCCACGGGACACAGCCGATGACTGATCAGAGTACCGCCTCGCTGCCAGTACCATGTGACCACCATGATGAATCATAGCAGGTCACATGACAGTTGTACACAATGGAGGGCTTTCTTTCATGCCATCCAATGTGTACAACTGTGTTGCTAGCTGTGATTGGTCAATTTGATCACGTGGTACAGACAGGGCCAATCACAGCCCATCTGTACCATGTAATTAGCTTTGACCAATCACAGCTAATCACAACAAAACAGACTGAATGAATCGGTTTCATTCAGTAAAATGCTTGCTTATAGCAATGTAATGCACTGCTATAAGCAAATATAATGTGTAAAAAAAAAACAAATCCAGATCACTTCGCCAGAGCAGTACAATGTTTCTATGGTAACATTATTTTGCTCTGATTAAAAAAAGATACCAAAAAAAAGTAATATAAAATAAAATAAAAAAATTCTAGTACATATATTTTTTCCTGTACTGTCACCAGTCAGTGTCCCTGATCACTGCCACACCAGTTATATGATGATGCTGTACTGCACTGGTGACCTTATGTAAAAAACAAATTGTGATTTTTTTTCTTTAAATTCTTAATTTTTCAAACAATTATGACAAAAAAAATTGTGCGGTATTGAAGTGGTTAATATAAAAGAACTTGGTATCACTGCATTTACACTTCGCCTGCAGGTGCTTGCTCACAGATAGGACCAATACACAGTAAGCTCTTATAAAAAACATTTTCAAAAGGTTAAAGTGTATTTTTTTGGATGTGTAATTTTTGGATGACCATCTTATTTTCTGCCATCTGTGTCCCATCGGGAAGATTTCCCCTCACTTTGATTTCCAGGAACACAGCAGGAAGTAAGAGGATATATCTCCAAATCAAGGGGGTATCCCCTAGCTGTCACTAAAAAACGTTTACCCACTAAACAAATGTTTTGGATTTGCATAAGCTTGAATATTTACTTCTTATTTTATCAGTTATTTTTAAATTACACTGTGTGCATTGTTGTTTTGCTACTGCTATTCGTTACAACCTGCTATTGTTACTAGCTTTGTAATTACTGAATCCAAGCCATACACATCTGATGGAATTCAGGGTAGCTTTCCCCTGATACCCATAGCTCATTTAAATGAGTTTTATTCTGACAGGACATTACAATATGAGCTATACTATAATGTGCTATCATATTATAGTACATTATAATCAAATAGGTTGTAGGCAAGGCAAAGCTGTATTAATGGCTGCAGCCAGGAATGATTGCAGAGCTATTAGCTGTGGCCGGCAGTAATGGAGAGCAGTTGTAAGCAAAACGTTACACTCTATGGAATCACAACAACATGCTCTATATCTGGCAGAAGTGTAACCATATGTAACACAATCCCATAGCAATACCATTTTAAGGCTCTCTAGCTCTGCAAATTCCATCTTAAAGTTAATATAATGGTTGTACAATAGTGTGGTAGTATTTATACCTTTAGATTAAATGTGTGGCCTTAAGGGTATTTTAGGTTTATTTCAAATGTTGGGGAAAAACTAAATTAGCAATAATAACTGTTTCTTTACTCTTTATATTCTGTATATAGACAACATCATTTGTTATAATCAAACCATCAATGTTTAAATATCAAGACAAAAGATTTTTTAAGTATCCTGTTCTTTTTTGCAAAGTCATTTATTTTTTCAAATAATACAAATAAAGTAATTATAGTTCAACAAAATGTGTCCCATTAAATGCAGTTTGAAACAGATAAATAAGTGTCATGTTTTCTGTCAAACACATTGGTGTACAAATGTAATAAAAATATGTAGTCAGAGTGCTGAACTGCATTTTCCACAGAACACAACAAAAGTAAAATAAAATAAAAATCAACACTGTTGTAGTTAAGACAATAACAAAGTAAAAAAAAAAAAAAATAGGATCCTTCATAAGAATGGAATTGTGCTCGTTCGTTTACCAAAATCTGCTGCTTCGTTCAGGCAACTTGGTTGCTGTGGATAACCAATCCTTAAACATCAAGGTGCATCTTGTCCAGAAACAGCGAGACAATGGGGGTAAAGGCAGTGCAGGCAGCTTCCAGATAACATTTTCCAGCTCCTCAAAGAGCCATTTATAAGAAAGCAAAATAAGCAGAACACTGAAGTTTTCATTGTATATATACAAATATCAAGGAACAATGTCCATTGTTCTTGTTGAGATGAAGGTGAAAAGTTTTTTTTCTTCTTTCATTTGCTTCCCTTGCCTTGCTGAAATGGTCACACAGAATTTAAATATTCCAAAGCCACTTCATAGCAGAATTTGTATTGATCCTGAAAAAGAAGAGAATACAATTTTTCCAATAATGAGGGAAGACTGGTATAGCACATGGGTGAAATCTTGGCATAATGACATTTTTCAAGCCTGTTCAGTCAAGCTTTGTGAGGACTATTAGATCTGTACAGATGGAATTATTTGCTGAGGCTTGTGAAAAATACAGCTAGATGAAGGTCCTATTGGTGGTTACAAGGATCTGGCACATGATGAGCTCTCTGTGGCTATACGTGGATACAAAGCCACGGGTTAAGGAACAGGAACCAGCAAATTCTGTTACTGATCATAATGATAATGGTTAGTAAGATGATCATTACTACCGAAGATTAACAAGTTTTACTAGCAGATATCAAATAATGGTCAGAAAGCTTCTTTGATACCTACTAAAACTTTAGCTTGCACTCCATGGCCTACCACGGTAGCATCAACTTCCTAGTTGCTCTAACTGTAAATGGTATGCTGCATAACTACATCCCTGGGTTAACCTGATGCAGGAAGACTGGATGCATTGGTCAAGTAATGCTATGGAATGGCAGCATGAGTATGGCAGTCTTGGGTCTTGGGCTCTGATTAAAGAACAGGTTTATTTTAAATTAACAAAAGTTAAAGAGCAACTCCATGTAAGCAGCTAAATAAGCAGTAGATATAAGGGAACGGTTTTACAGATGAAAGGATTTGCAATTCTGTGAATTAGGCACTCTAGGCAGAAAACAAAGCCAGGAGTTTCACCACTTCCACTACAGCTTCAGTACAGTTTTGTCAAGAACACACCCTCAGGTGCTGATTCTGTAATGAAGGAGGAGCAGTAAAGTGGTTGTAAAGCCTTAACTTTTTTTACCTTAATACATTCCTTACATTAAGGTAAAAAATGTTTAGGCATCAGCATCCCCCTCACCCCCTTTTACTTACCTTAGCCCTCATTCGATACAGCGACATGCACGTTTGCAGCTCTATTCTCACTTGCACCTCACTTTTGGGTCTCGCTGGCTTTGCTGAGGCACTGGGAGCTATGAGCTCCCAATGCTTTCCATCAAAGCCAGTGATAAGGGAGTGGGGCCAAGTCCCACTGTCTGTGTCAATGGACACAGCAGCAGGGCTCGGTAATGAACACATGTGGCTTCCCATGGGGGCACTGGACAGAGAGGAGGGGACAGGAGCACCGGCGGGGGACCCAAGAAGCAGACATTCATGCCCACTCTGTGCAAATTCATTGCACAGAGCAGGTGAGTATAGATTTGTTTGTTATTAATCACTTCAGCCCTGAAAGGATTTGCCCCTTTCCTGACCAGGCCATTTTTGTGCGATACGGCACTGCGTCGCTTTAACTGACAATTGCACGGTCGTGCAACATTGTATCCAAACAAAATTTATGTCCATTTTTCCCCACAAATAGAGCTTTCTTTTGGTGGTATTTGATCACCTTTGCGGTTTTTATTTTTTTGCGCTATAAACAAAAAAAGAGCATCAATTTTGCAAAAAACACAATACTTTGTGTTTTTTGCTATAATAAATATTCCCAAATAAAAAAAAAATGTTTCCTCAGTTTAGGCTGATAATGGTGATGATGTGCAATTTTTATCAGGACTGCAACATTCCGGCGGACAGATCAGACACTTTTGACACTATTTTGGGACCATTGACATTTATACAGTGATCAGAGCTAAAAATAGCCATTGATTACTGTATAAATGACACTGGCAGGGAAGGGATTAACACTAGGGGGCGATCAAGGGGTTAACTGTGTTCCCTAGGTGTGTTCTAACTATAGGGGGGATGGGACTGACTCTGTGTTTATTCTCCCCTGACAGAACCGGGATTTGTGTGTTTACACACACAGATCCCGGATCTCGCTCTGTCACGATCGATCGCGGGTGCCCGACGGTCATCGCGCCTGCTGTGTTGTCTTAAAGGAGTGACGTACAGCTATGGAGATTTGCCCAGTCGAACCAACCTGCCGCAGTACAACTGCGGTGGCTGGTCGGCTAGTGGTTAAAAAAAAATTTATGATTCATGCCAAAATAGAGACTATAACTCAAGACAAAATGTCTAAATTTAAGAAAATATGGCTCCCTTGGAGGACACACTTTTTGCCTTCTAATTTTGATGAATCCTTGTTGATGCTTTGGTAAATTTTACCTACTTTTTCATTTTTTCCATGACAATTATATGATTACAGCCACACACTGCCCCAGAGATCCCTTCTCTGCATTTCCTTTTCCTCTCTTCTCCTTTCTTCCTTTTCTAACTCCTCTATTAAACCTCTCTTTTACCTTTTTTCTCATGCCTCTTCTTCATCGGGTTCAGGTAGTGATAATATAAAATTACTGGTATTTGCTCCAGCTTAATTTGTAAAAACAATTACCCCTTAATGCTAATTTGATTGAATACCCCAGATATTCTCAACCTACCATTAGACAACCTTGGGACATCATTATAATACCATTGTTCATGTTTTGGATTTATTCTCTCTGGAATAATATAGGGAATTGTCTCTTTGAGTTACTAATCCTTTGATTAAGGTATGAGACATATTTCATTTTAAGTTATATTAAGGAAATATATTCTTCTATTGTATCCTAACATATTATTTTCCTATACCGCTTTTGAACTTGTGTTCTGATTTGTTAAATTTGAATAAACAAGTTTGACAAGAAAAAGAAAAAAAAATGTACCTTTACAATCGTTTTAAGATTCAGCAATTGTGAACTACAACAAAGCCTGATAGGCTGCAAAAACTGGGCCCCCTTCTCTCAGGCTAAAAGCTACAGTGCAGGGGATTATAGAAGGGCTCATATCAAGACAAATTCAGGTATGTACATTTATTTTAATTTACAAATATATATAATGATTCCCTAAGCAAAACATTACTACATTAGTTTGTGTTTTTGTGTCTGCCTAGACTTCAGCTTTTGGCATACTAGTGATACAAAAACGAAAAATCGACTTTTCACTTACTTTCCTCAGTTACAGTTAGGCAATAGATTTTGCATCGAATCACACATAGCATATAAAAAAAAGTTTTTTTTTTTAACTTCCAGCCACTTTATTACAGTATATATAGCTCAGTATACATACTTTGATTCTAACTTTATTTTCCACATGAAAAATGTACTTTCTGATTCCCATCTTGCTTGGCAAATGTTATATAAAACTGTGATAGGTCCATGTTCCTGTTTGCTTTAGCTGAAGCTCTTTATTGCACAGAGTACAAAAATTCAAATGTGGGAATGTCAATTTTGAAGCTTTATTAGAACACCAGAAAAAAACAGACCAGACATCTGTCAAAAGGATTTATCTCTGTACAGAGCAACTCATGAGACAACTGTAATGTCACTATGGCTGAAACTAATACTGATTATGCAATGTTGCCAAAATCAGTTATCTCTACCATATCTTACAGCATTATTCTTCAAGACTCAAGCTGCTTTAAGGCAAGGTAATGTGTCCACCACCAAAGCTGGGCATAGACTGCAAATGGCCCTGCAGAGATAAATATGATCACTCTTTTCATAAGCTGATGTATCTTGCTAGAGAGCTGCCCAATAAGACCAGATGATGGACTTACTAAAACAGAATAGAGTGTGGGATGTGGAGTGGAGAGTGCAAAATCTGGTGCAGCTCTGCATAGAAATCTGCCTCTAGGTATTTTTTGTCAAAGCATAATGAAACAAACTGAAGTTACAAGCCGATTGGCTACCATGCACACCAGATTTTGCACCCCCCGTTTTAGTAAATCAACCCCTGTGAACTTTGCAAGTACAGGTGCACTAATTTTTCCCAGAGCTTAGTAAATGTGGTAAAGCTCGACTTTGTAAAGAAGACCCAATCAGGTGCAAGGAAAAAAGAAAATGTTTGGCTCCCCTTGATTGGATGATGGAAATGAGCAGAGCTTTGCCACATTCAGAACTTTAATTATACCTAGCCAGTGTTATAAAAAGCTTAATAACACAACATTAATATGTATAATACCTCCAGCGCTTATCAAATACAATCTTTTACATTTTACTAGTGTTCAAATAACACCAAAAAACAAAGAAAAAAATATATAAATCTATGAATAATCAATATGTGGTATTCATTCTATCCACATAATATAAAACATGTGTAAACCATAAACTGCAGAAAGCAGCTGACACTTAAATGCAAATGCCCACCTGTGCAAATTGCAAGAAATATATATAAGCTCTAAATAGTGCAACGCTATCCCTCAAATAAATCAATAGATCTACTAATCAGCTAAATATGTGCATATACAATATACAATAAATATATAAAAAATGTGAAAATCAATAAAAATCTGTGAAAATCAATTAAAAGTGTTGAGATCAATAGCAATATAAATCAATCAAATATAGTCCATATCTAGTAGATTCATAAACTAGGAAAAGTCCATCAGAAGATTCCAGCTTCCAGTGAATGTGCAATCCCAGAAACCATAACTCTTCACTTCAACACCTCAGTGCCCTTCATCCCACCTTTGGGTGTCCTCTCACCTGCTTCAATGGAGCTCACTAGATTAGAGAGGTCACAATGTGCTTTAGAATGGTATATTGACACTGCTC
This sequence comes from Aquarana catesbeiana, assembly GCF_042186555.1. Classification (NCBI taxonomy): domain Eukaryota; kingdom Metazoa; phylum Chordata; class Amphibia; order Anura; family Ranidae; genus Aquarana; species Aquarana catesbeiana. The sequence goes on from NC_133328.1 coordinate 459,347,413, forward strand.
CACCTGTTTAGCAGTCTTGATCCTCAAGTAATGGTTTCTGGGATTGCACATTCACTGGAAGCTGAAATCTTCTGATGGACTTTTCCTATTTTCATGAATCTACTAGATATGGACTATATTTGATTGATTTATATTGCTATTGATCTCCACCCTTTTTATTGATTTTCACAGATTTTTATTGATTTTAATTTTTTTTTATACATTTATTATATATTGTATATGCACATATTTAGCTGACTAGTAGATCTATTGATTTATTTGAGGGATAGCGCTGCACAATTTAGAGCTTATAATAACACATTACATAAAAATATCCATTTTATTATAAAAAATAATACAAATTCAGTAGAAAAATAGTGCAGTTAGTATATTAAAATGGATTTTTACGTAATATGGTGTTATTAAGCTTTTTAGATCACTGGTAAGGTATAATTAAAGGTCCCATTCTTTTCAGCTTTTTGTACAATCCCACGCAATTATAGGGATGATACCTACCAGTGTTAGTGTGATTATTACAGTACTGAATTGAGCCGTCACTATTTATTAGCTTTACCACATTTACTAAGCTCTGGGGAAAATGAGTGTAACTGCACTTGCCATGCACACTGTGCCTTTAGTAAATCCACCCCCATGCCTTCCTAAGGTATTCACAGGTGCAGTTCTTGGCTATTTTCAACCATTCTCTGATACACAGTACTAAATACAGTACTGCTCCAGGTCTGCATACATTCCATGCTTGTAAATGAGATGCTTGCCCAGCTCGTCCCTGATAATATTCTAAACTTGCAAATATTTATTGTGTCTAAAATTAATGCAAGTAAGACAAGAAAACAGATCATCTAATGTGTTTCTAAACAGCGCCTACTCATAGTCCATGGCTAAGCAATGTTAAGCATGAAACGCATTAGAGGCATCCTTTCCTGTTATCCTTGCATTGATTAAAGACACAATAAGTATTTGCAAGTTTCCATCAGGCTGCCGTAATTCTTTTTTACTGTGGAACATTCATTACAGTCATGGAGATATCACCTGGGACAATTATTTTAGACTATACCTTTGAACTTTCAGAATTCTGACTTAGTTCCACTAATACAGTAAATGATAGCATACAGACCCATAACAATTTTTTGCCTTTGAAGACCCAGTCCAACTGAACAGTATGAATGGTCCAGACAGAATATTCTCCATATTTGCCATGAGTTCCCTGTCCATGCAAGGATTGTGCACATTTGATTTGTCATTGCACAGTCTGTTAGATCAGGGGAGGATTATCCCCACTGGTCATATTCAGCATTAACTTGATAAGAACATCTGATTTACCCTATGTAACCTCAATATGCTGGAGCATCTGGAGTATTTCAGTACTAGGGGAATATTTTTTCTTTATGTGAAATGTACAGGGATACTGGGAATGTTATATGACCCTAGGGCCTTGAATGATGTCATATAAAAGCAACAAGATAAAAATCAGACATCATAGGGAAGATCCTGTTGATTATTTTTCCATTCTATGAGGGTCTGGAATAGATACAATGGCAAAGGGATGGCACATTATCTTCAATTATTTCCAGATTTTAGGTTTAGTATGTGTTAGTTTAATGTGGCCATTTGTGCCGCAGATGGGCTCCTTATGGATTATGTTGTAAAAAGACACTGCTTTTGGCTATAATTAGATAAAATCAAATTAAAAAACAAGTCAGCTCTCAGTGTGCTACATACTATTTGTTTCTTCAGCAGATGTTATAATAGTCTCGCCTACAAGATTAAAACTTCAATAACGCATTTGAACCTCCAAACATTTCTACAAATGTACTTGTTTTGTCCGAAAAAAACAAAATAAAGGTCACTCACTGGGAACCAGGCAGGCATTACAACGGAATGTCCCATTCTTTTCAGCTTTTTGTACAATCCCATGCAATTATAGGGATGATACCTACCAGTGTTAGTTTGATTATTACAGTACTGAATTGGGCCATCACTATTTATTAGCTTTACCACATTTACTAAGCTCTGGGGAAAATGAGTGTAACTGCACTAGCTACGCACACTGTGCCTTTAGTAAATCCACCCCCATGCCTTCCTAAGGTTTTTGCAGGTGCAGTGCTCAGTGTGCTACATACTATTTGTTTCTTCAGCATATGTTATAATAGTCTCCCCTACAAGATTAAAACTTTAATAACGCATTTGAACCTCCAAACATTTCTACAAATTTACTTGTTTTGTCCGAAAAATTAAAATAAAGCTCACTCACTGGGAACCAGGTAGGCATTACAACGGAATCAAGCTGAAAAACTAAATGCAATATAGTACAGATGGGATGGACTCTTATTCTGGCAGGTTTCAAAGTCCTAAGAATCTTCAGATGTGTGATAATTTTTTCCAGCTTAACTTACCCTTTTTCCAAGGGATCCCTGAGGATGTTGCAAGTTAAAATAATAGAGTATATTGGATTTTTAAAGAAGCTGATTTGAAAACTTTACGTGTAAATGGGCTATATAGTTTTTGTGTAGTGACATGTGGTCTTCTTTGTGGCTGGTAGTGTTTCTCTGGAGGAAGAGATATGTATTTAGGCAGTGCGGTCTCCCAATTATCCTGTGGTAACTCATTAGTAAGTGACCCTTGACTTAGATTTTTTTGGACAAACCAGTAACACTTTTGAAGTTCTTAAACGCAAAGGTCCCTGCATTGTATTTGCATTTGAAACTATCCCTTTATGCACAGTCCAAAGCCAAATCAATACAATAATATCATATGAAAAAATCATTATGTCTGAGGATGACAAAGTAGAGCAATTTAATAAAATCTGGCAAGCATTGATACTGGCTTCAGATAGCCTAGTAATCTCCATTAATATCTCCCCTTTGGATCATAGGTCCTAATGATATTTCTCCTTAACACTCTCCATATGCTTGATTAGCCTTCTGTATAAAGGTATTGCTAGGTTGGTGTTGCTTATCAATACTATGTGATTTGCTCAGTTTCTCTGAGCCCCCAGAAGGGTAATATTGGCAGTCACAGCAGTTGTTCCAACTTGAAAATGCTAAATGCATTTAAAAAAAAAAAAAATGGTCCCTGCTGACCATGTTAATACTTTAATGTGTTTACAGTAATGCTGATAATAATCACATGATGACACACCTTCAATTACATAGCTTTTTTTGCATATTGGTTTGTTAAGTGTTAAAATTAACTATCATATCACTATTGAAGGATTCCTTGAACAGGTAGTTTAGAATGGTGACATTAATGTAAATAACAAACATTTGGACAAATTAGAATGAGGTATGATGTTAATGATGTGTATCCCTATAATGCTGTTTTGAGACATATAAATTGCACTTATATGTTTATATTGCTTTTTGTCTGTTAACCATATAGTTATGACAGAAAAACAAACAACTACTTCAGCGCTCAAAAGGACAGTCCCCAGACCAAGATGCTGTGTGGAGTCTGTAATTCATCTGGTAAAATGCTTCAATGGTGCTGCCCTCCTCTCACTGGAGAATCCAAATGCCTATTACATTACACAAGGTTTATTGATCAAAGAAACCAAAAAGTCAAATGAATACTCACAAAGGACAGAAGTGAATGGCATGACAACAAATCTGCTGGTCAACCAGTGTGACAACATGTGATTAAACTGTGGCAATGCTGTCAGGCTGATGCATCCCCTTTCCAGAGCCTGCTGCCATTGCCATAGTTTGGTCACATGTTGCCACACTGTTTGACCGGCAGATTTGTTGCCATGCCTGTCACATCTGTCCTTTGTGAGTATTCATTTAGTTTTTTGATCAGTAAACTTTGGGTAAAGCACTAGGCGTTTGCACCCCCCCCCCCCCCCTTGTATGTTTAGTTTTTGTATATAGGTACTACACCAAAGATGACTTTCCCCAGTTACTGTTCCCTAATGCTTATACTATTTGCATCACTTCTGTATATCTATGTTATATACCAGTTCATGTTGATTTTTTAAATTTATATTCATTCTTCTTAACTTCTGTATATTACACCACGGTACCCAGTGTTACGCATTAATAATAAATATACCCGCATGCTCAAAGTGTATGTAAACACTAACAATGAAATACACGATCAAAAGTATTTTATTATATCTGTTTAATAAGCGCAACAAATATCTGTTGATTTTGCCAGAAATTGTGTGAGCTGATACATTCCTGTTCTTACTGCCTGTGTATAAAGAGGGGTTATGGACATAAGAAGAAGGGAGGAGATGAAGTTCTTTGTTTGTGTGTTTTGTAATCCATCAGAAATGAAATAGGTGGGGCTGACATCATGTATATAGAAAATCAGAGCTGTGTTGATGTGTCAAAATAGGAAGGTAAGGGTACACTATATTTCTGGGACATCAACTGTTACATTTCTGTACTTGCATTATGTTTAAACGGATAGAACATGGGGGAATATGCATGTATTCCAGAGATGTACTATTTTTTTTCAATATTTTGCTTAGACATACACTTTAGGCTGGGTTCACACTATGTACGGCGCGGGGCACAGTAGGGGGTCCGGTGCATCTCCGTTTCAGGTCCAAATTAGGTCAGAATTTTTGCCTGAATTTGGACCTGAAAGGGAGCCAAAGACACACAGGACCCTTCTGCTGTGTGCTCTGCAGCCTCCCCGGAGTTATGTGAACCGGCTCCATTGTCATGCGAATTGGATGCGGGGAAACCTGTGCTGGTGTGTTAACTATCCTGGGTTGGACACACAGGGGTTGGTTTGCTAAAACTGAAGAGTGCAAAATTTGGTGAAGCTCTACATAGAAACAAATCCGCTTCTAGCTTTTATTATCAGAGCTTGAGCAAGCTGAAGTTAGAAGCTGGTTGGCTACCATGCACAGCTGCAACAGATTTTGCACTCTCTAGTTTTAGTATATCAACGCCACTGACCAGGAAAATCACTCACACATCATCATTAGTTATCTGTTTAGCCAGTTATTCAGTTAGGCTAGATTTAGAATTAGGAAATCAAGTACTGCTTTTTTCTGCATTCATTTGCTACACAAAATATGTAGGGAATACATAAAACAGCAGAGTGCTTGCCAATAAAAAAACATTGGGTAGAATGACAAAATCAAACAGGACACAAGGCAAACGATGACAAAACTGATGGTACAATTGGAAATTGATAGTGTTGTTGTCTCAAAAATGTATTTGTGTAGACTTGTACAGTTACTAATAGATGTACTTAAAGAGTGGAGCAAAACCTTCAGAGTTCAATGAACAAATTGTAATTACTTTTGAGAGGGGCAATTGACAAATGCTCGCATACATACAGTATTTCATCAGGGGCACAAAAACACCTACTTGTAGGGATACAGAAGACTGCACCTCATTACATTAGACAGCTTCTATTTGCATTAACTACTGCAGCCACAATTAAATACAATATTCCTCAAGTGAAAATAAAAGCTGGCAAGCTGGGAAAACGCATAAAAATTGTATAATTTAAAACTCTGGAAATTCATTTCACAATGTTGCTTTTTGCAAGCACACAGATGCGCTCTATGGGAAGAATATTAAGCATTGTTCACAATTCAATCTTGGAAACTAATGAGAAAAGTACTGATCTGGGTACTTTGCGGATAAAGGAAGCATGCAAGCTCCAAGAATGTGAAGAGTTCCTGAGCAGAGATAAACAGATGCCAGGTTCATGGTTCACAATCTGAACACAATCTATTGCCTCCTCATACAACTAGTCTCTGGCAACATGGAAATAGAATTACTACAGTGCTGGAGCTGTGCCAGTAATTTGCCATTATACTCAGTGACATTATGTTATGCCTAGGTATTTGTTATCATGCATTAATTGAATAGATGGCTTATATTTTGAATAGGAATGTGGCGCATTGTGATTTAAGCAAAATAGATGTGCTTCCACAGACATAGATAATAAAAGGAATTTTATTTATATTTCAATTTTTCGGCTCTCTCTCCTTTCAGTTTGTCGCTGCAGTGCTGCTATTAATGAGTGTTTTTAGACAAAAGAAAGTACTGGTGGACTGAGAAATCAATGATCTTTTGAATTTGATTAAAACAAGGCTTTTGAAAAACCCATACCGACAAACAGGATCAAGATTTAACTAAAAAGGTAATTTAACACTTGAGAAGTCAAACAACGGACCTGATTGGAGCACACTGCCTAAATGTTTCTGAACTATAAGACTAAGTATTTCTAGAATTGGTATACTGATTGTAGAATTATGCTCAGAAGAGAAGACTGAGAAGGGAGATTAAAATCTAACCATGAGTTACATGAAAAACTAAAACTTTTATCACTTAATAATACAAATAATAATAAATAATAAATAAAATAATTAATTTAAGGAACAAATGAATTAGGGGAATCTAGCAGCACTATAGGTTACAGGAGAAACGATGGAGCACCTGATCAGTTTTTCATCTTGAATAAAGTAGTTTCCAGGGCTAATGTAGTAATGCTTCCATAAACAGGACTCTCCCTTTAAAAGAACTATGTTGTTACTCATAAAGATGCAGGTACAATGTTGTAATTGGATTTGGTATGGTCACATAACCCACAGCAGCCTCAAAAGACCAGAATGGCTGCCTTAAGCCTAGTACACATGGGTCAAACGTCAACATTCTGCCCATGTGTACTGGAGCCGACCCGACAGAAACCAGCCATTCAGCCCGCATGACCGAAAAGGACTGCCAATCAGCTCCCAATCTGTGTTTTCAGCCAACGGCTGAGAGCATTGATCGGGGTAATCTGGTGGGGAGGCAGTCCCCCCTTCAGAACACAATAGCACAGTAGGGAAGATCGCTGTACTAATGGCAGATAGTTAGTACAGTGGCTCCTTCTGAGCTGTCAGTTTTCTTTTGTTAAACCAAAAAGAAACTAGTAGTGTGTACTAGGCTTTAGTTTGGTTCTCCTGGTGTGCATACGCCCCTTAAATATACAGGTACTTGAATCTAATTGATATTGCAGGATGTAAGTGCTGACTGACAAAGCAGGTAATTTCCATCATGTCTGCAAACTGCAGCCTTTGAATGTTCCTCTTCGTGGTAAGGACAGAATGACATAATGATATGTAGCATGACCTGCAGCAAGTTGCATAGAGCCCACATCATTTCATGGCTAGAAGACATCCTACATCATCTAGCCCTTGCCTCTCCAGCCTTACTGTCCCTGGCCTGCCCCTTAATTAATTGGATTTCAGTTATTTCAATTGTGGAGGCTCAGCATATAACATATAGGTGTTATCTAGGGCAGTCTGCATGCAAATGCAGCCTGCCGAGCAACTTCAACTCCTCCAGACTGACATGCTTCCATAATTCCTAAAATTCACCGCCCACTACTTGCATTATGGCTGAGGCTCTGGAGATGGGTGTTGAAGTAGAGTACTGTAATGTTTTAAAAAAAAAATTGTACACCACTCCGTAGGCCCCTCACACCAGCCATGATCTCCCTGCAATTTATAGAGAAGTATTGAGACCCATTGATTACATTACTGGGTCTAAAATAAAGTACTGTATGTAATCAAACCATAATGGTTTTATTTAACAGTTTGTTAGCATGTTAAAGAGAAGGGAAATGAGAACCTCTTAAAGGATAAATATGAGCAAACTAAATTTCAGATTTACATGATTGCAACAGCTGCCAAAGGCTGCTGTCATTTGTTCCAGGTAAGGATCGATGATGGGAAAAATTGATATTTCTGTGTTTCCACAGCTCAACAGGAATGTCTTGGTCAGTCCACTAGGGTAGGTCTTAAAGGATAGGTTCTAATACTGGAGGGATGTTTGGTAGTCATGTTTATGCACTGTACTGCCATTATATTTCTTTGGGAGAATACAGTGGTATGTTGCCAGTCAGAGAACGGGGAAAAAAGTTTGAAAGAGATCTAGGTTTTTTTTTGCGCATTTGACTAAATGTTTAATTTTGCCCAGAGTTGCTCTTTTAAAGGTGTGTCCAACCAAAAGTTGTTTTTTTTTTTTTTTGCATAGCGTGGGGAAGGAATACAACCCCTGTAATGCTATCTGGTGCTCCTTTAGAAGATTTCTGCTCACTTACTGCCTGGCTGATAATGGTTTCACCTGACAGGAAGTGAGAGAAAATCTACAACAGGAACATAGACAGCAATATAAGACTTATAAGGATTTTTGCATTCCCCACTCTACTTAAAAAAATCTGTCTGTGTTGCTATTAAAGTATTACCTTTCACAGAGCACCAATAGCAATAAAATTAGACAGTGGTTCTAATCCTATCCTTTTCTATCCAAAAAAAATGTTTTGGCTGGAGATACACTTTAGGTAAAATATTTTTTCACTGTTTAAACCTTTGTTGCCTAACACCAATGCTGATCTTCTGAAGCCTCCTTGCATCAACTTGTCTATGTGCATGCACTCAAGCAACTACTACAAGTCATTTCTCAGCGCACATTTCATGATCGTGACAACAGTGGATTAGGTGTGTGCAGTTTGCATTGGCACAACCACTAGTAGTTGCTACTGGTAGAGCATGTGACTGGGTGACAATGCAAGAGAATAATTGGGAGACAGGAGCAAAGTGGCACCCTACAACAGGAAGTGTATGTCTATTTGAATGAACGCTGCAGATTTAGAGAGATTAAAATAACTTTTAGAGTTATTTTAACACACTCAAGCCTATGTAAGAGTTTTAGTGATTTCTGAATATTTTAGTTTCCTTTATTTTCCATGTGGTCTCATAAGGCCAAATACATGCAGTGACATCCCCTTCTCCATCATCTGATATGTTCCCCCATGCCCATAATCACCTGGGATTTTGCAGTGGTAGCCATAGAAGCAGAGGCAGTGGGGGAGCACTGGAAAGGTGAAAAAAATGGTGCAGGGATAGTGCTTTGTACAGACACGGTCACTTTGACCTGCATGGGCAAGGTAAAAATGTCTTAAATAAAAAAAAAAAGAAAATGGTGGTAAGAATGATAATATGAAAAGTTTTACTCTGCTCTTGTGGACTATTTAGACTTTGCCTAGGTACAGAAACACAGCATTTTTATCACACACATTGGAGCAAATTCCACAAGCCTTTAGGAGCTTTTGATTTGGATGCATTATCCTTGTGGTAAGAAAATTCTACTTGTTTTGTCAAGCATTTCCACAACATACAAGAATGCCTGCTGCAGCTGAGATAATGAAACATTTGTATTCAGCAGTAAAATGAGAAAAACTTACCAAGAGGTCCACCATGTTAGGTTTATTGTTCCTAAGTGTCTTCACAGCGTGGAATACGTCAACTGCCCTCTGGTGCTGAAGCATTTCACAAACAATACTAATTGCACAAAACGTTCCACTGCGACCACCTCCATTTCTGTGAAGAGAAGAGTTAAATGTGATTTAGCCTGCGTTTCCTAAGTGTTTCTGTGAAACTGCAATCCCTCAAGTATCATATAAGCTTCACTTAGAACTCAAATGATCTAAATTATTGGTTTGAGTTCTATACACTGTCTGGATCTCAAACTTTTTATGTACAGCTTCTGCCCTTCAAGAGGTGATAAAGAAACAAGCTACAGGGAATGTGATCATTAGAGACCGCAATTCTAAGACTACTTAGGAAGTAGCAATGCGGCAATCAGGACATATTTCTGTTGATGGTCTATATTCAACTTGTGAGTATTTCATTTACGTATTTGAAATGATATACAGTATAATACTTACTGTTAAAGCTGAGTTCTGGGAATTTTTTTATTTTTATTTTTTTACATTTGCTGTGTAAATATAAACTACCTTTATTGATGCCTTTTCCGCAGACAAACCCTCGGACTTTTGTCTGAAGGTGTATGCCTGGATCTTGTCTTGCATACAAATGGCAAGGGATTGTCGGCCAACAAAAACGAACATACTGACGCACTACATGGTTTTTCGGCTCTTTAGCGCCAACCTTTGGGCTCCTTCTGCTAATTTTGTGTAATGCCGCGTACACACGAGCGGACTTTACGGCGGACTTTGCCCGGCGGACTGGATTTCGTCGGACAATTCGATGTGTGTGGGCTCCAGCGGACTTTGTTTTCTCAAAAGTTGGACGGACTTAGATTTGAAACTTGTTTAAAATTTACCCGTTGAAATCGAGTCCGGTCGAAAAGTCCGCCGTCTGTATGCTAGTTCGACGGACAAAAAGCCACGCTAGGGCAGCTATTGGCTACTGGCTATGAACTTCCTTGTTTTAGTCCGGTCGTACGTCATCACGTACGAATTCGACGGACTTTGGTGGATTGTGTGTAGGCAAGTCCGTTCATTCACAAAGTCCGTCGTAAAGTACGTCGAAAAGTCCGCCGGGCAAAGTCCGCCGTAAAGTCCGCTCGTGTGTACGCGGCATTAGTGGAAGTTTGGTGAGTGTTGATTTGCACTTTTTATTTTGTGCTTTTCATTTCGCGCTTTTCAGTTCGTGCTTTTCAGTTCATTTCTGAACGGCCGTTTGTCAACCAGATATGTTGCGGAATCGGAGGAGATAACGTGTTATTTATTATTGGCCTTGGAGTTATTGCTTTGACCCAAGTCAACAGGAGGAGGAGAATTTCTTGGACCAAAAATTGGTTGCTTTATTAATCGTGACTAATTATGTCATATGCCTTTGCTGCAGGAGCTCCAGGAGAATAATCCAGATGATTTTCGGAATTATCTCCGGATGACGGACCCCTGCTTTCACCAACTCTTGGCATTGTTGACCCCCTTTATTAAAGAAGCAGGACACATGCATGAAGCTTTTATTTTATTTTTTAGTTGAATAAGAATGATTTGATTTGTTATATTTTCTATATTTTTGGATGCATAGAATGCACTTTTTGGTTAAGTTCTATTGGCAAATAGCATGTCTAATTTTATTTGTTTTCTTTTTTTAATGCACAATAAAAAAAATTGCAGAGAATAATACTTGGCTATGTGTTTTACTTCAAATGACAAATGTCTGGGAGTAGGCAGTTACATTTTAAAAAATACAATGTAAAATTAACAAGGGACACCAACATAGTTGTAACTTTGATCTTAAAAACTATGGGATAATAGTGTTGTGGTAAATTTACAAGTTATGCGTTGCGCTTGGGTGACCCCAAAAACAAAATTAATAATAACCAACTCTGTGCTTACTAGTGCGATAATATTAAATACAAATAATATGAATGTTGAATAAATAAACAAGGTGTGAAAAAACAAGTGCTTGTTACATCATAAATTAGTGCTTAATAGTGCTTGTTACACCATACATAGTGTCTTAATCAACATAAAAAGTGCTTAGTGCTCAATATAAAATATCCTGCTTTTTTAAATGAAAAAATTAATAAACAATGAAAAAAGTTCCCTTTGGCACTCTAAATAGTGCGTGCAAATAATGTCCAGCAGTGATAATAAAACAATGCGTGCAGGTGGTGTTCAGCTGTGACAACAATCTAACATCATGCCGAAGATATCCTGAGTGCTGCAAAAGATGCTCCTGTGCTCCTTCGTGACCCCCTTAAGCTAATGTGCTCACCTCAGAGCGTGTGACTCAGCTTCTACCCTGAGTCCAAATACACTTTGGAGCCACACCTGGGCTCAGTGTCTGCTGCACTCCTCCAGCTGGAAACAATGTGGCTCCATACATATAAATGAAAAGGAAACTATATAGTGTAATATAGTCAAAATACTTTTATTAAAAGAAAACGCTCCCCACACCGGGGTACTCACATGGCACTGGTGCGTCAGTGCACCATACTATAACAGCTTTCTATGCAAAATCACTGAATGTTTGGTGCGGTATGCTGTGCTGGGACAGCGCTGGTGTAAAGTCCGTGTCAGTCTCTCCGTCCTGGCCCCTCCCCTACGCGTCTTCGACACAGGGATCACGTGTCATCATCAGGGGGATATATGCCCCTGAAAGTATTTTGACTATATTACACTATATAGTTTCCTTTTCATTTATATGTATGGAGCCACATTGTTTCCAGCTGGAGGAGTGCAGCAGACACTGAGGCTGAGCCCAGGGGTGGCTCCAAAGCGTATTTGGACTCAGGGTAGAAGCTGAGTCACACGCTCTGAGGTGAGCACATTAGCTTAAGTGGGTCACAAAGGAGCACAGGAGCATGTTTTGCAGCACTCAGAATATCTTCGGCATGATGTTGGATTGTTGTCACAGCTGAACACCACCTGCACGCATTGTTTTATTATCACTGCTGGACATTACTTGCATGCACTATTTAGAGTGCCAAAGAGAACTTTTTTCATAATTTATTATTTATTAATTTTTTCATTTAAAAAAGCAGGATATTTTATATTGAGCACTAAGCACTTTTTATGTTGATTAAGACACTATGTATGGTGTAACAAGCACTATTAAGCACTAATTTATGGTGTAACAAGCACTTGTTTTTTCACACCTTGTTTATTTACTCAACATTCATATTATTTGTATTTAATATCATCGCACTAGTAAGCACAGAGTTGGTTATTATTCATTTTGTTTTTGGGGTCACCCAAGCGCAGCGCATAACTTGTAAATTTATCCTATGCACGTTATATGAAGCGTGATTAGCGCATGCAGCTGGAGGTAGCACAAGCAAGGCATAAGATCATTGTGGCTCACAGAATTTTTCCAATTTGAATAGTGTTGTGGTAACTTGCCCAAATAAAAAAAAAAGCATAATAATATTATTCTTAATATCACTAGAAATAAAAAGCCTTTGCAAAAAAAAAATGTGTTTGCAATAACTCCATCAATATCACCAGCAAAGCAGCTTCATCATTATCCCATTAAAGAAGAAGAGAATGTGCTCTGCATTTCGAGATTTCATGATTTGCCACGTCACAAATGATAATTCTCCCTTACGGACACAAGTTTACAAGACCGACCGCTTCGGCTCGTCCTTGCTTCCGAGCATTCGTGTTTGTACTTTGGACTTTTGTCCGACGGACTTGTGTGCACACGCTCGGAAAATCCGACAACAGACATTTGTCTGCGGAAAATTTTAAAATCTGCTATCCAACATCTGTCCTTGGAAAATCCGACAATTGTCCGAAGGAGCATACAAGCGGTCAGATTTTCCGCCAACAGCCTGTCACCACACAATTCCTGTCGGGAAATCCGATCGTGTATACGCGGCTTTAACACATATCTAACAGTGTGCATTGTTTTCATTTGGGAATTTATTTCAAAATTGAATGTTAAAAGCAAATTAAGTTTTGAATTACTTTCAAATGGCATCCGCCAAGTCATTGAATATACTAAGAATTTTCGTGTGAATCTTCCTACAAACATTCGTATGAACATTCACTCAGAAATCTACTAGAATGGGCAGCCTTATGGTCTGTACACACGATCCAAATATCGTACGAAAACTGTTGTCCGAGGAAGAATCGTGCGATTTTCGGATCGTGTGTACACTACTTTCGGGAGTCGTTCACGACAATTTTCCTGGTACGATATCAGATCATATGATTTTGGTTTAGTCAGTATAGTTGTCGTCCAAAAATACAATACTAATACATTACAACGCATGACATCACTTCTGATTTCTATTTCTGTCGTACGAGAATTTTCGTGACTTTAGTTACCTATTCAATTTCTACTTGCGACTATTAAGCAGAAAAAGTTGTACGATATGTCGCACGATATTTGGATCGTGTGTACAGGCCATTAGCCTCAGCACTTTATGTTCGGTGCTTACAGTACTGTACAGGCTAAATAAAAGTAAGAGTTTTCCTAAATGTAGCACCAGCCACATGTGGGAGAAGCATCAATAGAGGTAGTTCATATATTGCATAGCAAATGTAATTTTTTTTCCAGGTGTTCAGCATTAAATTGAATTTAAAAAAATGGAAAGTTAATATATTCAGGTGAGCATTATCCTCGAAACAGAAAGCAAAATGTTACATCATCCAATAGGGCAAATATTCTGCTGACACTTTTTTCTTATTACAGGTACTTAGAGCAACAACATTTTACACATACCTGTATACTGTACAATCACATCAGTCTCTGCCCTCAAGGAACTTACAATCTAAGGTTTTAACTCACATTCATACCAGGGAGCCAATTAACCTACCAGCATGCCTTTGGAGTGCTGGAGGAAACCCATGAAGGAACAAGGATAACATGCAAATTCTAGACAGGAAGTGCACTGGTTGGGATTTGAAGCAACAACTCTAGTGCTGCCAGGCAGAAGTGCTAATGATAGGGTTAGGGATTTGATTCAGAGTTCTTACTTAAATCTAATGCCTACGTGTAAAATCTGTTATGAAATGCCTGCGTAGCAATATCTTATGAAACTAACCTTTGCCTGCTGACAACATTATTCTCGATGAAACTGCGTGTATTGTAACATTTTGGCTGCTGATACGACATTATTAGTCAAAACTGCTTTTTATTATTTGATAACTATTTTGCACTTTGATTCTTGTGATTGTATAACCAAATATATATAAAGACCCAATAAAACAAGACAGTTAACTCACTGCGGGCTCATAGACCGTGGAATGAGACACAGACGAATTTACCTCCGTGTCTACTTCTTTAAGGATTAAGATTTGACAAAGCAATATAAACATAAAGTGACTTATTTAAAAAGTCACATCTAACATTTTGGCGCCCGAATAAGCAGGGACACACCAAGATACTACAAGAGGTGGCTGAGCTACGCTGACGGAACGAAAGGACAGGCATTCCGGGAACCACAGATCAAAAAACCTGGCCAGGTAAGAAAAAGCTTTATTTTTCTTATATTCTGTGCTCCCCTGATTTGTGCCTATCCGTTCTGTCAGTTATGGTTCTCCTGGTTTTAAAACACCAGCCTCTGTAGTGGTGAGTCTAGAATTTACTGCATATTGTGGTTTATATTGCTGGCATTATTTGTTGTTTTGTTGTCTGTCTGTCTTGTTGAGAAAGTGAACGAGCCTTGCCTAGGTTGGTATGGATTGAAAGAATATCATCCCAATGAGCAGTGGAATGCGCCCTTACCTCGCAAGAGGACTTTGGGGGTCTGCCGCTTAAGTTGATATTCAATTTAATTCATAAACCATAGGCGGGTTGAGAGTATAAGCCCTGTCTGCTCCAAAAAGCAGGGATAAGAGTATATAAGAGGGACCCTAGATACGGGGGGGGGGGTAATGAGGTCTCCATAAAGCCCGGAGATCTAGTCGGATACCTGGTCACTTTAAGGAATGCTTGTATATGTTGTAGCCGTCAGTCTGATCATAAAATTTTGTCAGTTGGCTAGCATATAAAGTAATTTGGTTTCAAGAATCTCATTTAGGAGAGGTTTTTAGTATTCTGGCATCCTAGGAGGAAAAGGCAACGAGGAACTAGTGTAACTTGGTTAAGTGTTTTATATTGTACACTAAGTGTCCCACACGCTACCTAGGCTGGACTGTCAGAATGGGCCAGAGGAACACAAAACCTGGTCAGGGAATTGTGGCACATTACACAGTGCCACAGATAATTAAAAACATCTGTGGGGAAGATGAAGCGCGGGACTTAAAGGATGTCCTTCGTAAATTTAAGGTGAAAGGAGCAGCGGGTTTAGACCCAGATGTATGGAGTGAAATAAAAAGGGACAGACAAGGAGAGGTGTTAGAGAAGCAATGGATGCGTCAGGTTCAATGCTTAATTAAGGTTTCAAATAGTGCAAAAGAAGAGGGGTGGAAGTATAATCCAGATTGTGATGGTTGGGATATGAAAGATAGAAGAACAAAAAATGTTGAAACCTTAAATAAAATTACTTCAACCATCCCACCCCCATACACTGATATAGAGAAACATTCACATAAATCAGGGTTATATCCTGTACTTGAGGGTAGAGGATGGGTTTGCCAGATTTGTGGATCACAAAATCCCGAGTGGGCACAAGAATGTGTACATTGTGGAGCACAAAAACCTCACCCAGAACCTCTAGCCCCAGTACACGTCACCACACGAACGGTAACATTACCAAATCCTCAACACGGGGACCCACTGCATCCCAACGCGCCAACCGTGGTTAACCGCAATGTGGCCATCTATACCTGGAAACCATGGTCAGCGGACACACTCATGGCTCTAATTCAGAATGCCCCTGACCCAGTAGCCAAGCCGGCTGCTTTCAGTAGATTTGTGATCCAGTTAATGAATACACATAGAGCAACTTGGCAGGACGGGGAAGACTTGTGTAGACATAAAATGACTTTAACTATGTTCAATCAGTTTATGACAGAAATAGGTCCACATAGACCTGCAGAAGTAGCTGATGGAGACGGCAATCTGGCAGCCGGACATGTTAGACATATAGACTCACGAGCGCCCTTTCTTGTAAGATTAGAAGCTTTTTGTCAGGCAAAACAGCAAGAGAGAGGATCCACGTCACCCATGAAACAACTGCCAGGGCAGACAGTATCAGACTTTTACTTATCAATGGAAAGTATGATGGCAGACGAGGGAATGGAATTAGCCCTGCCAATTACAATCCGAACCTTCAACAGACAGTTTATGGAAGGATTAATTCCACAGATAAGTGAAAGACTGAAAGCCTGCACACCAGAGTGGAGGGCAATTAGGGATAGAGGGGCGTTGTTACAAAAGGCACAAGGTATAGAAGCAGATTTAGCAGAAAACAAAAGTCGAAAACATCCGGCAATCAATATGGTTGTAGATCCCCAAGAACCAAGCAGAGGTTCCTATCGCAAACCCCTTACTTGTTATTACTGTAACAAGACTGGCCACATCAGCGCCACTGCAGAAAGAGAATAAGGGATGAAGGAAAGGAGGGTGTTGATTACCCAGTTAATCAGAGGAGGAACTGGCCCAGGGACAACAATAATGGTGAAGTCAGACGGCAGGGAGATGGTCCACGGGCATGACTCGCCCCGATTTTAGAAAGATCCAAAACTAAGATGCTTAAGACTACTATAACGGTTGGTAATAAGAAGGTTTCTTGTTTAATTGACACAGGCGCTTCACGCTCGTTACTTTCTGATTCTGAACTACTCCCTGAGCAAGAATCACCTGACACTTTATTAATAACTGGATATGATGGCATCTTAGCAGACGCCCCGCTCACAAAACCCTTAAAAGTTAAAGTAGGGAACCATATGTTCCTTTCACGTTTTCTGGTATCTAGAGGAGCCCCCACTAATTTGCTAGGAGCTGACATTTTACAGAAAATAGGGGCTAATATTACCTATCACCCCGATGGCACTGTCACCTTAGCTATAAGGGATGATCAAGAACACATGGAGATGTGTAACCTGATACAATACCTGGAGGAGGAATCGGAACTGTCCGGTCCATCACCTCCAGATTTGGATAAGGTCTTGTCAACCCTTCCGGAAGAACTATGGGAAAAGCATCCAGCTGATGTTGGACTTTTGCCCATACCTCCGGTTACCCTACAGCTGATTCCAGGAGCGGTGCTACCCCAACAAAAACAGTATCCACTCAGTGCACCCCAAGAGGCGGCCATTGAAATGCAGGTCCAATCCTTCTTAAAAAGTGGAGTTATAAAAGAAGTAAAATCGCCGGCAAATACTCCTTTGTACCCGGTTAAAAAGAAAACGATAGCTGGTAGTCCGGTTAAGTATAGGATGGTCCAAGACCTCAGAGCAATCAACAAAATACTAGCCCCAATGACACCTTTAGTGCCCAATCCACATACGTTACTGTCACAAATACCCTCAACTAGTATGTACTTTACGGTTATAGATTTAGCGAATGCTTTCTTTTCTGTCGCACTTGCTGAAGAATGCCAACCATGGTTCGCATTTTCAATAAAAAATCGGCAACTAACCTGGACACGCCTACCTCAGGGTATGGCGCATTCACCTACCTTATATTCGCAAGCATTGCAAACGGTGTTGGGAGAATGGGTACCACCAGATTCTTGTGTATTGCTACAATATGTGGATGATTTATTGTTATGCTGCCCTGACAAAGAAACTTGTTTGGCCACCACCCTTAATTTGTTGCGATTTTTAGCAGAAAAAGGTTGCAAGGTTAATAGGAAAAAGTTACAAATGTGTCAGAAAAAAGTTATCTTTCTGGGACATTGTATATCACAGGGTACAAGACATCTCACTGAGGAGAGGGTTCAAGTGATAAAGGGAATGTTACCCCCACGGAATTTCAAACAATTGCGTATGTTTTTAGGTATTGTGTCATATTGTAGACAATGGATACCACATGCTAGCGCTTTGATGCAGCCATTATACGATTGTTTGAAAATTGTACCGTATATGCTTACAGAAGTAGCTTATGAGTCATTTATCACTTTGAAAAAGTTGTTGATTTCTGCGCCGGCCATTGGTATTCCTGATTACACTAAGAAATTCAATCTATACATTGCTGAGATTGCTGGACACGCCACAGGTGTTCTGACATAGGCACATGTAAAACAAAGACCAATCGCTTACTTTTCAGCAGCACTAGATCCAGTGTCCAGAGGTTCACCATCCTGTGTACGGGCGGTAGCTGCAGTGTCAATTATCATAGATAAGTCATCAGAAATTGTTCTAGACAATCCAGTTGTAGTGCATACCACACATGACATACATGCAATCTTGTCTCAGGTACAACCCAAACACATTTCCATGGCTAGGCAATTAAGGTTACAGTGTACTTTACTTTTACCTCCAAATGTCACTTTTCAGCGCTGTACAACCTTAAATTTGGCCACCTTTTTGCCTCTTCAGTCATCAGATTTGGCAAGGGGGAATAATAGTGCTAATAAGGAAGGAGATGAGGAAACTGACACCCTTCTGTTTGAGGAAGTAAATGAACATGATTGTTTTCAGCTCATGGAACAGGAGACAATGGGATTCCCACATGTTACAGATACACCAATTTTAAACGCTGAGCACACTTTGTACATAGATGGCAGCAGGTTTGCTGATGACAAGGGTAAATATCACACAGGTTATGCCGTAATGACTGATACACAGGTAATTGACGCACAGCCCTTACCAGCCCACATGTCAGCACAAGAGGCAGAATTAAAGGCTTTAGAACAAGCCCTAGAATACTTAAAAGGACGAGAAGGGAATATTTACACTGACTCCGCTTACGCTTATGGCGTAGCGCACGATTATGGCCATATATGGAAGGCTAGAGGTTATCTGACAGCAGCAGGTACACCTGTAAAACATGGAGAAGGGATTAAGAGAGTCCTGAACAATCTTCAAAAGGTTAAACGAGTGGCCATCATGAAGATAGCGGCACACACGAGCGCAAAAACAATTGAGGCAAAAGGAAATGCATTTGCAGATTTGACTGCGAAACAGGCAGCTCTAGGGGGAGGAAGCCCTGAGACCTTAGCAGCAGTAGAGGTGAGTATCCCAGAACCAACATGGCAGCAGCTGAGTAAATTACAGGACCAAGCAGGAGAGAGCGAGAAAGATAAGTGGGTCAGGATGGGAGCAGCACCAGACCTTGACAATGTATGGAGGGAGGGGGGCAAAATATGCCTGCCTGCCTCTCTGTACCCAGCAATGGCAGCAGCAGTTCACCTACCCACACATGTCAGTTCCAATTCCATGTATAGGATTGTGAACCAAGGATGGCTTGCCCCTGGATTCAGTAGTACTGCGAGAAACTACTGTGCAGCCTGCCAAATCTGTCTCCTGAATAACCCAGGACAGAGAGTAAAAACCCCACGGAAACACCAGGTCCGGGCCCAATACCCCTTCCAGAGACTGCAGATTGACTACATACAAATGCCCAAGAGCGGCCCCTTTGAATTTGTTCTCGTGTGTATCGATTTATTCTCAGGTTGGCCTGAAAGTTATCCAGTAAAATCAGCTACAGCAAAAGCCACAGCTAAGAAACTGATCACTGAGTTAATACCTAGGTTTGGTCTTCCTGAAACCATAGAATCAGATAGGGGAACACACTTTACAGGAGAAATCATGCAGAATGTAATGACCATGTTAGGGGTTCAACAAGGTTTTCACACCCCTTATCATCCACAGAGTTCAGGATCAGTGGAGAGAGTAAATGGAACAATAACGTTAAAAATACAAAAAGCCATGCAAGAGTTAAACAAGCCGTGGCCTGAATGTCTGCCTTTGGCTTTATTCTCTATAAGGTACACTCCAACAGGAAAAACAGGATTGTCCCCATATGAGATACTTTTTGGTAGTGCACCTAGATTAGGTCTATACTTTCCACAGAGTATGCAATTGCAATGTGATAGTTTGACTGCATATGTAATACAATTACAACAACGTCTAACTAAGATCCACAAAAGTGTGTATTCTTCTCTTCCAGACCCTAATTCAATAGCAGGTACACATACTCTGCTACCAGGGGATTATGTATATGTAAAGAAACACACCAGAAAGACATTGGAGCCAAGGTTTGAAGGTCCTTATCAAGTGCTCTTGACCACAGCCACTTCAGTAAAGCTGGAAGGAAAACCTACCTGGATACACGCATCACACTGCAAGAAACAACCCGAGAAAACAACATGATGAAATATCTACTTACATATTTTCTGTTGAAAGTTGTTGTTTTACAAATACATGCATGGACTCCTGGTATTAATGTAATTGAGGTAGAGGAAACAGCAAATTTTAAATGGGTTATAGATGATCCTAAAGTAGCAAATGATTCAGGATATGAGATGAATAAGTATTATGATGTAGGTAATTACACTGTTAAAGGACACAGGCGACCATTTCATATAGATGTAGGTATTGCATGGATACAGGCAGACCCACTCTCAGAAGTAACTATAACTTTCCAGTGGAATGACAATATGCGCTTTCCTTTCAATAACAGTAAAAATCATAGGTGCCATAAAATATCCCTTTCACAGACGTGGAAACAAGCACGGGAACGGGTGGTAGGACAAATGTACCAAATATTAGTCCATAAAGCAGGGGGAGAAAATATATCATAAGGGATGTTTAATCTGACAGATATTTCCGTTAATCAATCAAGTACTTTCCTCTGTGCCTCTTGGTGGAGGGAAGAGAGAAATGATGGGTGGTATTGGAATGCAGAGGCCTATGGATTTCACATACAAATGGAGGAAGAAGTAACGCCAATAATTGAATCTTCCATATTAACACCCGTACCAAACACTTGCATAAATGTATCAACATCACAACAGAAAACAAAAATAAAATTCAATATCACCTTTCCCCCAATACCAGAGTGTAGGTATAAACGAGAATGGTATGATACTCTATTGGGATTAACGGGTACAGGAATGGGAGTTTTAAACTCGGTCGAGATAGAAGAAATGAACAACAGATGGAAGCATGCAGGGGGACACATAGCTGACAGTTTGACTATTACAAGCAAATGGTTACCCACCGCTTTTGAAACCCAACTGCAAGAAATACCCCTATTACAATTTTTGGGAGGGTTAATAAATCACA
Organism: Aquarana catesbeiana; assembly: GCF_042186555.1. Classification (NCBI taxonomy): domain Eukaryota; kingdom Metazoa; phylum Chordata; class Amphibia; order Anura; family Ranidae; genus Aquarana; species Aquarana catesbeiana. The sequence goes on from NC_133328.1 coordinate 459,368,749, forward strand.
CGATAGGAGCAGAGCTCCAGCTGTGGAATCAAAGTCAACAGTTTGTAAATTTCACACAGTGCTCTTTTAACCTCTTATCCTATCATATACAAATAAATAGGGCCAGGACTGAACTACAGTTGGGGAAATTATCATACCTGGATGAAATATTTTAAAGGTCTAACTGACGATGGTGTATGGTTCCAAGTAAAAGGGGATAAGATAGAATGTGAGGAGAAATGGTGTGTAGGAAGGTTTGAGGCATACCGGGTAGAAGATGTAATGGAAATGTGTAAAATAGTGGTTATGCCACTAGTAATTAAAGACGAGTTTTGGTATCCAGAAATATATGGGAAATATGTAGATAAAGGAAACAGAACCCATGATTTAACTCTATGTGAAGGAACTAATAAGGGAATGGTATGTGGGAGAAGCTCCCCAGTATATGAACCTTGCTTGTTAAAATACCAAACTAGCATATGCAAAATGCAAAGAACACCAATAAATGTGAACAATAGATTCATAGAAATAGGACCCCAGCATATTTGTATAATTACTAATGACAACCGCACCATGTTAGCGTTAAATAAATCGGCGCCATTTGCAGGATGTATAAAAAAAATTAAAATATTACAATGTGGTAACGACACCTATCTTTTTGAACCAGACGCCGATAAGGTATTCTCTTCAGTTTATGAGGTACATAATCTCACTGACACTACACCCTTTATAATTTCTTTAGACCCACTAAAACAACAATCAGAGTTGTTAAGACGACACATAGAAACACTAGAACATACCCTACAGAATAACCTTGTATCTGCAATAATTGACAAAGGTAGACTAGTGCATCTTTCATCACAGATACAACAGGATACTGCACCACATTGGTGGGATATATTTAGTGGAATGTCTTCTACAGCGACCAATACCTTTCACTGGTTGTTAAGTCCAATGGTAATTATTATTCTAATATTAATATCACTTACAATCACGAATATATGTGTATACAGGAAAATAAATAGGAAAATTAGGAGAATAGATAGGGCATACTGATAAAATGTGTATTGACATCATCCTACTTCTACTAAACTCCTCTTCTTGAATTTAAGATGTTAGTAATACCTAGGGGGATGGGTTTTACCCCTCTGACAACTCGCGGTCAGGGAAAGCACTCTGGGGAAAACTGACTAGAACTTATTCATGAGGACCCAGGGGGAAGGAGAGGATGATGTCAAAGGGGGAAATTGATAGGGTTAGGGATTTGATTCAGAGTTCTTACTTAAATCTAATGCCTACGTGTAAAATCTGTTATGAAATGCCTGCGTAGCAATATCTTATGAAACTAACCTTTGCCTGCTGACAACATTATTCTCGATGAAACTGCGTGTATTGTAACATTTTGGCTGCTGATACAACATTATTAGTCAAAACTGCTTTTTATTATTTGATAACTATTTTGCACTTTGATTCTTGTGATTGTATAACCAAATATATATAAAGACCCAATAAAACAAGACAGTTAACTCACTGCGGGCTCATAGACCGTGGAATGAGACACAGACGAATTTGCCTCCGTGTCTACTTCTTTAAGGATTAAGATTTGACAAAGCAATATAAACATAAAGTGACTTATTTAAAAAGTCACATCTAACACTAACCACTCAGCCACTGTGCTTCCCATGTCATCACCAATGAAAAATTGGGAGATTTCCTTTTATTTCCTCTTACATCTCAGAAAAGAGAGTAAAGGGAAATTTTCCCAGTGGGAACGCAGACACCAAAAGTAACCTGACAAGTGCTCTTACCCTTCCCTACTCTATCAAAAAAACAGTTTCAAAGCTGATATTCATTTACTGGAGCTGTTCTACCTGCCAAAGCATTTGTATTTCATAGTTACATTGTTAGGTTGAAAAAAGACACAAGTCCATCTAGTTCAACCATTAATTTCCATCTAGTCCAGAGATTTACACAGTCCTACCAGACTGCACAGCTGCGCTAGGGATCTCACTTTCTCTGCATTTGTTTAACAATACAGCCTGTTCACCTCCCGACGTCAACCTGCTACTAGACAGAGAAGGAGCAGCACCTGTCTGTCAAAGTCAACTCTTTGCTCCTTCTGCCTGTCAGCATGTTCTTAAATAGAGAATACATGTCTGGCCTGTAGCTCTGCCACCTCCCTCTCTTAGTCTGATAGCAACTGTATCCAGGGGCTGCAAGAAGCTGTAATGAGGTTAAATGCAGGTTGTAACGAGCCCCTGCTCGCTCGGTTCCACTCTCCCAACACTCCTCTGCGGCTATTGAATCAGATTGCAGATTGCAACGTCTGATGGTTCGGTCATCCGATGCTCCGAGATTTGAACTACAGCTATGTGCCGTTTTAATCCAGTTGTGATAGCTCAGAACAAACACCAGGCAGGCTGTATGTAAGTTCAAATAGGAATCTCACTTTTATTGGATGCATACAATACACTTTTATACATACAATGGGGTAAAAAAGTATTTAGTCAGCCACCAATTGTGCAAGTTGTCCCACTTAAAAAGATGAGAGAGGCCTGTAATTGTCATCATAGGTATACCTCAACTATGAGAGACAACATGTGGAAACAACTCCAGACAATCACATTGTCTGATTTTTGAAAGAATTTATTTGCAAATTATGGTGGAAAATAAGTATTTGGTCACCTACAAACAAGCAAGATCTCTGGCTCTCACAGACCTGTATCTTCTTCTTTAAGAGGCTCCTCTGTCCTCCACTCATTACCTGTATTCATGGCACCTGTTTGAACTTGTTATCAGTATAAAAGACACCTGTCCACAACCTCAAACAGTCACACTCCAAACTCCACTAAGGTGAAGACCAAAGAGCTGTCGAAGGACACCAGAAACAAAATTGTAGACCTGCACCAGGCTGGGAAGACTGAATCTGCAATAGGCAAGCAGCTTGGTGTGAAGAAATCAACTGTGGGAGCAATAATTAGAAAATGGAAGACATACAAGACCACTGATAATCTCCCTCGATCTGGGGCTCCACGCAAGATCTCACCCCGTGGGGTCAAAATGATCACTAGAACGGTGAGCAAAAATCCCCAAACCACACGTGGGGAGCTATTAATGACCTGCAGAGAGCTGGGACCAACGTAACAAAGGCTACCATCAGTAACACACTACGCCTCCAGGGACTCAGATCCTGCAGTGCCAGATGTGTCCCCCTGCTTAAGCCAGTACATGGCCCATCTGAGGTTTGCTAGAGAGCATTTGGATGACCCAGAAGAGGATTGGGAGAATGTCATACGGTCAGATGAAACCAAAGTAGAACTGTTTGGTAGAAACACAACTCGTCATGTTTGGAGGAGAGAGAATGCTGAGTTGCAACCAAAGAACACCATACCTACTGTGAAGCATGGGGGTGGCAACATCATGCTTTGGGGCTGTTTCTCTGCAAAGGGAACAGGACAACTGATCCTTGTACATGAAAGAATGAATGGGGCCATGTACTGTGAGAGTGCAAAACTCCTCCCATCAGCAAGGGCATTGAAGATGAAACGTGGCTGGGTCTTTCAGCATGACAATAATCCCAAACACACCACCCGGGCAACGAAGGAGTGGCTTTGTAAGAAGCATTTCAAGGTCCTGGAGTGGCCTAGCCAGTCTCCAGATCTTAACCCCATAGAAAACCTTTGGAGGGAGTTGAAAGTGCGTGTTGCCCAGCGACAGCCCCAAAACATCACTGCTCTAGAGGAGATCTGTATGGAGGAATGGGCCAACATACCAGCAACAGTGTGTGACAACCTTGTGAAGACTTACAGGAAACGTTTGACCTCTGTCATTGCCAACAAAGGATGTATAACAAAGTATTGAGATGAACTTTTGATATTGACCAAATACTTATTTTCCACCATAATTTGCAAATAAATTCTTTCAAAAATCAGACAATGTGATTGTCTGGATTTGTTTCCACATTTTGTCTCTCATAGTTGAGTTATACCTATGATGACAATTACAGGCCTCTCTCATCTTTTTAAGTGGGATAACGTGCACAATTGGTGGCTGACTAAATACTTTTTTGCCCCACTGTAGCAGTTTGAACACCCCGCCCCAAACAACCACTTTCCTATTGGTCAATTGTAAAGTACACTCTAGCTCTCGCTTAGGTCCTCTTGGCCATGCAAATGAGGACATGAAACAGGGTCAGCAGGGATTGGTCCGATAGCTTGAATAGGAGGACTGATATGTGTAATGACACAGAGAAGCCCCAGGGGTAATTAAAGTACATAAACAAATGGTCAAACACAGAACAATGCATTCCTTCCAGACCATGGAGCTGTCTGGAGGGGGTTAGCCTTAAGACAGGGCAGAAGACCCACCACTGTGTAACAGAATTAAAGGAGAAATACTTCAGTATTCCAAGGTTCATGACAGAGGTATTTATACAAGCTGCATTTAAAATACATTTAATTTTTTTTTTAGGAAACATTTACTGTAACTGCATTACTATTTTTGTAACATTTTCTAGAGTTCACTTTTTTTAATTATCATGTTGTAACCTTTTTCCCTTGTGTGTTCAAGCTCCCTACCTTCTGTATACCATGTACTTAGTTACATAAATCTGAATATAGGACAGAGTTCCCCAACTTGTGCCAGCTTTATTCTGATACAAACGTCAGGGAGCCAAAACTATTTCTAAAAAATAAAAAATAATAATAAAAAAATAAATAAAAAAATAATTTTATGCTAATCCCTCTAATATCTTGTTCAGTGAAAGTGCACTATGCAGGAGATGCTCAGACAATAGGTATTGAGTACATGCGGATAAACTATCACGTATGGCATCCAAGAAATCCATTGACTAGGGATGGCTCATCCAGAACAGCACTCCAGTTCAAGGTTAGAGTTGTATACTTAGAAAATGACTGGATCCACAATTATTTTTTTCCTCTGCTGTGTTTTCTGTTATAAGTATATCCAAGAACATCACGTTTTTCCTGCACTTTTCCATATTTACAGAAGGTAACACGATTACTATTATTTATATTATTAAAGTACCACTATTTCTAATAGATCCAGATACAGTACATATGATAATATGCATATCAACAATTGAGTAATTTTCTTATCTGTCCAACTGCATGTTCTAAAAGATCATCTATGTTCTGCTTTTACATTAGCTTACACCTCATGCCATTATTTAAATCGACATCAAGGTAATAAATATAGTAAACTAGAGAAACCTTTTGATGTACATTAAAAAAGTCACTTCTAACAATAAATTGTGAAAATACAATTGCATACAAAAGGTAACTGAAAATCCCAAATTTATGAGCTGTCACGGGTGAGGGAAAATTTTCTAATGGGGAAATTTGTTCTGGTGACACCAGTTTATAAGGGATTTCCCATTTGTTTGGAGAGATGTCCTATTATCTCTGAAGTGTAGCTAGGACAGAAAGTGAAGGGATCTCCCTGACAGAGGAAAATCTAAAAACAAACAAATGTGACAGGGTTCCCTACTCCACCCAAAGCTAAATATGGGGTAGGAAACAATGCTGATGTCAATGGCAAGAAAGGAGTTACAGTGTCTTATCATTCAGCGATGGAAAAAAACAAGGTCTAAATGATCTTTAAATCCTCTAAAGCTGGTACTTTCCTTCCATTTTGCCTTAGGCTTTTTGATTAGAAGCATCTAGGCTCCTAGGCTAGTGCTGACCTAATTTCAGTTCAGTTATGATCTGGACTAAGTTGTACAGTGTATGTTTTGAAGTTTTTCTTATTATTGTGACCATATTCCTAAAGAATACATTGTAGATGTAAACTTTTATGAGCTATAAGATTAGCAATAACAGTAGAAATATGCAAGAAGGAAATAACAATGCAAATTGGATGTTCCATATTCATCTCACTGTAGCCACTGTGCACAACATGTTAATGCAACATAAATAAATCTACCGTTAGTGGAATCCCATATTGAGGCTTTGAGTGAAGAAAAACTTACAACAAAAAATAGACGTTACTACATTTTTTGTGTGTATGCAAACATGAGAAAATTGAATTTTTGCTAACCCCCCCGTTTTTTTTTACAATTATGATCTCATACAATTTGCATCATTGCAATTACTGCAGATCCTTCTGGTGACTTTGGCTGCTCCAAAAGACATATGAAGCAAATGTATAAGTGCCAGGCAAGGCCTGCCTGGGAGTACAAAACAGACCTAACATTAAAAGTGGTTCTAAAGGCTGAAGGTTTTTTTACCTTTATGCATTCTATGTATGAAGGTAAAAAACCTTCTGGGTGCAGCAGCCCCCCAGCCCTCTCTAATACTTACCTGAGCTACCTTTCGATCCAGCAATATGCATGAGAGCATCAGCTCTCCGGGGACTCTTCCTCCTCATTAGCTTAGACTGCAGCAATCACAGCCAGTGAGCCAATGAGGAGAGAGAGAGGGCAGGACCGAGCCGAGGCTCTGTGTCTGAATAGACACAAAGAGCAGCAGCTCGGGAGCGCGTCTGCTTGGGTGCCCCCATTGCAAGCTGTTTGCTCTGGGGGCATTCAAAAGGGGGGAGGGGCCAGGAGCACCGGCGGGGAACCCAAGAAGAGGAGGGTTGGGGCTGCTCTGTGCAAAACCATTGCACAGAGCAGGTAAGTATGACATATTTGTTGTTTTTTTTATTAAAAAGTTTTGCCTTTAATATCACTTTAAGCCAGCACACATTATGGTCTGCTCACACAATACTGTTTTACATAACAGCAGAACAGGTACCTTAGTGTCAGGGCCTGACTAATGCAATGGCCTTCCCCTGCCCTCTTCTACATTGCGCACTAGGAGTACAACATCAACCCACTCTGTATTAAGAGTGCTGACAGAGATCCTGAAAAACAGAACACAACAGCCTGGCTGTCAAAGTGATAGTGGAGATCCTCAGATTACATAGGGAGAGCAATTCTCCCTGCATAATCTGTAGGACTGGGCTGTGTGAAAGTCCTGCTTTTCATTCTCATATAATTAAAATCTGCTGTTGTAAAAAAATAAAAGTAATTTTTATCTCCTTACTAACCTCTAGTTAACCCCGATTAGCTTTTTAGTAATTTGAATGTACAGTTTTTAATCACTTCAGCCCCGAAAGATTTGGCTGCTCAATGACCAGGCCATTTTTAGCGATACGGCACTGTATCGACTTAACTGACAATTGTGCGGTCATGCGACGCTGTACCCAAACAAAATTGACGTCCTTTTTTTCCCACAAATAGAGCTTTTTTTTATGGTATTTGATCACCTCTGCGTTTTTTTGCGCTATAAACAAAAGAAGGGCGACGTTTTTGAAAAAAAAAAACAATATTTTTTACTTTTTGCTATAGTAAATACCCCACATTTAAAAACAAAACAAAAACAAAACAAATGTTTTCATCAGTTTAGGCCGATATATTCTTCGACATATTTTTGGTAAAAAAAAAAAAACGCAATAAGCGTATATTGATTGGTTTGCGCAAAAGTTATAGCGTCTACAAAATAGGGAATAGATTTATGGCGTTTTTATTACTATTATTTTTTTACTAGTAATGGCAGCGATCTGCGATTTTTATCGGGGCTGCGATATTGCGGCGGACAAATTGGACACTTTTGACACATTTTTGGGACCACTGACAATTATACAGCGATCAGTGCTATAAAAATGCACTGGTTACTGTATAAATGTCACTGGCAGGGAAGGGGTTAACACTAGGGGGCGATCAAGGGGTTAAATGTGTTCCCTGGGAGGTGTTCTAACTGTGGGGGGGTGGGATTGGCTAAGGGGAAGAGAGAGATCGGTGTTCATACTTTGTATGAACACACAATCTGTCTCCTCTCCCCTGAAAGAACCGAGATTTGAGTGTTTACACACACAGATCCCGTTTCTCGCTCTGTATCAAGCGATCGCGGGTTCCCGGGGGTCATCATGCCAGCCGGGCACTCGTCCAAAAGGTGAAGCGACATAAGGTGACACTGTTTAACCCAGCCGTGCCATTCTGCCACAGTGAAACTGCGGCGGCTGGTCAGCAGCCAGTTAAATTTGTGTGAAAGATAATTCTACTGTTCTAGTGCCTTTATAGAAAGGGGTCTATAAAATTAAAATGTTAATACACAGTATCTCACAAAAGTGAGTACACCCCTCACATTTTGGTAAATATTTTATTATATCTTTTCATGTGACAACACTGAAGAAATTACACTTTCCTGAAATGTAAAGTAGCGAATGTACAGCTTGTATAATAGTGTAAATTTCCTCAAAAATAACACCACTGGCAACAAAAGTGAGTACACCCCTAAGGGAAAAGTCCAAATTCGGCTCAATTAGCCATTTACCCTCCCTGGTTACAAGGTCTCAGGTGTGAATGGGGAGCAGATGTGTTAAAATGTCCAAATTGGGCCCAAAGTGTCAATATTTTGTGTGGCCACCATTATTTCTCAGCACTGCTTTAACCCTCTTGGGCATGGAGTTCACCAGAGCTTCACAGATTGCCACTAGAGTCCTCTTCTACTCCTCCATGATGACATCATGGAGCTGGTGAATGTTAGAGACCTTGCGCTCCTCCACCTTCCGTTTGAGGATGCCCCACAGATGATCAATAGGGTTTAGGTCTGGAGACATGCTTGGCCAGTCCATCACCTTTACCCTCAGCTTCTTTAGCAAGGCAGTGGTCGTCTTGGAGGTGTGTTTGGGGTCGTTATGTTGGAATACTGCTTTGCGGCCCAGTCTCCGAAGGGAGGGCATCATGCTCTTCTTCAGTATGTCACAATACATGTTGGCATACATGGTCCCCTCAATGAACTGTAGCTCCCCAGTGCCGGCAGAACTCATGCAGCCCCAGACCATGACACTCCCACCATCATGCTTGACTGTAGGCAAGACACACTTATCTTTGTACTCCTCACCTGGTTGCCACCACACACGCTTGTCACCATCTGAACCAAATAAGTTTATCTTGGTCTCATTAGACCACAGGACATATTTCCAGTAATCCATGTCCTTAGTCTGCTTGTCTTCAGCAAACTCTTTGCGGGCTTTCTTGTGCATCATCTTTAGAAGAGGCTTCCTTCTGGGACGACAGCCATGCAAACCAGTTTGATGCAGTGTGCAGCGTATGGTCTGAGCACTGACAGGCTGACCATTCAACCTCAATGCAATGCTGATAGCACTCATACGTCTATTTCCCAAAACAACCTCTGTGTATGACGCTGAGGACGTGCACTCAACTTCTTTGGTCGACCATGGCGAGGCCTGTTCTGAGTGGAACCTGTCCTGTTAAACCGCTGTATGGTCTTGGCCACTGTGCTGCAGCTCAGTTACAGGGTCTTGGCAATCTTCTTATAGCCTAGACAATCTTTATATAGAGCAACAATTCTTTTTTTTCAGCTCTTCAGAGAGTTCTTTGCCATGAGGTGCCATGTTGAACTTCCAGTGACTAGTATGAGAGAGTGAGAGGGATGACACCAAATTTAACACACCTGCTCCCCATTCACACCTGAGACCTTGTAACACTAAAGAGTCACATGACACCGGAGAGGGAAAATGGCTACTTGGGCTCAGTTTAGACATTTTCACTTGGGGGTGTACTCACTTTTGTTGCCAGCAGTTTAGACAATAATGGTTGTGTGTTGAGTTATTTTGAGGGGACAGCAAATTTACACTGTTAAACAAGCTGTACACTCACTACTTTACATTGTAGCAAAGTGTCATTTCTTCAGTGTTGTCACATGAAAAGGTAGAATAAAATATTTCCAAAAATGTGAGGGGTGTACTCCCTTTTGTGCGATACTATATATATATATATATATATATATATATATATATATATATATATATATATATATACACACATATACATATACACACACATACATACACAGTCATGGCCGAAATTGTTGGCACCCCAGAAATTTTTCCAGAAAATCAACTATTTCTCACAGAAAAGTATTGCAGTAACACATGTTTTACTATACACATGTTTATTCCATTTGTGTGTATTGGAACAAAACAAAAAAAGGGAGGAAAAAAAGCAAATTGGACATAATGTCACACAAAACTCAAAAAATGGGTTGGTCAAAATTCTTGGCACCCTTAACTTAATATTTGGTTGCACACCCTTTGGAAAAAATAACTGAAATCAGTTGCTTCCTATAACCATCAATAAGCTTCTTAAACCTCTCACCCGGAATTTTGGACCACTCTTCCTTTGCAAACTGCTCCTGGTCTCTCTCTTTTTGGAAGGGCGCCTTTTCCCAACAGCAATTTTAAGATCTCTCCACAGGCGTTCAATGGGATTTAGATCTGGACTCATTGCTGGCCACTTTAGAACTCTCCAGCACTTTGTTGCCATCCATTTATAGGTGCTTTTTGACGTATGTTTGGGTTCATTGTCCTGCTGGAAGACCCAAGATCTCGGATGCAAACCGAGCTTTCTGACACTGGGCTCTACAGTGTGACCCAAAATCCTTTGGTAATCCTCAGATTTCATGATGTCTTGCACACATTCAAGGCACCCAGTGCCAGAAGCAGCAAAACAACCCCAAAACATCACTGAACCTCCTCCATATTTCACTGTAGGTACTGTGTTCTTTTCTTTGTAGGCCTCATTCCATTTTAGGTAAACAGTAGAATGATGTGTATACCAAAAAGCTCTGTCTTGGTCTCATTTGTCCACAAGATGTTTTCCCAGAAGGATTTTGGCTTACTCAAGTACATTTTGGCAAACTGTAGTCTTGCTTTTTTATGTCTGTGTCAGCAGTGGGGTCCTCCTGGGTCTCCTGCCATAGCGTTTCATTTCATTTAAATGTCGATGGATAGTTGACACTGATGCTCCCTGAGCCTATAGGACAGCTTCAATTTCTTTGGAACTTGTTTGGGGCTGCTTATCCACCATCCGGACTATCCTGCGTTGCAACCTTTCATCAATTTTTCTCTTCCGTCCACGCCCAGGGAGATTAGCTACAGTGCCATGGGTTGCAAACTTCTTGATAATGTTGTGCACTGTAGACAAAGTCAAATCTAGATCTCTGGAGATGGACTTGTAACCTTGAGATTGTTGATATTTTTCCACAATTTTTGTTCTCAAGTCCTGTTGAGAACTTGAGAACCTGTTGTCCATGCTTAGTGTGGCACACACAGACACACAAGGCAAAGACTAAGTGAACTTCTCTCCCTTTTATCTGCTTTAAGGTGTGATTTTTATATTGCCTACACCTGTTACTTGCCCCAGGTGAGTTTAAAGGACCATCACATGCTTGAAACAATCTTATTTATCCACAATTTTGAAAGGGTGCCAAGAAATTTGACCAACCCATTTTTGGAATTTTGTGTGACATTATGTCCAATTTGCTTTTTTTCCTGCTTTTTTTTGTTTTGTTCCAATACACACAAAGGGAATAAACATGTGTATAGCAAAACGTGTTACTGCAATAATTTTCTGTGAGAAATACTTGATTTTCTGGAAAAATTTCTGGGGTGCCAACAATTTCGGCCATGACTGCATATATCTTTTACTTTTTTATGTTATGTTTCAGCCCTGATGAAAGATGCAGACTTTAGCCCCTGAAACACGTTGACTTTCAGTTTGAAATAATGTGTGGTGCTTCCATTCTATATTTACTGAAATAGAATCAAATGTCCATTTTTGGGCATGACTCTCACGAAATTGTAAGGTCTTCATAAGGGGAAATCTAGGTTTGGAACGGGGGTGTTCTATATTGCACTTTAGGTCTAAATATTTATTATTAAATTATGACTGTTGATTTCATTATTGTCCTGTGGTTTGTAATAGATCTGTGGAACAAGTATATGTTCTAATGCAAAGACTCGCATCTAATGTACATATGTAGTGAAACTAGTGAACTAGTCCATCTAGTTCAACCAAAAGTAAAAAAATAAAATACAATCCCATATACACAATCCTTCCCCCACAGTTGATCCAAAGGAAGGCGAAAAACCCCAGCAAAGCATGCTCCAATTTGCTACAGCAGGGGAAAAAATTCCTTCCTGATCGGCAATCGGATTTTCCCTAGAATAGATTTACCTATAAACGTTAGTACAGTTATAGTTATATTATGTACATTTAGGAAAGAATCCAGGCCTTTTTAAATGCAATCTACTGAGCTTGCCAGAACCACCTCTGGATGGAGTCTATTCCACATTTTCACAGCTTACTGTGAAGAAACCTTTCCGTATTTGGAGATTCAATTTTTTCCCCTCTAGACGTATAATGCCCCTTGCCCTCTGCAATGACCTTAAAGTAAATAACTCAACACCAAGTTCACTATATGGACCACTTATATATTTGAACATGTTGATCATATCCCCCCTTATTCTCCTCTTCTCAAGAGTGAATAAATTCAGTTCCTCTAATCTTTCCTCATAGCTGAGCTCCTCCATGCCTCTTATCGGTTTGGTTGCCCTTCTCTGCACTTTCTCCAGTTCCCAGATATCCTTTTTGAGAACTGGTGCCCAAAACTGAACTGCATATTCCAAATGAGGTCTTACTAATGATTTGTACAGGGTAAAAATGATATCTCTCTCTCTGGATTCCATACCTCTCTTAATACAAGAAACCTCATTTGCCACTTAGTTGCCCAATTAGACAGTGCATTGAGGTTGGCTTGTAAATTGGAGACATCCTGTAAGGACATTATTCTACTGCAAAGTGTCATCTGCAAAGACAGACATGTTACTTTCAATCCCAGACCCTATATCATTTATAAAGATATTAAAAAGTAAGGGTTCCAACATTGAACCTTGGGGTACACCACTGATAACCTTAGACCAGTGCAAGAGTCATTAACCACAACTCTCTGAATGTCCAGCCTTTGAGTTATACTGAAAGCCCAGTGCTGAGGTTGTTTGTGTACTATGTGTAGTGAGAAGCCTGATGTCAGGCTATTATGTTATTGTTGTTATTACAAAACTTAATAAAAATAATTAAAAAAAAAAAAAGTAAATTTTTGATCAGTTATAAACTAATAACTTAATACATATAACCACATCAGCATGTGTCAGACAACTTAGCATAAACTCTATGACCAATTTACATATCTAAATCATTTATATGTACATTTTAGGACACATAGGGATTTTAATTGGTACATTGGTTTATTAAAAAATACCTAGCTCTATTAACCGCTTTAATACAGGGCACTTTTACCCCCTTCCTGCTCAGGCCAATTTTCAGCTTTCAGTGCTGTCGCACTTTGAATGACAATTGCACGGTCATGCAACACTGTACCCATATGAAATTGTTATAATTTTTTCACACAAATAGAGCTTTCTTTTGGTGGTATTTAACCTCTTGCCGACCGGCTCACTCCGATATACGTCGATATACGCATCCTCCGTGAGCATGATCGCGAGTATCCCCGCGGACTCGATGTCCGCGGGGATACCCGCGATCAGCTCACGCAGAGGAAGAACGGGGAAATGCTTGTTTACATTAGCATTTCCCCATTCTGCCTAGTGACAGGACACTGATCACAGCTCCTTGTAATCGGGAGCGGTGATAAGTGTCATGTCACACATAGCCCCTCCCCCCACCACAGTTACAATCACTCCCTAGGACACACTTAACCCCTACAGCACCACCTAGTGGTTAACCCCTTCACTGCCAGTCACATTTACACAGTAATCAATGCATTTTTAATTGCACTGATCGCTGTATAAATGTGAATGGCCCCAAAATCCGGCCAAAGGTGTCCGATCTGTCCGCCATAATGTCACAGTCACGATAAAAGTCACTGATCGCTGCCATTACTAGTAAAAAAAAAAATTATTAATAAAAATGCCATAAAACTATTCCCTATTTGGTAGATGCTATAACTTTTGCGCAAACCAATCAATAAACGCTTATTGCGATTTTTTTTTACCAAAAATATGTGGAAGAATACGTATCGGCCTAAACTGAAGAAAAAAATGGGGATATTTATTATAGCAAAAAGTAAACAATAATGCATTTTTTTCAAAATTTTCGCTATTTTTTTGTTTATAGCGCAAAAAATTAAAACCACAGAGGTGATCAAATACCACCAAAAGAAAGCTCTATATGTGGGGAAAAAAGGACGTCAATTTTGTTTGGGAGACACCTCACATGACCGCGCAACTGTCAGTTAAAGCGACACAGTGCCGAATCGCAAAAAGTGCTCTGGTCTTTGGGCAGCCAAATGGTCCAGGGCTTAAGTGGTTAATCACCACTGTTTTTTTTTTTTTGCTAAACAAAAGTAAAAAGACCGAAAATTTTTAAAAAACAAGTTTGTCTTTGTTTCTGTTATGACATTTTGCATATAAATAATCTTTCTTCATAAAAGTAGGCCAAAATGTATTCTGCTACTTTTTTTGGTAAAAATAATTCTGATCAATGCCCTTCTACAGCCTCACAATTGCCCATCATTTCAGCTTAATCAATGCCCATATGCAGCCTCACCATTGCCATGAATGCAGCCTGATCAATGCTCATCTGCAGCCTCACCTCAGATTACTGTTGCCTCAGAGGGGACAGGGAGGGGGGTTGGACAAGCGCCATCAGATTACATACAGCGAGAATCTCCTGTTTACTCGGCGGCCTCTTTAATACAAAGTTCTATGATATGCTGGCCCAGGAGATGGGACTTCCTATTACAGAGGCCGCTGAGTAAACAGGAGATTCTCGCTGTATGTAATCTGACAGCTCTTGCCCCCTCCCCGTTCCCTCCTAGGCAGCCCAAATTGCAGTATCGGTGTATAACACACACTATTTGCACCCAATTTTCAGGGTGAAAAAGTGCGTTATACACCAGTGAATGCAGTATTTATACCAGTGAATTTCACTGGTGTAAGCAACCATTTTTACTAAATGAAACTGATTCATTCAGTGCGTTTTTTTGTGATTAGCTGTGATTGGCCACAGTTTATTCCATGGTACAAATGGGCTGTGATGGCCTTCTCTCTTCCATGTGATCACTGTGACCAATCACAGCTAGCAACACAATTGTACACAATGAATGGCATGAAAGAAAGCCATCCATTGTTTACAATTGTCATCTTATCCTTGTGGCCACACACGAGGCGCAAACCGGGAGGATTTTATATGACGTCCACCCAGATCAAAAGTCCTGCCTGACTGTCATTTTGCTATAGGCCAAGCGGCAACTGGTTAATTATAAGCTAACAAATGCACAAAATGTAAAAAAAAAAAACGTTTTTTATAATATTTAAAATAATTCATGATTATTTTTTAATAATGCAGTTGTATTTGACAGTTAGGCCTGATGCACACTAGGCATCAAAAATGCTGTTTTTAAGGATGTTTCATTTTCCTTTGTGCCTCTAGATGTCCCTCTGTTTAATGCACACGTAGGAATTTAGAGGCATTGGCATTTGGAGGCAGAGAAAAAAAAAAAAACAGAACTAGCATGTGCAGGAGAGGATGCCTGATGCTCCTAAACACGTGTAAAGGTGCTTAAGCGATAGGCACAATTAGCGACTGAGTGTTCATTAATTTCAATGACCAGAATACATTAATATTCTGGCCAATGAAATGAATGAATGCCAAAATGCTAGGATGCACCTGAACATAGCTAAACGCACTTAAACATGTTTGACTATACATGGCTTTAGGCACATTTTTAACGCATAGTTATACTATTGCATAGATGGCAGCACTACATAAATTCAGATGCACATTTCAGCCTGAAGATGGCAGCATTACTCCACAGGCTAAAGGCTTCAGTTTTTCTATCCAGGATAATCAGGATTGAGAGCCATCAACTGCGCAAAGAGGAGGACAATTATTAAAGTACCACACCTCTGGGGATTGTATGAGGGAATGGTATTATGCATATTGTAAGTGAATGGAAGGAGTCATTGGAAATGGGACTAATTCACACTGGTTTAATAAAATTGCAACATCTCCCCCCAATGAGTTTGGGGATACTTGGACCAACAAAATGGTAACTCCAGGGCCAGTAGACAGAGAGCGCCAGCCTGGACACTATACTTGTAGATACACAAGCTGAACCCCCCTCAGCTTGGGGAAGAGGGGTGGAAGTGCTCAATTTGGCATCTTTCTCTTTGGTGCCAGTGGGTCTTATCCCAGCACTGCTCAGTGCCATTGCAGGGTTCAGAATGTGTATAGACTACGGTTAATTTAAAACAGACTTCTCAACCCATAGCAAAATATCCATCCCAAAATTAATCTTACAAGTCAGCCTTTCTGGCGCCCTTTACTCCTACTATCATGTAGACTATTTTGAAATATTTTGGGCATTTCATACATGTCTGTTCTTTCTTCACTCCTCTGCTTAATTCAAAACACCTCACATTCTTGAAACAAAGTGTTGTCACTAGTGCAATACACTGCAGTGTCATGAGATATCTTTAGGACTTGTGTAAGAACTTTTGTTCTTACTTGCTGTCACAGGAGTTAATAGCTTTTTATTAACAATACCTGTCACCGGAGTGATCTTCAAGAGGAACTAAAGAAAAAAAAATTATGGGCATGCAGGCTCTATATTGCAGAAGAGAATGAAATATTTCTTCTGCAATAAAATACCCCTACCTACTTGTTTGCAATCCCTTGTACAATGTACACTGAGCTGTGCATGTGCAGCTCAATTTAAGTTCAAGCACACTGTAGACAGCCAAAGACCAACACTCAGAAGAAGCCAGTGAGAAGATGTCAGTGCCAGAGAGGGACCTTGTGGGCATCAGACAACTGGAACAGAGGTAAGTATTACTGCCTTTAGTTCTGCATTAACCAGTTCCTGCCTGGCCTATAGCAATTTGACAGCCAAGCGGGACTTCCGACCTCACGTGCGGCCGTGCAGCAGTGCTGAGGGTATGATCCGTCCGTCATCCTATGATGACTGATCAGTGTACCGGCCCACTGCTACTACCAGGTGATCGCTCTGACCAACCACAGCAGATGTGTAAAAGTGTAAAAAAAAAAAATCGTAAAACAAATGTAATAAAAAAAATTGTAAATATTTTTTTTTTTGTACTGTCACCAGTTAGTGTCCCTGATCACCGCCACACCAGTTATATGATGATGCTGTACTGCACTGGTGACAGTATGTAAAAAAAAGTGATTAGTTTTTATTTCTTCATTTTCCAAACAATTATGACAAAAAATTACAATTTCAAAAAACTCACCATGCCTCTTACTAAATACCTTGGACTGTCTACTTTCCAAAAAGAGATCATTTGGGGGATATCTGTACTATCCTGTACATTTTTGTGCCTCAAGGAATGAGATAGGATATCAGTACATGAGATTTTCAGATACAGTATATACTATAGTTTGTGGACTCTATAACTTTCCTACAGACTAAATAATATACACTGATTTGGGTTATTTTCACCAAAGAAATGTAGCAGAATACATTTTGGCCTAAATTTATGAAGAGCGATTATTTATTTAAGTTTTATAACCGAAACAAAGAAAAACACGTTTTTTTTTCTCAAAAATTTCGATCTTTTTTCGCTTATTTAGCAAAAAATAAAAGACCCAGTGGTGATTAAATAACACCAAAAGAAAGCTTGTGTAAACAAAATTTTAAAAATATAGTTTGGCTACAGTGCTGCATGACCGCTCAATTGCCATTCAAAGTGCGACAGTGCTAAAAGCTGATAATTGTAAAGAAGTGGTTAAAAACCTCTTTGTAAGCGCAATACAACTTTATAGGTCCATGTAAAATTCCCCATGTTGTAAGAATGGTAATCTTAGCAGCAGAGAACTAGGAATGTGCAACTGTGTGTATTCTTAGTTTTTAGACCCACTCTCCATCAGCAAAATTAGTTATTGTGGAGTTAACTGACACATGCCGTTGCTGCTAAACAACGTCTGGGCATCTAAGCTTCACTCTGGTCAGGAAACGGTTCAATTCTTTTCAGCTCCTGAAATCTGTATAATTGCTCTACTGGATATTTGTGGGTGTTGTTATTAGCTTTTTATAAAGCACCTGTCATTGTAGAATTAGTTGCCCTTTAACCATAACATAAAAAACTTCCTTAGATAGATGTACACCTAACTTGCTTGTAAAACCACCAATAACAAGGTATGCTAATATTACATAATAACAAGCATTAGGATAATTGGATATACTGCTGCACTAAAATTTCAGCTGCAACCTTATGCCCTAGATATTTAAATCTAAATGCTAGGACACAAAAACAGTCAAATACCAATCTTGCGTCTCTGGTGCCAGACTTTTATTTCATTCTTTTTTAAAAAGCCTCTTTTTAAAGGTTACTTCAGTCATCCTCAACAAACCAGAACATACTTCAATCTTACTAGAAGGTTAGTCACTTACATGAAAGAGATTTCAAGCATATTCACCACTTGTTTCAAAGCTTTCAATGCAAGTAAAAGGTCACGTCTGACCTTAAGGGATACAAACTTGATGGAGCCTTCTCAAATGTAAAATCACTTCTATAATCCATGAGATTTACATGGAACAATAGGAGATACTGAAGAGGCCTCCCGCTGATAGTCAAACACAGGGAAAGGAATGGAGGCAGGCTCTCTAGTGCATTTAACTCGTGTAAAACCACCTGAAGAATTTCACCGTCAGGGCTCAATCATGCCCCTGTGCTACAGGTATGACTTTTCATGTCTACAATCTAAAGTACCATACATTTAAAATTCAGCGCCAATGCTTTTTTTTGGTACAGGTTTCACCAATGTACTTTCATGTTAAACTGTTTTTATAAAAATCCTGCTTGCTGTAGTTTCCTGTAACAGTTAACTATACTGCATGTAAAATACACATACTATATAGTGTGTTTTACATTTGTTTTTGCTATATTTGGCATCAGTGATGGAGGGATTATTTGTGCTGGGGGGGGGGGTATATTTGAGGAGGTTAATCCTTGTATGGTCTGGTTTGATTTTTTTTGGTTATTAAATAGTTGAAAGAGATGGGTAGTAAACTCAAGGTGATATCTTGAAATGTAAGAGGATTGGAAGATGCCCCTTCTGTTTGCCTTGGCTATAGAGCCTCTGGCAAATAGACAGTCAGTTGGGGTTTTGCCGAGCAGGCAGAGAGGATAAAATAGCCCTATATGCAGATGATGCCCTAATTTTCTTGGGGGATACCTCAAATTCATTCATTTAACTTATGGGCCTCATTTCTGCATTTGGGCTAATTTTTGGCTTTCGGGTTAATTGGGAGAAATCAATATTGGTTCCATTAGATAACCTAAAAGCGCCCCTGCCAGATATAGCTTCAAAAATTCAAATCAAGCACACAGTGAAATATTTGGGTATAGAGGTATCTAGAAATGTAAAGGAGTATATAAAGTTAAATCTACAACCATTATTAATTAAATTTGCAGATAAATGTCGGAGCTGGTGTAAGCTTCCATTGACAGTGATTGGCAGAGCCAATCTTATTAAAATGATTTGGACTCCACAATTAATTTATATACTCCATAACTCTCCCATATTGATTACTTCATTTTGGTTTAAGAGGATAGACTCTCTTTTTCGAGAACTTATTTGGCAGAAAAAACAATCCCGTATTAAACTGACTACATTAATGTTAGCCAAAGGGGGCTTGTCATCCCCATGTAAAGTTATTTTGAGCATCCCAATTACAGCATTTTGCTGGATGTTCTGAAATAATGGAATTTATACAGGGTCTATTACTACCTGTATTTGAAGAAGAGCCATCAATATCCTTACTGGCATCGAGAAATCAATTACGGGATAAAAACTTTGTAACAAGTCAACTATTTGATAAAACTTGACAGGAAATGAAAAATATTACGTATTATGTATTAAGGGATATATGGTATATACTCCGATATGGAATAACTCCAGCTATGAGGAATTATATAAATTGGAAGGGTTTGATCTATGGAAGACCAAAGGGGCGAGGTATATAGCTCAATTATTTCATAATGACGTGCTAAAAACGTTTACCGATTTAAGTAAGGAATATGGGATTCCAAAATAAAAAATGTTTTAATTTCTCCAGCTTAGACATGCTATGCAGGCGCATTCTCATGAAATGATACTTAATAAATCTACAATAATCTCAATGTTGTCTAAGGGGGAGGCAAAGAAACTGTTAATATCACAAATATATGGTGTACTTTATAATAAGTTCCAAGAGAAGCTTGATAAATCAGGAAGATCCATTTGGAAACAAGATTTTGGGGACGGTATCGGGTGACCAATAGGAGGCAGTTCCCAAGGTCTCCTCATCCTCTACACAAATAATAACCCAACTTTTCATTTTGCATAGGACCTATCATACACCTGAGAAGTTATTTAAATGGAAGTGTAGAGAAACCGCTTTATGTCCCAGGTGTTATGGGGTCCGGCTAACCTAATACATATGTTATAGAAATGCCCCAAACTCCATCGATATTGGCAGGGAGTTGTATCTACTATCAATGGTATGGAGCTGCCGTTGGAGCCAGGTATATGCCTTCTGAGTATGATAGACCTAACTAGAGTCCCTGTAAATATCCTTATATCAATAATGCGGAGTCTATTTCAGGCTCGAAAGCACCCAAGTTTGTCGGTCCTTTTCGGGTAAGAAAGAAATTAAATTAAGCGTCTTATGAATTATCCCTGCCGGATTCATTTAGGACCCATCCAGTGTTTCATGTGTCACTGCTTAAACACAAAGTACAAGATCCTTTTCCTGACACGGGGTCAGGGGCTACTGAACCAGTACTAATTGATGGCGATAAGGAGTACGAAGAAGAGGCTATTCTGAACTGCAGGAAGAGGGGAGGCGGGTTACAATATCTCATCAAATGGAGGGGTTATGGTCCAGAAGGCAACTCTTGGGAACTTGAGGGAAATGTCCAGGCAAAAGAGTTGATACAGGCCTTTTTTCAGAGTCACCCACAAAGGGACCGCCAATTGGGCATCCAGAGGTTGCCCGTAGGGAGGGGGCAATGTCAGTGAAATACTGGCCAGCACATGTGCACTAGGATTCCCCTTTAACATTGGCGCCAAATGGCATATAAAAGGATGACAATTGCACTAGGATTTTTGCTGTCTGATCTGCAGTCTCTCCCTGTATCCTGTATTCTGTGCCTATCCTTGATCTTGTTGACCCGGCTTTTCCTGACTATCCTGATTATTTCCAACCCTGACCCTGGCTTGTCTTGACTTTGATTCTGCTATTCTGCTTGATCTCCTGATGCCAAACCTCTGCCTGAACTTTGACTATTCTTTGCCTAAACGTCTTGCTGTATCTGCCTTCTCGTGTATGACCCTGGCTTGTCTGATTCTGCACTAGTCTTCTCAATCCCATCAGCCTGCATCATCTCTGCATCTTCAGTACACCTGCATCCGCAGCACCCGGCACCTGCCTCATACCTGCATCCGCAGTACACTTGCATCCGCAGCACCCGGCACCTGCCTCATCTCTGCATCCACAGTACACCCACATTCGCAGCACCCAGCACTTGCCTCATCCCTGCATCCGCAGTACACCTGCATCTGTATCATTTCTGCATCCGAGTCAACCAGCACTCACTGCTACTGCTGCTACCTGCCTCTCCTATATATCTGCTAACAGAGAACACTGCAGGCCCTCCTACCCCATTGCGGCCGCTGTTGCAACCTCAGTGATCCTTGAACCGGGGCTGTACGAGAGGCCTTCCTCTGCTTGTCAGGCTCTATCTGAAGGTACGTGACCGTGTGTGTATAAAAGGTCAATGCGTTTCTGGACTCATGACAGACCCTTGTATCTTTCATTCAGTGCTGCACTGAGGTTTCTAGATTCTGAGTCATGGGGAAAGCAAAAGAATTGTCAAAGGATCTGCAGGAAAAGGTAGTTGAACTGTATAAAACAGAAAAGGAATATAAAAAGATATCCAAGGAATTGAGAATGTCAATCAGCAGTGTTACAAACTCTAATCAAGAAGTGGAAAATGAGGGGTTCTGATGAAACCAAACCACGGTCAGGTAGACGAACTAAAATTTCAGCCACAGCTGCCATGAAAAATGTTCGGGATGCAAAGAAAAACCCACAAATAACTTCAGGTGAAATACAGGACTCTCTGAAAACATGTGGTGTGGCTGTTTCAAGATGCAAAATAAGGAGGCACTTGAAGAAAGATGGGCTGCATGGTCGAGTCGTCAGAAGAAAGCCATTACTATGCAAATGCCACAAAGTATCCCACTTACAATACGTCAAACAGCCCAGAGACATGCCTCAATCCTGGCACAAAGTCCTTTGGAGTGATAAGACCAAAATTGAGCTTTTTGGCCACAACCATAAACGCTAAATTTGGAGAGGAGTCAACAAGGCCTATGATGAAAGGTATGGAGGTGGATCGCTGATGTTTTCGGGATGTGTGAGCTACAAAGGCAAAGGAAGTTTGGTCAAAATTGTTGGCAAGATGAATGCAGTATGTTATTAAAAAATACTGGACGAACATTTGCATTCATCAGCCAGAAAGCTGTGCATGGGACGTACTTGGAAATTCCAACGTGACAATGATCCAAGTCGACCTGTCATTAGCTTTAGTAGAATAAAGTGAAGGTTCTGGAGTGGCCATCTCTGTCTCCTGACCTCAAATATCAATGAGCCACTCTGGGGAGGTCTCAAACGTGCGGTTCATGCAAGACAGCCCAAGGATTTACAGGAACTGGAGGCTTTTTGCCAAGAGGAATGGGCAGCTTTACCATCTGAGAAGATAAAGAGCCTCATCCACAAATACCACAAAAGACTTCAAGCTGTCATTGATGTTAAAGGGGGCAATAAACGGGATTAAGAACTGGAATTTGGGTAGTTTCTGTTGCCATTATGATTTAAAAAGAGTAAACACAGTTGATTGATAATAAATGGTTTCAGCCAAACACCAACTATAAGTGAAAGAAGGGTTGTTGTGTTATTATTCATATTCTCTGAAAAATGGCCAAGAAATCATAAATTCTTCCAGGGTATGTAAACTTATGAGCACAACTATATATATATATATATATATATATATATATAAAATAGATAGATAGATAGATAGATAGATAGATAGATAGATAGATAGATAGATAGATAGATAGATAGATAGATAGATAGATAGATGCCGCCTCCTCCCTCCTTCTACTTATTCTTAGCCTTTAGAAAAAATGTATATTATCTTTTTTTTAACCACTTCATGTTTAGAACAGTTTTTGATATTTGGCACTGTGCTACTTTAACTGGTATTTGTGCAATCATGCAACGCTGTACACAAACAAAATTTATATAATTTTTTTTCACACAATAAGAGATTTCTTTTGGTGCTATTTGATCACCACTGTTTTTTTTTTTTTTTTTGCAAATAAAAAAAAAAAAAAAACCTAAAAAAAAGACCAAACATTTTCAAAAAATATATAAAACATATCTAATAAAAAAATCAAATTTCTTCATAATAAAAAATGTATATTGATTGGTTTGCATGAAAGTTATAGTGCCTGCAAACTATGGTATATATACTATAATTTTTTTTTGTTTATACCAATAATGCCGGTGATCAGCGACTTATAATGGGATAGTGCGGCAGGTAATCTGACACTGACACTGGGGGGAACTAATTAACTGCCACTGCCATCATCAGTAACATTAATACAGTGATAATACTATACTGTCACTGTACTAAAGACACTGGCTGGGAAGGGGTTAACATCTAGGGCGATCAAGAGGTTAAATGTGTGCCTAACTATATGTAATGTGTGTAAAGTGTGCTGCTTTTACTACTAAATCTCTCAGTTTCTCATCCCTGAAACTGGCAGTGTTTACCAACATAGAGCTCTTGGCTGTGATTGCACACAGCCAATCAGCAGGTCCCAGCCATGAATCATTGGCTGGGACTTTCTGACAGGCTCCCACTGTGTACAAATACAACAGGTGGCGGGTTGAGGGCACGCATGCACACCCTAAACCAGGGAGTAGGCAGCTACATATGCGCGTATCACTTTGCCTACAGCGGCCGCTCGCCCACAGTATATTGCGGGTGGGCGGGCGCCAAGTGGTTAATTTGCTTTGGTGTGGTCACATGATCAAGCAGCTCAACAATGGCCCTGAATTCCCAGAGCGCTGAGGTCGGTTCTTTGTCCACTCCCCTGCAGAAGCTGCTCTCGGATACAGAGGAGCTTGAATTGATGGATCATGTGAACGCACCAGAGTGCTTGCAAATACAGTGGTCAGCTATTGATGATTTTTGTGGGGCATAGCTTCCAGAATTCAGTTAATTTGTAGAATATTTCAGAGCACTTGACATGACTGTCATTCTCTTCACAAATAAACCATGGGTGTATTAAAAGATCTCATGTACTGTATGTGTACAGTATATAGATTTATTTCCAAAGCAAATAACCACTGATCTAGAGTTAAGAGGTAGCACATAAAATGCAACATTATAGATTATCAAAAATAACAAAGTGTAAGCTGACACTCCTTTTTAAAACATTAAAAAATGCTGCCATTTTGCAATAGGTTCTGAATCACCAGTGAGATTTGTTACGGACCACGGATTCATTTGTCAGGATTATAAGAAAACTCACTTCCAAACAGCTATGCCTCACACAACTTCCTCATTAACAACAGAATGACCACTGTCCTGGATTTCGAGGGACTGCCCTGATTTGGAACAAAGTCCCTCTATCCCTCTTTCCGCCTTATTTGTCCCTTACTTTGGTCTGATCTATATAGTTGTATTAAAAATGCACTTTTTATCTTTCAAAATCTAAAACTATGTAAAAAAGTGCGCTTACGATCTGTATACACAAGTGATGGATAAAAATAAGTAAATTTGCATGAAACAAAAAAAAAATAAAATATAGTAAGCAAATGCATGAAACAAAATAAATTATATAAAAGTGAAATAAAAAATATATCTCTAATCATAGATGATATGACCTGTGAAATATATACAAATGTGAAATATCAACCAATACAAATCAATCAGAGATGAGTGTAATAGTAAAAAAGAGTTAATAATGAATATATAAATAATATATGAAAATTGTGACTCAAGTCCATAAAGTGAAGCAATAAAGGAAAAGTTCGTCAGCATGAGGAAACACCATCCACCTTCCATAAGACCATCATCCGTATGATTGAGAAAAGGAGAGAGGGATAAATAGATGTGACTCCACTTGCGGTGAATCCAAAAGATGCAAATTTACTTATTTTTATCCATCACTTGTGTATACAGATCGTAAGCGCACTTTTTTACATAGTTTTGCATTTTGTACACGGATATTGGTGTTTTATTAGTGCAGCTATCAGTCTGTTCTCTTTTTAGGCTCCGTAGCGCGTTTTTTCCAACTAGTTTTAATCTTTCAAAATCTGTTTCCCAGTGCTAAACCTTTCATCCAATTTCAAAATTGCTGCATTTGTATATTTCAAAAGCCAATATAAAGGAATAGCAGTGGTAAAAAAAAAAAAAAAAGGCACTTGGATTTAACTAATCTTTTTTTTTTATAATTCTGCTTTAAGGGAGTTTGTCCTATGCTTACATACTTTTGCTAATAGGTGCCCCTCGTTCCCATCTCAAAAAGTTGAGTGGCATGTCTTCTACAGCCATAAAGCTGCAAATCACAGACTAGTAACTAGTAGAAGCAATGGAAAAATTGCATTATTAATGCCAGGGCAGGCTCAAACTGTCACTAGTCAGGTTTTAAGCTCACCACACACACACACACACATCACAATCTGACTGTACAATTTCCTATAAATCTACCAAAAACTATGCAGTAGACATGTGCAATTTGTTTCGGTCCGAATACAAATTCTGAGGAAGTTTTGGTTATTCTGAGATTCAGATGCCTCTGAATCTCCAAATGAAATATTAACGAATAGTAACTAATTTAGTTAAAATCCGTTAAAATTTGTTTTGTTTATTTGTTATCTAATTCCAACGTTTCAGAATGATTCGAATTTGGATCGGTCGAAAAACGATCGACAAATTCGAATTCTGTGTGAAGAATAGCTGGTTGTTAATCAGCAGGTCAGGAAGCCGGCCACCCGCGTCCTTAACAACCGATGACTCATCATCTGTCAGCTGGCTTCCCCACTGACAGATGAATGTAAAGAAAAGGATGCCGGCAATGGGGACAAGGGTCTTATCCCCACAACCGTGGCCAGTGGTTGTGGGGGTCTGTGGGCAGGGGGCTTATCGGAATCTGGAAGCCCCCTTTAACAAGGGGCCCCCAGATCCTGGCATCCCCTATGTGAATGAGTATGGGGTACATAGTACCCCCACCCATTCACCAAAAAAGTGTCAAAAAGTAAGAAAAACACAGACAGTTTTTGAGAATTCCTTTATCAAAAAATAAAAAAAACAGTGTTCCCCGATGTAAATCCATTGTTAATTATGCTGCCCACCGCACCCAAAAAGGAAAAGAAAAAATCGCTCCCACCGACATGGAGGCCTTCTGCCTACTGCAGACTCCTTCATTTGACAGTTCTTTTATAGGAAGGGTGGGGCCACCTGTTGACGTCACCTGGTGGTACCGCACCCCCCTTGTGATGTCAAGGACTAGTGCATGCTAGGTCAGCAATGTCACAAGGCGGTGGTGCCCAACTTTTTTTTTTTCATGGATATTGAGGTGGCCAAATGCATACCATAAAAAGCAGTGCATCATACACAAAAAAGATTAGACATATGGAGGGCTGGCCGATCCAACAATGGATTCAGCCATGTCCATACTTCCTATATTTAGAGATTTGTTTTAATTTTTTCACTCTCTCAGACTTTATTTTTTTTAGAATTGTGCACTTATCTTTTTTGTTTCAAAAGCAATGCACTGTGTTAGATTTAGGAAGAAATGCACATGGAATTTTAAAAGCAAGTTGTTTTTCCTCATAACATTTCTAATGCACACCATTTCATAATACATGACATGACAGAAATTATTTCCAAAACTCCCTTTAAAAAAGGTAAAGTTAGAGAAAGACCCTCTTGTCAACAGTAGGATTGTTAATCACAATGAACCATAGGAAATTCCATAATGCCTCATTTTATTGTAAATCCATTAGTGAACTTTAACGGTTGCTTTTGTAAGTACCAACCTTAGAGAGAAATAAATGTGAGTATATAAAGCCATGTTAGTTCGCTTTACGTGTTTGAATTCTTCCTGTCTGTTTTTGACTATTGTGCTTGCTTTTCTTGACATTACATTTCAGGATGAACAGATTGTCCCAAAACCTGTTGCCATAGTAACTTAGACTTAAATATTCATTTATATTGACCTATGAATGTAAGGTGGAGATGATAAACCACTAAAATGAATCCACTAACATTCATTTAAGTTTTACCGAAGATGATGGGTATGGTACCTATAAAATATTTAACTGGGCTACTTACAAGCAGTGCACAACTGTTCGACCTTCTCCTCCATTATATTCTTCTTGCCATTTGTCCACTTGCCGAATAAGCTTTAGAAAAGACCTTTTAGACACTGGAGTATCTCTATACATTGGCCAGCCCAAGAACTGGAACTGCTGTACCATGCGGTATCCATCTTGAGGCTGAAAGCACAGAATAGATTTCCTATAGAACATAATCACTTACTAACTTACTAAAACTAACTTTTTACTTTAGAAAAGTCATCAATTTTGAAATGCCAACTCTACTGGAACACAAACTATATTTATAGATTCATTCCTTTAAAAGCTTAAAAAAATAAACATTAAACATTTATAAAACTACTACTAGCTTATGGTAGCATGACCTGGATATATAAAAGCATTCATACACAAAATGTTAAATACCCTAATCAACCTCAAATTACAGTACTCTCCATGCTGCCAGGCTCCTACAAACAAACCAAAAAAAGTTTTTGACGGCAGCTCGGTCTGTTATTGCAAGAAGCTGGCGCCAGCCTGGGCCCCCTTCACTTGCTGCCCGGGCTTGTGAAGTGAACAATATTAATATTATGGAAAGTATGCTTGGTTGTGAGCAGGATAAATCTCAGGTCAACAGCCTTACCTGGTCTGTTTGGAACCATTTTCGCTACTCTTCCACTTTTGCATCAGTTATCTCCCCTAAGTTTTGAGAGTTAAAATACTGCCGGGATCTGGTCATATGGGATGGGGGATTACACACACACACTGGTAATGGTACACTGCTCACATTCGCTGGTTAACTTTACATGGACCTACTTATGCGTCTATGGTCTATCATGTACAATGTTCTTTTTGTACTTTATTATGTAGAAAACTTAATAAAACAAGATTAAACATAAATAAAATGTTTGCACTAATGCATTTAACATTGCAGTTATTTAGGTATTTAGGTATTTCTAATACTTCCGTTAAGAACTTCTCTGGACAGAAAAGAGGGCTGCCATTGCCAACCCAGTGTTAAAAGTTTGGCTTTCACCATTATCTATGCTTTGATAACTTTTTTTAGCAAGCTGGTTATATGCTATTGGATTTATAACACATTTAATAGTTTTTCCCATCTACACTATACACCAAGCTGATGCTATCTGATTGGATGCAGCCACTGTTCAGGCAGACAATTTGCCATCTGGCTCTTTTGATTCTTTAGTCAGGGCCACCCCACTAAGCAAGTTTCAAACTTACCCTTGCTGCATTATATATCCTAAATATTCGGCTGATTATGTCTTCTTCTAAGTCAGCAGATACAAACTCCACTTGAATAGGACCATGTCTATGTACTCCATTTTCTGGCCAATACTGCGGACACAACTAAAGAGAAAAAATATGGACTTATCAATATATAATTATGTATACATATGTACACAGCTATATGTATGCATCATAATTTCATGATAAATAATACATACTACTACTGTTAAAACAAGGCACAACAGCCATTTCCTAGCATTGAACAGTATGATAACTACTATTGCAGTTGACATAGATTTATTTTTGTCCTTCGAGCTTCTGCAGTTATAGCTGAACCAGTTTCATGGTAGAATGTTTGGAACATTAGAGGCTTTAAGTCAGTCAGAAGAAAGAAAATACAAAAAACGCAATGTCTTATATCCCACTGAATTGGAAGACCACACACATCCTCAGATCTCATTATAGGTACACAAGGCAGAGGACATGGACCTTTCCTTTTAAAACAAACAGGTTGTGTATAGGAAACCTTGGTACTATTAGACGGATTCATGTATAGGAAAACTTGGTACTATTGCACTGATTACATGTTTTCAGAAGAGGGTAACACTCTTCTGAAGGAAGATACCTAAACTTTACTGAAAGACTTATGCCCCGTACACATGGTCAGATTTTCCGATGGAAAATGTCCGATCGGAGCGTGTTGTCGGAAATTCCGACCGTGTGTGGGCTCCATCGGACATTTTCCATCAGATTTTCCGACAAAGTTTGAGAGCAGGATATAAAATTTTCCGACAACAAAATCCGTTGTCGGAAATTCCGATCGTGTGTACACAAATCCGACGGACAAAGTGCCACGCATGCTCAGAATAAATAAAGAGATGAAAGCTATTGGCCACTGCCCCGTTTATAGTCCCGACGTACGTGTTTTACGTCACCACGGTTAGAACGATTGGATTTTCCGACAACTTTGTGTGACCATGTGTATGCAAGACAAGTTTGAGCCAACATCCGTCGGAAAAAATCCTAGGATTTTGTTGTCGGAATGCCCGAACAAAGTCCGACCGTGTGTACGGGGCATTAGACTTACACCCAAGAGAAAGTAGAAAGAATAAACCTCAATGGTGGGATTTTAAAGGCAATTAAAGAAAAAATTATTAGAAAAGAATCTTAATAGAGAAATACGTATTCTCTATTAAGATTCTTTTCTAATAATTTTTTCTTTAATTGCCTTTAAAATCCCATCATTGAGGTTTATTCTTTCTACATATTGGGGGATCTTGGAAATTCTTTCGCATCATTCTTTGGGAGTTCCTTTTTTTCTATACACCCAAGAGAAATACCTCTATCATCTTTTCACCACTGCCCCCCCCCTTCTCTTTTCTTTTCCTACTCCCCTTACCTCACTATAAGTTCAAATTTCTTATACTTCTAATCCTTTTTCCAGATACCTGGGGTGTTACTTCAGAACCCACACCTTATCTGCCCCCCCCCACCGCCCCCATTGTGTCCCTCCTTCTCTTCTCCTATCCTATACCTATTCTCCACTTGTACAAGCTTGCACAACTAGTTCAACTGTTTTTATCCACTTAAATATACTATAATACTATGTATTTATACCCTAATTTGAGGTTTACTTGTCAATTCTCTGGTTTGTACTGCATTGTTCCTCTATTGGTGATAATACTGATATGTACTTTGCAAATCACTTCTAGCATATATTCAATCCCAAACTAGGATTTTTAGAGATAACCTTATATACAGTCATCTCCATTCGACAGGCACCCCTAGGGAAGTCTACTGAATGAGGTGAATTTTTAAATTGTTATCTCTAAAATGAAAGCAGTTCTATCTTTGAGTGATTATTTAGGAAAATTCAACCCACATATATCAACTTGTCCTCTCAAGAATGATCAATTTGAATGCAAGGTTCAATAGTACCAATCTACTCATCACCAAATGCTGCTGCATTTAGTAGGATGCCATCATTCCTCTAATGTTTCCCCTATGCCCTGTTCATACTACTCAATAAATTCCCTTTTCCAGGGTATTGTCCAGGAATGCACTAAAAGGGAGCTTTGAAGGGGCAATGGTAAAACAAAAAAAGGTTAGTCTACTTATATCCAAGGTTTTCCATGCATATGAATGAGACAGTGTAGTTTTATGTGTATATACAGTACATATATGAATGTGAGATTTTACATATATTAGTTATGGAGTGAGCCCCCAAAAAAGTTTTTTTTTGCTTTCTTGTGTCTCCACTAGATAGATTTAACTTCTCTATTTGTCCTGGTGACCACTGTCACCAAGACATGAAGTGATGGGAAATAAAAAATGTTAGAGTTGTCACCAAAACATAAATTGGGGATAATTCTAGCAGTAGGGACATCTGTTTAAATCTATAAATATATATATACAGTATATATATATATAAACTGTTGGTATGCATGCATTTTTAATACATATCTAGAAAAACTTTTCGTTACAAGAACAGAAGGTACTGTATATCCAGGAAAGAAACAAACTAAGAAACAAACTAACTATGGCTTTCAAGAAATTTTCTCAAGTAATTATGAATATTTTTAAACAAATATATTAATTGATTGTTATCACGGCACATTTTTGTATACTATGCAACATTTCAGTGATTCTGATCATAAATTGTTTTACAGCATACAAATTCATGCATGGCAAGTTCAAAGTTCCAACGCAGTTTCCTCTTGTGCTGAGGTTAAATTGTGCAGAACAAATTACCAAGTTACATGGATACAATCAGTGTACTGGAAGATACATATGGATCCATCTATTCATTTGGTGGGCACTAAAAAGGTCAGCCTTTTAACTCTGGGAAAGAAATGCACTTAGATGTAATGTAAATGGAATTTTAGTACTGTTACATATGTATCTTGTGTAAAAAAATTGCAGAATACTGTGATGTGTGTTTATTCATCCATCTGCTTGTGAGTTTGTAAGTTTGATCCAGTCTTTATAAAATGGCACTGTGTTAAATGCTTGCTCCAGCACATTCACATCTCCAGGGCCTCCCCATAGCACAGAGTAAACATTTCAGACTGTTAACTTGTTTGTCTCTTCCTATGTTCATCATAGCAAAAGAAAAAAGGAATCACTTGGATCATCTGCTAGATGTTTTGCCAGCAGTGATAAAACGTTTAAAAGCATGTTATGCTGCCAAATTATTTACAGGTACTGCAACACTCACTACATACAAGGGTATTGTATTTTTTTTAAGGTACAATAACGATACAGGCAATGAAGTATGCCAAGAAAGCAGAGGTTAATAGATACACCAGCATTTTTTAAACTATGTGGGTCGTATTTTTATAGTTTCATAGTGTTTTTATATTGAAAAAAGGACAATATAAGAAAACATGTAGAAATGAGGAAGGCACATAAATGCACTGTAAATAAATGAATATACAGTACTTACAGTGCATCTGAAAAGTATTCACAGCACTTCACTTTTTCCACATTTTGGTATGTTGCAGCCTTATTCCAAAATGGATTAAATTCATTATTTTCTTCAAAATTCTACAAACAATACCCCATAATGACAACGTGAAAGAAATTTGTTTGAAATCTTTGCAAATTTATTAAAAATAAAAAACAATAAAAATCACACGTACATAAGTATTCACAGACTTTGTCATGACACTCAAAATTGAGCTCAGGTGCATCCTGTTTTTACTGATCATCCTTGAGATGTTTCCACAACTTGACTGGAGTCCACCTGTGGTCAATTCAGTTGATTGGACATGATTTGGAAAGGCACACACCTGTCTATATAAGGTCCCACAGTTACCAGTGCATTTCAGAGCACAAACCAAGCCATGAAGTCAAGGATTCAGTCAAAGAAAAAAGGGGGGGAGAAGGAGGAATCTCAACTACTCCTTAATATCATCCGGTGTTCTCATGTGGGACATATTTGGCCATAATTTGGCCTCACCCTTTTGAGATCCAACCGGTTCCACCATCCAAATCAGGTATCTCCAACAATAAATTGAATATCGGAGACTCCCAGATTTAGTTGTCCTCTGAGTTAAACATATATCTATAGAAACAAATTGGTGAAGATCACAAAGCAACTCTTCTATGAGGACAAGCTGGTGATGAAAATATTAATCTTTTATTAGTACTAAGTGTAAGATTGATGCGCTTTAAATAAATATTGCACAATATGCTACTGCGAATTAGCTTAAATACAAGACTGCATGATACAAGAATACAAGAATGCATATATGTAAATAGAATAAATAAATAATTATGGTGCTCATACATGTATTAAAATAACCAAAATAAATCTACAAATTCGTGATGTGCCGGTGAATAAAAAATTATATATATTAATGACACTCTGAGTATAAAATGTCCAGGCGGAGATAAATAATGGGGGAAATAAGAATAATTAAACAATTTCTTCCCTTAATCCAGATTGATTGATTCACTGGGTTAAACCGTTTGTTTCAGGATAATTAGTTTTTCTTGCATCCCACTTCAGCCATAATACTACTGGTAATTCGGCTCTCAGGGTGAAGATTTATGCAAGGCAAGCAAAAAGATAATAGATCATTGTGCAGTGAACTTCTTAGATAGTACACAAGCAAAACAGGGACAAGAGATACACTCACAAACTCCCGCTCTATTGGAAGCATTCAGATATGCAGATTGCAGTCAGCCGCTGTGGACGAGGCTTCCCATAGAGAAACCGCTGCTGTTAACCTCCAGGTGTATTGCAGCACTGAACGTCCTAAGCTCCTCCTATTGAATGTCATTCTTTTGCTAAAAATCCTGGATAATCTTTGTCATTTATTTGGTTAAACTTTGACTGCTCCTCTGAGTGTGTTTGTATGTGCACAGGTGATGAATGATACCATTAATGAACCAAAGCGCTATGGGATGCCTACCAGATGAGACTGATTGATAACTGATTGAACTGGAGATTTAAACCTGGCAGACACACCATCACGCATGCTCTGAAGAAGCTAATAATTTAGCGAAACATGTAAGCATTGGGATTATATGGTATCCGTGAGGAGGACGTCTGGCTGGCCACCTACTGGTCCAGCATAATTGCTCCTTTTTACCTCTCTCTACATTCCACTTGGTCCGGTAGCTAACATCGGAGCCTGACTATTGCAGTTAATACTACGGATGATATCCATGCAGCACAAGTGAGGATTAAGGCTTTCCTAACAGCTGATCAGGGCATCCACCTGGAACGAAGGAAACCGCTCTGCTATCCATGAATGGGATTTCTTCTACGGTGGCTGTGACTATAAACTATGGATCGCGATGATCCCATCTAGATGCCGGTGACTGTAAGCTTCCCCCTACTACTTGATACGGTGAGCTGTATGGTGTTCCGCTCCTGCTGCTGGTAAAGCCTGTTTTACTCTACCAATATCACTAAAGTGCTACATTCAATTTGACACTTTGTCTCACTTACTGGTGATTTCTAACCATAGTGTGTACACATCTAAGTATAGAAGCTGCTTTTACAAGCTAGCGCTAGGGAAACCAAAGGAACTTCCGAACCACACCTGTATTATATACAACCCTTATTTTCATCCCTGGAGAAAAAATACCCATGAATAAGTTTATATCATCATAAGACTAAACTAGTCATCCATATCTGACATTATCCCAGGTTATTGGATTTCCATACTTGCAATCTCTACCGATCTGTTGATCGATTGAGATCCGTATGTGTGTGTGTGAGAGTGAGAGATATGTGAGGTGAAATTGGAAGATGGTGGCCCCCGATGTCCTCTTAAGACTTTAGGTCCTTTTAATATGTGTTGGGAATAGGGATACATTCTTTTTATTGCATTTTGTACTTAGATCTGTTGCTATAATTTTTGGATAGTTTCAATAAAAGATTAATATTTTCATCACCAGCTTGTCCTCATAGAAGAGTTGCTTTGTGATCTTCACCAATTTGTTTCCATGAAGTCCAAGGAATTGTCTGTAGACCTCTAAGACAGGACTGTATCGAGGCCAGGTCTGGGGAAGGGTACAGAAAATTTTCTGCAGCATTGAATGTCCCAATGAGCACAGTGACCTCCATCATCTGTAAATGTAAGAAGTTTGGAACCATCAGGACTTTTCCCAGAGCGGGCCCCCCGGCCAAACTGAGTGATCAGGGGAGAAGGGCCTTAGTCAGGGAGGTGACCAAGAACCTAATGGTCACTCAGAAATGCTGGTGCTCTCACTGTGGAGAGAGGAGAACCTTCCAGAAGAACAACCATCTCTGCAGCGCACCAATCAGGCTTGTATGGTAGAGTGGCCAGACGGAAGCCACTCCTCAGTAAAAGGCACATGACAGCCTGCCTGGAGTTTGTCAAAAGGCACCTGAAGGACTCTCAGACCTGGTCTGATGAAACAAAGATTGAATTCTTTGAACTGAATGGAAAGCGTTATGTCTGGAGGAAACCAGGCACCACTCATCCCCTGGCCAATACCATCCCTACAGTGAAACATAGTGGTGGCAGCATCATGCTGTGGGGATGTTTTTCAGTGGCAGAAACAGGGAGACTATTCAGGGTTGAGGGGAAGATGAATGCAGCAACCTACAGAGACATCCTTGATGAAAACCTGCTCCAGAGCACTCTGGACCTCAAACTGGGGCGAAGGTTCATCTTCCAACAGGACAACGACCATAAGCACACAGCCAAGATAACAAAGGAGTGGCTACGGGACAACTCTGTGAATGTCCTTGAGTGGCCCAGCCAGAGCCTAATTGAACGACTTGAACCTAATTGAACATCTCTAGAGAGATCTGAAAATGGCTGTGCACTGATGCTCCCCATACAACCTGATGGCGCTTGAGAGGTCCTGCCCAAAAAAAGGTGTGCCAAGCTTGTAGCATCGTACTCAATAAGACTTGAGGCTTTTTTTTCTTCTTTCTCTTGTTTTGGGAAGGGGGGAAGTTTTAGTGGGGGGGGAAGAGAAGGGTGAGTAGTAGGGAAAGAAATTTATTAAACCAAAGGGGATTTGTAGAGCGTCCCAATAAGTGATATTAACCACTTCAGCCCTGAAAGGATTTACCCCCTTCCTGACCAAGCCCTTTTTTGTGACACAGTACTGCGTCGCTTTAACTGACAATTGCGTGGTCGTGCAATGTTGTACCCAAACAAAATTGACTTCCCTTTTTTCCCACAAATAGAGCTTTCTTATGGTGGTATTTGGTCACCTTTGCGGTTTTTATTTTTTGTGCTATAAACAAAAAAGGAGCGTCAATTTTGAAAAAAAAGCAATATTTTTAACTTTTTGCTATAATAAATATCCCCAAAAAATAATAAAAAAAACTAATTTCTTCCTCAGTTTAGGCCAATATGTATTCTTCTACATATTTGTGATAAAAAAAAAATGCATGGGAGGGGGGGGAGGGGGAATGCAAAGGGAAGAGGTAAACCAACATCCCTTTGGCCCTGTCATATAGAAGAGAGGGGGAAGGGAAATTAGATAAAAAAAATGCCCCACACCTGGCCCCAAGGGGTGGGTGTGCAGACGTGTTGCATAGGTAGCGCCACTACCCCTTCCTTCTTCTTTTTTTTGTGAATACTTATGTACATGTGATTTTTTTTTGCTTTTTAATTTTAATAAATTTGCAAAGATTTCCAGCAAACTTCTTTCACGTTGTCATTATGGGGTATTATTTGTAGAATTTTGTGCGAAATCATGAATTTTCCCATAACAAAATGTGTAAAAAGTAAAGCTCTGTGAATACTTCCCGGATGCACTGTAGATGTGGTGGTTGCATTAGTTTTCTTTTTCAGACTAAGACCGTTTCAATAAGTGCAGAAAATATCTGATGATCTTATCATAAATGCAGTGTGCCTGTCACTTCCTGGAAGATGAACTGGAAAACAACATTACCTTCATTGTAAAATTCTACTCTCCCCACCCCTCATGTAATGTAGATGACGAGAGGAAGACATATTTGAAATTCAGTCTGTGCGACAGCCATGGCTTCATCTATAGATACAGTGTGTCACAGGCTTGCCGACCACAGCCAGAGAAAGCCTAACCAGACCACAGCTGGGTTCACTGAGGAATAGAACCTATGGAACGGGTAGTCCTCTCCAGAGTTCCTGATGGTGGAAATGAGTCGCTAACCTTGTTACTACCAGCCCAGTCAAGGTGAGAGGGAGGCCCCGGTGGGTTGGGCCACTGGAATGATAAGTGGTGACATCAGTCCAGTCTTTGAGGGACTGAGTGCAGCACAGCACTCAATGATCCCAGGGAATTGGAAACAGATTTACAGGAGCT
Source organism: Aquarana catesbeiana (assembly GCF_042186555.1). NCBI lineage: Eukaryota > Metazoa > Chordata > Amphibia > Anura > Ranidae > Aquarana > Aquarana catesbeiana. The sequence goes on from NC_133328.1 coordinate 459,405,549, forward strand.
GGTTATGGCTCAACATACAGGATTTCCAGGGACAGGTATACAGAGTGCACAGTGGAACTTCAAGGGACAGGGTGTCACACAGCATGCAGAATTACTAGGGACAGGTGAGCAGAGTGCACATTAGACCTTCCAGGCATAGGGTACCACTCAGTGTGCAAGATTACCAGCTATGGGTGATCAGAGTGCACAGCGGGACTCCCAGGGACAAAGGATATAAGACTCAGAGATACATGAACAATTGTTGCTTGGACGAGGATGGCTGATCTGAGCACAGCTTAGGTGGAGTCACGGATTTCCAGACTGGGCAGAGACTGATCCTATCAGACAGTAGGTGAAATTGGTTGGCACCTAAAGCTACCAGATCAGTGCAAGAGTTAGGTGAGATTAGACTAACAGTCAATAGGACCACAGGTAACAGTTCAGCTTCACAGCTATAGCAAGGAAGGCGCAGTCCAAATAAATACAAAGCAACAGATTGATCTTACACTGATCTGTGACAGTGGTGGAGTAAGCATAGCTACAAAGAGACATAAAGGGGTTGATTTACCAAAACTGGAGCGTGCAAAATCTGGTGCAGCTCTGCATGGAAACCAATCAGCTTCCAGGCTTTTCTGTCAAAGCTTAATTAAACAAGCAGAAGTTAGAAGTTGATTGGCTGCCATGCACCACTGCACCAGATTTTGCCCTCTTCAGGTTTAGTAAATCTACCCCAAAGTGTGTTTTTTGCATGATTAAAATAAAGGACAAAATCTGAAAAAAGAAAACATATGCAGTTACCACATCTAACGACTGGTAAGCTGCAATATATTACATTTAGTAGCCAGGCATAATATGCTCAAAAAATGGAAGATCTAATCATTTTGTTATGTGCAAAGATGACACAAGTTGTTATAGTAACTTAGGAATAGAAGGAGTTGCAGAAGGCAGTGATACATGTTAAAGCCTAAGTGCAGCCAAATTCACAAACAGAAAAATCAGCACATGGGAAATAACTTACAGTCAGCAGGATGTGTCCCTTGTGCTCATTCCTCTTCTGTTACTGAAAATCTTCTTCTGTCCCGCCCTCAACCCATCAATTATTTGCCCATCCTCAAAACATAGATTGTGATTCATTTATAGAAACTGCAGTACAGCTTCTATGAATGGCAGAACTGGGCGGAAAGGAAGGGCATAGTCAGACCCTCTTTATGAGAGGCAATAACAGCCTGTTAGTTCTATTAAATTCCCTGCCGAACCAGAAGATTATGGAGGTAGGTGTGGGGGAGCAGGACGGAAGAAGATTTTCACTAATAGAAGAGGAATCAGCACAAAGGACACATCCTACTGACTGTAAGTTATGTTTTTTGAACAGATTTTTCTGTGATTGTGGCTGTCCTTAGGCTTTAAATATCCAAATTAGTACCTCAGTGCTTGGATGTTTCAAAGCTCTTTGAACATTTAGGCCTTACATTTTGAGGTTTTGAGTTTTCCACCAATGGTATTTATATATGGCACTCTTCCAACAACAGACATGAGTGAGGTGATGTGTAAGTCATTCAGGTCACTATCTCGGCACTGCTCCATTACAGCAGTCTTTACACAGACTACACAAACACAGTCATTGTCGATGATGATTATCTCTATTAAGCATCATGTAAATAATGAACATATTGCACTGACGGTGTTGTGCATATTTCTAACCAGACTTACCTGTGCTGGATCTACGTCGTTTAACATTACTATTGATGTACAGTGGTAGTCAAGGACCAGTCTCCAGAAGTCTTTCACGGTATTTGGCAATGGATGCTGTGTAACGATGAAAGCTGACGGCTGCACATAGCTCTAAAGAAAGCAGAACAAATTATAATGATAGAAAAGAATCAAGAAATCAAATATATTCTGCAGCAGAATGTCACAAATCAAGACATTGTTAGGATTAACAAAACGCCCAAGGCCCCTTTGGATTTTCCTCTTTTTCTTGTATGTAATAAATGCCACCTATGTGCCTGCCTGTTGTAAAAACCTTTGGCTGCCCTTGAATTCTTCCACAAAAGAAATACCTTTGTCGTTTTAGAACATTTTATCTCTCCATGATAACAACATAGATTTTTCTTTTATTAGAAAATATGACTAGAAATTGATTTGCAGGGTCGTTGTGGTACTTCTGACAAGTATATTTTTAGCAAGGATTTCAAATTACTCTGGGATCACAATATAAAAGTGAGATAAAGGTTAGCTTTTAACATTCATACTTATTAAATGGTAGACACTGGGAAAAGTTCACAGGCTGAGCTCTGGAGAGAGAGAAACTCTAATTTACTGTAACTTCTTAAACTAGTTTGCTTAATACCCTAATAGATTACTAATATTGTGCTCAGTGGCCATTTTATTAGGTACAACCTTTTCATAAAAGAACCTGAATTGTTCAATGCATGCATTATACAATGTAATGAAAATTGTACTCTGTGCATTTTGTCTATATCATTTAATAGCATCAGTCAGTTTCTGCAGAATTCTTGGCCACGCAAACATGCCGTGAGCCTCAACCCCCACTGCATCCCAGAGGGTTCATGCAATAAAAAGTTAGATTGCTCAGGTTATCATGATTTTCCAGGCTTCACCTCTCTAGTTTTAATAATCCTGTTGATTACTGCAACCCAATTTTCCTATTCTTCACTAACAGAGGTGGAACATAATCTGATCTTCTGCTGCCCACTTCAAGATTCACTGTGTAGTACATTCAGAGAAGTCCTTTTGCACACCAGTGATCTAGTGCAGTGTTTCTCAACTCCAGTCCTCAAGGCGCCCCAACAGGTCATGTTTTCAGGATTTCCCTCAGATGAAATGGCTGTGGCAATTACTAAGGGAGCGAAACTGATTAAATCACCTGTGCAAAATAATGGAAAGCCTGAAAACATGACCTGTTGGTGCGCTTTGAGGACTGGAGTTGAGAAACACTGATCTAGTGATTAGGCAGTTAGTGGGCAATTTTGGACCCCTGTCAGCTTGACAATTCTTGCTATTTTCTCCCAACCTCACTCGTTAACAAAGAGTTTTCATTTACAAAATGTCTGCTAATGGATTTTTTTTTGTTTTTCACACAATTCTCTGTAAACTTTGGAGACAATAGTGTGTGAAAATCCCAGGTGATCAGCAGTTTTTGAAATGCTGCAAAGACTGTATCTAGCTTTGACAGTCCTTTGATTCTGCATCAAACATCTGAACCTTTTGATCATGTCTGCATGCTTTATTTATGTATTTACTTATTATTTGTCATAGACATTTATATAGCACTAAGAATTTACACAGCACATTATATACACATCCATCTCTACCCTCTAGGAGCTTACAATCTAAGGTACCTATTTAACATGCACACATACACACATTGAGGCCAATTTACACAGGAATCAATTAAGCTACCAGCATGTCTTTGGAGTGTGGTAGGAAACCTGAGTACCTCCATGTAAGCACAGGGACAACTTGCAAAATTCATACAAACTTCATGCAGATAGCATGCTGGGCAGGATTCGAACCAAAGACCCCAGCAAAAGTGCTAACAGCTAAGCCACTGTGCTTGAGTCGCAGCCACATCATACATTGTTTGGTTAGTTGTGTTAACAATCAAATGTACTTTAAGAATGTCCACTAATTGAATTATATTATGAACATTGTGAATCTTACTTATAAAAGGTCAGGAATTAACCCATACAGACCCTATGAGTTAGGGATAAGGAGGGTTGGGGGACCACTCAGGAAGTGCTGCCTTGAGTGCCTTTGCAAGTAGCAACCATGTAATATTCATACACAATTTTTAATATTACCTGACTAAAAAGGCATATAATGATGTACATTTATAGTCCCGAAATTAATAAAAATAAAATGATTCCTTATGGGAACCATCAAAGTTTAATGATTGAATTCAGACTGAGTTCCTCGAGTCACCATAAAACAAGAAAACTTCCACTGGCGTTATTATCCAGTAGGTAATTGGGGATGAGGATTTCATATATTACAGAGAATGCTGGATCATATGAGGCTTCAATTTTGTCCTCAAAATTATCTTGGTTTTCTTATATTGGAAAAAAAAAAAGAAAACTCCCTCAATCTCTCTTAATTACACAGTGGTAAGGATCCCTGCTTCTGGGCCAAACCTATTCTAGCTATATAATGCTGCAGTGTACGGTTTAGGAAAGGTTTTATGTATTACTGGAAATTCAACAATTTATTCCAACAAGGCAGATGTATTATGAGAATCCATCTGGTCAATAGTGATACTTAATGATTAATAACTGAACTAACAATGTACGGTATCACTTGATATAAAAGTTAGCAAATAGGCTCAGCATGAGTTGGTTCACAAATTAATTAGGCCTTTGCCAAAAGCCATTATGTAATTGACTGTAACTTGCCAGCAACATAATTACTAACTCAACTCACTTTTATCTCATTTTTGTCCAAATTACTAAGTTCCCTCCATTGCTGCATTAGCAATCTGACCAGCAAGGGAGCAACATCCATTAGAAATAGTGGCAGTTGTATTTTAGTCATTCTGTAATTGACAAGGTGTTGCCAGCAGCAGAACTGCCAGCATTACATGGCCCTAATGATTCTAGCGTCAGATAGGTGGGAAATATTGTCTTGCAACAACAGCAAAGGCACATGGGGTAAGAAAGATTTCTCATTTTAAATCTCAAGTCTCATAAAACCTTCACATTAATAGGAAGAGGAGGGAAATCAATTAATTATTGTAGTAGCAGAAAAAAATAGAAGCTTAAAGGAACACGGTCTGTAGCAGTATTGGGGCATTATGGTAATTCATCATTTTTATGGACATCTTTGAAGTTGAGGCCAGAAGAAACAACTCTGTGACAAGTATTATTAGAAAAAAAAAAAAAAAAAACGGATTATGTCCATTAGTGCATGGGCAAAATGTCAGGGGAAATAATTCAGGGATGGAGTAAAGTCCTACATTTTATCAAGTGCTGTAGAATATTAGTTGACATTCTTTTCATGGGCAATATTTGTCATTTTTTATTGGCTAAGTGTACCCCGATGAGTGCTTTATTGTGCTGGAGGCTGTTTTCTTTATAGTTTGGGAGTTTTCATTTTGTTGGATTACAGATTATATTCTCATTACTATGAACCGTGAAACTGATCTTACATCCATCAATGCTGCGTTGATGTAGTTACTGCTCTCGCCATCTATTGTGATAAGGAAGGGGAGGCATCTGTCTGGAGGTAAGACGTCCATACATCTGTTCTTTTCATGGTTCCTGGGTAATAGCGCTATACTGCAGTCTTCCACCCGTAGTGTTGGCGTCACCATGTTCAGTGTCTGCAGGTACAGAGACAGTAATGCAACAACTAACAATCTGTTATAAAAAAAATACATGTTTAATGATTTTTTTCAAAGTTTCATCTAAAAAAAAAAAATGTTTTTATGTATGCAATAGATCTATATTTTACTATTTTAGAGTAAAAAGCTTTTTTGTGTCTTGTACTTGGGGCTCTCCAAATTGTGTCTGCTTGCTTTAGTGCTTCTATACTTAGCTTGCCATGTAGGAGCTGATAATACCAGTACGTGGGAGGTTTATCCATCCTTTCTACTTAATGCAGTGACAGTTCCCCCTTTTTGGAAGAAAATACAAAATCCCAAAACAATCCATATCAGCATGGTTGGAAATATGTATATATAAGAAATACATATCACACTTGCAAATAGAATTATGCATGGCAATTACCACTAGCCCTATCATCTTAAAACAACTGTTATGCCCCGTACACACGGTCGGATTTTCCGACGGAAAATGTGTGATAGGACCTTGTTGTCGGAAATTCCGACCGTGTGTGGGCTCAATCACACATTTTCCATCGGATTTTCCGACACACAAAGTTTGAGAGCAGGATATAAAATTTTCCGACAACAAAATCCGTTGTCGGAAATTCCGATTGTGTGTACACAAATCCGACGGACAAAGTGCCACGCATGCTCAGAATAAATAAAGAGATGAAAGCTATTGGCCACTGCCCCATTTATAGTCCCGACGTACGTGTTTTACGTCACCGCGTTTAGAACGATCGAATTTTCCAACAACTTTGTGTGACCGTGTGTATGCAAGACAAGTTTGAGCCAACATCCGTCGGAAAAAATCCTAGGATTTTGTTGTCGGAATGTCCGAACAAAGTCCGACCGTGTGTACGGGGCATTAGAATGGCTTCATCTCCTGGACATATAGGGCCATGTAATACCACTATTAGCATTATAATGTGTATAGATATCCACCAAAGAAATAATTTGTGTCTTTGGTTCATTGACTGCTGAAAACATTTCCTGTTGTGGATATTATTTTAGAAATGCCCAGTAAAATGTTACTTGTTATTAAAAATCATGTTCGCAACACTAAGCAGTTGTTTTCTATTGTGCCATTTTTAAATAATGCAGTTGAGCTGCCAGGTGTACACATAAAACATGGTCACCAACAACAAGTACAAGTTCTTTGTTCTACTGCAAGAAAAACAATGTTACATATACTACATTTTACATACCAATATGTGACCTTATGAAATACACCACGTCACCTAGCAATATTTATTAAAGGAACCAACTTACTCTAAATTCCTCTTTTATTTGACTGGAGTTTGTCTGTGGGTCTACTTTATTCATTTCATAATATACAGATCTCACTTGAGATGCTGAAAGTGATGTGTCCCCACATAGACAGGCTTCTAAAATGGCATCATGGATGAACACATACTGTTCCTGTAAGGAGAAATATGAGCACAATGTGATCATGTGATGAAAAACTCAATTTTGTTTATAAAGGAAGTAAGGCGATGGTTGAAAAAAACAGCACAATGGTGTCTTGCAGTCATGAGTTTGATGGCCACCAAAAGCAGCATCTGCATGTTCTCCTCATGTATATTTGAGGGTTTCTCTGCATACTCCTATTACTCTCATAATTACTCTCATAATACATACAAAATATTTTATTTTTAACCAAGTAGGGATGTTAAAACATAAGCTCACTTGTCAACAGAGGCTAATGGGAATTGAGTAAAATGGAGAATGGTACAGCTGGACCAAGACTCTAAGATATACGTATACATGCAATAAAAAATGTTCAATGTACAGTATGAAGCTGAAAGTCATTATGAGGTACTTGGAGCTCAGGAACATTATAGATAGCATATTTTCACCAAAAAGATATCAGAACAGATCAAGTATCTCTGCTGTAATGATGTTGCATTTGTTTTCTAAACATATTTAATGGAGAAGTACAGCCATAGCTCGTTTGCCTGTACTTCTCCTATGGATCACAAGAGTGCAGTTCGTTTTGCACTCCTGTGACCCATTTTTAGCTGAAGTCCGCTCTCTGCTGACGTCACAGAAGTCGGTCTAGGCTCCGCGTCATCACGACCACCTGAGTCGCTAAGAGGCTGAGCTCGCCCCCTCCACAGCCCAGAGCTCCAGTGAGTAAGGGGGGGGGGGGAGAGCAGACAGCGGTGACTGACATTCAGCAGCTCTCTGCTCACGGAGCTGTGAGAACCGAGCGATCGGCGGTGTTCGATCGCTCGGTTCTCAGTGTTAGAGGCCCAAGGGGACAGATGCAGCATCAGACCGATTCTGTATCTACCTAGGTAAGTATGAATCTTAAAAAAAGTTTACTTCTCTTTTAATAGAATCGATGCATGAACCTGTTTGAGAATGTCATTTATTGTCAAACTGTTATAAAAGCTTCAAGGTCAATAAAAGCTTGAACGAAGGAACAATGGACTTATTGCCCATATCCTGAAACAAAAATACACAGCAGCAGTCTTACTGATTATGATCAGCAATACCTCCACTTTGTAGTGGTACTCAGTAATCAGGTTTTCAGATCAGAATTCAGGTTATTGAAATCTGGTTATAAAAACAATATTAAGAATCATTTTGATTAGTTGAAATGGGTTATAGCACTTTTTACAAATTCATGGATCCTTAAACATCCATTTTAAAATGGCAAACATCTTTATCTTGTGACTTTAAAAAGAAGGGTTGAAACCACACAGGTGGTATACAGTTTGTATACTGATGGGTGAATCTAGCAAACCTTGGTAAGTGTATTGGTGTGGCTGAAGTTGTCACACCTCTTACAAGATTTATCAAAATAAATCTAGCACCTGAGTTAGATATACAATATATACTCAGTGGCTACTTTAACGTGTATAGCTATCCAGTGGCAGCTAACACACTGATGATTTTGGGGGATGGGTGAAGCAAAGTACTGAAAATATTCATTAGGGTCTCTGGTCCATGCTGACATCACCGGTGTACCGCCATTACTAGCCTGTATTGCTCACTGGAAGGATTAATGGATTCTAGCTGTGCATGCCAAATTTAATTTTTAACTTTTGACAAACCTGTGCCCACTGTGGCCCACTTTTCACCTTTCTTACCTGCCAGAAATACATCTCTGTGTGATTTTCTAGTGCTGCAGCCTGTCCTTTTAAATGTGCCCTACTGCACATCAATGCTGTAAACGCAGCCTTTTTCAATCAGGGTGCCTTCTGGGTTCTTCAGGGGTGCCTTGGCAAATGCCTAAAAATTGCCACAAATTGCCCAAAAATTGTCCACAAGCCAGCAAGTGGATCAAGATTTTGTTACACACAGCCACAGGTTTTTATTGTGCAGCATAAAAACCTTTGGCACTGTGCAGGTCAGCCCCTGGCATTCTAACAACCACTGATGTAATTGGTTAGGAGGACACCCGGCAATGGCACGGCATCCTTGTTTGCCCCTCCCCTTCTCCTCTCTATCAGCACTGGGGTCACGTTAGAAGAGAGGGAGTGAAACTGAAGGAGAAGAGAAAAGCTAGAATACCAGTCAGTACCAGTTTGTGAAAGTAGAGGAATAAATCACCTCTAATATTGGGTGGCCCACATGTGAGGATGCTGCTGCGATTAGTAAAAATATTAGTTTAGTTGTTTACATTTTAGAATGGGGTGCTTTGAGATTGTGCATAAATTTAAAGGGTGCCTTGGTTGCAAAAGGGTTGAGAAATGCTGCTGTAAACATTAGTTATTTAAAGCTGAACTTTACTCTCTCAATCAGCATTGACTATTTTTAATCTTTATGCTGCTAGCATTAGTAAATAGGTAGAAAAGTATATCATATTTACTTGTTTTAAACATGTTTTTCATTTCTTCAGTTACTTCCTGACTTCCAGGCCTAGGCAAATGATGTCATACATCCCAGGAGTCTTCAGGAGGGTAGCAGGGGTTTTCTTAGCTAAGCACACCCTCCTGCACGTATACCTGAGCTAGGGGGAGATGGATTCCACAAAGTAAAAGCTTCATAAACTATTATTATAAAGCCTAGAGCAGGGGTAGGCAACCTGTGGCCCTCCAGCTGTTGCAGAAATACAAGTCCCATTATGCCTCAGGGAGTAATTGTAACTGTCAGCTTTGCAATGCCTCATGGGAAATGTAGTTCCACAACAGCTGGAGGGCTACAGGTTGCCTAGCCATGGCCTAGAGCTTATGTGTATTTCTTGCTGAACATAAAAATCTGATTTGCCATAAAGGGCAAGAGTTCGAACATTTTTTTTAAATCACCCCCAACGTTCTTGTATTAACTGTCACTAATTATATTATGACTAATGTTACAGCACATTCTGGTTAGTCACATAAAAACAAGCCTTCTATTTACTATTGCAATTACCTCTGTTTGAACCATATTCACTCTACGAGAGCGAAGTTCCCTTACACAGTTGTAGATATCTACAACTCCTTCCCTTTCTGCCATATCCAGCATGATGTCTATGACAATAAAGCAGCCTGTTCTGCCAGCTCCAGCACTGAAATAATAACACAAATACATCATTACTTAATTCCAAAGCAGTCATAAAGTCATGAAAATCACTTTTCTGATATAACAAAAAAAAATATCGATAGGGGTTACTCTATAATACTCGGAAACTAAAATAATTTAGACTTCATTATATAATACCCACCTAGCAAATATTACGGCTGATAACACAGAAGAGGAGTATAACATCTGACACCTGTCATCGCATTGTTGTCATGATTGCTGTATTTGTAGTGTAAGAAAGACAACATTAAAGTGTCCATAGACACGAGATGATGATCTCATGTCTATGTGCAGCTGCTGACAGTCCATTCTGACAAATGTCAAGGAAGAAAGTGATCAGAAATGTTAGAGGAATCTTCTCTGATGCAGTTGTTTCCTCTTTAACAATCTTGTGCCAGGATTATCTACAATAAATGCTTTGCTCCTCTCTTCTATATCCTAAACATGAACCTGTGTGCAACCCATACATACATATTGTACCCTCACACTTGAGCATCCCTGGCCACCTTAAAAAATATTGATTCATTTGTAATGGAAGAAATTCTGGGGAATACAGATGTGTTTTTTGTATAAAAAGCATAGCCATATTACCTTAATTCAGTATTGACTTGTATACATACGTGTTCTCCATATATCTCTGCCCTGCTTTAGGAATAATACAAATTAAGGTAGTAATGCTTGTAGGCTATACTAAACCTTCAACTTATGCTGTGTACACACGACCGGACTTTTCGTCGGACTCAACTCCAAAGGACTTTTCAACGGAGTTCCAACAAAACGGACTTGCCTACACACGATCACACCAAGGTCCAATCGTTTCAAACGTGATGACGTACGACCGGACTAGAATAAGGAAGTTCATAGCCAGTAGCCAATAGCTGCCCTCGCGTCCTTTTTTGTCCATCGGACTAGCATAAAGACAAACAAACAGACTCGAGTCCGTCAGAAAGATTTTAAACATGTTCTATTTCTAAAGTCTGACATATTTTTCAACAGAAAAGGTCCGATGAAGCCCACACACAATCGAATTGTCCGACGGATTCGTTCCGTCGGACCAGTTCGGCCGAAAAGTCCGGTCGTGTGTACACGGCATAAGAGTACCTCTTGGTGTATCAGCACCTACCATAAATACATAGGACTGGAACATATATGGGCAGACTGTCAGCCTTTCGATTTTTTTTTGTAACCACAGATTAAGTGGGCATTGCCAGGTTAAAACACATTAGTACTGACAAACAAGCTGCTTGCCATGGACATGTAAGTAGCAGCTAATATGTAATTTCCATTTTTCGGTAAATGTTAGTTAAATTGGGTTGCAGAAAAGGCCATAATATATCAGTACTAGTGTGGACATGGAATTTCCTAACTTATGGTGCAGGAATCACTTGTTGTTTTATTTCTACATAACCACCTGCATCTCCTTTGATACTATATACAAGGATCGCCTATCTTACCTGCAGTGTATTACCAGTGGGCCGGCATTTGGTGGACTCTTTGCTTTAACTTGCCGTACAAATCCCAGAAGCCCTGTTGCATGGTATGGCACACCATGGTCTGGCCAACCTGTGAAGTGAAACTGGCGAATTTCCCGTATTTCATGTATACCCCTCTGTCAAGTAGAAATAATAAAAATAATAAAGTGTGAATTTAACAGCTCTGTAGCAATACCTCTATTTTACGCAATGGTTCATTTATCGCTAGTATTGCAGAGGAAAAAATCACAAACCTGTAATGCCCCATACACACGATCGGACATTCCGACAACAAAACCATGGATTTATTTCCGACAGATGTTGGCTCAAACTTGTCTTGCATACACACGGTCGCACAAATATTGTCGGAAATTCCGTATGTCAAGAACGCGGTGATGTACAACACGTATGACGAGCCGAGAAAAATGAAGTTCAATAGCCAGTGCGGCTCTTTCTGCTTGATTCCGAGCATGCGTGGAATTTTGTGCATCGGAATTGTGTACATACGATCGGAATTTCCGAGAACTGATGTCGTTGTCGGAAAATTTGAGATCCAGCTCTCAAATTTTTGCTGTTGGAAATTCTGACAGCAAATGTCCGATGGAGCCTACACACAGAATTTCCGACAACTAGCTCACATCGAACATTTGTTGTCGGAAATTCCGACCGTGTGTACGCGGCATTATAATCTGTTGCTATACACATATACAGAGGCATCTGGCTACTCCTGTCAATCCAACATTTGGATTGAATTAAACAGGCGTCTCCATAACACTTACTATGTCCAGGTACGGATAGCCCTAGTTTATAAAAATGGAATAAAGTGCCTTTGTTGTTTTTTTTTTTTGTTTAATGTCATGTTCTGCACTAGAATAATGACTGGAGTGAGCTAACATTAAAGTAGGCCTCCAGAGCCGAAGTAAAAGATGATCATGATTGCTGGACCCATGTCAGTAGGGTAGTATGGCTATTTAAAACTCATAGAAGAAACCTACACTTAAAGTTCAGTGGGGCTGGTTTCCTAATCCCTAAAGGGTCAATAAAGCAGCAGTGGTAAAGCCAAATAGGCTGCACGCTTTTCAAGGGAATTTTCCCCAGACATTAGTGAACATGGCTTTACTGCAGTCATACCTTTCCTGACCTGTTTGCAAAATCATTTTATGATCATCTAGCATATTTTCCAATAAAACTGTATCCGTTCCCTTTTAAGCATACATTATATTTCTAGTTTATTGTACATCTGGGTGTTGCTGTGAAAAATACAGTAGCTGTAGTAACTGCTGCTGTGAAAAAAAAAAACAGAGCACTGACACAATGTTTATAAACATTGTTCAGATGTGAGTTAGAGAGAGGTAACATTGTTTCTTTTTTATCTACTTTGTGTCATTTATCTGCAGATTAAGGGGATGAACTTCGATCAGGATACAATGACAGTTAAAGCAACCTGACAAAATAAAATATGTGTTCCTTTTTTAATTCCTATCCATGTTTAATCTTTAGTTTAATCTAATCAGCCCTAATTTTCTCTTCATTTGCCTTCTCCCCTAATAAATATTTTACTGATGATTTTTTCTCTAATTTTATTCTATTTTTCTAACCATTTCTTATTGAAACTTTTTTTCATATTTAACCACTTCAATACAGGGCACTTATACACCTACCTGCCCAGACCAATTTTCAGCTTTCAGCGCTGTCGCACTTTGAATGACAATTGCGCGGTCACACAACACTGTACCCACACTAAATTTTTATCATTTTGTTCCCACAAATAGAGCTTTCTTTTGGTGGTATTTGATCACCTCTGGGATTTTATTTTCTACTAAACAAATAAAAAAAGACCGAAAATTTTGAAATAAAATGTTTTTTCTTGTTTCTGTTACAAAACTTTGTAAATAAGTAAGTTTTCTCCTTCACTGATGGGCACTGATAAGGCAGCACTGATGGGCACCAGTGAGGTGGCACCAATGAGGTGGCACTGATGGGCACTGATGATGGGCATTAATATGGGGTACTGATGGGGCACTGATAGGCGGCACTGATGGGCACTGATAGGTGGCACTGATATGCAGCACTGATGGGCACCAGTGAGGTGGCACCAATGAGGTGGCACTGATGGGCACTGATGATGGGCATTATATGGGGTACTGATGGGGCACTGATAGGCGGCACTGATGGGCACTGATAGGTGGCACTGATATGCAGCACTGATGGGTACACATAAGTGGCACTGATGGGCACTGATAGGCGGCACGGATGGGCACTGATAGGCGGCACGGATGAGCACTGATAGGCAGCACAAATGTACACTAAGTGATTGTACGGATGGATGCCAATCAGTGCCAAACAATAATGCCTGCCAATCAGTGATGCCCATTGTGGGCACTGATTGGCATCCATTGTGGGCACTGATTGGCATACCTGGTGGTGACATCCCTGGTGGTCCTAGTGGCGTCCCTGGTGGTCCAGTGTGGGCATCCTCGGGGGGCTGCGCTGATAATTAATCAGCACAGACCCCCCCGTCAGAGGAGCAGCCGATCGGCTCTGCTCTACTTGCGTCTGAGGAGATCAACGGCTCTTCCTGTTTACACTGTGATCAGCTGTGATTGGACATAGCTGATCACGTGGTAAAGAGTCTCCGTCAGAGAGTTGCAGTGTGTCAGAGTGACACACTGCAACAACGATCGCCGTGATGCATGCCCCCAGGGGCGCGTAGCGGCTTGATATCCTGCTGGACGTCCGGTCAGGATATTGAAACCACTTTGCCACCATCATTTTGCTATATGGAGGGCGGCAAGTGGTAATAATTTTGTTTCAAAAATTTCTTAAGTGTGGCAATAAAAAAGTGCACAATCGAAAAACATGCCTTTATTTAATTTGCAAATAATTTTGCAATGTTTTGTACCAGAATCAAAATGTTATTGTCATTTTGTAAATAACTGCAATGCTTTGTTAATGAATCAACAATCAACAATAATGAATGCATTATTTTTAGTTTTGTAACCTTTTCTGTCTTTGAATTGCATAAAAATAAAATAGTATTGTAAGAAAATATAGTCAAAAGAAAGCCTTGGTTTTTTCTAACAAAATACTGTATATATGCATCGCTTTGTTATCTTAAGTAATGACAAAGTTATTACTCAATAACACTGGGCCAAAGCAGAATGGTAAAAATGTTTCTGATCCATAGGGGGTACAGGTGTGAGAGCTGTACCGGTTAAACATGTGGTACTGTTTAATGACTATAAAAAGATCTTCATAATCTGTAAATTCTAACATGTTTAAAATTTGATATGAGATAAATCACCAGGAAAAGAAATAAAACTATGCTCCATCTAAAAACAGAAAAATATTTAGATATGAACTAAATTCACCCCAGTTCTAGCAATACTTTGCCAGAGATATAATATTGTAGTGACGATCATAAATCTCAATAACTAAGACATTTTAATACAGTGCTACCATTTCTAATGGGATTGAATGGAACTCCATCTGTTCAGCAGATGAATCGAGTCTACATGAGATTTAATAAGAAGCATCTCCAACTGGAGGTCTTCACACTTTTCTCATCAATGCAGACATATGCTATTCAGTGCAATTTGCAAACTTCACAGGGTTTGGATGCTGTTTTGAATTTTAGTTCATACTGATTGCAAGCTAACATAAAAATAAAAAAGTAAAAGAGAATTAGGAGTATGGGAGTGCTGGGTGGTCTGGGATACTGACTATTATATATTAAAGCTAAACTCCAAACAGATATATAACCCTTTCATGCCTAAGCCTATTTCTGACATTTGTTGCTTACAAGTTAAAATCCCTATTATTTGTTAGAAAATTACTTAGAACCCCCAGAAATTATATATATATTTTTAAGCAAAGACCCTAGTGAAAAAAAAAGGCAATCGTTGCAATATTTTATGTCACACGGTATTTGTGCAGCAGTCTTTCAAAGGCAATTTTTGGGGAAAAAAGACATTTGAAAGACTCATGAATTAATAAAAAACTAAACAGTAAACTTAGCCCATTTTTTTTATATAATGTGAAAGATGATGTTACTCCGAGTAAATACACTGAGCAAAATTATAAACATAACACTTTTGTGTTTGCCCCTATTTATCATGAGCTGAACTTAAAGATCTATGACTTTTTCTATGTACACAAAAGGCCAATTTTTGTCAAATATTGTTCACAAATCTGTCTAAATCTGTGTTAGTGAGCACTTCTCCTTTGCCGATATAATCAATCCACCTCACAGATGTGGCATATCAAGATGCTGATTAGACAGCATGATAATTGCACAGGTGTGCCTTAGGCTAGCCACAATAAAAGGCCACTCTAAAATGTGCAGTTCTATTACACAGCACAATGCCACAGATGTCGCAAGTTTTGAGGGAGCATGCAATTGGCATGCTGACTGCAGGAATGTCCACCAGAGCTGTTGCCCTTGAATTGAATGTTCATTTCTCTACCATAAGCTGTATCCATAGGCATTTCAGAGAATTTGGCATTACATCCTACCGGCCTCACAACCGCAGACACCAGCCCAGGATCTCCACATCCGGCATCTTCACCTCCAAGATTCTCTGAGACCAGCCACCTGGACAGCTGCTGCAACAATCAGTTTGCATAACCAAAGAATTTCTGCACAAACTGTCAGAAACCGTCTCAGGGAAGCTCATCTGCATGCTCGTCATCCTCATTGGGGTCTCGACCTGACTGCAGTTCGTCGTAACCGACTTGAGTGGGCAAATGCTTACAATCGATGGCATCTGGCACTTTGGAGAGGTGTGCTCTTCATGGATTAATCATGGTTTTCACTCTACAGGGTTTGCTGATGCCAACGTTGTGGATCAAGTGTCCCATGGTGGCGGTGGGGTCATGGTATGGGCAGGCCTATGCTATAGATAATGTACACCGGTGCATTTTATTAATGGCATTTTATATGCACAGAGATACTGTGATGAGATCCTGAGGCCCATTTTTGTGCCATTCATCCACGACCATCACCTCATGTTGCAGCATGATAATGCACGGCCCCATGTTGCAAGAATCTGTACACAATTCCTGGAAGCTGAAAACATCCCAGTTCTTGCATGGCCAGCTTACTCACTGGACATTGCACCCATTAAGCATGTTTTGGATGTAAACATTCCTTGTGACAGTAATAGGTGGTGACAATATGGAGGGATGGAGGGATCGGGGGTCTAAAAGACCCCAAATCCCTCTTTTGCACTTAAAAGTATTCAGATCGCCAAAATTGGCGATTCTGAATAATGTCATTTTTTTAAAATCAACGCCATTGGCAGCCGAGTAAACCGGATTTTACATCGCAGACCTGAACCTGGCTTTGTTCGGGTCTCAGCCTAGCTGGCGGACACGCCGACTGGTGGCTCAGGTCTCCTGGTGGGATGGGGGGCCCAGGAAGAATGGCGGAAGGTGGTGGGAGGGGGGATATTCCCTCCCGCTCCTTTAGGATAACAGCTGAGCAGCTTTAAGCCGCATTTGTTATCACTAAAGAGCCAACCGCCCGCTGCAGGCATCACCCCGGTATAACCCCTTTGAGCCATGTGCACAAATTTGCGTACGGTCGGCATGAAGGGGATAAGAAACAAATAATGCAGTTCTATATTCAATAATACACCAATAAATGTATATTTTTTATAAAGAACTCTGTAGTTTCTCTCAACAATTTTAAAGAGCTCCCTGCAACAGAAGACTGTGAATGTCTACTTCTGAGGTGGGCAGCAAGTCTGAACACCTCTGTCATGCTGGAGAGTGCAAAATCAGGCTCACTTCTGCATAGAAACCAATCAGCTTCCAGGTTTTATTGGCAAAGCTTGATTGAACAAGCTGAGGTTAGAAACTGATTGGTTTCTATGCAGAAGTGAGCCGATTTTGCACTCTCCAGCTTTAGTAAAAAAACTCACAGCCCTGAAGCCTCCAGCAAAATTTTCCACATTTGACTCTTCTGGGAATGTCAGGTGGCTCATACTGTGGTTACTCCCATCAGCCACTGTCATTGCTGAGTCTTGTAGTGATGTACGGGTGGGAGGAAGGAACCACAATGAGCAGCAGAAGACATGAAGGTGTTCAACAATCTCAGAAGTATAAAAAGCTGAAGATTTTCCTGGAGACTGCACCGATGGAAGTCAGAGAACTCTCACCTCACCAGAGAGGTAGATATTCACAGTGTTCAATTGCAGGGAGCTGTTCTTTGGATTTCTTAGTTGCTGTAATCCAAGCAGTTAGTACCTATATTTGCCTTGGTATCATTCTCTAGCAGTCCCTTTTGAAGCAGAACTGAGACTGGGTGTGTGAGAAGCAGCACAAGTAGTCACTCAATTATGCTGCATTGTATAGGTGCGAACAAGAACATGCTGATAGTAGAGAAAATAAGCTCATCAGTCATCGGCGTCTCCTTTTACTGTAACAGACTTACAGAGAAGGACAAGACCAAGAAGTGTTTCTAAAAAATGTCCAGCTAAACATTTAGCCTTTTTTTTTTTACAGTGGACAAAGGTTACTACACCTGTCAAGTTTTTATGGTTATCAGGAGCTCCATTAGATAGATTTCCTCTCACTTCCTGTCTTGCTACCAACATTTTACCAGACAGGAATTGAGGATAACTCTCCAACAACATGGACAGAAATAAAAATAACATTTTGCTTATGAAACAAAAAAAAAGATAACATTGTGGCTGAGTAGGGTAAGGCTAGAACTCATAGCCTTATAGAGTCATATTTTTTTTATTTATATCTGTGTCCCTGGTGCAGATTTTCCCCCACTTCCTGCCAGGAGAAGTCATCAGCAGGAAGTGATAGTACATCTCTCCAAGTGAACATTTACACTTTTGGTGCCTTCTGCAGAGTGAACTGCGGTGGATGAACTCTTCAGAGGGCATTTGACAGGAGGCGAGGAGGCATAATGTTGCCTCCTCCCGACTGCCTTAACCCCTAAAAACCCACACCGATGGTTCACCGGGTGACATTTCTCTCCAAGTGTGACAGGGATCATTGTTATCGTGCCCCAGCATGTGTACACCCCATCTGCTGTGTTTGATACAGGAGCAGTTAGGGGCCATAAAAACACAGCTAAACCATGTGTCTTTACCACCACCCAACCAAAAATGTAAATGAGGCCTAACAGAACCCAGGACAGCAGTAAAAAACCTGAGTGGACTTCTAATTCTTTCACGCTATCCGAAACAAAAAAAAAATCCACTTTGGCTTGCAGCAGTGTAAAAATTTAGATCTTCTACCCTGCCAGGCAGATGTACATTTTAGAACTGGATAGACAGAAATATAAATCTTTTAGCAGGTAAAACAGCTCTCATCTGAATATTTCAACTGTGTATACTGTATAGCAGTTTCCCTGGAGTTCAGTTTTATTTCTGCATTAAAACAATGTATAGAAACTATGGCTTGTCAGTGCAACTTGTGAGAAGTGAAAAATGTAATGATAATGGTCATGGCAAAAGAGAAAACACATGCTGAGACATCCAAGTAAAAAAAATAAAATAAAAAAAACACATTTGGTATTAAGTTAAAAAAATGATCAGGATGCTTTTGCAATCAGGAAACACTTTCTTTATCAGAAAGGACTTTCTCTACTTCAAAATTGCTTTTGCCAATCACAAAAAAAGCTCTCCAAAAACTCCAAAGTTCACGTTAAGAGTGATGTCGACAAGCACTTTAAAAACAGACTGTTCAGCAATTTGTGAAGCCTTCTTTATATAAATCTCTGACCTTATAGCAAAAAAGCAGTATGGAGTTAGGAACTGTGGATAATGCTTTGTCCCTGGACCTTGCAGATAATTATTCACAATGACCAGTTCTAGAGTATTAAATTGTGACAATATAGCTAAAAAGGACAATTGGAGGTAAGCATAAAGTGTTAATTACATTCGCCTCCTACTGTACTTTTCCAAATACTGTACAACACTGGAACAGGGAACTACTATACATCATTCCTCATATAACTACATCATTTGCACAGTTCCCTGTCTGTCTGTTTTAAACCACTAGGGGTGTCAAAGGACCCCTAAAACCAGTTCACCTGGGAGGGAGTGATCACCTTATTGGAGCTAAAAAGCCCAGTGCTTGGCAGCACCAGACACCATTGATTTGAGAGAGGTACCCCATTTGTGGTAAACCCTTTTAAAAACACCTTCAGCGCTGTAGGGTATGTGCACTGGTATCAACATGCTCAATACCCCCATGTCATTGGCAAATCAGCTGGGATTTCTAGTGTGTTGGTCTGGATATATCTTGGAGAGGCAGAAATACATTTTTTTTAAATCATTTTAAATTTCCAAAAATAAATGAAATACATTTAAAAGCAGTTTCAGAAGCATGGAGGGCTCAGGCTTTAAAGTTTGCATGATGGATTAAAAGCTGTATTTACTGCTGACTGTAAAAGCAACATTCACCTGCTGTCTACATTTGTCTGGTGCACATTGACCCTATTATAAAAAGATGTATGTCACAAGGACAAATTTCTGTATAATTTATAAATACACCGTTGCTTACTAAGCAATATCAATGCTATATTTCAAATTCATCCACCACTTTATACCAGTCTTTGCCTACAATAACATCTTGACATCCCTATACATTGATTGACAATATATAATTCACCATAGTATAACCTACCAAAAGCCAGGTTGAAAAACTTAAAAAAGTAGGTTTAACAAGGTTACTTGGCTATGTCTGCACATATTGTTTGAGAAAGTAAATGCATAAGTGTATATACAGTACATACTGTATACTCTGTGATCTAGGGACTGTGAGGTGGTGCTTCAGTGGTTTGTAAAATCACTTCTCCTTAGACCTGGCAAAATATACAAAGGGGATTAGGAATGGGCTAACGTATTAAGGTGTGTAACAGGGCATTAGGATTCCTGTATAGACCTCATATTCTCCAGCAACCTAATCCTACTAGAGGAGAAGCTCTTAGGTGGTATAGGAAGTGTTGTTGCTTCTTCACGTAAATAGGAACCAGCACAGAGCTTCTCTTCTGCTTGGGGCGGGTGGTTGCAGAATCCAAATGGTAAGTTCTGAACACAATGCCTGGAAACACACAGGTTATCAATGTAGTTATGTAATAAATATGGATATCTACTGCCTCCATGTGGATGTCTGCTACCTCCATAACCAGCTACACTATAGCAGCTTGCTCATTTTACTTATGGTAGGCCATCCCTAACTCAAAATATTGAATGCAGAAATGTTTGTTTTTTGACCCCTGTTCTATTGCTATAACTAAAGTGACTCTTTTGTAGCTGAATCCTCAGTTATTTGGTAATTACTGATAATGATTATGATCAGATGAGCACAACCCCAACATTTAACTTTGAATTAGCAAAAACATTTGGATGGCCCTGGAATTCTGATAGGGACACGTCACCAACCGAGCCCCTAAGCAATATAAAAAGTCAGCATTTCATTTACCTTTCTAACATCCCTGCAAAACAGTTTTGATCAGAGTTTGTCTATAGCGATGCCTTTTCTACATTAGTAAACCCAGTAAACAATGTTAACATAAACACATACCTTTTCCACTGCAAATGTTCTTATTACATATTCAGCAAGTAGCTCTGTTTCAATTAATGTCACTTTAATGTCTTTATATATCTCGGTATCATCTGGCCAGTATTTGCAGCACTTCACCTGGAAGTATATTGGGAAAAAATTGAAAATTAATTATACATTCTTATAAACTACCCAATTTGCAAAGCTTTAATGAGAAGTGACTCTGTCAATCCTATGTAAAAGAGGAAGTTCATTGATTATCAAAGAGAGCACTTAACACAAGTAACAAATCTGCACAAAGTCCTTAAAATCAGGTTTTCTTAATGAAACAGTAAAAGGTTGAATAAAACTTGGTTGATACTGATTCATCAGATCCTTGGCGGAAGAACATGTTGTGCTCAATGATATTGTTTTTTCCAAACATCCCATATCATTTAGTTATATTTTTTATATTTAAAGAAAACCCTTACTCTAATGAAAACGCAGGATGTGTTGTAAAATGAGGAACTCATAAAGTACTGTAAAATTATTACATTTTTGTTTTCTTCCATTGAGGATATGTAGTGCTTTAATGTGCAAAGATTGAGTTAAAGTGGGTCTTCACCCTCAATCAGATACTGCCTCCCTCTCACCCCTCTGCTGTGCAAAATAAGCTCTCTTCATTTTTCTTTTTTTTTTTTAAGTATTTTCTTTTTTTTAAGAAAAACATCTGCCCCTCCAATGCTAGTCATTTGCCTGGGCAACTGATGTGCATTTTGCCTGCTGTGCATCCTGGGATATGTACGTCACATCACATATCTCAGGAGGCTTAGTCCTTCATTGAGAAAGGGGGGGGGGGGGCTAGTGCTCGTCATTGAAGAACTAGTCGAACCAGGAAGAGCCGGCAGCTTCCCGATGATGTCACGTGGCTTGGGACCTAGCAGGGGGAAGAAGCAGGAGCAGACCTCAGCAGGACAATGCAGAGTCTGGGGGTGGGTGATTACTTTAGATGTGCAGATCCTGCAACCAGGTAAGTATGGCTTAAAAAGTGAATGTACAGTTTCTAACTATTCACTGTCAGAAAAATGGCTCTGTATTTTTAAGAGAATGGACCAGCTCAGACAAAATGATTGTGCCAAGTGAAACTGCTACATAAAAGTTGTCATTTACCTATCATTTTTGCACATCCACTACCTGTACCAAAATATTTCTATCATCCTGATCTATCAATTTCCATATCATTATAAATAAATGAAATGACTCCAAAATGCCTGTATACAAAAAGTACTACTGTTGCAAAGACCACTATGAAGTCATATCTGTATTGCTTTAATGTTTTGGTAGTATACTAGCATTTACTGATTTAATTTGTTAGCAGGACAACATCCTTAGGTAAAAGCTCTGTTAACTTTACAAAGTGGAGAAAGTTTGACCTTTCTTCTGGCTCGAGGAATTACAATAAAATATGACTGGTTTATGTGAGTTCCAGCTCTTTTTACATATTTCTTTGTTTTTAATAAAAGGGCATCCAAATTCAAGAACAAAAAATTATATTTTACAGCTTCTCATTTCTTAGATGTGGTGGCTGAGTTTGCTTTTTCTTTTTTCTCTCTAGGCTTTTTTTCCTTAACCTTTAACAGCAAGCATTTTATGCCTACAGGACACCACCTCTACTGCTCATTTTTATAACATAGGGGGAAGATGTTCTGAAGTCCACACGGAGGACTGGGAGCAATGGTTACTGATAACACTGCAGCAGAGGCAGAGAGTACAGGAAGTTTGGGTTAGCAGATTTTTGTCAGTATTAACAGTTTTTTTCTTTTTTTTTTTCACTTAAAATGGTTGTAAAGTCACATTTATTGATTACCTTCTTTGCAGAGCCCTGCTGTCCTGTCATGTGACCTCCCTCTGCTTTCCTTCCTGATCTAAGAGACCACAGTGGGAGAGGCTGAGATTCCCTTATGATGAATGCAAGCTAGCAGAGGGAGGTCATGTGACTGCACAGCAGTAAAACACAGACACTGTACTGAACAGGGACCTAAAACGAGGAGCATCAAAGTAATTCATATACAGTATGTTTCTTTATTTTACAAGCACTGGAGCAGTTGTAGAGCATAGAATTACACAGGCATGAGAGGAGTGGGGAGGGGAAAAGAGGGGAGGGGTGAGGAGGAGATTGCCTCTCACACAGACTAGGGAATGGACAAGGAAGGGAGAGGGATTGGGGAGATGCAGAGACACTGATGAGATAGCTGGATGACAGAGGCAGGTGAACTGATCACGCTATCAGCAGCAATGATAAACGTGGTACAAAGGGGAAGACAAGAACAGGCAGGATCAGCCAGGTATTGTACAGCATAGAAAGGGACAATTGACATGGCAAAAGCACTATGCTATATCTTTTGCCTTAAAGGAACAGGAGCATTTTTTTTTAGGGTTACAACCACTTTAAACACTTTGAATGGTGTATTTAACAGACCGAAAATGAACAAATAAGAAAAGGTAATTGTTAGTATTTACATATGCTTTATCCTGTTGCTGCCTGTGTGACGACAATGTGGGCTTTGATACCCACATGCTACACATATGCATCTCTGGGTGGCCACTTACTACACTCTCTCAGCACAGACAGCTCTCAGTCCGGATAAACAATCAAGACCAGCTCCTGATCATTTGACCACTGTAACAGCCAATCACAGTAGCCACATGATCACCAAACTTTCCTACCCCCTGGGTGTTCAGAAAGTGTTAAAGGGTTGCTAGGGTGGGCGAGAAGGGGTTAAGTAATATTCTTAAAGCATTTTTTCACATGCAGCTAAATGACTATTCATTTAATAATGTTATTAGCTTGGAGAAAAAAAAAACTTTTAAATGATGCACAGAAATTTTATGGAGAAAGCACTGATATAAAAATGTAGGTAGCAAGAGACTCATGATTGAAATGTCCGGGATGGCTGCCTGTTTATTGACGCGTATATTCTATTTTCTGTGTGCTTGTTGTATTGAAACTATTCACATAAATATGTTCAAAGAAAAAAAAACAGGAAGCAGCTGCAGGGAATCAGGGACACAACAGTCAGAACAGAGATGTCTGGAGATAGCGGCTGCCAACTATTGACTTCCAAGTTTTGTGAAAATTAAACTGCAGATTGGAGGATGAATCTCTTTAAGCTTGACTCAAGTATGAAGACATTCACATTCTTCTTTATATGTATGGAAGTATTGAAAGGAACAAGAATCTTTTGAAATTCCTTACCTACCAGCTGATATAAGATACTTTTAAATAGCAAACTAAAATTACGTTTTTATTTTAGTCATTTAATTTTTAGTAGATGTAAAAAAAAAAAAAAAATCCTGATTAACAAAATGATCCCCAGGTAAAACAATTACTGTATTTATTGACGTATAACACGCACCTGCGTATAACACCTTAACTTTAAGAAAAAGAACTTAAATTTAAAAATAAGGATCAGTGCTCTACATCCTCACCAGTGCCCATCAATGCAGCCTGATCTATGCCAATCTGCAGCCTCTAATGTGCCCATTATTGCAGCCTGTTTAGTGTCCATCTGCAGCCTCTAACATGCCCATCTGCAGCCTCTAATTTGCCCATTATTGCAGCCTGTTTAGTGCCCATCTGCAGCCTCTAATGTGCTCATTATTGCAGCCTCTAACTTGCCCATCTGCAGCCTCTAACATGCCCATCTGCAGCCTCTAATGTGCCCATTATTGCAGCCTGTTTAGTACCCATCTGCAGCCTCTAACATGCCCATCTGCAACCTCTTGTGTGCCCATTATTGCAGCTTCTAACTTGCCCATCTGCAGCCTCTAGCATGCCCATGATTACAGCCTGTTTAGTATACATCTGCAGACTCGCCTTTGCAGATGATTGCAGCCGCACCAGTGCTGGATGACACAGATCCGCAATCTCCTATTTATCCGGCGCTCAGTCACTCACAGTCCCGCCCGGCTCATATGATGGACAGAGCAGTGGTCTGCACACAGTCCCGCGCCAGATACACAGGAGATTGCGGCTCCGTGTCATCCAGCTGTGCTCTTCCACTCCGAGTAGCAGGGATCGACGTATAACACGCACACATCATTTCCCCCTGATTTTCAGGGGGAAAAGTGCGTGTTATATGCCAATAAATATGGTAATTTGCTTTTTCCATCTAATGCCCCGTACACACGGTTGGACTTTGTTCGGACATTCCGACAACAAAATCCTAGGATTTTTTCCGACGGATGTTGGCTCAAACTTGTCTTGCATACACATGGTCACACAAAGTTGTCGGAAAATCCGATCGTTCTAAACGCGGTGACGTAAAACACGTACGTTGGGACTATAAACGGGGCAGTGGCCAATAGCTTTCATCTCTTTATTTATTATGAGCATGCGTGGCACTTTGTCCATCGGATTTGTGTACACACGATCGGAATTTCCGACAACGGATTTTGTTATCGGAAAATTTTATCTCCTGCTCTCCAACTTTGTGTGTCGGAAAATCCGATGGAAAATGTCCGATGGAGCCCACACATGGTCGGAATTTCCGACAACACGCTCCGATCGGACATTTTCTATCAGAAAATCCGACCGTGTGTACGGGGCATAAGTCTTAACATTATAATTCAATTTATTCAATCAAAATGAATTAAAAACTGCACAAAAACAACATCAAGCAGAGAACATACTGATATATTAAGACAATAGACGAAGAAGATAGAGAGAAAGGGAGAGTGAGAGAGCATTGATTTCCTTGAGTTCAGACACTATCCATAAGAATATAAATAGCGTCTTCATGGTGTACAAATATATGGTAAAATTGAAAACCTAATCCAAAGTCCATTAAGTCTTTAATTCAGAGAGCTACAAATCTGTAAATATTCTGTTGATAACCTAATTTCTCTCCAAGCACTCCACATATTAAAGATAAAAGATTATCAGCTATCCTGTATTATATACTCAATGACCAGTGTCTGATCTATCTGATTAAACCATGACATAATGGGTGGGGCTAATGATGACTTCCAGTGTAAAGACATATTGTTCTTTGCACAGTTTAATAAATGAAGGATTGAGCCTAATCTTTGTATAAGTCGTTAGAGCCAGGAATAAATAGACCTAAAATTCTAATGGTACAGCCTTACCAGAAATCCTTGATATTAACTTCACTACTTTGGACCATTACTGTATGCTTGAATAAATGGACAGAACCCCCATTTATGTGCAATGGCCCTCCTCATCCTTTCCAACACCTTGATGAATAAACTATGGCAACGAATGCAATGCACAGTGGAAATTGGTACAAGCATACAGCCACTTTAAAATAAATTCCTTGAATTATTCACTTATAGAAGTGGTATAAAATAACCTTAACATCTTGATTTTTTTTTCCACTAGCCCAATTTTCCAAAAAGCCAGGAAAAAGTGGAGTCTTTAATTTCAGGTTAGCATGATCCATACAAGAAAAGTATGATTAGGATGGTCAGGACCTGCTAAGAGAGCCTCTATGGGATATAGGGCCACTTACTCACTGATAGGCAGAGGAAGAGAATGTATAAAATGAATTACCTTCATGAACTTTCTAAAAAAGAACCTGACCTTTCTGTCAAATCTGTTAATGGTAGCAGTGACAGGACATCTTAACCTCCTTGGCAGTATTCCCGAGTCTGACTCGGGGTGGATTTTCAGTACCAAAAGCGGTAACCCCGAGCCAGACTTGGGATCGCATTGCAGGATCCAGGAAGAGCTTACTTACCTTGTCCCCAGGATCCTGCGATGTCTCCCAGCAGTGTGAGCGAGCCGTCCTCCGCTTGATCCGTTCCCTGCGAGCGCTGCGACGCACGGGGATGGAAAACGGCGCCAAATTCAAAAAGTAAAACACACAATACATATACAGTACACTGTAATCTTACAGATTACATTACTGTATCAATTTATTTCAACTCCCTTTTGTCCCTAGTGGTTTGTCCAGTGTCCTGCATGCAGTTTTATATTATAAAAACTGTTATTTCTGCCTGGAAACTGGAGATTGTCCATAGCAGCCAAAAACCGTTCCTTTACATCAAAAGTGGTTTTAGACCAGCTAGAAAACAGCGATAATAAATTAGAATCACTTGCAGAATTGAGCGATAGTGATTTCTGGGGAAATTTATCATGAAACACTGAAAGTAACGACAGCGACAATTCTGCAACTGAGCAAATTTCAGTGTTTTTGATTTGATTACATTATTGAATAATTTTATTATTATTATTATTATTATTATTATTATTATTATATTATTATTTCTTATAATTATAGTTATTTATTATATTATAATTTATGATTTAGTGTTTAAAACTTTATCATACCCGGGATGTCTACTAGACTCTTGTTTAGACAGATTTAAGTGAGTTATTCCTAAGAATTACAGGCCTAAAATATAGAAATGCTAAATTTCCATGCAAAATAATGGTACCGCTTTCAGCACCAAAAATCTGAAATAATCATACCGCCAGGGAGGTTAAAAAAATAATGTAAACAAAATATAAGGGCCTTCATTTATGCACAAAAGGATAACGTATAATTGCTCACTAAAGACTAAGCTACAAAGGCATCTTTCAGCTGTAATAAATGTGACTCAAAATCTCCTTTTGTTTATCAAAATACAGTTTAACCAAAAGAAACATACATTTGGTTGGGTTGTGCCTGCCATTTTCCAGGACCACTGTTATATGACCAGTGTAGATTCAAACAGTTCAAACAGTTCCTAGATAAAATCCAGCAGTTTGCTGGCTGGGCATGTGGTTTGTATATATTTTAGCCGCAATGGTGACTATAGCCACCCTGGCGGTATGATTATGTCAGATTTTTGCGTCTCAAAGCGGTACATTGTTTTGCATAGAAATTTGGCGTTAGTAATAACACACTTAAATCTGTCCAAACAAGAGTCTAGTAGACATCCTGGGTATGATAAAGTTTGAAACATAAAATCATAAATTATAAAAAAATAACTATAAATAATTATAAAAAATAATAATATAATAATAATAAAATGAATTTCCTCACAATTCACTATCATTCTGTAAGTGTTCTAATTTACTATCACTGTTTTCTAGCTGGTCTAAAACCACTTTTGGTTGCTATGGACAATCTCAAGTTTCCAGGCAGAAAGAACAGTATATATAATATAAAACTGCATGCAGGGCACTAGACAAAGCACTGGGGACAAAAGGGATGTGAAATGATTTCATACAGAAATGTAATCTGTAAGATTACAGTGTACTGTATGTGTTATGTATTGTGTACTTTTTGAATTTGCCGTCGGGCTCCGCCCCCCGTGCGTCGCACAGGGAACGGAGCCCGGCACACAGAGGAATCGGGCAGAATCGGGCAGAGGACAGAGCCCGCAGACACAGCGGGGGGACATCGCAGGATCCTGGGGACAAGGTAAGTACATTGCACCAGGATCCTGAGATGCAATCCCAAGGATGGCTCGGGATTACCGCTAATGGTACTGAAATTTAACCCCAAGCCACACTCTGGATTACCGCCAGGGAGGTTAAGGCATCTGTTCACTTGTTTTTCGACCTCACTTACCTGTTTTCTGAAACAGTATGTAGTTTATAGAGCTAAAAATAAAAAAAAGTATACACAACTGATTTAGTCAGAGAAGTAAGGCTTGTTTCACTCTGCTGCGACATGGGATCCGACTTGTGAGATCCCAAGCTGCATGACATGTCAAATTCAATGTTTCCCTATGAGAGCCATCCTAACTGATGCTACACAAGTCACTCTGACTTTAGAAAAGGTGCATTACTTTGGTCTGACTTGGGTGCGATTCCAGCCCTTGTACAGGCTCCTAAACAGGTTCCAAGTTGGAAGGAAGTGGCAGGGCAAAGTCTGCAGCAGCAGTGTGAACTGAGCCTAACTCATCCCCCTCCTTTCTCTTCAGACCAAACCTAAAGTGTTTCCATTAGAAACATTTAGGCATAAAGCATTTGATGTGCTCTGGAAATAATTTTTTTTGGGGTGCGCCCTGTATCAAATATTTATTTGTAAAACAAACAGAAGTAATAAAAAATACTGGAAAAAACACCCATTTAGGAACAAACATAAAACAAATTGTAAAAAAAAAAAAACTGACCTAAAACCATTTAAGTTTTCCTTTGACAGTTCTTTTGTATCCTTCACAGTGGAGTTATTAATTATGGTAATGTTATTCCTAAGGGTTGGTTCACAGCAGCCTCATTGGGAACCTTTCCTATTTCAGTCCCATTGCACAGACAAGGAAATTTGCTTTATGTCCTATTGCTGCAGTTCACACCAATGTGTTGGATATGTTGCATTTCTGCACGGCACATACTGACACACTGTAACACATCAGTGTGCTGCCGCTTATAGAGTTAAAGAAGTGTCAGGATAAATAAAGTTTAAAAGAAGTGAAAAAAGCAAGCACTGTGATATTTTACAAGGCACATATTGTAACACCTTAGCGTACACCTGCTGGTATGAATGTGCACATATTAACTAAATATCCTCTGAACCATTGGACTACCACTGTGATTACAGATGGTAATTTCTTCTCACATGTGTTATATTGATAGATTAGGAGATAATCCAAAATTCATGCATACCAAAGCATAGTCCTGAATATACTAATCCAATAAAAGCTGCTGAGAAAAGTATTGATAATAGTCATATATGTATGACAGTCCACTCTATCCTCCCCTGTAAACTTCTATCTACTTATGTCCTGCAGAATGTACAGTTTTTATTTTTCTTTATGGCTTCAGAACTATCTTAAAATAGCTGCTCTTTAGGTGTTCATGTCTCTGCAATATTTCATACTTACAATAAAGTAGGTTATGGATGAAAGTTTCCTGTCAACAAATCTAGGGTAAAGCTGCTGCACCAACAACAGCAATCCTACTTCATCAAAGCAAAATGAAATGCCTGAGATGTCCATCATGACATTGATAAAGCATATGTGTTGTCAGCATAGTAATACATACTGCTTCCCTTTTGGATCACCATTCTTCCTCTAAGCAGTCTTACCACTGATGCAATTAGGCTCTGATGGAAGTAGCAAATCACAGACTCATTTTTTATATTCTAGTTTTGGACTAATGAGGCTAAAACTATTCCCCGAGTTATTGCCTTGGAACAGGTATGTGAGACAGGTCCATTAGTGTCATGTACAATTGTCACATGTGCTGTTTCAGCAAAACAAAAAGAGCAAATAGCAATATGTTCTGTTTGACCAGTGATTTTTTGTTTTAGAGTAAAAATAGAAGTACAAGTGCAAGCTTTTCTCCTGGTTCTTTCTGGAATGCTTCCATTTACTAGCAACTAGAGCTGTCAATGCTTCTACAATAGACAGATACATGTAAGTGTATGTGTTTTTCTAGTGTTATTTAGAAGTCAGTAAACAGTTTACAGATTTCTTGTATATTTAATTGCTGGCCTAAGGTCTGTTGCAGTCAAAGGGCTTGGTTTGAATTAAAATGTTTATTAATGTGAAATGAATCATAAAGGATGCACAAACAACACCTACACCAGTTTATGTGCTCATGGCTCTATAAAAAGGCTGTTGGGAAAGACAATTTAGTTTACTTTTTCTTTTTTCTTTTTTTTTAACAAATGCAAAGCTGATATCTGGACACTTTCAAATGCTTGCATTATTTATGGTATTTTGTTATTTTGGATTTTTTACTGCCACATTATCATAAAAGTGTCATCTGTAAACCTCTTTGCATATTTTGAGCATTACAAAAATCAGGAAGATTGTTTGTGATCTTTTTTTTCTATTCTTACAAACCCTTCATCATTTAATAAATTAAAATTCTGAATTGTAAACACACTGGAATGTCAGCATCAGGAAAGGGCTTGTTATGGAGAAAGGGTCAAATACCCCTGGACCAGCTCTCATCTTACATATAAGTGGTTGGCTAATAGGGGTGTTAAAAATATACACTGTTAAATAAAAACCTGATAACCTCTGCTCCATTAACTTAATCCATGGCATGTAAGGGATGGGTCTGGGAAAAAACACCCTAGGACAGGGGTAGGCAACCTTTGAGTGGGGGAGATCTACTTGAAGAACAGAAAAGAGATCAAAGATCACTGCTGTGGTTCAGCACCTTTTTTTTTAAAGAGATTCAATGAAATATCAGGGGTTTAAACAGACCTCTGATGTCTCACTTTTGAGAACATGGGCAGCTGTTGCAACATTTTTAGCACAGATACTCAACTAACCTCCCTGAAGAGCCATCATCATTAACTCCCTAATATTGTTCAAAATTCCTTGTTATGGTAACCACCTCATGGTAAATACCATGCAATCATGACACGGTACCATGATTCGGTTGTTACTAAGCATCCATACGGCCAGTCCTTGGTAAAATTCTGTGAGTAAAAGGCTGATGTAAGCATTTACATATCCTAATTCTTACTGAAGGGTAGTTTTCAGTACTGGTCTCACCCTGCTTTGTTCTCTGCAGAAATTTTGCCATTATTGGAAATGATGAAAGATACAAATCATACTTTTGTTCAACTCCATTCAAATGCATACAATTATCTGAAATTTTTTTTTAAACGTTTAGTATAAAAGCTATTGGCATTTGCTGAGCTTCAGTTAAATGTCCTTGTGTGTTGTTATGAAGTGTGTGATATAAAAAAATGTAATGGACTAATGGGTCAGTGCTGACAGTATCTCTGTATCTCTTGAAAACTTGAGAACTTGAAACTAATGTTCTGGGCACTCAGAAAAAATCCACTCCTCTGTTTATGATCCCATATTGTATATATTAACAAACACGCATTTGCTGTATTTTGTACTAGTATCCTGCCCATACAGAACTTCCAAGTATATTTACTTACACTCATATATTACTGCATACTTACCTGCTCTAAACTGAAGACTGCTCAGCCTTAACGGAAGCTCACTATGGGCTCAGGAGCTTCACTTGTCCCCTGCTGATTGAAGAAATGAAAAGCCCAACAATCTCCATATAGACAGCCTTCACATAAAGGGGATCAAAGAGTAACTCCACTTTTGTTGAGAAAAAAGCAATCCCCTCTTGGCAATCAATGTACAGTGCAGGGACATTAACAAATGTTCCTATCTTTTGTTGCTGTGAAGAAAAAGCTGTTTGGATCACCATACTATTTTTATTGTTTTTTTATAATCAGCTGGTGCACTCTAATTCTAATGCATTCTAATGAGAAAAACTGCAGAACATGCATCACCTTAGAAGTATTCAAAGCGTGGGGAGTATTTCACCAAAACTGAAATTCCTATTGTGGGGGGTGCCTAAAAGGTGACTTGTATCACACCACTCACACAAGCAGTGCACCAATCACACAAGCAGGAAATTACTTTACTGAGTGCATTCTGTACACCTCTGGTCCACAAAAACCCTCCAGGTTGTCATATTGCATTGCATTTTACAGAAAATTACTTTGCCTGTAGATTGAAGGGAAAAGTAATTTTTAACAACATAAATTGCAACATGACTTGTGGAGCAATTTTATATTCCATATTTCTTTATGTGCTATTTTTTTCTCCGAAAGTGGAGTTACTTTTTAAGCTTAAACAGGGAAGGTATTACTGTGGTAGCCTGAAGAATTTACAATAACAAATTCCACCATCTTTTTCCCTTTGCTAATATGTCACCATTCTGCTGAAATTGTGTACGGTCTTTCGAGAAAAGAATCTTAGAAGTCACATCTTGGTTCTTTCAAGTGGGGTATGCCCAAACAAATGATGGACCCCAACAACTAAAGGTACACTGTGCAATTTTTATAAGATATTCAAGAGAAGTTGTGATTACTGGTATTTTAACTGCAAAAAATATCAGTTCTGTAATACATATTTGCTCCAATCTCATAATTTATTGGTCAACCCGTGGATTCCCAGTCTCCCTCTTCATGTATCGTTAAACTAATCCAGGACAGCAAAAATTCCACAGCCAGCTTGTGAGAAAGTTCTGTGTCAAATGGCACTTAGAAGGAGAACTGCTCAAACTGGAGGGAAACTTGGTCTTTCATATAAGCTCAGTGGTCATTTCAAAAACGAATAACTCTGATCTTTCACCATAATCTGCCCCTGTATGGTCATCTTCAGATTTAATACTGGAATTTATCTCTCTCATCTCCACCCAAGGATAACATTAACCTTTAACGGAATGATCCAGGACAGCCATCTGCAGTTTCTTCTCTGTCTCCTCTTGTCACTAGTCAAGCAATTTTCTCATAATATGAAGTGAATTGGTAGAAAATGATGGAAAAGTGTAAAAAAACACCTGTGTTGATTTTTCTCTCTCCAATTTGTTACAGAAGATAGAGCACAACACAAAGGGGAGGAAAAG
Organism: Aquarana catesbeiana; assembly: GCF_042186555.1. NCBI lineage: Eukaryota > Metazoa > Chordata > Amphibia > Anura > Ranidae > Aquarana > Aquarana catesbeiana. Next base: position 459,438,712 of record NC_133328.1, read on the forward strand.
AAGGAGCTGACTTAAGAAAAAGAATAAGGTAAATAAATGGCAAGTCAAAGATCAATACTGCTTTCAGCTTTTCATTTATAAGATTTAACTAATGTGTTTACTCCTCAATATAAGCCTCATTTTATCACCTCTTATCAGTGCAGTGCAGGACAAATTAATAACATTTGTAAATGCCTTAAGAGCTTCATTTAGGTTTTTCTTTTTATATAAACAGTAACAGTCTAATGAGGTAATTTTTAAAACTCTATTAACATATTTAGAAATCATTAGCCTAAATTACCAGAGCAAACTCTCCCGTGGGAGCTGGGGGGTTGCCCTGCATGGTTTTCTGGTGGGCAAATCCATGGAACAACACAAAGGATATTTGCATTGCTTCATTTTAAACAAAATGATACATTAATGAAATAAACCCTACAGGAAGTACATGGATTCCAAGTCACTTGACATAACTGACGGGTGTCAAGACAGATCTTCAAAGACACAATACAGTCTTGTGACATTAGCTAAATGCCAGGTGCGGTAATGTGTGTAGGTGCCAGTAGTATGACAAAGGTCCCTTGTTGGAGTTGTCATGGACAGTAAGCAATTCATAGCTTGTCAAGGAGGTTTCAGATAATGACAAGCAGCGACAGGTGTACTAGCCCCTGCCGGGGAAAATTCTACAGCAGGTGCCAGATGCAGAGAGGCCTTATGGCGATTCCTGTATGAAACTAACCTGTTCTGTGAAGATATGAAGAGTGACAAAAATGATTGGACTGCCCTTGTCAGTCTTTGGAAACGTGTGCGCATCTAGACTTTAACCCACTCAATGCCATACTGTTTAATGTTTTCTAAGAATGCTATAGTAAAGACAATCTATAAATGGGATTTTGCACAGCGGCTGGCAGACGCTGAAAGAAAATGATGCTCAAAAATCAATTTAAATCATTAAGTAGATTTAAAGACTGATAGCTCTGGTATGAGTTGGGAAGCAGCTTTCAATGCAATTATCAGGGGACATATCTGTTTTCATTTCAATGCTATTACATTGTGCTGCAGCAAAATACTTTCACTTTTTTTAAGAGCCTTAGGACACATAGGTGTAATCAGAAAATTAAAGTGTTTTTCTTTGTGTACAGAGAGTAGAGCTTGAATAAAAAACTTGACTGATTTATATTAGAATTCTTCTAATACATTCTTTTTATCTCAAATAAGAGCTGGCAGAAAAGAATAACTTTCTGGGGTATAAATATATATATATAACGAGACTCTAGCATGTCATTTTCTGGGGTCCTAATCTCCTAATGTACTAGTCATAAAGGCCATGGCTTGGAATATATTGTATTTTCAAACTATATGAAGGAACAGCTGCTCTTTTTGCCCATTGCATATTCTTCGTTTCGTTCCCCTATTGAAGGAATAAAAAAAGAAACCAGATTGCTCTTGGCTCTGATAAATAAGGAAAAATGTGAGCAGTCTTCTCTGGGCAGTTCCACTACCCTATGCCTTGCTAGCTTTATACTGTTTGAATGATGTAGCCATTAGCATCTTTTAAAGCTGAACTCTGAGAAAAGTATAAATTCTCCCTTTCAGTGGAGCTGTCTAGAGGACCAGGTGAAGCAGTGTCTTTTACCTGATCCTGCACTCTCGCTGCCTCTTTTGCACTGCTAGACCAGTCTCTGCTACATTTCTCCCTTATGATTCAGTGGTCAAGGGTCCTCTGACATCATTAAGACCAATGCAGGGCATTGGCCTTGAGGATGCCGAAAGACAGTCCACTGCCAGAGTGTAAGGGAGAACCACCTGTCAGAAGAGCAGGGGACCAGGTAAGTAAACGTGCTTTGCCTGTCCCTTAGGCAAAAATAAGCAATTAAATCTTGCAGTGTGGGTGCAGCCCACTGCAAACGTGGACTTTTCATTTTCCTGGTGTGAGGCTTTAACTACAGATTTGTTTAATCCCCACAATAACAATTCCTTCACTATACAAACAAGGGGTGTACAAAATAACCAAAGCATCATGTTTTAAAGAAGTTTAACACTGGAGCAATTAAACTGCAGATACAAACATGTCTGTAAAGTTAAAGTGTAGGTATAGCCAAAATCTTTTTTTGATTTTGGAGGGAAAGGGTTAAAATCTCTGTCAGTTTTCTTCCATCTGTTTACCACTGCAGGAAGTTTTCTTAGGCTGGATTCACACCACTTACATACAATGCGCACCAACGCATGTTAAACTTACTTGGGATGACGTGCTTTTTTTGTGTTGTGTTGCCTTGCTTGCTATGCATTTTTCCTTTATTTTCCACAACAGGAACCAAAATGTCTTTATTTATGATTTTCTTAACAAGCGTCACAGTGCTTTGTGACCATTCTGGGACCTTGGACTTGCCATATTAAAAATTCTAGCAAGATCTACCAACATTTCATCCCCTTTTCCTAAGATCCATACCTGTTATGCATTCGGGTCATATGTGAGTTCCCTTTAAAATCTTTGGTGCTCCAGTTCCTGTCTTATCCATGATATTAGTTGTATTCGTTTTTTTCCTTTTATTACTCTTTAGTGGCAATCTGTCCCTTAAATTTCCTCTCTTCCCCTCTTTTGGTGTGGTCGGTGTCCCCTGATCTTCTGAGGCGTTCCATTTTTTGGACTGGCCAGTGCTACAAATTTTGTAAGCTTATAGACACTTTATATGTTTGCCAGCTATTGTCATGTTGATACTTGGTTTCAAAAATATATTGTGTTCTGTGATACTGTGTTAATATTTATTTATTTATTTATTTTTTGGTAGAATCTACTCTTTTTGCAATACCCCCTGAGGAAGACATTTCAATGTTGAAATGCATTGGGGTGCAACCTCACATCTTCCTGTATGTGATTTGTAAGGTTTATATGTAACTCGTATACTGTATATGAGAGATATACATTTTAACATGTAACATTTGCATTAACACATCATGTATTAATAAAATTTGTTACATTTTATCTTGTTGTAATTTTCTCCTGGTGCCGTTATAATCCCATCCATATTTTCTCTGGTTTTGCTTTGTGACCAATTGTAACATCTTATAGCTTGTTGTGCTATATTTAAATGCAGCATGTATACACCAATGATGAACATTGCCATAACATGGGGCTGTTGGTAACAATGGATATTGAGCTTGCCATTGCACTGGGACAGCATTGTTTATTGCAGCCCTAAGCATCTGTCTAACATTTGTCACTGGCACAAGTGTCCCTATTTTAAGTTTTTCCCTCTATGCCCGCTATTGTGGCAACTCAAAATGTTGGATATCTCCTCACAGGAACACAAAAAGTAATATAATCCTAACAGGGATTCTAACCCTTCATCACCGTATCAAAAAATGGCTTTAGATAAACTTAAATTCTTATCAGGTTCCCTACTAATCAGGAACATGCGTAAACAATAAAAGAGCTATCTGTGAGTATTCAAAAAAATGAACAGAGTTCTAAAGAGGTCCTAAGATGTGTACCTTTCAAGTTTATTAGTACAAAGCATATGACAAAAATAGAAAAACTACCTAATTAAATAGGATCAGTGGCCCAGATGCTTACCAGCAACAGGACAATGCCAGTGTCACTCCTATTTGCAGATGAAGAGCCTGCGTTATATTTTAGGGTGGCCTGCTATTTGTGTTTAGGTTAAAGGGCCTCTGTTCAACAACAAAGGAAATTTTTCTACTGAGAAAGGTATGTGCACAAACATAGGAATAGAAAAGTGTGAATGTTTGTATAGCTTGGTAAATAGAGAAAAGCTATAGTTACTTTGAATACCCTACAAAGTTGAAGGACATTTAAAAAGCAGAATTTTAAAATAATAGTTGGAGGTTTGAAATGATCACAGCTTCACCTTATTCGGTTCATTCAAAGATTTCCAAAAGTAATTCTATTCCTCTATTAAATCATTCCAATCATAGTGTCTGTGCTTAGTGAATAGTTTTTCTTGAGCATTTGTTATATGTCCTCAGGTTCACTTCAATATATAACCTACGAGCATGTTTGGTTGACAGTATATTGGAGGACTACACCGTCTGAATGTAACGAAAATGAATTCTCAAAACAACACTTTGAAATGAAATAATACAAGACACATTAGCTAACATGAATAGTTTTGATTTTTCTTCATATATGCGATGGTTCTTTTAAAGCAGGGGTCTTCAAACTATGACCCTCCAGTGGTTTAGGAATTCCCATCATGCCTAGTCATGTCTGTGAATGTCAAAGTTTTACAATGCCTCATGGGACGTGTAGTTCTGCAACAGCTGGAGGACCGTAGTTTGGAGATCCCAGTTATAAAGTGACAGTATTTAATACACTTACCCGGCAATGTGGTAAACTTGACTTCCAAATTCCAAAAAAGGCTTCTAAATTTAATATTTATATAACACTTTGTTTTCTCAAAGAAAAAAAAATTAAAACAATTTGACACATGGTACACCCATAAAAAGTTTAAAGGAACAAAGAACATAACGTGTATAGCACATCATAAACATCAGAAGTTGTTTCCTTTTAAATTCTCTTGCTCTGATTGAAACACTGTACTGTATAAAGCCATCTGCACAGACAGAATGCGAGTGAGGGCGAGTCCTGCGACTCATTCAATTTAGTGTGAATTGAACTACTGAGCTCTGTATACAACAGGTAAAAGCAGTAAAGCCTAGCAATAATGCAAAGGAGCCTGGATCTCTACCGACTGATTGAAGAAGATAAAAATATGAAATATTCATTTGCAATTTTAACTATACACTTCACTTAAAATATCTTTTAATTGTAATGTATTTCCAAAAACATAATAAAGAGTTATATACAAAAACACTATGCATTACCTTTAAGAACCATGTCTGAGATATACTGATGTAAAGATCATGTTGGATCATAAAATACTGCTTACCCTGCCCACTTCCACCAGGTTGGTGACCATGACTATGCTGGCTGTGTTTTCATGCCACACCATTCTCCAGAAATCATATACTGTTTCTTGCATTGGTCCTGTGCAGACATAGAAAATGAAATGTTCATTTAGTATTACAAAAAAGTTTTAGGTATAAATAAAGGCAGAACACACTTGCATAGGATAAAACCACTGAACCGTATTTTAGCTATTCTGACTATAATAGTCAGTCAGAAGTGAAGAGAAATACTATGTACTTCTAGGTATGAAGAGAGACATGTGACTCACCCCTCTTTCTCCTATGTCATGTAGGAAAAAGGGATGGTACTTGGGGATTGGCCCAATGTTGTCACATGAGAGTACAGAGAGTGCTCTTCTTGTGCAAGCTCTAAGAGGAACATTTACAGTATTAATAAAGTTAATGTCTGTGCAAGCTCCAAGCTTGCACAGATAAAGTTGATATCACTATTCATTCTCTGTTATGCTCTGCAAGGCCATACCACTGCTTTATATATGCCCCTCCAGTGCGATAGGACACTCCTTCTTAATTACTAACAGCTGAATAGGGGAGCAGGGGAGCGAAGGGAGGGAGAGGGAGAGCATATAAAGCTGTTGGTGCCGGCATTAATATCCAACTGTTGCTTTCCCCTACATTGACATAGCACAGGTTCACTTTCATTTTACACATGACATATGCCCATCATGAGTTATTAAAGCAAACTATTATTGGTAAGTAAAAATTAAAAATTCAAAGTTGAATGCTTGTGTTTTCCACAGCATCAGTTTATAGCATCAGTTTATAGCAATATAAAACTATCTAGAATGCGGCTACTAATTGACACCTTAATTTCTAACTCAGCCTGTCAATATACAGCACAGGCTGATCCTATAAGATTTAAATAAAGAGTTTATGGTACCCGTCAGTGTGGAACATTGCTATATTAGTTGACCTTTAAAGATTAGCAGCAGTAACATTTGAATAATGCTGCCCCATGTTGGTGACAGACACAAAAAACAAACTTTCCTTTTAAAATGTCCCTTGTACCCCCCTACCTAAAATGTTCAGTTGTTAATGGGTGTTCAAAGCGCCAAGGTTGTAGACCTGCCATGCCTACGTTCCATAATACAGTGTACCTCTTTAATCAACAGAGAAAACTGCATTACTGGGGTGGGATGTTTAGGAATGTTTTAAAGCTCCAATTATAACTAATATTTGCTGGTTACATATAGAGTTCCATGGGTGGAGAGGCTTCTGAGTGCTCTGGAAAACATTGGGAAGTGTCTGCATTTACGTTTCTTAGTTTTAGATGTAAATTGAAGGGACAAGTTTGCTTTAAGTCTAAACCTGCACCAGCTCCAGAAATTTTATAGAGGCAAACATTTCTTCTCACATGTGGTTCTGTTCAGATGCTTCATCTTCCTTTTACATCGACAATTTTCAATTACAGTCTGGCATTTGAATAAATGATTATAGCACCACTTGTCTTGGGCATAAATTAAAATACAATAAAGCCTGCGGGGCAGAGTGGGATTTACAGTTATCTCCATGTCCACGCTTAACTACTGTGCCAAACTCACAATTGTGGAAAACAGAATATTTAAATATACTGTATTGATATCAAGCATTTATTATCATACATACACTGGTTTTTAATAAAAGAATCCTTTTCAGAAAAACCTGACCTATTCACACATACACCATAAACATTCGGTATATTTCCCTCACTCTCATAGCAAGTGATCAACAATATCAATTGATGCAATTATAATACATATCAGTTGTACATAATAACTTTTGCTTTTGACCATACAGTAATTGCTATGCATGAAGCTTTGTATTATTCAATAGCAAGCAGGTATCTGCGTTTAGGATCAACTTGTCTCTACAGTGCCTATTATGTCAATAATCATGTAGGAAGTTAAGTCAAGTGGGAAGTTAAATCCTATAGGTTGCAAGGTGGGGCCTCCATGGATCTGATTTTTTTTTGTTCCAGCACATCCCACAGATGCTTGATGGATTGAGTGCTGGAGAAGTTGGAGGCCAAACCAACACCTCAAAACTTATTGTTGAGTTCCTCAAAACATTCTTGAACTATTTTTGCAGTGTAGCAGGGCAAATTATTTTGATGAAAGAGGCCACTGCCATCAGGGAATACTGTTTCCATGAAGGAATGTACAGAAAGAACAATGTTGTGAAAGTAACATCTACATGAATTGCAGGACCCAAGATTTCTCAGCAGAAAATTGCTCAAAGCATCACACTGCCTCTCCCGACTTGTCTTCTTCCCATACTGCATCCTTGTTCCATCTCTTCCCCAGGTAAGCTATGCACATTCATCTGCCCATCTACACAATGTATACAAATAGTGTACATGATTCATCAGGCCAGGCCAGGCTGCTACTATTGTTCCCTGGTTCAGTTCTGATGCTAACGTGCTCATTGTAGGTGTTTTTGGTTGTGGACACGGGTCAGCATGGGCACTCTGACTACTACACAGCCCCATACACAACAAACTACAATGACCATTTTTCTGCTTTTGACACATCAACTTCATGGACAACATGTTTACTTGCTGTCAATTATATCCCACTGACTTTCAGATGCCATTGTAATGAGGTAATGAATCATATTCCACTTTAACCGTAAGTGACCTTAATGTTATTGCTGATTGGTGCATACTGTATATGTTATACTGTACATATACAGATCCCAGCCTGTCAAATAGTTTTACCAACCAGGCTTCTACCGTTAAGTAACCTAGTAAAAGCAGTACTTGTTTTATATACAGCTCAGTATCTGGATGGCTTTTAATATCTATTTGGGGCTCAAGTGGGGAGATCTTTGGGTTGGGAGGTTTCTATGTACTTGCCCACCCTAAGGTGTTTCCATTGTCCTTAATATACAATAAGTATAATACCTTCTTGTATTGGCCAGTGCAGGTTTGCAGGTCTAGGTACTGAAGCTCAGAGATTTCAATACCAGATATGAGGAACTGATAGGTGGTTTCATGCTCCAGCATCTACTAAACATGAAATATCAGCTTTGAGTGGATTTACCCTTGATGACAGAATCCAGGTGTGAGAGAAGCAGCGTGGGGTTGGGGCTTCAGGCTAGAAGCCCAACCAAGTTGCAGAGGTTCCGCTGGATGGGGAACTGGATCGTTGTCAGCAGTGAGGGTGAAGCAGTTGCCACAAGGGACAGCCACTCCTGTCGCCAGGGGCAAGTGATGATCAAGGCCAGAGGTAAAGGGAGGAATAGTCGCCAGCAAGGGACAACCATTCCTGTTATCAGAGGCCAGTTTATGGAAGTCTGAGGAGCAGCTTTTTCACCAGCTGGGGACGGTGAAGAAGTGGGAAAGCTTCAGCAGAGTGCCAAGCCAGGGACCCAGCAGGTTAGCAGGGGTGACACTTGAGGAATACACAGCAGGTTATCTGTAGTAGAGTTCAGGGGATCCAGTGATGACTGGACTCTTGAAGTCTAGTGATAGACCGAAAACTCAGTGAGTGAATATCTACAGTAGGATACTGTGAGATGTGAGGGAAGATCTATAACAGGTTACTGTGAGTTATGTTTACAGATCTCTATTGACTGTTGAAAGTTTAGTTGCCATAGGAGACAGCAGTTCTACAAATACAGTTGCTGCATCCAGCTTAAAAGCCCTCTATCTGTATAGCTGTCTGCTTATTATTTTTGTCTCAGAGTCTGACAATTACTATTGCATCTGCCTAAGAGTGCCCTGGCCCTAACCCTCTCTCTCCACCAGTTCTGTTAAGAGACAATAAATCTCTTTTTCTTGCATTCAAACAGTGACTGGTGCCCAATCATTCTATCGTGCATTACACCCACCATGCCTAGTAACCCACACTACAAGGAGGGATGTCAGCTCTCCCTGACTCTGGAGGTCACCATTAGGCCTTTGGAAGTCACTACAAATGTAAGCATCTTGTCTGCATAAGTATGTTTACTACTAGTATTGGTTTCTATGCAGAGCTGCACCAGATTTTGCACTCTTTGCCAGCAAATGTTAGAAAATTGACTCAGGTTCAGCTGCAGAAAGATTGTGTGGCACCTTTACAGTGCCTGGCAAATGGAAAAGGACACAGAGTTTGAGGCATAAAGCAGGGTTCACCCTACAGGAAACATTACACATTTGGCAGCTGAGGCATAGACATCGTGTGGCATCTTTAGAGGGCCAGGAGAAGTTGCTGGAGCTGATATTGATGGGTGGTGTAATTTTTTTGGGGGGTGGCTGGATGACCATTAAAAATTAGCAACAAAGAAAACAATGCAGCACCTCCACATATAGCATATTACAAACTTAAAGCATGTGCTATCAACACAGCATTCATATTGTGCAAAAAGCATTCACAATATTCAAAAATAAATATGTGTGAATAAAAGTCCAATGCAAAAGAGTCAAAAACGTGATAAATATCACCACAAAGAAAAGTGTCTTCCCCCAGCTAATGAAAATCCTCTCTACCATGCGTAAACAGCAGAACTAAAATGCACTGACATTAAAGCTGCCTGAGAAAAGCAGCAGCATGCGTGTTTGTGCAACAGGATCCTTCACTCATGGTCAACCCGCTCCATTCTCGCAATGGGACACAGCTTCTCACCAAAAGATTGACGCCAGTTCCAAGCATGGAAGTGGTGGTGAGACGTCAGCGTGTAGCTCCTGCCCCCACGTGTTTCATGCGAATGCACGTCTTCAGGGGAAGCTAGTACATAAGTTTTGTTAAAACTGTAGACTATAGCAGCAACAGAGTTTTTTTTAATGAAAAAAATCAATAATACAAGACAGGCTCGTCTCAATAAAAGGGAGCAAGTTCACACTCTCAGGAGTGAGGTCCATTTGCCTGTGTCAACATCAAGTCTTTGATGTGCACCCTGAGATAAAAAAGGCCCATAACAGAAGAAAATAAAACATACCTCTATCCAAAATATAAACACTTAAACACTAAACCTCAGCCAACAACATAGAAAAAGCAGCTGAGGATGGGTTGGGTTGGAGGGAGAGGAGGGGTCAGTGCAGCCTCTAAACAGCAACTAAGCAACTACAGTTGCTGCCAACACACACAAAAAGTTGGTAATTTAACATAAGAAAGCACAGTAAACCACTGTATTGCAACTAATTATCTCTACACAGACTGTCAGCCCTCTCAAAATGACTCCAACACTGGCAAACAGCTGCAGGAAACCCACTCTTTTATAGCAAAGGGACTGGCACATAACATTATTGGCCCTTTTAAACTAGCTGACCGAAGTTAAAATGCTAGGTAGTGGCTTATGGTTACAAAGAATTTGTTCCAATGAATTTTCCCATATGTTTGCCAGGACAGTGAACCTGGAAACATGCAGGATTTACCTTGAACCCATTACAATACGTATTTGAACCTAATCCCTACAGAAGAGTTATCAATGAGAGAAAACTATTTTCTGTAAAGTATTTTCTGAACACTGCTGTAAGCTGTAATGGGATTTACAAGTTTATCATTATACAGAATTCTCATCCAGCCCCTGACAGTGTAAGAGAAATAAAGGATACATGGACAGTTATATTTTTAACTATATTGTAACGATCTATGTATTCAGAATATAAACAGGTATAAATCTGCAATAACGTTTTGTAAAAACCCTGCATTATCTGTAGTAGATTTTGTTAAACTGAAAAGTTTAATTTAATGAAGAAGTTAAAGGCCAATTATAGTTTTATTTATTTTTTATTTATTTAGTATTGAAGCCCTATTCATTCCTATAGGAAAGCCGTGCTCCTGTTTAAAAATGAGTACAGCTTTCACATAGGAACAAATGGGTCTGTGCCATGCTTGTGCAAAAAATAACCGGCCATTTTCGAAGAAAAGGTAGTGCAAATCTAAATTGAGCCGCACAGTATAGATCACCGAATTGAGGCTGAATGTAAGTATAGCATCTAGTGTGCAGCACTCAGCAGGGTGGTGTGAACTAATTTAAGGGAAAAAAATAGTTGTAATTTAAGGCTGTATTGGCATTTAAATAGGGTATTAAAGCAAATCTGTTGTGGCAAAAACAAAACACTGCTGTAAGGTATAAAGTCCAGACACATAGATACCCCCAGCAATCTGAAAGTGCGCGGAAGGCGAGAGAGTGCAGGCAAGCGTCAACAGTTTTGGGTCTTTTCCTGCCAGAATGGCTCTGCATATGGGCATAATGTAAGGGTTAGGGATGCTACAGTTATTTGTGGGCACCTTTATACCAGTCACCCCCCCATACTTGATATTTAATACAAATTAGACCATGATTTATCACAGAAGGGGTGAATGTAACACCTAAACCAGTTCCTTAAGCATCTTTGACAGCAAGCTCTTATTGCACATCAGACATCATAAAAGCTGACTTATTTTCTCATCAATAACATGAATGGTAGGAACAGCTTCATACAAGGGAAAGGTTGGATCTGTCTAGAAAGCGATGACTGCTATAGATATCAACCCCAAAGCTATAGGGGACCTTAAAGTGTTACTAAACTTTCAACAGTAAAATGAGTCTGTATATACAGTAAAGCATGCTTGTTATACTCACTGTGGAACCTAAAGGATTAATCCTCTGAATCATGTAAAAAGGCTGTTTAAACTTGTCTTCTCTGTTCCTCCACTTCTTCCACTGTCTCCAACCGATCTCTTGATAGTACAGAGTCTTGAAGGCACACTGCACATGCTCAGTTTGGTGTGTATTTTTTTAGGAGTGTGCATATGATCAGAACAAGGCCAATCAGCACTTTTCAGAGGGTCAGGGGTCCTGCAGCCTCATAGGACAGTCAGAGCAGAACTTAAACTCATCCTACAAGCTTTAACCAGACACTGATAGAAGTCACAAGACTGCTATATACTGCTAATAAGAAAAGGTATTTAGCAGTTTATATTTATTAAAATTATTGCATTTCCATGCTCTGTGTACTGTGGGAGACCAGATATAGTGAATGCAGGGTCCTGGGTTTAGTAACACTTTAACCACTAGCCGACCAGCTGCTGCAGTTATAGTGTTGGAGGTTGGCACAGCTGCCCAAATCGCCGTAGCTGTACGTCTCTTCTATAAGACATCACAGCAGGCGCGCCCGTGCACCCGTGATCGCTCGTGACAGAAACACACAAATCCCGGTTCTCTCAGGGGAGAGGAGACAGATCGTGTGTTCATACTAAGTATGAACACCGATCCGTCTCCTCCCCTAGTCAGTCCCCTCCCCCCTACAGTTAGAATACACCTAGGGAACACAGTCAACCCCTTGATTGCCCCCTAGTGTTAATCCCTTCCCTGCCAGTGACATTTATACAGTAATCAGTGGCTATTTTTAGCTCTGATCGCTGTATAAATGTCAATGGTTCCAAAATAGTGTCAAAAGTGTCCGATCTGTCTGCCGCAAAGTTCTGATAAAAATCGCAGATCGCTGCCATTACTAGTAAAAGAAAAAATAATAAAAATTACATAAATCTATCCCCTATTTTGTAGACGCTATAACTTTTGCGCAAACTAATCAATATACACTACACTGCAATTTTTTTTACCAAAAATATGTAGAAGAATACATATCAGCCTAGACTGAGGAAAAAAAAATTTTTTTTTTTAAATTTGGGATATTTATTATAGCAAAAAGTACAAAATAGTTTATAGCGCAAAAAATAAAAACCACAGAGATGATCAAATACCACCAAAAGAAAGCTCTATTTGTGGGGAAAAAAGGACGCCAATTTTGTTTGGGTACAACGCACGACCGCGCAATTGTCGGTTAAAGCGATGCTGTGCTGTATCGCAAAAAATGGCCTGGTCAGGAAGGGGGTAAATCCTTCCGGGGCTGACGTGGTTAAAGCTATATAACTTTTTAGGAGAAAAATAACAAGAGGACTTACTATATTGCTAATATTAGAAATGTAATATTTCCAGCACATTTTATAATTAGCCAATGTATACGCAAATATGAAAAATACTACGTAAAAATATTTTGTATAGTTCTGTCTTGTCATTTCGGTAAACAGCAGAAATGTTTTGTTTCAAAAGGAGTTAAAAGCAATACAAAGTGAAAGCTTGAACATGATCAATGCTATCATTACACACTTTTCTGGCACTTAAGGATGAAAAGTCAGACTTACTGAGAAAAAGGAATCTTTTAATCCCTGACCATGCAATGTTCGCTTACACGGTTGTCTGCCAGTCTCCTATATATTGAATTTGAAGCACCAAGATTTCTGCTTAATATATCTATGAAACATTTTAAGTTAAATGTTTTCTACTATTAACAGTCTCATTGTCCTCAAGCTAAACAAATCCCTCATTTTGTCCATTCTCCCCCACTGCAGAAGGCAGAAGGCAGCAGGCAGCAGACCGGGCTCCTCCGCTATAGCAAAAGAGCGGCAAAAGAGCAGAAGATAGTGGAGGAGCCCGGCAGAAGATCCGGAGAGCGCGGAGAAGAACCGGAGAGACCCCCGAAGTCGGAAGAAGACCCCCGAAGTCAGCAGAGGACCCCCGAAGCCGGAAGAAGACCCCTGGAGCTGTCTAATAAATTACTTTAAAAATCTGTGTAGTGTTTTTTTTATTGACACTTTTTCCCTAGGTGAATAGGTAGGGGTACCATGTACCCCATACTCATTCACATAGGGTGGGTGGCCGGGATCTGGGGGCCCCCTTAAAGGGGGCTCCCGGATTTCGATAAGCCCCCCGCCCACAGACCCCGACAACCAATGGCCAGGGTTGTCGGGAAGAGGCCCTTGTCCTCATCAACATGGGGACCAGGTGCTTTCAGGTCGCCCCCCTCCCCCAAAGCACCCACCCCCCATGTTGAGTGCATGCGGCCTGGAACGGCTCAGGAGGGGGGGCGCTCGCCCGTCGCCGCCCCCTTTCCTGACCGACCGGGCTGCGTGCTTGGATAAGGGTCTGGTATGGATCTTGGGGGGGACCCCACGCCATTTTTTCGGCATAGGGGGTCCTCTTAAAATCCATAGCAGACCGAAGGGCCTGGTATGCCCCTGGGGGGGAGCCCACACCATTTTTTTATTTAAAATTTGGCGTGGAGTTCCCCCTCAAGAGTCTACCAAACAGTACCGGGCATTGGCGGGGATCCGAGTTGGATCCCCGTGCTTGTCGCTCATTGGGAAAAGAAAAATTATTTTTCCTTTCCCGATGAGCAGCTCGGGGCTGTTATCCGCAGCTGACACGGTGCACTGCGATTACCTGCAGTTATGTGTGGATAGCTGCGCTAAATCGCTCCTGGACGCAGTCAATTCTATTTTTTCTATCCGCACAGAACCGCATGTATCTAATTCGCAGCTAAACGCAGTGTGTGAATGGGGCCATAGGAAAGCACTGTGTGCTTTTAGCTGCAGTAGAAAATTAGAAAATCCGCAGCTAAAAGCACCATTCTATCCGTCCGTGTGAAAGGGGCCTAAGAGTGAAAACTCTGCTCTGAATTCAGGAGCAGCAAAGCATTGTTGCCACACCATCACTTGAAGCTGCAGTATGTGGACTGGCAGGCCAATAGGTATTTGTGCAACTTTATAATTTATGGGACACATAATTAAGTGCTGCAGCACATTTTTTAAAGAGAGGTCACAGTTCTACAATAAAAAGTTGGCACTTTAACAAATAAAAGGTGCATGGCCAATCATTTTCATCCATCAACAACTGTCAGCTATCTTATAAAACAGAAATGATCTATAGTAAAATTCAGAAAAAAAACGGCAATAGTTATTAAAGCAGAACTTAAAGTGGTTAAAACCCAAAAAAAAAAGAAAAGAGAGAGCTACTGTTCCCTTTTAGAAGATTACACAGCACAGTGCTTGTGCTGTGTAATCTGTCCCTTTCTAAGCTGTAAAATACCTGGCTGATCCTGCCTGGTGCTGCCCCCCCCCCTCTGTACACTGACCAGGTTTACCATGGCTGCCGATCCATGATTACCGTGGTCAGTTTTTGTGCCTCTGTCATCCAGCTGCTCTCCTCTCTCCCCCTCCCTCCCTGCCTGTCAGTGCCTTTGAGTCTGTGAGCTGTCTTCTCTGCTGCCCCTCCCCTCCTTCCACTATTAGTAGCTGGCAGTAAAAGCAAAGAAATATTACTGCCAGCCCCTCTGTTTTAGCAATCTATCCTAGATTGTGTACATGTTTTTTATAAAACGATCCTTGTAAATACCTTATCGCAGATCTCTTCTGGCCAGTCGCTTGACCTCCAACCCCTCTCCTCCTTCATCTAAGGGAGTCAGCGGGAGGGGCTGAGCGGCCAGCACATCAGAAGGGGATCTCGGCCCCTCCCACTGTAGCCCTTCAATCAGAGAAGAGTGGCCGAAGGTCACGTGACAAGCCAAAAAATATCCGTGATAAGGTATTTACAGGCATTGTTTTATAAAAACATGTACACAGTGTAGGATAAATTGATAAAACAGAGGGGTTGGCAATAAAAAATGTTTGCCTTTACAACCACTTTAACTCTGAATTTCAAAACATGGGAGCAGGAAAACGTTAAGACTTCTTACCTTCTTCCACACAAGATGATTTAGAATGTGCACTGAGCTATTAATGAGCTTTGGTGCTGGTATGAATGAACTCCTGGGCCCATACACAGGAGTCACATAATTCAGACCCAGCAAATCAAGATGGCTGAAGAGCTGAAAAACCTGCATTGCTGCATGTTGCATTGCATCAGAGAGGGCAGGTGAGTATTAGAGGGTTTAGGTCTGCTTTAATATCTTTTAATCATGTATGCATTGGTCTCTAAGAACCAATGGGGGTGATTTTCGAAAGCTGTGCGCCATCAGTAGAGGCGCACGGCGAGGCGCAACGCACATTTCCATATTTATGAAGTGCGCCGGTAACAGAGCGTGAATCCCCCATTTACTATAGCGATCTCGCCGCACGGGAGAATGCAATCTGTGCGCCACTATGGACATGGCGCATGGCATCTCCAAACCAATATTGACAGAAGATGGAGGTGCCAATGTTATGGGGAGATGTGAGGAAGTTTAGTAACAACTGCCCAAGTAACAAATATGCCCAAAATAGAATGAGAAAGTAACTTTTTCAGAGAAAGCCTGCTGTGCCCGCAAGTACGTTTAGAACTGTGTGAGATCAATGAAAGCAGTGCGCATGTGCAAGCGGCTGCTGCGCTCATTCACATACGTTTGTTCACTGCGCGTGATCTTAGTAATCTTTAAGTAACGTACATGCATTGCACTTCTAAACTTGACACATTTTTTTTTTTTACACAGGGCCCCCATACCCATTTTAAGGCCAATAACTAGAATATACGCCAGCCAAGTGAGGACTAGCAAAATTAACAAGTCATTTCCCATAGACTACAATGGCATTTGTTGAAAAATTTTTGCCCATGTTAGGCTTTTCGTTTGCCCCCCTGGACCGGGGAGTGTTTGCCCCATCTGTAATTTTGTAGCATGCTAGATGATGTGCTTAATTTTGGACAGGGGGGTGGCTTATTTTGTGCTAGCTGCATTTGGGTTGTTCGGGGCAAGCTCAGGGGCTTTGTTTTTTTTGCTGTGGCTTTTGGAGTGTGAAATGCATTTGGGTTGGTCTGGGCATGCTCAGTGCTTTTTGTGTGACATTTGGGTGTCCTTATAGAGTTTGTAACACATGTATTTTCTCTTTGTATTTTGTTTGTTACGTCTTTGCAAAACAGATGGATGTGTTTTTTTGGTTTTTTTTGGGGGGAGGGGATATTTTTCTCTGATATATTTTTTATGTTGTCAGTCTGTGTTGTTCGTAGGTTGTTAGTTTCACTTTGATTTTATTGTCTGTGCTGCATTATTTAGAAAAATCTTCCTCAAGCTGTTGTGACTACTAAATGTTTAAATCCTTAAGAGACTGTCCGTTTGTGAGTGCAGTCCTTTTAACTCCTGTTAATTTCCTCTGCAAAATGGTCAGACCTCAAAACCATATTCTGTTAGTGTCTCAAATTAACATACATGTGTTTTTTTGCTTTCCTTGCTCTTTTCCAAGTCCTGTTTTGATGACCAATTACATTTGTAGCAAGTTTTTATGTTTTATATGTTTTGTTAATTTTTTTGCAGATGCATGCTCAAACCAAGTAATACATTTTACACTCCCCCCCCCCCCCAACAATTTTCATGCAACAGATTTCCCAGCTGCAGCTTAACTAAGCTGATTGGCATGGCAAAACAAAAAGGTGTGATTTGCCTAAAAGCTACTTTCCTGGTGCCTTCATGGTATGCCATGGATAGGCACCAGGAAAAGAAAATTACAGAGAGGTAAGTATTCAATTTTCCATTTTAGCGCAGTGGTTCTCAGCCTCAGTCCTCAAGTACCCCAGACAGGACATGTTCTGTGAATTTATCTTAGCTAAATAGCTGTCCAAAATACCAAGCCATTGACAATCCTATTCTAACTGTGGGCATTTGAGGGAAACCAATTGAGTGTTAGAACCCCTGCTTGTCTTTTTTAGGTTGGGCTTTATGTTCCTTTTCTGAAAACTGGCTTCACTTCCTGTAACATAGCCAAACAGGTAGTGAGGGTAAAACCCTACCAATGTCTTTCCTTGGGGACACACAGGTCAATCTAACTAGTGTCCCCATTAGGCAAACTGCCCTCTAGTGCTTTGTTGTGTACACCCAAAATTATTAGGTATTTTGGGGTTTATTAAAGGCAAATCTACTCTGCAATACAAGTGTACTCACAGTAAATCTGAGGGGAAGCACTGGTGATTTTATCATCCAATCATATAGAAGCAAAGATGCTGTTTTTTTATTTTCCTTGCATGTCCCCCTCGGATCTCCAGCAACTGCACTTCCAAGTGCACTTGTAGTGCAAAGTGGATTTGCCTTTAGTAAATAAACCCCAAAGTCCAAGATACCTAATAATTTGGGGTGTACACAGCAGAATGCTAGAGTGCAATTTACCTAATGGGGAAACTATTCAGATTGACCTGTGTGTCCCAAAGGAAAGACACTGTTTGGCTATGTGACAGGAAGTGAATAAATTTGAAGGAGAACCTGGCAAAATAATTTCATTTAGTTTAACTTTGCAAAGACACATTCCTAAGTTAAACTGTGATGCATGTCAATGGCCCATTTAGACCTTGTTTAATAGAAAACATCAGTTGCCTTTCACTATAAACATTTTTTAGTCCA
Source organism: Aquarana catesbeiana (assembly GCF_042186555.1). NCBI lineage: Eukaryota > Metazoa > Chordata > Amphibia > Anura > Ranidae > Aquarana > Aquarana catesbeiana. The sequence continues at coordinate 459,456,716 of NC_133328.1, forward strand.
GTCCTTGAAATCTGCAGCTGCTTTACTAATAATTTCCATAAAAATTGGGTTACTGCAACTATATGCACCAAATGCATCTAGATGCGCGACCGCTGTGTATGTGAGATGTGCAACTGCTGTGTGCATGGAGGTATGTACCCGTGGCACATATCTGGTTCCCGGAGGCGGTGGCCAGCACACAGGAATGACATCACACCCATCCAGGAAGTTGTTTGTACTGCTGCTAATTCCCATCATGCCTAGTCATGTCTGTGAATGTCAGAGTTTTACAATGCCTCATGGGATGTGTAGTACCGCAACAGCTGGAGAGCCGTAGTTTGAAGACTCCCGATCACTCTAGCATGTCTTGAAAAAAGGTGTTTTTTCTTGTGACTTGTATAATGCCCAAGAAATATTGTTAGGAAAATACAAGTGGGTCATGGCACATCTACATTCCAAATTTGGGACTTAAGATGGTCATGCACTATGCAATCTGATTGGCCAAACTCTGTACAACTCAGTATTTAGGCAAAATAGGTAATAGGAAGATGCGCTTGAACAATTAATTCAAAATATAGGAAATCAAACAGGCTCTTGCACTAAAACTAATTTATTTAAGATCTAGATGGTCACCTTTAAAGATCAAGATCTGAAAAAAATAATTTAGAAACACTTCTCTGTTCTTTATAATGTGTTAAAAGATTTGGGTAAAAAAAGAAAAAAAAAACACATTTCAAAGATATATTAGAAGTGATAGTAATGAGATTAGCATCAAAAGGGTTAATTAACTGAGTAAACCTACTAATTGCCTAACAAGACACATCCAATGAGATGAAATTAACCAATTATCAATGAGATAATTGATGAGATGTGCTATTATCAATGAGAAAAACGCAGTTACCTTAGCGCCAGTTGCAGTTTACATATGCAGGTCTTTATTATTCTTATTTGCGATTCAATGTGCGCCGGTTCGCAAGTTCAATTAATGACTTTTCTGGCGCACCAATTAATTTATGAACTGGTGCAGTGCCTTCTTCTTAGTAAATCACCCCCAATGTGTTGTAGCCTGTGAGATCACATTTTTTTCCTGCATACCATTTTCTCTCTATGGTGTTTGACAGCTATATACTACACATTCCTTTTTTTACTGAGCCAGGAACAGGGATGACCAGAAGCTTTGTGATGATTTTGCCCACAAGACGTTCATTAATTAATTATATATACACAATGCCTTGAAAAAGTATTCATACCCCTTGAAATTTACCACATTTTGTCATGTTGCAATAAAAAATGCAAACGTATTTTATTGGGATTTTATGTGCTAGACCAACACAAGTGGCACATCATTGTGAAGTGGAAGGAAAATGATAAATGGTTTTCAATTTTTTTTACAAACAAATATGTGAAAAGTGTGGCGTGCATTTGTTTTCATCCCCCCTGAATCAATACTTTGTAGAACCACCTTCTGCTGCAATTACAGCTGCAAGTCTTTTTGGGTATGTCTCTACCAGCTTTGTAAAGAACATCTGTTCTTTACAAAGGGGAGCATCTGTAAAGAACAATTTTCAAGTCTTGCCACAGATTCTCAAATGGATTTAGGTCTGGACTTTGACTGGGCCATTCTAACACATGAATATGCTTTGATCAAAACCATTCCATTGTAGCTCTGGCTGTATGTTTAGGGTCGTTGTCCTGCTGGAAGGTGAACCTCCTCCCCAGTCTCAAGTCTTTTGCAGACTCTAACAGGTTTTCTTATAAGATTGCTCTGTATTTGGCTCCATCCATCTGCCCATCAACTCTGACCAGCTTTCCTGTCCCTGCAGAATAAAAGCATCCCCGCAACATGATGCTGCGACCACCATGTTTCACGGTGGGGATGGTGTGTTCAGGGTGATGTGCAGTGTTAGTTTTCCGCCACACATAGTCTTTTGTTTTTAGGCTAAAAAGTTCAATTTTGGTCTTATCGGACTAGAGCACCTTCTTCCACATGTTTGCTGTGTCCCCCACATGGCTTCTTGCAAACTGAAAACTGGACTTCTTATGGCTTTCTTTCAACAATGGCTTTCTTCTTGCCACTCTTCCATAAAGGTCAGATTTGTGGAGTGCACGACTAATAGTTGTCCTGTGGACAGATTCTCCCACCTGAACTGTGGATCTCTACAGCTCCTCCAGAGTTACCATGGGCCTCTTGGCTACTTCCCTGATTAATGCTCTCCTTGCCTGGCCTGTCAGTTTAGGTGGATGGCCATGTCTTGGTAGGTTTGCAGTTGTGCCATACTCTTTCCATTTTCGGATGATGGATTGAACATCATTCTTCGAGATGTTCAAAGCTTGAGATATTTTTTTATAACCTAACCCTGCTTTAAACTCCTCCACAACTTTATCCCTGACCTGTTTGGTGTGTTCCTTGGCCTTCATGATGCTGTTTGTTCAGTAAGGTTCTCTAACAAACCTCTGAAGGCTTCACAGAACAACTGTATTTATACTGAGATTAAATTACACACAGGTAGACTCTATTTACTAATTAGGTGACTTCTGAAGACAATTGGTTTCACTAGATTTTAGTTAGAGGTATCAGAGTAAAGGTGCTGAATACAAATGCATGTCACACTTTTCATATATTTATTTGTAAAAAAACTTGAAAACCATTTATTATTTTCCTTCCACTTCACAATCATGTGCCACTTTGTGTTAGTCTATAACATAAAATTCCATTCCACAAAATTTCAATAATGTACACACAGCACCCCATATTGACAGAAAAACACAAAATTGTTGACATTTTTGCAGATTTATTTAAAAAGAAAAACTGAAATATCACATGGTTCTAAGTATTCAGACCCTTTGCTGTGACACTCATATATTTAACTCAGGTGCTGTCCATTTCTTCTGATCATCCTTGAGATGGTTCTACACCTTCACTTGAGTCCAGCTGTGTTTGATTATACTGATTGGACTTGATTAGGAAAGCCACACACCTGTCTATATAAGACCTTACAGCTCACAGAGCATGTCAGAGCAAATGAGAATCATGAGGTCAAAGGAACTGCCTGAAGAGCTCAGAGACAGAATTGTGGCAAGGCACAGATCTGGCCAAGGTTACAAAAAAATTTCTGCTGCACTTAAGGTTCCTAAGAGCACAGTGGCCTCCATAATCCTTAAATGGAAGATGTTTGGGATGACCAGAACCCTTCATAGAGCTGGCCGTCTGGCTAAACTGAGCTACTGGGAGAGAAGAGCCTTGGCGAGAGAGGTAAAGAAGAACCCAAAGATCACTGTGGCTGAGCTCCAGAGATGCAGTCGGGAGATGGGAGAAAGTTGTAGAAAGTCAACCATCATTGCAGCCCTCCACCAGTTGGGGCTTTATGGCAGAGTGGCCCGACGGAAGCCTCTCCTCAATGCAAGACACATGAAAGCCCGCATGGAGTTTGCTAAAAAACACCTGAAGGACTCCAAGATGATGAGAAATAAGATTCTTTGGTCTGATGAGACCAAGATAGAACTTTTTGGCCTTAATTCTAAGTGGTATGGGTGGAGAAAACCAGGCATTGCTCATCACCTGTCAATACAGTCCCAACAGTGAAGCATGGTGGTGGCTGCATCATGCTGTGGGGGTGTTTTTCAGCTGCAGGGACAGGATGACTGGTTGCAATCGAGGGAAAGATGAATGCGGCCAAGTACAGGGATATCCTGGACAAAAATCTTCTCCAGAGTGCTCAGGACCTCAGACTGGGCCGAAGGTTTACCTTCCAACAAGACAATGACCCTAAGCACACAGCTAAAAAAACAAAGGAGTGGCTTCACAACAACTCAGTGACTGTTCTTGAATGGCCCAACCAGAGCCCTGACTTAAACCCAATTGAGCATCTCTGGAGAGACCTAAAAATGGCTGTCCACCAACGTTTACCATCCAACCTGACAGAACTGGAGAAGATCTGCAAGGAGGAATGGCAGAGGATCCCCAAATCCAGGTGTGAAAAACTTGTTTCATCTTTCCCAAAAAGACTCATGGCTGTATTAAATCAAAAGGGTGCTTCTACCAAATACTGAGCAAAGGGTCTGAATACTTAGGACCATGTGATGAGGAAAAAAGGAAATGAGGAAAAAAAATTAACTTAAATGAGATATATATATATATATATATATATATATATATATATATATATATATATATATATATATATAGTGGGGATGGAAAGTATTCAGACCCCCTTAAATTTTTCACTCTTTGTTATATTGCAGCCATTTGCTAAAATCATTTAAGTTCATTTTTTCCTCATTAATGTACACACAGCACCCCATATTGACAGAAAAACACAGAATTGTTGACATTTTTGCAGATTTATTAAAAAAGAAAAACTGAAATATCACATGGTCCTAAGTATTCAGACCCTTTGCTCAGTGTTTAGTAGAAGCACCCTTTTGATCTAATACAGCCATGAGTCTTTTTGGGAAAGATGCAACAAGTTTTTCACACCTGGATTTGGGGATCCTCTACCATTCCTCCTTGCAGATCCTCTCCAGTTCTGTCAGGTTGGATGGTAAACGTTGGTGGACAGCCATTTTTAGGTCTCTCCAGAGATTCTCAATTGGGTTTAAGTCAGGGCTCTGGCTGGGCCATTCAAGAACAGTCGCTGAGTTGTTGTGAAGCCACTCCTTTGTTATTTTAGCTGTGTGCTTAGGATCATTGTCTTGTTGGAAGGTAAACCTTTGGCCCAGTCTGAGGTCCTGAGCACACTGGAGAAGGTTTTCGTCCAGGATATCCCTGTACTTGGCCGCATTCATCTTTCCCTCGATTGCAACCAGGTATCCTGTCCCTGCAGCTGAAAAACACCCCGACAGCATGATGCTGCCACCACCATGCTTCACTTTTGGGACTGTATTGGACAGGTGATGAGCAGTGCCTGGTTTTCTCCACACATACCGCTTAGAATTAAGGCCAAAACGTTCTATCTTGGTCTCATCAGACCACAGAATCTTAATTTTCACCATCTTGGAGTCCTTCAGGTGTTTTTTTAGCAAACTTCATGCGGGCTTTCATGTGTCTTGCACTGAGGAGAGGCTTTCTCTCACCAAGGCCCTTCTCCCCTGATAGCTCAGTTTGGCCAGACTGCCAGCTCTAGGAAGGGTTCTGGTCGTTCCAAACATCTTCCATTTAAGGATTATGGAGGCCACTGTGCTCTTAGGAACCTTAAGTACAGCAGAATTTTTTTGTAACCTTGGCCAGATCTGTGCCTTGCCACAATTCTGTCTCAGCTCTTCAGGCAGTTCCTTTGACCTCATGATTCTCATTTGCTCTGACATGCACTGGGAGCTGTAAGGTCTTATATAGACAGGTGTGTGGCTTTCCTAATCAAGTCAAATCAGTATAATCAAACACAGCTGGACTCAAATGAAGGTGTAGAACCATCTCAAGGATGATCAGAAGAAATGGACAGCACCCGAGTTAAATATATGAGTGTCTCCGCATCCAAATCCAAAGCAATAAAAACATGTTAAAGCTCATATGTGATTTTTAGTGACTGAGTTTATATATATTTAAATACACTTCTAATTGAAAATCAGTTAAATAATACAACATATACCAATACAGGGCTATGTGGAGAAAAAACGTGCAATACTACAATTGGGCTAAAAAAATCTTAGCAAAAAGATATGGACAGTACTTATTTAGTTATTACTGGCATATGTAAATGAGTATCCCAAAACAAAAATAAGTATAATTTTTTAAAGTTCTCATAAGTGTAAAAATACATATCACTGCAGTATCACAAATATTTCCCTCTAATATTACTAAGTTGTAAAACAACACAGTACAATGTCACTTTAAATGTCTCAGTAAGAACATTTTCCCTGACTTTCATGCACTTTTAACTTTATGATGGCAGCATGACATGTAAACTAAAATCCACAGTAAGTAATGTATGTTTGTGCAAAGCTATTTCACAGTTGACAAGACTTGTACATTGTTGCAGAGTGGATGACCTGCATTTCCCATTCTTCCATCTGCCCTTTTTCCATTTTTACTTCCATAAACAGTTTCAATTGCATTACATGCACTTGCATTATTCCACTAACCGGTTCACTGCTGTTGTCTGTCAACCTTTGACCAAAATAAGCTTTTCTTCAAAGCACACTTTGCTGGTACTTCCCCTATCTATAAATAAAGGTATGTACTCTACCATCTGTTAATTTAATAAAATAGTGCAGACTTCGGTATTCTGAAAACGGAAACATTTAATTTTTTTCTCTCCCTGTATGCTGAGTGCAAAATAATGGTCTGCAGATATATCTGCAATTGTTGGGTCATGACCCGTTAAGTCTCTTGCTTATTCCAATATATCTCTTTTAACTATCAGCGGTACCTTTTAGCAGTGCCTTTTCTCAGCAGACTATAATCCATTTCTATCTATATCTACAAAATGACTGTGGTGATCCATGGCGTGGCGTTCCTTTGTGGAAGTGCTATCAATTTGTTCTTTTCATCAGTAGATCTAACTATCCGGTCTTCTTACTACTTCTGTGCAACAATAGAGCCTTTTCCTCATGGTATTTAATAGCTTTTATTAAACGCTGCTCATCTTCACAAGATATCCAACAAATGTCCTGAAAATGAACATTTCTGTAGAGATGGTACAGCTGACTAAACAGATTCAACCTCTGGAAACCTCTTCCCACTGGAGGGCAGACTCCCCAAGAACATTATTAAAACTCTCTTTTGTGTTTCGTATTGCTGATCCTAGGTATCCAGCATGCCCATTAGCGCCAAGTACAATGTGAACTGGACCAGGTCAGAACAACATATCTTATTAGAGTGGTATTTAAAGAGGAACAGCATGTAGGGAAAAAAAAGTATAGGCTATATAAACCTTTCCTGTAGTGTTACTCTATAATGGCTAATATTTTCTTACACAAGTAGTCAAATAGTAAATATGTCACACATTGTATAACGAAAATGACACAATGCAGCAAACACATAAATCCAACATAAAGCAGGAAAGGAAAGAGTGGAAGGTGTTGTAATATTGATTTAAAGATTTCATTATTATTTTTACTTATACAATATATTAAAGCTCTACTCCAAACAGATATCAAATACACACATTAATGCAGCTCTGTATTCATGAATATATTATGAAATATATTTTTTCAAGCAGTATAACTATCTGAATTTGCCCTGCTATCAGCCTTTTACATAGTTACATAGTTTGCAATACCTTTTACAGCATCAAGATGCCCCCCCCCCCCCCCCCCCATCTTGATGCTGTAAAAGGTATTGCAAACTATGTAACTATGTAAAAGGCTGATAGCAGGGCAAATTCTGTGCAAGACCATGGCTTTAGCCATGATTAAGGCCGGATGGCTGAAACCCGTTGACTTTCTTTTTGACTGTTGTTCACATGCAATAATAAAACTATGTTTTAGACTGGTTGTGCAGCACAAGGAGTTAAGTTGTGCTACAGTTCAAGGAACCTTCTGATAGGAGCTGAGAGCAGAGTGACAAAGAGGTGTGATCATTAGCATGCTGCTTTGCGTTTCACTGTCTAGTCTAAAGCCTAGTCACACACCACTTTTTTTTAATCCTCTGGGTTGAATGAAAAAAACCTGACAGCTCAGGTCGAAGCCACTATACTAACAATCCCATGTTAATACAGCAAATTCCCCTGCTGAGCTATTGTGTTCTGAAAGGGGGACAGCCGCCCTCACCAGAACACTCTGGTCAGCGTTCTCAGCCATTGGCTTAGAGCGCTGTTTGGGAGCTGGTTGGCAGACCTTTTTCGGTCATAAGCCTTGAAAAGAAGCCTGCTTCTGTTGAACCAGCTGCCGTACACATGACCTGAATATCGTCCGGTTTCTATTGAAACGGTTGATGCCGGGCGACATTCGGTCCGCGTGTACTAGGCTTAAGGTTGATGGACAGACAAGAATTGTAAGCTTTATTCAACTGCAACAGAGAGAAATTAGATTTCCCCCCTCCAGGCGGGGCTGTTTTGTGTAGCAATCTGAAATCAATGGGCAAGGCCATAAGTTGGGCCATATAGCTTGAGAAAAAAAAAATGTGGCATGCACAGCATACCTCAGCGAGAGGTGTGCATGGTATTTATTGTGCTAAATATTGGGCATGGCCTAAAGGGGTGTGGTTCAATTGAATTTGAGACAAAGTACATAGTATAGAATGAGGTGTTGAATAGGGAATGTACAACACAGTGTACGGAATGGGAGGCAGTGTGGAATAGAAATAGGATTATCTCCAGCCCTCCCACAGCACACCAGCGACAGCTTTCTAACAAGCAAATAAGGAGAAAGCCTGGTGCCATGGAAGTTGTCTAAAACATAGTTTTATTGTTGCATGTGAACAACAGTCAAAAAGAAAGTCAATGGGTTTCGGCCATCAGGCTTTAATCATGGCTAAAGCCATGGTCTTGCACAGAGCAGCCATGGTCTTCCTCTTCTCAGGTCCCCTGCCGGTTCACTGGGCCCCTTTCCCCTGCCAACTGCCTCCTTAGCAAGTCACTTGCTATGGGGAACACATGCATGCTCGCTCCCAAGTCAGCTCTCTGTGTCCATAAGACACAGTGAGTGTGGCTCAGCCCCGCCCCCCGCTCCCGCCTCACTGGCTGTGATTGACAGCAGTGGGAGCCAGTGGCTCCTACTCCAGCGTCTCAGCCAATCAGGAGAGAGATACCCAGGAGAGCCTTGGCTCTTGTGCACATCGCTAAATCAAGATCGGGTTTAGGTAAGTATTTGGGGGGACTGAGGGGGGAGCTACACAATTAAGTTTTTTTTACCTTCATGCGTAGAATACATGAAGGTAAAGAACTTTTATCCTTTACAAACACTTTAAGCTATGCTCACATCTGTGTGCCAGGGAACACACTTCAAATTGTGATTGTTCCCATAAAGCGCAAAAACTAGTATCTTTATTCTAGTTACATGATGGCACTATTCAATCTTATGGTGCTATTCCTTCTTGATGGCACCCAAGCATTTCTTTGGCATGATTTTAGTGCATTGTGTCATGTAAATAGGCTGCCCTAATGGAGTGCGTGTTGTCATGCAAAAACTGTGTGTGCACTGTTGCACCTGCATAGCTGGGTACTTTCACAAGGATGTGCTGTGCTCTGTTCAGTAGAGGATCTTTGAATAAATCTAGATGCTGGGTAGGTGGTGCACTGCAGGTCAGGTGGCAGTAAGTGTGTAGCACTTTTAAATGGCTGCTTCAGACCACAAGTTTGACCTTGGAAATCCTCTGTCGCATTTGCCGTGGATGATTAGCATGACATGGACGGTACTCCTAGTGTGACACTGTACCCACCCCCAAAGTGACATTGCCATGTGCCCGCAGCATTACTTCGGCTGTGCACCTGCTTTCTGGCAACACAGTCATTGACTGTGGGACAAAAAGCCAGTGATAGGTTTTGCTGTGGTGCCTCAACCAGACATATAACAGAGCATGGCTGCACAGGAGTTATTTTTTATTAGTAATCACAATGTTGTGCAGTGTGTGTCAGAGCAAAGTGGGACCCATCCTCCTCCTCCAAAATCAAGTTGGGATGAGTGCTCCTTAACCATTCACAGGAAGCTTTGACTGCTGATTGGCTGAGGTTGAGAGGTAGGCAGATGACACCACAATCTCCACTTCAGCCAATCAGAGGAAGCCTTGTACTCATTCAGAAAAGTCAAAGATTCCTGTGAATGGTTAAAGTGATATTAAAGTCTCATTTTTTTTTCGGTTAAAAAATGACAAACATATTATACTTACCTGTTCTGTGTAGTGATTTTGCACAGAGCAGCTGAGATCATCCTCTTCTCGGGTCCCTCGCTGGCGCTTCTGGCCCCTCCCTCCTTCCGAGTGCCCCCACAGCAAGCAGCTTGCTATGGGGGCACCCAAGCCGCTGCTCTGTGTGTCCATTCAGACACAGAGCCGCCGCTCTGCCCCACCCCCTCTCTCTCCTCATTGGCTCACTGGCTTTGATTGACAGCAGTGGGAGCCAATGGCACCCCGCTACTGTCTCAGCCAATGATTAGGGAGCGTACCGGACAGCCAAGACTCTCGTGCAACATTGCTGGATTGAGATTAGGCTCAGGTAAATGTTAGAGGGGCTGAGGAGGACTGCTGCACACAGAAGGTTTTTTATCTTAATGCATAGTATGCATTAAGATAAAAAATCTTCTGACTTTAGAACCACTTTAAGCAGTGGAAAGTCCCTATCAGGGGCGGACTGACAACTCATGGGGCCCCCGGGCAACAGAAGATCATGGGGCCCCCTATGTCCCCACCCACACGCAAGCCACACCTACATAAAGCCCTACCTACATAAAACATGGGGCACACAGTAAGGCATACAGCAGGGCGCAGGCACAACACAGGGCATGGGGCGCACAGCAGGGCATATCAAGGGGTACACAGCAGGGAACAACACAGGGCATGGGGCACAGTAGGGCACATCACAGGGCACACAGGAAGGCACATCATGGGGCAAAGGGCACATCAGGGGGTACACAGCAGGGCACTGAGAACATCACAGGGTATGGGGCACATCACAGGACATACAGTAGGGCACATCAGGGGGTACACAGCAGGGCACTGAAATCACAGGGTATGGGGCACATCACAGGACACGCAGCAGGGCACATCAGGTGGTACAAAGCAGGGCACATCACAGGGCATGAGGCACACAGTAGGGCACATCAGGGAGTACACAGCACATCACATGGCATTGGGCACACAGCGGAGCACATCAGGGAGTACACAGCACATCACAGGGCATGGGGCACACAGTAGAGCACATCACAGGGCACACAGTAAGTCACATCAGGCGGTACACAGCAGGGAATGGGGCACATAGCAGGGCAAATGACACATCACAGGGCATGAGGCAAACAGTAGGGTACATCAGGGGGTACACAGCAAAGCACAGGTCACATCAAGGAGTACACAGCAGGGCACAGAGCACATCACAGGGCATGGGGCACACAGTAGGGAACATCATGGGCCACAGGGCATATTAGGCAGTACACAGCAGGGCACATCACGGGGCATGGGGCACACAGTAGGGCACATCAGGGAGTACACAGCACATCACAGGGCATGGGGCACACAGTAGAGCACATCACAGGGCATACAGTAGGTCACATCAGGCGGTACACAGCAGGGCATGGGGCACATAGCAGGGCAAAGGATACATCACAGGGCATGTGGAACACAGTATGGCACATCCAAGGGGTACACAGCAGGACACATCACAGGCCACGAGGCACACAGTAGGGCAAATAGCAGGGCACAAACCAAAACACAGGGCACAAAGCAGAACACTGGGATCCTCCAGACACAGCACAGTGTGTCTCAGGGCAGCCGTGGGGGGAGAAGGCACAGGGGGACACAGTGGGGGGGTGGAAGGCACAGGGGGACACAGTGGGGGGGTGTAAGGAACAGGGGGACACTGTAGGGGGTGTAAGGCATAGGGGGACCCTGTGGGGAATGTAAGGCACAGGGGGATACTGTGGGGGGTGTAAGGAACAGGAGGACACTGTGGGGGGGGGTGTAAGGCATAGGGGGACACTGTGGGGGGTAAGGAACAGGAGGACACTGTGGGGTGGTGTAAGGCACAGGGGGACACTGTGGAGGTGTAAGGAACAGGGGGACACTGTGGGGGGTGTAAAGCACAGGGGGACACTGTGGGGGTTGTAAGGCACAGGGGGACACTGTGGGGGGTGTAAGGAACAGGGGGACACTGTGGGGGGTGTAAGGGACAGGGGGACACTGTGGGGGGTGTAAGGCACTGGGGGACACACACTGTGGGGGGGTGGAGGACAGGGGGGCTCGGGAGACTAGGGGCCTCCTGCGGTCCTGTTGGGGCCTGGGACCTGTACTCTCTGCTGCCCCGTGATGGTGGCCATCATCCATGGTACCTCCAGCAAAAGCAGCGCCTCACCCGATGCCTGAATACATGATGCACTCTAACAGGGATTCAGCAGGACGCGGTACAGCTCCTTGCCGGCTCCTCCTCTCCTCCCAGGTGATGTCATGTGCAAGCATCTCGGGTGGATGGGAGGGAAGGAGGAGCCAGCAAGGAGCAGCGCGCTGTGAGAGATATTATCACAGCCACGTCCTGCTGAATCCCTGTTAGACTGCATCATGTATTGCCGGTGCAGAGGCTCTCACGGGCCCCCTAGCGGCACGGGCCCTCGGACCGTGTCCGAGTGACCGATGGGTCAGTCCGCCCCTGGTCCCTATACAGCTACCGGAACACAGCACTTTAAATTGTACATAGCTGATGATACATGCTGTTTATAAGTTGGTATAGGTTGTATAGTTGTAGTTGGTAGTAGTTGGTATGCAGTTGGTGAAGGTAATAGTTCATTTGGACCTGCTTGGTCCAAACTAGGGCTGGTTCCAATGTTCGAGTCGAACGTAAGTTCGTCTCGAACATCGGTGTTTTCATTTGCTCCCAAACTAACTGAACACATGGGACATTCGCAGGAAATTTGAGCGCTGAGGAGCGCCCCATAATGCACTGCGAGATCGCAGTGCATTGACGACTGCTGATTGGCCAAAACATGCACCTGACCTGCATGCTTTGGCCAATCACAGTGCGATCTGCTGTGAGAGCCATGATTGGCCAAAGGCAGGGTGCCTTTGGCCAATCATGGCTCAAGGGGTCCACGCCCCACACTATATAAGGCTGCTTACATGGCGGCCGTGTATAGTGTATTAATAACGTGGAGAGGAGAACTCGATTAGGCAGGTTAGTTAGTGGTGTGCAGGCAGTTTATATATACACAAATAGAGCTTTCTTTTGGTGGTATTTGATCACCTCTGCGGTTTTTATTTTTTGCGTTATAAACAGAAAAAGAGCGACAATTTTGAAAAAAAAAAAACTGTATTTTTTACTTTTTGCTATAATAAATATCCCCAAAATTAAAAAAAAAAAAAACACATTTCTTCATCAGTTTAGGCCAATATATATTCTTCTACATATTTTTGGTAAAAAAATTGCAATAAGCGTATATTGATGGTTTGTGTAAAAGTTATAGTGTCTGCAAACTATGGGAAAGATTTATGGCATTTTTATGGCATTTTTATCATTTTTTTTTTACTAGTAATGGCGGTGATCTGCGATTTTTAGCAGTACTGTGACATTGTGACGGACCGATCGGACACTTTTGACAAATATTTGGGACCATTGACAATTATACAGCAATCAGTGCTATAAATATTCACTGATTACTGTGTAAATGCCACTGGCAGTAAAGGGGTTAACACTGGGTGCAATCAAGAGGTTAAAATGTGTGTTCCCTCAGTGTGTTCTAACTGTATGGGGATAGGACTGACTAGGGGAGGAGACATATCGTTGTTCCTACTTACTAGGAACAAACTATATGTCTCCTCTCCCCTAACAGCACAGGAATTTGTGTTTACATACACAAATCCCCATGCTGGCTTTCGTGCACAAGGTCGAGCGTGGCCGGCGGCAATCGTGCCCGCCAGCCATGAGCATCGGATCACCCGCCATGTAGTGGGCGCACGCCTTTTGGCGGCCGCTAAAGGGAAGGATGTACCCATACGCAATTTCGCCCAGGAGAGCCATTCTGCTGCAGGAAATCTGCGTGAGATGGTCAGGAACCGGTTAATAGGATTCGCATTTTCGCACAAATGTTTTGCCTGTTCACATGTTCTGGTGCGAACGGAACCAAGGGGGTATTCGGCCCATTCCAAGTCCAAACTAACTATTTTAAAGTGACAAAAACCTGTAGGTTGGCTTAAGCTTAGCTCTAGCTAAGGCACAATTTTGTTTTCAGTTTTGGTGAGGAAGGGTTGGATCCTTTGTCAGATTTTTATTGCATTTGTGAGGTTTTGCCTCACTTTCTGCTCTAATGACACCCTGCCACATTTTGACGAACAGGGTGTCACAAGACAGGAAGTGAGAGAATCTCCCTAATTGGACCAAAAAGCTCCCTAATTGGACCAAATAAAAAATTGATAGAAGTTCTAACACTTCCCCGATTTAACCCCAAACCAAGTTTTAAGAGTTTAAGGGCTTTAATCTGTATAAAACACATCACTCATGGGTTAATGGTAACAAACTACAAAAGAACAATGCAACTTAAGAGGTATGAATCCAATGTGCAGTTTTGCCTCCAATAATGATATGGCAAAGGTCACTCAGGGTTTTACTACTTGATAATAAGGAAAATATTGATCTGTTTAATGTGTTACATTTCAAACGGCATTTAAAATCATTTAAATGCCTCAAAGGACCCCATATTACACTGCAATCATCAGCCTGTCACGGCGCTAGTGCCCTGCAAGGAATGCTACAGACTACAAATAACACATTTTGTATAAATTGTCCAGGGATGATATTGACATTTATCCTTGTATGTAGATGCAGAAGCAGCAATGTATTTAATTGCTGCTCTCCATCAAACAGCACTACACACACTGATGAAATATGAGATCTTTTACCATGTGTTGTGTCAAAACAGATCAGGTAAATATCCATTTTACACCCATTAAATGCAGCTCCCCACACTCCACACTCCTCTCAAACTCATTACTCCCAACTTTCCGAGACAGGAAAGATATATGTTTTTCATGTAAACAATTTTAGAGACACCCCCTGCTACATCCCCAGTTATGCTGTTTTATTTCAAGTGCAAAAAATGTAAATCTAAAAACAACTACAATGGTCAACAAACAAACTAAATTCCATCATTTTTCTGTAAAAAAAAATTTTAAAAAAGGAAAAAAAGGAAAATAAATGTTTGACTGAAGTGGTTGCTTGAGGTATTAACAGGGCCGAAATTAGAAGGGGCGGGGGGGGGGGGGGGACATGCCATGGGTGATGCATCTAGGGGGCGCCACCAGGGGTGCCACCCCCGTCCACACACGGAACCACTGCACTAAGGGTGTCACTGTCGCCCCTGATCAAGTGTAATGGACAGGCAGCAGCTGCTGCATAGTTCGTCAAATACCGGAGAATCAAATAGGGAAAACCCACAGACGCACTATCGCTTAATCTCTCTGCTCCTCACGCCCGTCCGCGCTATAGAAAGGCATTCCAGAGCGATGCTTCAGCTACTGTTGCTATGTTACTAAGCATCAGTAGCTGCAGCGTCGCCCTGGAATGCTTTTCTATAGGATGGCCAGGAGGGAGAAGCGCAGTGATTCAGCGCTAGCATGCGGTCTCCCTCCTATTTGACTGTCCTGTATTTGGCAAACTATGCAGCGGCCACAGCCTGTCCATTACACTTGAACCGGCGGCAGTGACACCTTAGAGCAGAGGCACCCATTGCAAGCGGCATCCCCAGCGGAGTGCTGTGGGGTCTCCCTCCTAGTAATGCCCAGTGCCCAAACAGCCCATGTCTTTTCTGAGTGAGGCATCCCAACTGCACTACAATTATATGGGAGAGCCTTCCTGGAAATGGAAGGCATTTATTACAACAAGGAGAGGAATTTGTGTGCAGAAGGCCCTTGGCTAGGAAGTTGGGGTTGGTATGGTAAAGGATTGGGGGGATTGGGAGGGGTGCAGAGAAGGCCCTGGAGTGGGGGTGTGCAGAGTAGGCCCTGGACTGGAGGGGGTGCGGAGGAGGCCCTGGGCTGGGTGGAGTGCAGAGGAGGTCCTGTACTGGGGGTGCAGTGAAGGCTTTGGGCTAAGGGGGGTCCAGAGGAGGCCCTGGAGTGGTGGAGGGTTCAGAAGAGGCCCTGGACTGGGGGGTTCAGTGGAGACCAGGGGCTGATGGGAGGGTGCGAAGGAAACCCCGGACTGAGGGGATGCAGAGGAGGCCCTGACCTGGAGGGGCACAGAGGAGACCCTGGACTTTGGGGGTGCAGTGGAGACCCTGGGCTTGGGGGGTATGTGGAGGAGGCCCTGGGCGGGGGGGGGGGGTGCAGAGGAGGCCCTGAACTAGAAAAGGGTTGGTGTGGAAAAGACCATGGATTAAGAGAGGGGGAGTGCAGAGGATGCCCTTGACTAGGAGGGGAGTGCAGAGGAAGCTCTGGACTAGGAGGGGAATACATTAGAGGCTCTGGACGGGGGGGGGGGGGTGCAGAGGAGGCCCTGAACTAGCAGGGGAGTGCAGAGAAACATATGCAAGAAAAAGTATGCAAACCCCTTGGAATTAACTGTTTTTCTGCATTAATTTCATCTAACCCTGAAGTCACAAAACAGACAAAAGCAATGTGATGTGCTGGTAGCACATCAACAATTCTATTAAAAAAACCCCTTCGCCCTAGATCAAAGCCACAGGGTTGCTATAATAACCACAACCTTTGAAGCATATACTTTCCTTCACATACCACCATTCCATTCAGCATCAATGTTTTCAACTTTCTCAAGCACTGTTCTTCCCAAATAAACCTAGACAATACAACCTTTTCATTTCGAAACTTGTTGTGAATAAAGTGGATCATTCCTGTAATATTTTTCAAGATGATAAACCAATCAGATCACACTTATTCACAACCATAGAATTTATTTTCTTTATACTTTAATGTTCCTAGCGTAACTAAGAATGCGGTTTTTATGTGGTCAATGTAAATTACATGGTGCTGTGGTTCATGAAAACTTGACCTTACATATTTTTCTGTATTGTTAAAGCCTCACTACAAGAGGATGTGCATAACATACAAATATGAAGCCATCACTGCTACTATAGCTCTGAAAGATATATTTTTTAAAGCACATTGTATTCTTAAGGCATTGTTATCTGCAAGTTGATCTACAATCAAGCAGAGCTCAGTTTTTTTAATTTAAATAATAGAATGCATTCACACAATAAAACCTGATCATTTGATTATTAATCATAATATTTAAAGTTATCGTAAAAGATGAAGATGTACTTGTGAAAAGATGAGAAAATAGATCTTAGCTACTGGTTCTTCATTATATATTTTTTGTTTGCTTTTTTTAATGGCTACCTATAATTTGGACCTGTCAAGAAAAATACAGTCTAATATAATGTTAGACAGAATTAAAACAGCATGACAATGCATGTTTAAAAAAGATACATGAGCCTCAAAATACAGTGGTAGCAAGTTTCCATGCACGCTAAACTCTGGTGGAAACTTGAGCATGCATTCAACTGGAGGTTTCAGCAATGGTAAAAGATACAGGGCCATTCTGACTACTCTACTGTGTTGTGGGGCATTACTATTTCAAATGGTCTACCAACACCAACAATGTACAGTATCTCACAAAATTGAGTACACCCCTCACATTTTTGTAAATATTTTATTATATCTTTTCATGTGCCAATACTGAAGAAATTACACTTTGCTACAATGTAAAGTAGTGAGTGTACAGTTTGTATAATCTTGCTGTCCCCTCAAAATAACTCACACATGCATTAATGTCTAAACCGCTGGCAACAAAAGTGAGTACACCCCTAAGTGAAAATTTCCAAATTTGGCCCCAAAGTGTCAATATTTTGTGTGGCCAACATTATTTTCCAACACTGCCTTAACCCTCTTGGGCATGGAGTTCACCAGAGCTTCAAAAGGTTGCCACTGGAGTCCTCTTCCACTACTCCATGACAACATCACGGAGCTGGTGAATGTTAGAGACCTTGCGCTCCTCCACCTTCCCTTTGAGGATGCCCCACAGATGCTCAATAGGGTTTAGGTCTGGAGACATGCTTGGCCAGTCCATCACCTTTACCCTCTTTAGCAAGGCAGTGGTCATCTTGGAGGTGTGTTCGGGGTCGTTATCATGTTAAAATACTGCCCTGTGGCTCAGTCTCTGAAGGGAGAGGATCATGCTCTGCTTCAGTATGTCACAGTACATGTTGGCATTCATGGTTCCCTCAATGAACTGTAGCTCCCCAGTTCCGGCAGCACTTATGCAGCCCCAGACCATGACACTCCCACCACCATGCCTGATTGTAGGCAAGACACACTTGTCTTTGTATTCCTCACCTGGTTGCTGTCACACACGCTTGACACCATCTGAACCAAATAAGTTTATCTTGGTCTCATCAGACCACAGGATACGGTTCCAGTAATCCATGTCCTTAGTCTGCTTGTCTTCAGCAAGCTGTTTGCGGGCTTTCTTGTGCATCATCTTTAGAAGAGGCTTCCTTCTGGGATGACAGCCATGCAGACTAATTTGATGCAGTGTGTGGCGTATGGTCTGAGCACTGACAGGCTGACCCCCCACCCCATCAACCTCTGCAGCAATGCTGGCAGTACTAATACTTCTATTTCCCAAAGTCAACCTCTGGATATGATGCTGAGCACATGCACTCAACTTCTTTGGTCGACCATGGCGAGGCCTGTTCTGAGTGGAACCTGTCCTGTTAAACCACTGTATGGTCTTGGCCACCGTGCTGCAGCTAAGTTTCAGGGTCTTAGCAATCTTCTTATTTTCAGATCCTCAGAGAGTTCTTTGCCATGAGGTGCCATGTTGAACTTCCAATTGACCAGTATGAGAGAGTGAGAGCGGTAACACCAAATTTAACACACCTGATCCCAATTCACATCTGAGACCTTGTAACACTAACGAGACACCAGGAAGGGAAATTTGGACATTTTCACTTAGGGATGTACTCATTTTTGTTGCCAGCGGTTTAGAGATGAATAGCTGTGTGTTGAGTTATGTACACTGTTAGACAAGCTGTACACTCACTACTGTACATTGTAGTCACTTTTGTGAGATACTGTTTAATAATACTGCATGCTGTACACCACAACAGGCATTTTCTGCACTGTCTAAGAGGGTAGGTGCATTGGAATTCCATTTAAAGTGAATGAAACTGCAACATACTGCACATGCCTCAACATGCACTGTTTTACAATGTGAATGCATCATAATGCTAAAATGACAGAAAAGATGAAGGCAATCTACCTCCTGCCTTTCAAAAGAAACTGTCAACGATAGGTTGAAAATTGCTGTATGTGTGTAGTAAGCATTTAAGTGCAAAGCTGCAGTTTCACATGAAAGAGATACCTGTAAAGAAGAAAGTGAATACTTACCTCTCCTGCCACCTGTGCTGCCATATGCTGCATCCGGGAGTGATCCCCCGCAACACTCAGTAACTCCTCCTGCCAAACTCCATATCAGGTTGACATGTGATGTAGGTATTCACATTTTTCTTTACAAGTACCTCCTATATGGCTACTTTTAGCTTTGCTTTACAATAACTGCAGATATTTAAAAAAAAAATCATTGACTGCAAAGCAAAGAATATTTACATGCCCTGCTGACTGTACTGCTATTCTCCATGCTCTTTAACAGCCAACCTTGCTAAATAATTTTCAGTGTTTCCTTTCGCCATCCCCTATGCCACTGCTGACTCATCACTAATAGGGCTGGCGGATGGAACCATAGCTAAAGATGGAGAAAGCCTTCATGTTTGCCGCCTTGATGATGTCACTTATACCTACTGAACTGGGAACTGAGGAGAGGGAGGAGCCTGGTAATGGCTCTGTGCACGGCGTGAGGATCCTGAGAACCCTCTCCCTGCAGCTGAGAGGAATGATCGGCCTGATGAGAAGGTGTAGGTAGCTTCCCTCCCCGCCCCCCCTGCTCATCACTCTCTGAGCTGTCTTGCGGTGTAAGCCAGAGGAAGTTTGTACCTGCGTCTGCCTGCATCCCCCCCCCCCACCCCTCCGTAGTCGGACGGGCTAGAAGGCTCATCGAGGACGGGGGGTTAGGAGAACTGGAAAACCGCGGAGATCGGAGCGCTTCGGAAGCGACGGCAGCAGGGAAAACGGTGCGCTGCTGGGGGCTGTTTCAAGTCCCCAGCGGTGTTGCCGGCCGCGGAGAGCGGAGGAACCAGCTGAAGTGCACCGGGGAATTTCGGAGGAGAGAGCCAGGAAGGTGGGTGAGCGGAGCAAGGAGCAGCGGCAGCGGACACTGAAGAGCTGAGAGCGGAGAACAGCTGCGACTTCAGCGGGTCAGACAGACCTGGGCAGATTGATAACATCAGAGACAGCACCTGAGCGTTCGCAGCATCAGAGAGCAGCAGCAAGCAGTAGTGAGCGTCCCTTTGTGTCCCAACTTCAACAACAACTAAAAGATAAGTACCGTATTTTTTTTTTTTTTCCTCTTTTGGCTTTTTTCTATTGCAATTGTCTTGAAGTGAACAAGCAAAGGAAAAGTAATAGAACAAAAGAAAGGGAAAGGGAAAGAACAAATTGAAATAAAATGGAATGAAAAGCGAAAGTAAATGAAAGTAAACGAAGGCGAAAGAGCTGAAAAAGTAGAATCAAGTGAGCTAAGAAAAATAATAAAAACAGGGGGGGGAACAGGGGAGAAGAGAAGGAGAAGGTGAAAGAGAGACAAGCCAACGGAAGAGTTGTCTCCCAGCCCCCACCTGTTTGCTGCTGCTGCTGCTGCAGTATCTCCCTTTCTTGTGATTTTTTTTTTTTTTTTTGTTTTTGGTTTTTGTTTTTGTTTTTTGCAAATGGTACTAACTATAGGCTTGATAGTACAAACTATAGAATAAGAAGAAATTTCATAGTAACAAAAATGTGGAACATATAAGCTCATACTGGAACTATACTGCTGAATATATAAATCATCTTGCTGAATACTTGAATTAGATTACATTATATCGCTAAAACATTTGAATTATTTTGCTGAGCACCTGGGCCCTCATGTACACGGGCTGTTGGGAGAACGTTGTGAAAACGCCAGTGTCTTTGCAGTGACTTTTTTAAACTTTTTTCAGCTTTTTTCAGCGTTTTTGCAATAGCGTTTTTTTTTTTTTTTTCCTCTTTTGGCTTTTTTCTATTGCAATTGTTTTTTTGAAGTGAACAAGCAAAGGAAAAGTATTAGAACAAAAGAAAGGGAAAGGGAAAGAACACATTGAAATAAAATGGAATGAAAAGTGAAAGTAAATGAAAGTAAATGAAGGCGAAAGAGCTGAAAAAGTTGAATCAAGTGAGCTAAGAAAAACAATAAAAACAGGGGGGGGGGGGGGGAACAGGGGAGAAGAGAAGGAGAAGGTGAAAGAGAGACAAGCCAACGGAAGAGTTGTCTCCCAGCCCCCACCTGCTTGCTGCTGCTGCAGTATCTCCCTTTCTTGTGATTTTTTTTTTTGTTTTTTTTTTTTTTTTGCAAATGGTACTAACTATAGGCTTGATAGTACAAACTATAGAATAAGAAGAAATTTCATAGTAACAAAAATGTGGAACATATAAGCTCATACTGGAACTATACTGCTGAATATATAAATCATCTTGCTGAATACTTGAATTAGATTGCATTATGTCGCTAAAACATTTGAATTATTTTGCTGAGCACCTGGGCCCTCATGCACACGGGCTGTTAGAAAAGCGCTGTGAAGACGCCGGTGTCTTTGCAGTGACTTTTTTTAACTTTTTTCAGCTTTTTGCAGCGTTTTTGCAATAGCGTTTTTGAGCGTTTTTTTTTTTTTTTTTCAATGGATCAAAAACGCTGGAGGACGTTGGAGAATGATGTTTTTGGGCGTTTTTGAGCGTTTTTTAGCGTTGGAGCGTTTTTGCAGCTGAAAAACGTCTCTCAGAACCCATTGGGCCTGGGTTTTTTTTTTTTTTGCAGCTTAGGAACGCCTATGCCACTTGCAGCTCAGAGATGCCTAGGTGGGCATGAAGCCATAGACTAACATAGACAGGCCTTTTTGAGCTGCAGAAAGGGCTTAGAAAAGCAGCTGTAGAGATGTCCGTGTGCATGGGGACTTAATACTATGGTTTAAACAATTGAACAGCACCAAGGAATGCTTAATGTACTTAAGGTAGTAACATAACTTCTGGGAAACGGAGACTACTCATATCTCATTAATTATCTCTATTATTGGATTGTGGGGAGGATGGTGGGTATGAGAACGGAACAAAAGAAATATTAGTAAAAATAAGTCAATTTAAGAAGGCTGGGAGATTTTTTCATCATTAAGAGACCCCAACCAAGGGGTATTCTGGAAGGCAGCTTCGAAGATCTTATAAATCCAGCCATAGAAACAAACATGAAGGGGAAAACAACAAGAAGTGCGGGAGCAATACCGAAATCACCTAGGACCAGCCTAGGCCCAAGTCCAGGCCCTATGAACAGGTATATACAGCAAGGAATCGGAGAAGGAGAGAAACAAGTGGGTTCAAAGGGCAGACAAATAGATACAAAAGAGAAGGACAACAAGGATAAAAAAGGCCAGTATAAAGTACAAACAGAAACCAGCCACCTCTCAGAACCCAGAATGGAGCCAGAAATGGGAGAGGAAGACAGAGGAAAGGAGGAAGGACAACAAGGGCCACAGTTGCCAACAAAACAGGATATGGAAAAAATGTTTGCGGCACTAGAGTATTCCCTAAAAGCAGAGATATCAACACTCCATAAAGACATGGGATATATGTTAAACAGAGTGGAAGAAGTAGAGATCAAAGTAGACCTACATCAAAAAAACATAAAGGAACTGGAAGAGGAAATAAAGAAACTAAAACGGGAACAACAGGAACAATCATATAAAATAGAAGAGCAAGAAAATAGAGATAAAAAGAAAAACTTGAGAATACGCGGGTTACCGGAAACAGAACAAGCATAAAACCTAATAGAAAAAATGAACAATCTCTTCAACCAAATCTTGGGAAAGGATGCAACCAACATAATAGGAATAGAAAGTGTCTTTCGAGTAAAAAAACCTCAAAGGTTCTCAAGGGAAACACCTAGAGATGTAATAGTACGCTTCGAAAAATGGGAAGAAAAAAAACAGATCTGGATAAACCTAAAGAGGAAAACACAAATAGAGTTTGCGGAAGGTAAATTAAAAATATTTCAAGATTTGTCTCAAGAAACGTTGAAAAGACAACGGACATTAAAACCACTATTAGGAATCCTCCGGGAGCAAGAAATTCAATACAACTGGGGTTTTCCAGCATGTCTAATAGCAAGGAAAAACGGAATAAGTGCGAGGCTAAGATATGTGGAGGAGATTCCGGACTTTTGCAACAAACTAGAAATCCCCTCCCCAGAACTGGAAAAATATGCAAATAGACAGGAGCGAATAACGGCAGGAGATGACCTGCAATGGCAATTAAATTCAAGGAACAGACATCAAGATGTGGAATCTCGAGGAAATTAATAACTGAGAAAATACCACACATTAGTGCAAGGGGCCTTAGAGTGGAAAAAAATGCAGGGAGAGGAAGACAGGGACTCACGGAGTGGACAGGGGGTCGCCCTATTAGTGCTTAGGCGAGGGGGGAATAGGGTGTCTCACAGAGCTCCGCCTCACAATAAATAGAGCAGAGGGGGCAGGGTGTGCCCCACAAAACAAAGTAAAATGCTCTCAGCTCTAGAGAATATGGGGGTAAAAAACCCATATCAGAAAAAAGGGAGGGGGAGGGTGGGAGGAGGGAAAAGGGAGGGAAGGAGGGAGGGGAGGGAAAGGTCTGATCCACATGAGTGGTTACATAGGCGCACCTATTTTGAGACAAGAGATGAGGAGACCCCGTGCGTCCGCTGGGTGTCCCCTCCACCCGGCCTTCTAAGAGGACCGGGTGGGGGGGAGGGCCGGAGGACGGGCGGGGAAGAAAAGGCACAAGAATGGAAAACGTAAACAGCATAAAAATAATCTCCTATAATGTCCGAGGACTAAATTCCCCAGGGAAGAGAAACATCATTCTCCGAGAACTAGAAAAAAGTAAAGTAGAAATAATTTTCCTACAGGAGACGCATATAACCCAAAACTCAAATACCAAAATTTATTCAAGAAACATACCAACATGGTATCAAGGAGACTCGCCAATAAGAAGGGCCAAAGGAGTAGCCATCGGTTTAGGGAAAAATGTACGTTTTCTAATAGATCAAAGGAAAATAGATCCGGAGGGTCGATATCTTTTTATTACAGGAACTATGCAAGGGGTAAAATATACATTGGCTAATGTCTATTGTCCTAATAAGAACCCTAAAAAATATTTGATAGATATCATTAAAATACTAATGGAATTCAAACAAGGAAAATTAATACTAGCCGGAGACTTCAACTTCAGCATGGATAACAAAATGGACAGCACCTCAACAGTAAGGGACAAAGAGGTAAAACAACTAAAGAAATTAAAAAGAACACTATATGAACAGCAACTAATAGATCCTTGGAGAATTCAGCACCCCAGCACAAAGGACTACACATTCTACTCAACAGTACACAAAAGTTACTCCAGATTGGATTACATCATGGTCGAACATAGAAACTTGGAAGAAATAGAAGAAACAAAAATAGGTATAATAACCGCCTCAGATCACAGCCCAGTAACGTTGAGAATGAAAATAAAAGGAGAAGTCTTTGAAAGGGGTCCATGGAGAATCAACGAAACTTTATTAGAAGACAGCGAGACCGAAAAAAGTATCATAGAAGCAATTAAAAGATATTTTGAGGAAAACGATACACCAGAGGTATCGAAAGCAACTATATGGGAGGCGCATAAATCTGTTATTAGGGGCAAATTAATAGCCATAGGGGCAAGAAAAAAACAGGAAAGGAAAACAAACATGCAACAAATAATTAAAGAAATTTATGAATTGGAACGAAAACACAAAAATCAAGTAAACAACAAAATCTTCGGCCTATTATCTCAAAAGAGAGAGCAATTAAAAGACTGGATGGAACAAGAAGAAAGGAAGGAGTACAACAGAGTAGTACAAGAAAAATACAAATGGGGTAACAAACCAGGAAAATACCTAGCAAATTTGGTAAAAAAAAAGAAGTCTTTGAATTACATTGAGAAGATCAAAAATGAAAAAGGAGAAGTGGTAAATAAAACTACAGATATAGCGATAACATTTCAAAAATACTTCAGCTCCCTATATGCAATAAAAGGACAGGAAAGTTGGAAAGAAGCGAATACAAGAACAAAGAGGATACAAGAATATCTAAAAAAAGCAAATTTGCCAAAAATAAAAATAGACCAACTAGAAGAATTGGAAAAAAATATTACGCAAGAAGAGGTAAAACTGGCATTAAAGGAAACTCCCGTAGGAAAAAGTCCAGGACCAGACGGGTTCACGGTCAAATACTATAAAAAATTTGAAGAACAGCTGACTCCAAAACTATTAGAATATATGAATTCCTTAGGGGAAGATGAAGAAATAAGAAGTGAATCGCTACTAGCTCATATTACAATACTACCAAAAGAAGGGAAAGACAAAGTTAACTGCTCAAGCTACAGGCCAATAGCCCTATTAAACGCTGATACGAAGCTGTACTCCAAGATCCTGGCCACTAGGATAAAAAAACTAATCCCACAGTGGATCAACCCGGACCAGACTGGTTTTGTCCCGGGGAGAGAGGGGCGGGACAACAGCCTAAAATCATTACTGATGTTGCACAAGAAGGTGCAGAATGAGACCCCAGTTCTATTCCTGTCATTGGATGCAGAAAAAGCATTCGACAGGGTAGACTGGGGTTTCATGATGGATACATTGCGGCACTTGGGTATCGGGACAAAAATGATGAAGTGGATAACAAATTTGTATAATGGCCCGACAGCAGTCGTAAAAGTAAACGGTAGACTCTCTCCAAAAATTAAGATGCAGAACGGAACACGGCAAGGCTGTCCACTGTCTCCACTATTATACGTATTGGCTTTAGAACCATTATTAGCAACACTCCGCAATAACAAAGAGGTAGAAGCAGCGAGACTAGGAGGAAAAGAGCATAAGATCGCAGCTTACGCGGACGACATCTTGATGTACGTATCCAACCCAAGAGTGTCACTCCCAAACATATTGAAAGAAATAAAAAAATACGGAGAACTGTCAAACTTCAAAATTAATCCAATAAAAACGGAAATATTAAACATAGGACTAGAGAAAAAGGAAGTTCAGTTTTTACAAAAAGAATTCCCATTTACGTGGGTAAAAGAACTAAATTACCTTGGAATTAAAATAACTCCTAGAGTGGAAAAAATTTACCAGGCAAATTTTATCCCATTGATCAATGAGGTCAAAGAAGAAATGAAAAAGTTAAGAATACAGCCACTTTCATGGACTGGAAGAATAAATATGTTCAAGATGATGATACTACCCAAAATAAACTACAGATTACAGATGTTACCAGTAAAGATCCCGCAGAGCTTTTTTAAAATAATTAAAACAATTTTGTTAAAATACATATGGTTTAATAAAAAACCCAGAATCAAATACACGCTGATTACAAGGAAAAAGGAGCACGGAGATCTGGCCGCTCCAGATATAAGTAGGTACTATAAAGCCATAGTTTTAACACGAATGTTAGAGTGGACAAATGAGAAAAATGAAAAAAAATGGGTGGAAATGGAAAACATAATAAGCGGAGTCACATTACATAAGAATATTTGGATTCCACGGAAATATAGAACATTGGACACTGACACACACGAAATAACAAAAAATGTATTTAAAATTTGGGACACCATTCACTTAAAGAATGAATGGAAATATAATTCACCACTATTAGCACTCACAGGATCGAATTTCTTCACCCCTGGGAAGGAAATATTTGGAATTCAAGGAATACGTAACCCACAATTGAAAGATATCACTAGAAATGGCAAAATAAGAACACGAGTAGAAATAGAGGAAAGGAATGGATGGAAGATGAATGAATGGAATTATAATCAACTAGGGCACTTAGTAAGCACAATACCACACCCACTGAGAGACGAAACGAAATTAACCGCACTGGAAAAGCTATGTAGCAATGAAATACCATTGAAAAACGGAACATCAAAAATTTATAGTACACTGACAGATTTGGAAGCACAAGAAAGACCAGAATACATAAATCAATGGGAAAAAGAAATGAATATAAAAATAGATAACCAAAAAGTGGAAAAAAATGATAGAAATGGTATATAATAAGGCCTGGGACATGAAGACTATTGAAATGAAATATAAACTAGTATCAAGATGGTATATGACCCCAGTAAGAATACACAGATTTCATCAAGACAAATCCTCTTTGTGTTGGAGAAAATGTGGCCAAATAGCAACGATCATACACATATGGTGGGAATGCCCAATAATAATGGAGTACTGGAAGGAAGTGTTAAATAACATAAAAGAAATAACTGAAGAAGAAATAGAACAAAACATCTGGACTTGCCTCTTCCATATCTATAATAAACCTAAGAAACAATATAGAAAATCAATAGTACCTAACCTCCTGAATGCGGCCAAGGCCTTAATTTCCAAGAATTGGCTAAAAAGTGGAAAACCAGACATTAGAAACTGGCTAAAGGAAATAGATTATCACTACAAAATGGAAGGAGGAGAGAAAAGGGATAATAGTAGATGGGAAAGTTGGAAAAAATACAAAGTCTCAGACATTTATTTAGATAAGATAAAAGAAAGAATAGGTGCAGAGCCAAGTGGATAAATAAATAACATAAAGGAACGGACCAAACACAGGGGAGGGGGAGGGGGAGGGGGGGTGGGGGGAAATAAGAGGGACTGAGAGAGAATAAGATAATAGTGGGTTCATATTTATAGGAGGCGTTTTGTCGTCGATTTTTAAAATTATTAAATAATATCCTAGAAGGGAAAAACAATAAAGATGTGACGGAAACAATCCACAATGATGTGAAAAATGAGAAGAGATAAAGTTTGACATATAAAGTTGAAATAATGTCTCTCAGAAAAATTTTCGCTGAAGTGGAAAAAAAAAAAAATAACCTACTGAACTAAATATTGTCTCAACTGAATAATATAAGCCTCCAAATTTAGAAAGTGAAAGGAATGTCTTGGTGCAGAAATACAATGTGTACCAATCTAGAGTGCAAAGAGCTCAAGGCCAGATGTAAATAATATTTCCAGGAATAGGAATAAAGGCATAGATGTTAGTGCCTTAAAACACAGGCAATGCATGAATTATTGCAAAAAGAGAAATTGCAAAACAATGAAAATCTTTGAGTTAAAAGTTACCCAATTTTTTACTAGGAGGACAGAAAGAACACAATGTAACAACACATGACATACAAGTAATTGCATGTCATGATTAACCCCTTCACGCCTAAGGGTAAAACAAATTTTTATGCCTAAGCTCAATTTTGCAACTTTGACATGTGTTGGTAAAACCGTACATATCATCACAACTGCTTTGTGTATCCAGTGTTTTTTTTTTTCAGGATAAATTGGGCTTTCATTTGGTAGTAAATAGTTACTGATATCTCCTGTTTTTTTATTATCAACCGAAAACTGGCCCAAAATAGTAAAAAAAAACAAACATTTTTTTTGTAAATTTTAGCTGTATATTTCTTATTACTACCATAGCCTACTACCAAAGAACAACCCAAAATACATTCTCCTGCTCCTGATGATCACAGTAATACCACATAGGCTTATATCATTTGTTGTTTGTACTCGTAGTACAGCCCAGAAACAATAGTGCATATTTTGCTTTTTTTTTGTGCCCTACCTAAAACACACTGACACTAACTGACACTGATGCTAATTTAACCAGTTGACATCCGCGCTATAGCCGAATGACGGCTACAGCGCAGACCTGAATTCCCGGGAGGCCGTCATATGATGGCCTCCCCTGTGCACGCGCCCTACAGGGCGCGCGTGGAGTGTGCTGTGATCACCGAGTCACTGAGACTCGGGTGATCACCGATCCGAGTAAGGGGCCGGTCCTGGCCCCTTACCATGTGATCAGCTGTCAGCCAATGACAGCTGATCACATGATCAAAACAAAAGCTCTGTGATCGCTTTAGCCAATCACCGGCTCATCAGCAAGGAGCATCGGTCCCAAAGAGGAAGAGGCAATAATGCCTCATATGTGCCACGAGTACCCCCTGCCAGTGCCACCTGCCATTGCCACCTGACAGTGCCCACAGTGCCCACCAGTGTCACCTATCAATGCCCATGACTGCCACCTATCAATGCCTGCAAGTGCCACCTATCAATGCCCAGAAGTGCCACCTATCAATGCCCACCAGTGGTGCCAATCAGTGCCACCTAGCAGTGCTGCCTATCAGTGTAACAGATCAGTGCCCATTATTGCCACCCATCAGTGCCCATCACTGCCACTTATCGGTGCCCATCAGTGCCACCTCATCAGTGTACATCAATGAAGGAGAAAAATTACCTTTTTTAAAATTTTATAACAAAATATAACAATTTTTTTTTTTTTTTAAATTCAGACTTTTTACATTTTTTTAACAAAAAATAAAAACCACAAAGGTGATCAAATACCACCAAAAGAAAGCTCTATTTGTGGGAAAAAAAAGATAAAAATGTAATTTGGGTACAGTGTTGTATGACCGCACAATTGTCATTCAAAGTACGTCAGCGCTGAAAGCTGAAAATTGGTGTGGATAGGAGGGGGGTTTAAGTGCCCAATAAGCAAGTGGTTAAAAAAATAAATACATAAAAAATCCTGCCAAAAAATACTGACCCTGACCTTTGACCCAAACACTAACCCTGGCACTGACCTAGATCAAACCTTTTTATTATTATTATTATTATTTTATTTTTTACACACATTTTTTTTCTCTTTGCAAAGAGAGAGAGAAAGATGCATTGTATCTTTCCTCTCCATTCACAAAGAGAGAGAAAGACAGGGGCGGGCTTCACCGTAACTGATCACAGGGATAGCCAATCAGAGGCTACCACAGTGATCAGTTCTGGGTCCTAACCATTAGTACGGGGCCTGGGGCTCTCGGTGAGACCCCAGTCTCCATGCTGTGAGCGGGCTGTGCGGCGCGCTCCCAGGACAAAGGGAAACACATATATGCGGCCCCATGGAAAAAAAGCCCAGTGCAGTGAGGCTGCATTAATGTGTTACATTGGCGTCAAGCGGTTAAAGCACTATTAAACTAGAATAAAAAACTTAATAAGCTGCAGCTAACCAATTCTCAGATGTGGTGGCTACATTAGTTTTCTTTTTTAATTTTTTCCCTTTATTTGTCCCAGTGATCCAGCCAGTAAGTCTGTCATTTTCAAGTTTCAATACACTTTAGCAGACCACAATTGTCAGCTTTTATTCAATCATGTAATACCTTTATGCAAAAAGAAAAACAAAAAGTTTGCTGTAGCTGCTAAAGTATTAGCTGGAGTTCATCTTCAATTTTTTAGTCAATTCCATATAATTCTGCTGGTCTAACACTACCCTTTTCCCAGACCGACAATTCTGCTGTCCTAAGGTGTCTCCTTTACTGCATCATCCAGATGGCAGACACCCTAAAGCTGGGTACACACTGTAGAAAAATCATGCTGAATGTTGGGTCAGTGTGCACAGCAGTCTGTCCGACAGAAACCGGCTTTTGTGGAGGGGATATGCTGGAAAACCAGCATCAAATTTGCTCTTGCAAGCAATGCCTGCAAGCGCTGATCAGTGTGCAGAATGCAATAGTATTGCGGGAGAGACCCACTTGGTTGAACGAAAAAAACTTGCAGTATGTGTCGGGCTAAAGACAGGTAGAGTGTTACTGGCTGGATCACCAGGTGAAATAAAGCACAAAAAGCCTAAAAATAGAAAAGTAATGCAGCCACCAATCTAAGGATTGGTAAGCTGCAATATACTACATTTTATTTTTAGGTTTAAAGCCTTTTTTAAACCACCACAGGATCCAAAAACTGAAAAAATAGGCTTCTAGAAACATTGTTGACTGTAACCATAGCCATAGTAGCAGTATTTCAGTAAACTATCTCAAGGGAAACGAAGTGAGGGTAAACAACTGCTTATATCTTGGATGAGAACTAATGGAACAACCATTATGCTGCTTAAGCGCCGGGTATATGCATATATTTCAGTTCAACTTGTTTGTGCCCACACATGTCTACTTCCTACCATTAATGTGTCAACTTAAAAAGTTTGAAACACTTTAAATTTTAGCAACATCAAATGTTATAATAAAGTTTAAGCAAATATCTTGTATTAGACAAAAAAAAACAAAAGCTGAGCCGAACCATTCTGTATGTTGTAAAATGGTATCTAAAAGAACAATGCAATAAAAGTTATGCTATAAGTAGTGCTATCAATACCTGTAATTACCATCCCTTTTGTCCTGCATGACCTTTGCTTAGCTCCTCCAGCTCAGTCTACATCCTAGAACCCGCAGATTTGTTTGTTCTGTTTGTTTGATATTTGATATATTTAATAAATTTATGTTAAAATTGCGATAAGTAAAGGTACTAACAAAAAGCTTTCTTTCACCACTTGTATGGATGAAAGCTGCTGTTCTACCAGTTGAAGCAAACTATAAGCTTGTGTTTTAACCACTTAAGGACCGGAAGATTTCCCCCCTTAATGACTAGGCCATTTTTTGCGATACGGCACTCTGTTGCTTTAACTGACGATTGCGTGGTCATGCAACACTGTACCCAAACAAAATTGATGTCCTTTTAAAAATATATATATATAGTTTTCTTTTGGTGGTAATTGTTCACCTCTGCGGCTTTTATTTTTTGTGCGTTAAACAAAAAAGACCGACAATTTTGAAAGAAAAAAACAATATTTTTATATTAAACAATAAAAAAAACAATAATTTTTACCTTTTGCTATAATAAATATCCCCAAAAAAATGTCATCAATATGTATTCTTCTACATATTTTTTGTAAAAAAAAAATTGCAATAAGCATATATTTATTGGTTTGTGCAAAAGTTATAGTGTCTACAAAATAGGGAATAGAGTTATGGCATTTTTATTATTTTTTTTTTTACTAGTAATGGCGGTGATCAGAATTAGCTATCAGCTGTTTAAAGGGCCGACGTACAGCTACGGCGATTTGCGGGAACGAGCCGACCTCCTGCAGTATAATGATGGCAGCTGGTCGGCAAGTGGTTAATGATATTATGTCACAGTGGACAATGATCAGAAGACAGTCCCACTAGCTACCGATCTTGTCAGATCAGTCTTTGTGATGAGAGCATGAAGTGAATATGTACTCAAAACATAAACATTGGCCTCCCAGTGATGCATACATGCAGCGTGTGGTTGTAAAGGGGTTAAAATCCTTTTTTTTTGCTGCAAGGCTTCCATCTATCAGGAGTGGTATTTTGGGGATTTTATTTTTGTGGCGGTGGCTTGATTTTTATTTAATGCTGAGCTGATAGGGGCTTTTTAAAGTTTGTGGTGCTCAAAGCAAAGCATTAAATAGTTATTAAAACACAAAAGAAGAAAGCGCAAAGCCGCCCTAGTGTAACTCGGCTTTAATATGGTACAGTTAAAAACACTAAAAACACTACAATGGTCAAACTCACATTGTGTGGATACAGCATAAGGATTCCACTGTGGCCGCACTCCTAAAACCACCTCAAGATCCCGACAGGGATAGGGGAAGCCCTGGACGTTCAACCTAACTGCCTGGTTCCTGGCAGCACATCCGAGGCTATCCACCACCATGCTTGACGTGCAGCTTCTAATGCGCATGCGCCCGGTCCAGCCGGTGCTGCTCTCCGAGAACACATGAGCAGGATACAGGGGGGAAGAGACTGAGGACGTCACACAGTTGCCATGACAACGCATTTCTGAGGCATGGCCTCCTTCCTCAGGTTTCTCAGAGTGACCCGAGGAAGGAGGCCATGCCCCAGAAACACATTGTAATGGCAACTGTGTGACGTCCTCACTCTCTTCCCCCCGGTATCCTGCTCGTGTGGGTTTGTGTGTCCTTGGAGAACAGCGCCAGCTGGACCGGGCGCATGTGCATTAGGATCTGCACGTCAAGCGTGGTGGTGGATAGCCTCTGATGTGCTGCCAGGATCCGGGCAGCTAGGCTGAACGTCGACGTCTCCTCCTTCCCCTGTCGGGATCTTGAGGTGGTTTTAGGAGTGCGGCCACAGTGGAATCCTTATGCTGTATCTATCGTCACACAATGTGAGTTTGACCATTGAAGTGTTTTTATCTTTACCATATTAAAGCCGAGTTACACTAGTGCGGCTTTGCACTCTCTTCTTTTGTGTTTTGTCTAGATGTGTTCCTGCCACCCAGAGGATCCATAGATAGCAGGAGCACCCTTTGACTTGTCTAATTATCACCAATAGCCAGCTGGAGGGCTATACTAAACTGCTGATCAGAGAACCTGCTAGTTTTTTCTTTTGTGTGTATTTTTTGTATTAAATGATTATTGACCTGTTCTTTGAGCTGCCTTTTGTTCCAAATGCTGCTGCATCATTTGAAATAAATTAGGTGGAAGAGCAGTGTGTACCAAAACTACCTTAGATTATATCACTTAAATTTAGCATATCCCCACAGTAAAAATAAAAATCAGGCATACACCTGTTAGGCCTATTACCCCTAATTAAAATTGTCTTGCTAAGGGCCAGTTTGCACTGCTGTATCCTCTGAGCTCTCCTGATTTTTTTAGTAAAACCCCAGCCTGAATTCTTTGCCTTTAGTAAATTTGGGCCTAGCTTTGCTCAACAAAACTGTTCTGTTGCTGGCAACTAGCTGTACTGCTGTATCATCTGTGATGTCTTATGCTGCGTACACACGTGCGGACTTTTCGACCGGATTGGTCCGTCGGACCGAGTCCGGCGGACAATTCGACCGTGTGTGGGCTTCATCGGACCTGCAGCAGACTTTTTCAGTCCAAAATCTGACGGACTTTAGATTTGGAACATGTTTCAAATCTTTACGTCGTAACTCCGCCGGACCCAGTTCCTATCGAAAAGTCTGCTCATCTGTATGCTAGTCCGACGGACAAAACCGACGCTAGGGCAGCTATTGGCTACTGGCTATCAACTTCCTTATTTTAGTCCGGTCGTACGTCATCACGTACAAGTCCATCGTACTTTGGTGTGATCATGTGTAGGCAAGTCCGTTCATTCGGAAAGTCCATCGGAAGTCCGTCGAAAGTCCGTCGGACCAGTCCCTCTCCCACCCCCACTTTCTCCCACCCCCCTCTCTCTCACCCCCCTCTCTCTCACCCCCCTCTCTCTCATCCCCATCTCTCTCTCCCACCCCCCTCTCACCCCCTCTTTCTCCCACCCCCTCTCTCTCTCTAACACCCCCCTCCCTCACCCACAACCCCTCTCTCTTTCACCCCCCTCTCTCCCCCAACCCCTCTCTCTCCCACCCCCCTCTCTCTCTCTCATCCCCCCTCTTGTGAGATCTCAGGGGTTCATACTGGGACTTGTAGTCCTTCAATTTTGGAGGGATTCCCATCCATTAAACAGGAAGGGGTGGGGCAAATTTACATAGGGGGCGCCCAATTTTAGTCTTGCCTAGGGCAGCAAAAAACCAAAATACACCACTTGCAACAAGTGGAAATAACCGAAAAAATTATGATTTGATGCTGACATAACTTATCCTGTATAGCTATGTCTTTACCAATAGCAAACTTCATGGGAAGTGAAATCAGAATTCCAACAGTACTGCTACTAACCACTGTACGACTATGCTTACAGGGCTCGCAAAGTGGCACAGAAAGACTTAGGGCACCATTCAACAGTCTAAATGAAAAACTGTTGTGTGAGTTGCACCCCAAGGGGAATGATTAATATGGTTTTGATAAATATGTGCAGTTTAACTGACATGGATAAATAGTACATGAGCTACATGCCAAACCACTGTGCTCACATGCCAAAATGGTTTTATTTACACAATTAACTTTATGTATGAAAGTCGTCTAGACTTTTAACATACGGGGCTCTAGCACACATATATACCTGAATGTGTCTTCTTAGATTTAATTCATGCTAGTTTCACTGAACAACTCCTCTCTGTGCATTCAACAGGGGATTCTGCAGACACAACACTCAAAGCCCCTTGCCATGTTTTTTTGAATAGTGGTATATGGGTGCAGTATAAGGTCCTCCTATCTAACAAATCTATCTAGTTTCTCTATATCTCTTTGTAGAAACAGTTGCATCTTGAACATTATATTATGTTTACTATCCATCTTCAAAAAAGCACAGAGGTTTTATAAGATTGTGGTACTACACAAGGCTCCAAGTCATGATCGGCCATGGGGTATGGCCATGGCCATAGCTAACCTGCAAACCACAGTCTCTGATTCAGTATCATCTAACAACATAGCCTCACATAATACTGTCAGGATTTGCCCAATTCCAAGTCACACTCCTAAGTTTTAGGTACATGTCCTTCTTCTCATGATCACTTTTTTCAAATTGTCAGCAATCAAACTCAAACAAAACACTAGTTCACTGTTAATGGTTTGGTCAACCCAAAATTATAATTTTAATTCCTGGTGGATGCTGGAGAACCTAATCACCCCATAGTGTCCTACATCTGTCAGACACAACAGTAAGATCTCTTTAATGAGTCTGCATGTGACCATTTTGAGGAGGTTAGCCATTCAGAAGATTGGATTACAGGTTTTTTCATGAGCCAGCTTGCCAAAAGAAAACGTGCAATTTAGTTCTATTAAACTTTGGAACTGTAATCCATCTCACAATGCTCAGATAGTCACACAAGAGTACAACTGTCTGCTCTGTTAAGGCCAGATTTGTTGCCTATTACAAACTGATTACAGTTGCCACTTTTTGGCTGCCTACAATTATATTTGCTCATTAACACTTGATAGCTTGAATGCAGATGAAGAAGAGTATGAGAACAATTAAATCTCAATCATAATAATTCCACAGAGCTTTGAAGATGACTGCTCAAATGCTATTTCCCTGCAAAGACTAATTATCTCCTTTTGGCTCCTGAAGATTGCTAGAAGATGGATGTGTGGCATTTCCTAAGTATTAACATCAAGTTAAACAAAGATATTTCATTATGAAATGTTTTCCTTTTACTCTAGGAAAATTAGGCTTCACTCCAGAATAAAAAAAGATAATTGAACAACTGTCAGAACTGTGCCGTTAGTGAGATGGGAAGATGCCTGACTGGGAGATCATTGACAGCAAATAAGACTTTGCTGTAAACGCTGTGCTAATTTCATTTTTTTTTTTTTTATGCACTATACCAGACAAATAGCTAAACAAGCAGTTAAAATACATAGATGTAAACCACAGAACCTACCAACTCTGTAATACTGTTCAGACAGTTGGGTGATTCACTCACATTGCACACACAGAAATAGGGTTTTGCTACTTTCTGGTTCCATTTGGCAGCTTCTTGTGTCACTTTCCTGCTCATTTATAATAACTACGCCTAATGATGATGATAATTTATTACCAATCAGTAGGCTGTAGATTAAGAGGAAACATGAGAAGCTGGAAAATTAAATGAGGAGATAGTTGAGTTGTCCTCTTGGCTTTGCAGTGTGGCCAATGTGTACGAATCTGAAGACCGGCTGAACAGAGTTTTAAACCCATATACAGGAAAATAGTTCACTTGTTTATTTCAAGTGTCTTGAGTTCCATTTTGTAACCACTTCATGTGTGGCAGCTTAACCCC
Organism: Aquarana catesbeiana; assembly: GCF_042186555.1. Lineage (NCBI taxonomy): Eukaryota > Metazoa > Chordata > Amphibia > Anura > Ranidae > Aquarana > Aquarana catesbeiana. The sequence goes on from NC_133328.1 coordinate 459,492,961, forward strand.
ACTAAAAAAACAAACCTGTGTTTTTCCAATGCAAAGCAAAATAACCAAGAAGTGTACTTTAATGCTGATCTTCACACCTGAAAAATTATAAAACCTAATCTTAACTAACTATAACTGAGCACTAACTACAGCAATTGCTAACCCTAACTAGCCTCTAACCCCAATATGCTCTTTTGGTAATGTTAGGGGCTGAAATTGAGGCTCTCTATAACACTTTAAATGACCACCAATGCTCTAACCCAATCCCTAGATAATCACACCTTTTAGATAAACTACATTTAAATGAATAAATCAGTCCGTTAGTTTAGTCTGTCAGTTAGTTAATATTTCCCTCTCCCCACAATAACTCCTTTCAGCACAAAATATGACAATCTGGACTAGCTGTCAAAAATAGGGCCAACTTGGCAGGCAAAAGAAAGATATTAAAAAAAAAAAATATGAGACTTTTTTAACAATCCAGCAATCCAGTAATTCTGTGCTTGTTACAGAACAATATAATAATGTAATGAGCTCCAATCAGCGGAACTACTCTGAGGATAGAGAAAGCAGAGCTCAGCAGCTGCAAAGTTATATTTAGAGATAGGGACAGCTCACATCTCTGTGCTTGCAGTGATATGTATCCTTTATACTCCTTAATGTGTTTTTTTTCAACATCTTTTTGGGTGGGATTAAGCCAGGATTTGTCTTATATAGAGTAATTCTTATGAGGGGTTTTATCGTGCATTTTAGAATAATGTACTTTTTTGGTACAATGCACCACCAGTTAGAATGATGAAGAGCCTACATAAAAAATGATTTGGTTTAAACTGTTTACATTTTTCCTGCATTAATTGCCATTGCATTGGAAGCAAACACAGATATTTATAGAGGCCACTAGAAACATACCTTTGTGTTTTGATGCATTTTTACCCCAATGTGTCCATTTTTTAAATGCATTAAAACATATGTCAGTGTTTGTCAATGCAGGCTGCAGTGCGTTTTAATGTGTTGCATAAAGCATTGCATGTCTTAGTGCGTTTTAACAATGATGCAGTCTCAATGGAAAATGCATCAGGTCAAACCACAGAGGTATGTTTCCAGTCTCTTGATACCAACCTCTTGAACTCTACAGCAATGCTCAGATTGGTGGAGGGAACAAAAGCTCGAGGTCCAGTGCAGTCAGCATGATGATGGTAAGACCAACAGGGGATGAGCTCATCAATCTGCTGGCACTCCTTTTGCTATCCAATTACAGTGTGGGGAGGAAACCTGAAAATGTTAGTGAACTGCAGCAGAGAAAAATTAGGACTCAAACCCTGCTAGACAGGGCTGTGTGGCAAAGCTGTGTGAATTTCAGGCCTGGATAGATAGAAATATAAATATTTTGACAGGTCAGCGAGTTTAGACAAATGTATTTCATCTGTGCATTTAGTTGTCTGTCTGGAGTTTGGCTTTACAAGAAGACTGTTAGTATTTACACTCTTCCCTTTAAAAATATACCTTGCCTTGGGGAGTTTAGTATAGCGACATGGTCGCTTTAAGTCAGCTTTATGCTCATGTGCAAGATGCTTTCATACATGGGGCTGAGCTGTGCAGCTCATACATAAGCCTCTAGTTGTTACATTAAGGCAGCCATTAACCAGGTTGGATTCCTTTGTCCAAAATTCTATTGTTCCCTAGCTGCACTTGAATGTGTCTACTGACCACATTGTAAACTTTACTTGGTAGTTTAATCCAGATTCCAGAAATAATATGCAAAATAATCAGGTGCTTAAGGCCCCTTTCACATGGTGCGGATCCACTGGACAGAGTCTGCCAGCACAGTGGGAGATCGCTCCGTTGATCCCCGCTGAGCAGGCAGATGACAGATCCGTCTCTGCTCACTGTGTAGGGATGGACCTGTCAGAGCTTCGCTGTTCTCTATGGCGAGATTGTCCGTTTTCATCTGATCCCATCTGATCCAATCCGCTGGACAGATTGCGAAAGTATCGCCATCCGTCTGGATCGGATGGCAGGCGGGTGTCAGTGGACACATCTCCGCTGATATCTGCCTGCCCATAGAAGTCAATGGGTGGCCCGCTCGGATCCACCTGAAAAATGAACAGGCGGATCCCAGTAGGCTGATCGTATTAAAGGGTATGTCATGTCATATTCACATTACATGTTATGATAAATTCCCCAAGTTAAAAACAAAAGTGTAAGCATACTTTATTTTGCATATAAGTCACAGAGCTACATAATATTTTTGCCTATCAACATGAAAGCAGAAGCTTTTATATTATACAAATATCTAAGAATAATCCTTTCCTGCAGTGTTAGGATAATCACATTTTACACATTTTCCATCTCTCAGCCTCTTCTTCGGAAAAGCTGCTTTCTGTCAACATCATTGCATACAGTAAATAATCTGCTTGCACTCAAGATATTACTTGGTGCCTAAATGAAATTATGAATATGTCAAGTGAGATCCTAAACTAAAACATGTTTCAGTTAACATAGTGAATTTCTCATTTATAATCCCAATTTATACATGGCACAGTTTTGATTATGTTCTATATACAGTGATGCACAGCCTTGGACTGATTAACCCAGTAAATATAATTTGTGTAAGTTTGGACATATACCATCATGCAGATAAAGCAGAATTCCAGGAACCATCTTTGTCACTTTCTACTGTACAATGCCCAATATTCGCATAGCCTGTGCACATATAAGAACGACCAAATAAAAAATATCTATAACTGTTTTTTCAAAAGTCCCAATCACGTTTAGTCTGCATCATGTAGGGTTAGTGTGAGGGGTTAGGATTAAGAAGATGGTTAGTGTTAGGGTTACAAGGAGGGTAAGTATGAGGATTAATGTCAAGCTTATGCCGCGTACACACGATCGGAATTTCCGACAACAAATGTTTGATGTGACCTTGTTGTCGGAATATCCGACTGTGTGTAAGCTCCATCGGACATTTGCTGTTGGAATTTCCGACAACAAATGTCTCAGAGCTGGATCTCAAATTTTCCGACAACAAAATTTGTTGGCGGAAATTTCGAGCGTGTGTAGACAATTCCGACGCACAAAATTCCACGTATGCTCGGAATCAAGCAGAAGAGCCTCACTGGCTGTTGAACTTCATTTTTCTCGGCTCGTTGTACGTGTTGTACGTCACCGTTGGCGATCGGAATTTCCGACAACATTTGTGCGACCATGTGTATGCAAGACAAGTTTGAGCCAACATCCCTCGGAAAAAAATCCACGGTTTTGTTGTCGGAATGTCCGATCATGTGTACGCGGCATTAGGGTTACAGAGATAGTTAGTGTGAGGATTAAAGTGTTATTAAGGACAGGTTTTTTTTTGTGCAGTTGTTTTGCACAAAGCAGCCTCGATCCTCTTCTTCTTGGGTCTCCTGTCGGTGCTCCTAGCCCCTCCCTCTTGCCAAGTACCCCCAGAGCAAAAAGCTTGCATTCATGAACAGAGCCGCAGCTCGGTCCTGCATGAATGCATGAAGGTAAAAAAACTTCAGCCTTTACAACAACTTAATGTTAGGGTTAAGCTGACAGGAAGGGTTACAATTAGTGGTTAGTGTGAGTATTAGCTAGGGTTAGTGTAATAGGGAGGATTAGTGTGAAGATTACTGTTAGGGTTAAAGGAAGGATTACAGTTAGGGGTACAGGGAGGGACAGTGTGAGAAATAATAGTAGGCTTACAGGGAAGGTTAGTGTGAGGATTAATGTTAGATTTACAGGGAAGGTTAGGGTGAGGATTAATGTTAGCTTTACAGGGAAGGTTGGTGTTGAAATTAATGTTACAGTTAAGGTTATAGGGAGGTTTACAATTAGGGGTTTAAGGAGGGTAAGTGTGAGGATTTTTGTCAGGGTTAGATTTACAGGAAAGGTTCATATGAGAATTTATGTTAGTATTGCATGGGTTGTTAGTGTGAAGATTAATATAAGGGTTACAGGAAGGGTTACATTAGTGGTTAGTGTGAAGATTAATGTTAGGATTAGAGGGAGGGCTAATGTAGGGATTAATGTTGGGCTTGGGGTTACAGGAAGAGTTAGTGTAAATATTAATGTTAGGGTTAGTGCTACAAGGATGGTTAATGTGAGAATTAATGTCAGTATTAGGGTTACAGGGAAGACTAATGTGAGTATTATTATTAGGGTTAGGGTTGGAGGGCTACGGTTGGGTTACATGGAGGGTTACATTGGTACAAAGATTGTTGTGTGTGAGGATTAATGCTAGGGTTATAAGGAAGGCTAGTTAGTGTAAGGAGTAACGTTAATGTTAAGTTTACAGGGATGATTAGACCCCTTTCACACTGGAGCGGTTTTCAGGCGGTATTGCGCTAAAAATACCGCCTGAAAACCGCCCCTAAACAGCCTCCGCTGTTTGTTCAGTGTGAAAGCCCGAGGGCTTTCACACTGAAGCGGTGCGCAGGCAGGGCGGTGAAAAAAGTCCTGCAAACCGCTTTTTTGGAGCGGGGAAGGAGCGGTGTATTCACCGCTCCTTCCCTGCTCCTGCCCATTGAAATCAATGGGACAGCGCGGCTATACTGCGGCAATACCGCGGCTATAGCCACGCTGTACGAGGGATTTTAACCCTTTTTCGTCCGCCAGCAGGGGGTAAAACCGCACCGCTAGCGGCCGAATACCGCTGCAAGAACGACGGTACAGCAGCGCTAAAAATAGCGCTGTTGTACCGCCGACGCCCCCACCGCCCCAGTGTGAAAGGGGCCTTAATGTAAATGGTAATGTCAGGGTTAATGTTACAAGTAGAATTAATGTTAGGATTAGGGTTACAAGGAGAATTAATGTGAGGATTAACTTTAGGGTTAGGATTACAGGAAGAGTTAGTGTGAGGATTAATGTTAGGGTTCCAGTGAGGGTTACACTATTGGTACAAGGAGTGTTAGTGTGAGGATTAATGTTAGGGTTAGAGGGAAGACTAGTGTAAGGAGTAACGTTAGGAATGGGTTTACAGGAATTGTTAAAATAAATATAAATGTTAGGGTTAGCATTATAGGGAAGGTTAGTGTGAGGATTAATGCTAGGATTGGGTTCAAGGGGATGGCTAGTGTGAGGAATAAGGTTAAGATAAGGTTAAGATAAGGCTGTAAGTATGTAAGTATGCAATAGCCAAGCAGGGGAATTGTAAATCTGTGCTATAAAACCAGCTGGCTAAAGAAAAAAAAAAATGTAGTAGTGTAGTCTTAACATGGCCATAGATAATTCTTTGTTCAGCCAGTGTGCTGAACACAAAAAGTGAACACAAATAAGGGGGATGGAGAAATCCCTCTACTGGGCATTGTATTCTGACAGCAGAACTTCCTAATAGAATAAACTGATCAACATTCCCATTCAACAGAAGTTGATCTAACTATTTTCTTCTGTAAAACAGATATAGCACATGGATTGAAATTCAGCTTGACCCTTCTGAACTGGAAGAATTTTGATCCACCTTTGGCCAGCTTTAGTGTTAGGATTAATGTTAGGGTTTGGGTTACACCTAGGGGTACAAGGAAACAGTCTTGCTTGGATTGATATAAAAAGACTGACATACTTACCTTTTTCTGGAAAAAATACTGCTCAAGGATTGATTCTGTATTAGTTTATACCTAGACATTTTGATTATGTGACCAATACCAAATCAGAAAATCAGAGTTTTTATTTTCTGATTCTCCTCTTCAGCAGAAATCATGTAACTGATAGGGTAGAGTTTTGACACTCGGGCTTTCTGCTACTCTTTATTTGTCCAATGTAGCAAGACTGATATATACTGTACTGCTTTACATTAACATTTTGATACAGCTCTGCTTTAATTTATTAATGCTTGCTAATTTTAAAAAATTTATAAAAATTATTGACAAAAAACAAGAGATGCACAAGCCTACTTAACCTGATTGGTTTATTGTAATAAATATTGGTTTGCTACTAAGGCAAACCATAAACATTTTAATAAAATGAGTCATAAATTTTATAAAAAATAGAGCTATAGGAGTTACATCATCGATCTGTGTATACAGATCTTTACAGCTGCACAAGAGGGTCACTTTCATGAAAAAGGTATTCTAATTTAAGATTAGCAAGCGGAACTGGAAACTCTAAATGTGTACACTTTTATAAACATTTATAAATATTTATACTGGACGACCCAACCTGCTTGACCTTGTGAGCCAGGAGTGGTAAGAATAATTGTACATGAACCTTTTTTCTAATAAGCACTTTATTGAATAAAGTCAAGTAGAAAACATCTGCCATGAGCATGCCTAGCCTTGGCATTATGGTTATGAGAAGTGTAAAAAGCAACAAGTGATCGATGATAAATGCATACATCCATTTCTCAAACAATAAAAACAAAATGGGATTATTTAATAATGTAAAGTGCTCATATGCCAACTGAAGTATCCCATAGCTTTTAAAATATAACTTTCGCTGAAGTGACTGCAGTAAACTGAAAGCTGATGAACATCTATTGTTACCTGTACATTGGATGACCTTAATAAAATTATTCTAGCAAATATGAGGTTTCTAAGCAACCAAATGTTCTGTAGAAGACTAACTACAAGTTCTTGAAAAAGGCAATATATTATTACTGCATTGTTTACCTTAAAGTAAGCTTTATAAAACTTTCTACACAATAAATGCACACTCACCCATATTGTGTATTGTGTCTCATGTAGACATTTGGACATCAACCAGTAGAAGGAGCTTTCTGTGACTCAGTACAATCACTGCCACTCGGCTTAAAGCGGATCTAAAACCTTACTAGATTAGTTATTATTTAGTTAGAAAAAGCAATATTTATCATAAAACATTGCTTTGTGGGGTGTTTTTTTTTTCTTAATATATGTTGTCACCTTTTTATAAATGTCAGCAACACGGATCTCCTTTGCAGCCACTTCCTTTATATGTTCGTACAAATTAGTACAATTTAGTGGTAGCTGCAAGTCAATGCTCAAAACTATGACTAAACAAGGACCTTCATGATCACCCAATATTTTTTTAATGAAAGCTTCATATTTATAAAACTTGAAAATTACGTTTGAAATTATTTTAAAGGCTATATGATATTTCAATGATTGGTTTCGTATCTATTTTAATAATTGTTGAGGTAAGATACTGGGAAAACAAGTGCCAATATTTTAAAGTCAAATTTTAGCTCTGCATTTTGGGGAGCAGTAAAGCCCAACCACCATGCAGCAATGAAAAGCAGATCTTGCATATGTAATGAGCAAATACTTGCCCCCCAAGAAAAATGAATAGTCCAAAACAGTACAGAAAAACAAGGCCTTTTTTTAAAACCATTAAAGGAGTAGGGCCAAAGTACATATTCAGCTGATGATGTCATTCAGCTGGTCCAAACTTTTAAGAGATCCTGGCTTTAATGTCAGGATTCACCCAGATGCCTGACCAGGAACTGGCCCAGTGTACCTCTGAAAGCTTGATCCAGCTGTTCCTGCCCCCTCTACAGCCCAGTGCTCCAGTGAGAACTGGAGGGGCAAAGCAGAGAGTCTCTTGCTCTCTTACCCCTGAAGACAGAGAACTGAGTGATCAGCAGTCTATCATTGTTCTGTTCTCGGTGCAGAGGTGGCGAGGGAGAGATGCAGCATTGGATCGATGCTGCATCCACCTAGGTGAGTATGAATATTTGTTTTTTTTTTTTCATATCTTGCACTTCTCTTTTAACCGCTTGCCGATCGTATACTGCATATATATGGTGGCAACGCGGCTGTCCATTGCAGAATCACATACCTGTAGTTGATTCTGCACTTCCATAAAAAAAATAAAATAAATGAAAATTCCCTAAAAATATCTCATAGTTTGTAGACGCTATAATTTGTGCACAAACCAATCCGCTTATTGGCATTTTTTACCAAAAATATGTAGCAGAATGCATATTGGCCTAAATTGATGAAGAAATTAGATTTTTTACATTTTTTTATTGGATGTGTTTTAGGCCTGGTTCACACTTATGCATTTTTTAGTGCATTTTCAGTTTTGCAGAAACACACTACAGGCCATTTAACGTGGTTTCCTATGGATGTAGTTCACATCTGTGCATTTTATAGAAAAGGCCAGGGTTTTTTTCTGCTTTTTGGTTCCATAGACTTCAGTGGTTTAGGCTCGATTCACACCTATGCATGTTGCTTTTGAGCGTTTTTGGAGGTTTTTTTTTCATGCTTGCCACGTTTTTGAGCCGCGTTTTTGCCGCGTTTTTGCCGCGTTTTTGCCGCGATTTGCGTTTTGCGTTTTTTTTTTTTTTTTTTTTTTCTTTTTTTTTACAGTCTTACAAAAAAATTACAAAAAAAAAAAAAAAAACGGCAAAAACGCACCAAAAACGCATCAAAAACGCTGCACTTGCATTTTTGATGCTTGTCCATTGAAAACCATTACATGCAAAACGCTGCTTTTTGCATGAAAAAAAGTCCCCGACCCTTTCCAAAAACGCTGAGATACAAAAAAGCATTGATGTGAACATGTTCCATAGGAACCCATGTTAAAAAATTCCCGTGCATTTCTGCAAAATGCAAAATGCATCAAAAAACGCGCTAGTGTGAATGGGGCCTTAGGCTTGATTCACACCTATGCATGTTGCTTTTAAATGTTTTTGGAGTTATTTTTGTCATGCTTGCCACGTTTTTGAGCAGCGTTTTTGTAGCGTTTTTATAGCGTTTTTGCGGCGTTTTTGCGTTTTTTTTTTTTACAGTTTAAAAAAAAAAATCCCAAAATGCATCAAAAACGCTGTAAAAACGCTGTAAAAACGCTGCAAAAACGGTGCACTTGCGTTTTTGATGCTTGTCCATTGAATTCTATTACATGCAAAATGCGGCATTTTGCATGAAAAAAAGTCCCTGACCCTTTCCAAAAATGCAGAGGTACAAAAAGGCATTGCTGTGAACATGTTCCATAGGAACCTATGTTAAAAAATTCCCATGCATTTCTGCAAAATGCAAAACGCATCAAAAAACGTGCTAGTGTGAATGGAGCCTTAGGGATGTGTATTGAAAAATGCAAAATGCACCTGCAATATGCATACTGCAACCTGTACAAGTGTGAATCAGGCCTAATAGCAAAAAGTAAAAAATATTGTATTTTTTTTTCAAAATTGTGGGTCTTTTTTGTTTATAGCGCAAAAAATAAAAAACGCAGAGGTGATCACATACCTCCAAAAGAAAGCTCTATTTGTAGGAAAAAAGGACATACATTTTATTTGGGTACAGTGTTGCACGACTGCTCAATTGTCAGTTAAAGTAAAGTAAGTGGTAAACCTTCCGGAGCTGAAGTGATTAAAACTGAACACTATGCCGAACTGGACCAATCATAGAGATAAAAAATTCGGACACTTTTCTGACACTCCTTCACAGCATGCTTGCTCAGACCTGAGACTTTAAAGTAGCCAGACATTGTCATCACTTTAGGACAGATAGGTTTTTTATTTAAAATAAAGCAGATGCACTCACAAAGTTGCATAAATTAAAATCATATCCAGTATACAGCGCTTCGTTCCAGCCACGTGTGAGCCTAATGACGTTACAGCTGAAACTGCGCCCTACACGTTTTGTTAGAACCAACCTCAAGCCCATGCCCCTTGATGACATTGGCTGTAACTAAAGAGCAGGGCAGAGTTTCAACTGTGACGTCACTACGGTCGCTCGCTGGCTAGAGTAAAGCGATGTTTTTTGGATGCGATTAATTTACACAATTACCTCTACTTTATTTTAAATAAAGAGTAAACATTTTACTACATGATAGAGTTCTTTCTTCTGTCTCCTCAGGTGCCATATTGAGTGGCCTGATTACATTGTAGCCTATATATGAAAAAGAGACATTCACGTGACTGGTGTTTTACACCATTTTTAATAAGTGCATTTAGACACATTTACTGTGCGGTCTAGATATCTGGTAAGCAGATCTGTGTATTGATGGTGGTTGAGGAGAAAGCACCTTGCATGCAAGATCACAATGATTGCAATTTACAAGACTTGATTCAATTATATTATGTTTTATCACCAAGTTTACTTGGTTAATAGGTTTTTGTGTTCACAATATTATTTTTATATGATACTGATTTTTTGTAACTTTACATAAAGGGACAGCACAATGTAACCTTTCCTTTTATGCAGTTGGCTGATTCTAGCAAAAACTGTCAGGTATTTTAGCAACACACTCCTCTGTCCTCCCTAATGAATAGATGTACCTCCTCAACTATACACACAGTCATGATGAATATGACATGTCCTAAGAATGAGTTTGAATTGATCTAACACTATTCATAAGTAGCTATGCAAACTGTGTATTAGGAATACGCCAATGATCAGCTATGAAATATACATTCCAGACAGGAACTTGAAGACTGCATTTTACTGGGGCTTGGATTATAAATACTTGAACTAGCTTTTATTCCACATTTGGTGATCTGTCATGGCTTTCTATGAATTTGGATATTTGTGTCCTTTATGACACTCATTGTGGACACAGAGTGAGAGTAAGAGTATATATATATATACACACACACACACACACACACACACTGCTGAGCTTGTACTGTTTAATATTTACACTTCTGGGAAGTCTGTCAACTTTTGACACATACATCAATCTCAAACACCATGTGCAACTTTCATTTGTTGCACTGAAGGGGAAATGCCCTATTATTGTCAATTTAGCAGAGAATGCATCCTATATTTTGGAACAGATTATTTATTGGCCTATGGGCTACTGGACAGTATGACCTCTTAGTCAAGCTTTCATACAGGTAGATGATTATGAGGATACAGTCCCTTCAATTGTCTGATGTCTGATTGTCATTTTTGGGATACAGCATCTTTTCTACATCGAACAATTATACTTGCGCATATTTCTCTTGTGTAGATTTGTGCTATACATGGATCTGTGGTTTTCTTAAAGTGGAGCTCCACCCAAAAGGGGAAGTTCTGCTTGTTTGCACCCTTCCCCCTCCACTGCCACATTTGGAACTTTTTTTTGAGAGGGGGGGGGGGGGGAGTGGGTACCTAGTTTTGGCAGGTACCTGCTCCCACTTCCGGGTAAGATCACCAATCTATAACATTTCCGTCCCCTTCTCCTCCCCTCCGCTGCCTTCTGGGACACACACAGTTCCCTGAAGACGGTGGGACCATTCAGAAACCACAGTGTGCCTCACACATGCACAGTAGGAAACAAGCTGTGAAGCTGCAAGGCTTCTGAAGGAGCCTGTAGTTCCTCTTTAACCACTTGCCGACCGCCTCACGCATATATACGTGAGCAGAGCGGCACGGGCAGGCAAAATCACGTACCTGGTACGTGATTGCCTTCCCGCGGGCGGGGGGTCCGATCGGACCCCCCCCGGTGCCATCGGCGGTCGGCGTTTGGCTGGGAGAGTTGAGAGACGAGGGGGAGACCATCCGATCGTGGCCCCCCCCTCGCGATCGCTCCCAGCCAATGAGAAACATCCCCTGCCTCTGTATAGTACACAGAGGCAGAGGATGTGATGTCATCTCTCCTCGGCTGGCCAGTTTCCGTTCCAGCACCGAGGAGAGAAGACATGTAAGTGCACCAACACACACACACAACACAGTAGAACATGCCAGGCACACTAAACACCCCCGATCCCCCCCCGATCGCCCCCCGATCCCCCCCCCCGTCACAAACTGACACCAAGCAGGTTTTTTTGTTTTGTTTTGCTTTTTTCCTGATTACTGCATGGTGTCAGTTTGTGACAGTTAGCAGTGGTAGGACAGTTAGTATTAGCCCCCTGTAGGTCTAGGGTACCCCCCTAACCCCCCCTAATAAAGTTTTAACCCCTTGATCACCCCCTGTCACCAGTGTCGCTAAGCGATCATTTTTCTGATCGCTGTATTAGTGTCGCTGGTGACGCTAGTTAGGAACGTAAATATTTAGGTTCGCTGTCAGCGTTTTATAGCGACAGGGACCCCCATATACTACCTAATAAATGTTTTAACCCCTTGATTGCCCCCTAGTTAACCCTTTCACCACTGATCACCGTATAACTGTTACGGGTGACGCTGGTTAGTTCGTTTATTTTTTTTAGTGTCAGGGCACCCGCCGTTTATTACCGAATAAAGGTTTAGCCCCCTGATCGCCCGGCGGTGATATGCGTCGCCCCAGGCAGCGTCAGATTAGCGCCAGTACCGCGAACACCCACGCACGCACCGTACACGCACCGTACACCTCCCTTAGTGGTATAGTATCTGAACAGATCAATATCTGATCCGATCAGATCTATACTAGCGTCCCCAGCAGTTTAGGGTTCCCAAAAACGCAGTGTTAGCGGGATCAGCCCAGATACCTGCTAGCACCTGCGTTTTGCCCCTCTGCCCAGCCCACCCAAGTGCAGTATCGATCGACCACTGTCACTTACAAAACACTAAACGCATAACTGCAGCGTTCGCAGAGTCAGGCCTGATCCCTGCGATCGCTAACAGTTTTTTTGGTAGCATTTTGGTGAACTGGCAAGCACCAGCCCCAAGCAGCGTCAGATTAGCGCCAGTACCACTAACACCCACGCACGCACCGTACACCTCCCTTAGTGGTATAGTATCTGATCGGATCAATATCTGATCCGATCAGATCTATACTAGCGTCCCCAGCAGTTTAGGGTTCCCAAAAACGCAGTGTTAGTGGGATCAGCCCAGATACCTGCTAGCACCTGCGTTTTGCCCCTCCGCCCGGCCCAGCCCAGCCCACCCAAGTGCAGTATCGATCGATCACTGTCACTTTTTTTTGTAGCGTTTTGGTGAACTGGCAAGCGCCAGCGGCCTAGTACACCCCAGTCGTAGTCATACCAGCACTGCAGTAACACTTGGTGACGTGGCGAGTCCCATAAGTGCAGTTCAAGCTGGTGAGGTGGCAAGCACAAGTAGTGTCCCGCTGCCACCAAAAAGACAAACACAGGCCCGTCGTGCCCATAATGCCCTTCCTGCTGCATTCGCCAATCCTAATTGGGAACCCACCACTTCTGCAGCGCCCGTATTTCCCCCATTCACATCCCCAACCAAATGCAGTCGGTTGCATGAGAGGCATTTATATGTCCTCCCGAGTACCCCTACCCAACGAACCCCCCCAAAAAAGATGTGTCTGCAGCAAGCGCGTATATAGACGTGACACCCGCTATTATTGTCCCTCCTGTCCTGATAATCCTGGTCTTTGCATTGGTGAATGTTTTGAACGCTACCATTCACTAGTTGAGTATTAGCGTAGGGTACAGCATTGCACAGACTAGGCACACTTTCACAGGGTCTCCCAAGATGCCATCGCATTTTGAGAGACCCGAACCTGGAACCGGTTACAGTTATAAAAGTTACAGTTACAAAAAAAAAGTGTAAAAAAAAAAAAAGTGTAAAAAAAAAAAAAAAACACAAACAAAAATAAAAAAAAATAGTTGTCGTTTTATTGTTCTCTCTCTCTCTATTCTCTCTCTGGTGTTCTGCTCTTTTTTACTGTATTCTATTCTGCAATGTTTTATTGTTATTATGTTTTATCATGTTTGCTTTTCAGGTATGCAATTTTTTATACTTTACCGTTTACTGTGCTTTATTGTTAACCATTTTTTTGTCTTCAGGTACGCCATTCACGACTTTGAGTGGTTATACCAGAATGATGCCTGCAGGTTTAGGTATCATCTTGGTATCATTCTTTTCAGCCAGCGGTCGGCTTTCATGTAAAAGCAATCCTAGTGGCTAATTAGCCTCTAGACTGCTTTTACAAGCAGTGGGAGGGAATGCCCCCCCCCCACCGTCTTCCGTGTTTTTCTCTGGCTCTCCTGTCTCAACAGGGAACCTGAGAATGCAGCCGGTGATTCAGCCAGCTGACCATAGAGCTGATCAGAGACCAGAGTGGCTCCAAACATCTCTATGGCCTAAGAAACCGGAAGCTACGAGCATTTTAGGACTTAGATTTCGCCGGATGTAAACAGCGCCATTGGGAAATTGGGAAAGCATTTTATCACACCGATCTTGGTGTGGTCAGATGCTTTGAGGGCAGAGGAGAAATCTAGGGTCTAATAGACCCCAATTTTTTCAAAAAAGAGTACCTGTCACTACCTATTGCTATCATAGGGGATATTTACATTCCCTGAGATAACAATAAAAATGATTTAAAAAAAAATATGAAAGGAACAGTTTAAAAATAAGATAAAAAAGCAAAAAAATAATAAAGAAAAAAAAAAAAAAGCACCCCTGTCCCCCCTGCTCTCGCGCTAAGGCGAACGCAAGCGTCGGTCTGGCGTCAAATGTAAACAGCAATTGCACCATGCATGTGAGGTATCACCGCGAAGGTCAGATCGAGGGCAGTAATTTTAGCAGTAGACCTCCTCTGTAAATCTAAAGTGGTAACCTGTAAAGGCTTTTAAAGGCTTTTAAAAATGTATTAATTTTGTTGCCACTGCACGTTTGTGCGCAATTGTAAAGCATGTCATGTTTGGTATCCATGTACTCGGCCTAAGATCATCTTTTTTATTTCATCAAACATTTGGGCAATATAGTGTGTTTTAGTGCATTAAAATTTAAAAAAGTGTGTTTTTTCCACAAAAAATGCGTTTGAAAAATCGCTGCGCAATTACTGTGTGAAAAAAAAAATGAAACACCCACCATTTTAATCTGTAGGGCATTTGCTTTAAAATAATATATAATGTTTGGGGGTTCAAAGTAATTTTCTTGCAAAAAAAAATAATTTTTTCATGTAATCAAAAAGTGTCAGAAAGGGCTTTGTCTTCAAGTGGTTAGAAGAGTGGGTGATGTGTGACGTAAGCTTCTAAATGTTGTGCATAAAATGCCAGGACAGTTCAAACCCCCCCAAATGACCCCATTTTGGAAAGTAGACACCCCAAGCTATTTGCTGAGAGGCATGTCGAGTCCATGGAATATTTTATATTGTGACACAAGTTGCGGGAAAGAGACAAATTTTTTTTTTTTTTGCACAAAGTTGTCACTAAATGTTATATTGCTCAAACATGCCATGGGGATTTGTGAAATTACACCCCAAAATAAATTCTGTTGCTTCTCCTGAGTACGGGGATACCACATGTGTGGGACTTTTTGGGAGCCTAGCCGCGTACGGGACCCCGAAAACCAAGAACCGCCTTCAGGCTTTCTAAGGCCGTAAATTTTTGATTTCACTCTTCACTGCCTATCACAGTTTCGGAGGCCATGGAAAGCCCAGGTGGCACAAAACCCCCCCCAAATGACCCCATTTTGGAAAGTAGACACCCCAAGCTATTTGCTGAGAGGTATAGTGAGTATTTTGCAGACCTCACTTTTTGTCACAAGGTTTTGAAAATTGAAAAAAGAAAAAAAAAAAAAATTTTTTCTGGTCTTTCTTCATTTTCAAAAACAAATGAGAGCTGCAAAATACTCACCATGCCTCTCAGCAAATAGCTTGGGGTGTCTACTTTCCAAAATGGGGTCATTTGGGGGGGGGTTGTGCCATCTTGGCATTT
Source organism: Aquarana catesbeiana (assembly GCF_042186555.1). Lineage (NCBI taxonomy): Eukaryota > Metazoa > Chordata > Amphibia > Anura > Ranidae > Aquarana > Aquarana catesbeiana. The sequence goes on from NC_133328.1 coordinate 459,508,391, forward strand.
TATGGCCTTCAAAACTGTGATAGGTAGTGAGGAGTGAAATCAAAAATGTATGCCCTTAGAAATCCTGAAGGTGGTGCTGGGTTTTCGGGGCCCCGTATTCGGCTAGGCTCCCAAAAAGTGCCACACATGTGGTATCCCCGTACTCAGGAGAAGCAGCTGAATGTATTTTGGGGTGCAATTCCACATATGCCCATGTGAGCAATATATCATTTAGTGACAACTTTTTGTAAATTTTTTTTTTTTTTGTCATTATTCAATCACTTGGGACAAAAAAAATAAATATTCAATGGGCTCAACATGCCTCTCAGCAATTTCCTTGGGGTGTCTACTTTCCAAAATGGGGTCATTTGGGGGGGGGGGTTGTACTGCCCTGCCATTTTAGCACCTCAAGAAATGACATAGGCAGTCATAAACTAAAAGCTGTGTAAATTCCAGAAAATGTACCCTAGTTTGTAGACGCTATAACTTTTGCGCAAACCAATAAATATACGCTTATTGACATTTTTTTTACCAAAGACATGTGGCCGAATACATTTTGGCCTAAATGTATGACTAAAATTTAGTTTATTGGATTTTTTTTATAACAAAAAGTAGAAAATATCATTTTTTTTCAAAATTTTCAGTCTTTTTCCGTTTATAGCGCAAAAAATAAAAACGGCAGAGGTGATCAAATACCATCAAAAGAAAGCTCTATTTGTGGGAAGAAAAGGACGCAAATTTTGTTTGGGTAGAGCATTGCATGACCGCGCAATTAGCAGTTAAAGCGACGCAGTGCCGAATTGTAAAAAGTGCTCTGGTCAGGAAGGGGGTAAATCCTTCCGGGGCTGAAGTGGTTAAGGACCTCTTCTTACCTTGGATGTAATGCACTTTGGAGTTAACTTACGAAAGGTAAATAGGCTGTTCAATCTGCAAGGGAATTATGGTTAGTAAAATAGGTGAAGCTCTGCTGAATTCCATCATCCAATCAAGTACAAGGAAAAATATTGTTTTCTTTGCACGTGATAGGGGATTCTTTATATCCATGAAGTGGACTTACATTTGGAATATCAATATGCTATGTTATACATTTTTAGTTATATATTTTTTCAAGTATACAGTACGTAGGGGTGATATGGAGCAATCTACATTTGGAACTTTGGTGTCTATTGCTTTTTATGTATGATCTCTTTTTGGGGCAATAAACTTTTCTTTTAAAATGCAGTTTCTGGAGATGGATTTGATTATGTATATGTATATACCATGCTTTCATAGTCCATAGTTATCTGCTGAGCCCACAGTAGTTAGTAACTTTTCATTTGAAACTTGTAAAACAGGTCCTTTGTATTTTTTTTTCATAAATAACTAATCCAAAGGTGATTTTTCACAACGGTTACAGGAACTTCTGAGAACTGTTAATCACTCATAATTTCCTACCTGTTGAACCAGTGTGTGACTGTCGTTAAAATATATTTATCAACTGCATAAAAATAATTATAATCACGGTGTATACCAGCCCCCTTATCTTCCTCCATTTCCAGTACTTTCCATATAATCTCTAATATTTTGTGGGAAAAGGTGTGATTATGTATTGTTCTATGTCACATTCTCAGCACCTTTTCAGTACTAGGAAAAGCTAGTATCTTAATTTTTAAAATAAAAGAAACTTCCACCATGTCTTCGAACCAAGAGAAATTATCTGTGGATCTATAATGAGGGTCGTGGATAACTTAAAGTGTAGTTCCACCCACATTTACAACTCTTCAGCATCCCTCACTAAACTGTGCACTGTAAACGAATTGGATATTTAAAAAAAATTTTTCTCAGCACCTTCTGTATATCTGTTGTATTCATTCTTCACTTCCTCCTCCCTGGCCGTGGCCCATTGCATCATTTCCTGTTTGCAATGCCTTCTGGGAAGGGGCGGCAGCTTCCTCTGACACTGCCGTTGCTATGGAAACCTGACCTGAAACCTATTACACTGCTTGTGCTACACTGAGCATGTGCAAGATCTGCAAGGATGAGATCCAGGAAGAAATACAGTCTGGCTTCAGATGCCCACACTTAAGATGGCCAAAGCCTGCTGTAAGTTCATAAAACAACAAACTACTGCTATAAACTAACAAAACAGACCTTAGTTTACAAACTATCTTTACTAGAATACATTAAGCTTGTGTATTATAGGGTTATTTTTATTTAAAAAGTATAATTTTGGCCGGAACACCACTTTAAGTAGAGCTGAGGAGGATAGAATGAAACAGGGAGGCTGTCTATTTTTGGTTTTGGATGTAGAAGAGGGTGGTTGATGTTGACTCATTAGAGGAATGAGCTACATGGAATGAGGGGTGCCTGGATAGTGTGGCTCCACATAAGGGGGGCTGGCTGGAGGCTATCTAACCATAACCCCACTTTGACAATGCCCAGATGTGATTGGTTACTATACCTGATCTCAAGTAAGACCTGCCTTGTATGTCAGTTTTATTAAAGTAATTAGATTGAAATAAATGTCTAGTCCTCTTCAAGGACTAATGTATAAAGTAATGTACGGAGTACAGTAGAGTATTTTAACTGCTACCCGCAACCACCACATGCCACTGTCATGTTAAACTGCAGGTTAGTAAATTAATGCTCACATGTGATTGGTTCCAACAGCACTGTTTTTCTTTGCTCGAATTTCAAAAATCATTTTCACTGTACCCAAGTTTCTGATACAGATACTACAAGGAAGATCATCCAAATAATGGTATCATTCTTGTTTTCACCCAGTAAAACAAAGCTTATTTCTCCTGCACATTTCTCCTGACTGCACAAACATATGGACAATATAAACATGTGGGTTGATGAATGGGGGAATATTATGTACCCACATAGACTGTCATTTTGCAGCTCTTCCATACAGCACTGCTTGTACATGATTTTATATATATGCAAATAATGCTGATGTTGTGTTTGTATTTTTCTCCTCGTTTTATGAGCACCTCTTAGAGCTGCATGACAAAAACAGCCAAGGTCCATTAAATGGGAAATAAACTACACACTGTGTTCATTACTGCACATCAGATTTGTAGGTTTCTCAACTTGAAGTTCTACCACAGAGCATTTAAATAACAGTGCAGGATTGTAATTATACTATTTTCCACAAACAGCTCTGACAATTTAATTGTGCACTGAGTATATTGCAGTGCAGATTGGTAAACGCTTTTACACACATTTCCCTGTCAGAAATAATGTTATGTTAGCGCTAGTAAAACAACCTTGTCTTAAAGAGTTTTACAAGTTTCACAGCTAATGCACAGCACAGTTATGCATGACATGATGAACACAAACAGTGGGACTTACCTTGTGTGGCAATATAGTGATTTGGTCTATGATAGCCCTGCAAATGAAAAGAAACAAAGGAATATTATAACGATTGACTCTGCATTCACTGTCTGCAATGTCTAGCAAATATCAAATATATTGGCAAAAAGGTTTTGCCCAAAGCAAATATCAGAAAATGTAATATAACTATCATGCAAAAAAACACAGGACTGAACCTAAATGGGAAAATATTTTTTTTGTCTTTTTTTTGTCTTCTGAAATTTTAAGCAAACAGATAGGCACAGTTAACCTCCCTGGCGGTATGATTATTTCGGATTTTAGGTGCTGAAAGCGGTACAATTATTTTGCATGGAAAGTTGGTGTTTTATATTGTAGGCCTGTAATTCTTAACAATAACACACTTAAATCTGTCCAAACAAGAGTCTAGTAGATATCCCGGGTATGATGAAGTTTGAAACACAAAAACATAAATTATAATATAATAAATAAGTATAAATAATAAAAAAAAAAAATATAATAATAATAAAATAAATTTCCCCACGATTCACTATCGCTCAATTCTGCAAGTGTTCTAATTTACTATCGCTGTTTTCTAGCTGATCTAAAGCCACTTTTGACATAAAGGGACACTTTTTGGTTGCTATGGACAATCTCCAGTTTCCAGGCAGAAAGAACAGTATATATCATATAAAACTGCATGCAGGGCATGGGCCAAAGCACTGGGGACAAAAGGGATGTGAAATAATTTCATACAGTACTGTAATCTGTAAGATTACAGTACTGTATGTGTTATAATTTTAAAATTTTTTGAATTTGCCGCCAGGCTCCGCCCCGCTCGCAGGGAACGGAGCCTGGCACAGAGAGGCTCGGGGTTACCGCTAATGGGACTGAAATTTAACCCCGAGCCACACTCGGGATTACCGTCAGGGAGGCTACGATCTATATATATATATATATATATATATATATATATATATATATATATATATATATACACATACACACAGTTGTGCTCATAAGTTTACATACCCTGGTAGAATTTATGATTTCTTGGCCATTTTTCAGAGAATATGAATGATAACAAAAAAACTTTTCTTTCACTCATGGTTAGTGTTTGGCTGAAGCCATTTATTATCAAGCAACTGTGTTTACGCTTTTTAAATCATAATGAGAATAAAAACTACCCAAATGACCCTGATCACAAGTTTACATACCCTGGTGATTTTGGCCTGATAACATGCACACAAGTTTACACAAAGGAGTTTGAATGGCTATTAAAAGTAACCATCCTCACCTGTGATCTGTTTGCCTGTAATTAGCATGTGTGTATAAAAGGTCAATGAGTTTCTGGACACCTGACAGACCCTTGAATCTTTCATCCAGTGCTGCACTGACGTTTCTGGATTCTGAGTCAAGGGAAAAGCAAAAGAATTGTCAAAGGATCTGTGGGAAAAGGTAGTTGAACTGTATAAAACAAGAAAGGATATAAAAAGATATCCAAGTAATTGAGAATGCCAATCAGCAGCGTTCAAACTCTAATCAAGAAGTGGAAAATGAGGGGTTCTGTTGAAACCAAACCATGGTCAGGTAGACCTACTAAAATTTCAGCCACAACTGCCAGGAAAATTGTTTGGGATGCAAAGAAAAACCCACAAATAACTTCAGGTGAAATACAGGACTCTCTGAAAACATGCGGTGTGACTGTTTCAAGATGTACAATAAGGAGGCACTTGAAGACAGATGGGCTGCATGGTCGAGTCACCAGAAGAAAGCCATTACTACGCAAATGCCACAAAGTATCCCGCTTGCAATACGCCAAACAGCACAAGAGACAAGCCTCAAACCTTCTGACACAAAGTCATTTGAAGTGATGAGAACAAAATTAGCATTTTGGCCACAACCATAAATGCTACATTTGGAGAGGAGTCAACAAGGCCTATGATGAAAGGTACACCATTCCTACTGTGAAACACGGAGGTGGATCGCTGATGTTTTGGGGATGTGTGAGCTACAAAAGGCACAGGAAATTTGGTCATAATTGTTGACAAGATGAATGCAGTATGTTATCAAAAAATACTGGAAGAACATTTGTATTAATCAGCCAGGAAGCTGCGCATGGAACGTACATGGACAGTCCAACATGACAATGATCCAAAACACAAGGTCAAGTCCACCTGTCATTGGCTACAGCAGAATAAAGTGAGGGTTCTGGAGTGGCCATCTCAGTCTCCTGACCTCAATATCATTGAGCCACTCTGGGGAGATCTCAAACGTGCAGTTCATGCAAGACAGCCCAAGAATTTACAGGAACTGGAGGCTGTTTGCCAAGAAGAACAGGCAGCTTTACCATCTGTTAAGATAAAGAGCCTCATCCACAAATACCACAAAAGACTTCAAGCTGTCATTGATGTTAAAGGGGGCAATACACGGTATTAAGAATTGGGGTATGTAAACTTTTTATCAGGGTCATTTGGTTAGATTCTGTTGTCATTATGATTTAAAAAGAGTAAGCACAGTTGATTGATAATACATGGCTTCAGCCAAACACTAACTATGAGTTAAAGAAAAGTTTTTGTGTTATCATTCATATTCTCTGAAAAATGGCCAAGAAATCATACATTCCGCCAGGGTATGTAAACTTGAGCACAACTATATATATATATATATATATATATATATATATATATATATATATATAATCTCTATCTATCTATCTATCTATCTATCTATCTATCTATCTATCTATCTATCTATCTATCTATCTATCTATCTATCTATCTATCTATCTATCTATATACACATACACACAGTAAGGGAAAAAAAGTATTTGATCCCCTGCTGATTTTGTACGTTTGCCCACTGACAAAGAAATGACCAGTCTATAATTTTAATGGTAGGTTTATTTTAACTGTGAGAGACAGAATAACAACAAAAAAATCTAGAAAAACGCATTTCAAAAAAGTTATAAATTGATTTGCATTTTAATGAGTGAAATAAGTATTTGACCCCTTCGCAAAACATGACTTAGTACTTGGTGGCAAAACCCTTGTTGGCAATCACAGAGGTCAGACGTTTCTTGTAGTTGACCACCAGGTTTGCACACATCTCAGGAGAGATTTTGTTCCACTTCTCTTTGCAGATCCTCTCCAAGTCATTAAGGTTTCGAGGCTGACGTTTGGTAACGCAAACCTTCAGCTCACTTCACATATTTTCTATGGGATTAAGGTCTGGAGACTGACTAGGCCAGGGCCCTAATGTGCTTCTTCTTGAGCCACTCTTTTGTTGCCTTTTCCGTGTGTTTTGGGTCATTGTCAAGCTGGAATGCCCATCCATGACCCATTATCAATCCCAAAGCATAATTTTTCCACCTCCATGATTGACAGTGAGGACAGTGTTCTTGGGATCATAGGCAGCATTCCTCCTCCTCCAATTATGGTGAGTTGAGTTGATGCCAAAGAGTTTGATTTTGGTCTCGTTTGACCACAACACTTTCACCCAATTCTCCTTTGAATTATTCAGATGTTCATTAGCAACCTTCAGACGGGCCTGTACATGTGCTTTCTTGAGCAGGGGGACCTTGCAGGCGCTGCAGGATTTCAGTTCTTCACGACATAGTGTGTTACCAAGTGCTTTCTTGGCGACTATGGTCCCTGCTGCTTTGAGATCATTGACAAGATTCTCCTGTGTAGTTCTGGGCTGATTCCTCACTGTTCTCGTAATCTCTGAAACTCCACGAGGTGAGATCTTTCATGGAGCCCCAGACTGAGGGAGATTGACAGTTATTTTGTGTTTCTTCCATTTGTGAATAATCTCACCAACTATTGTTACCCTCTCATCAAGCTGTTTGGCGATGGTCTTGTAGCCCATTCCAGCCTTGTGTAGGTCTACAATCTTTATTTATTTTATTTTTTTCGTAAAGATTTTAACAAGCAATACAGAAAATACCAATATAAAAGGACATGGCTCCATTTGCATCACAGAACATAGTTACATACACCTAACAGAGCCAAGGTCTACAATCTTGTCCCTGGCATCCTTGGACAGCTCTTTGGTCTTGCCCATGGTGGAGAGATTGGAATTTGACTGATTCTGTGGACAGGTGTCTTTTATACAGGTAACAAGCTGAGATTAGGAGCACTCCCTTTAAGAGAGTGCTCCTAATCTCAGCTCGTTATCTGTATAGAAAACACCTGGGAACCAGAAATCTTGCTGATTGATAGGGGCTCAAATACTTATTTCACTCATTAAAATGCAAATCAATGTATATCTTTTTTAAAATACATTTTTCTGTTTTTGCTGTTATTCTGTCTCCCACTGTTAAAATAAGCCTTCCATTAAAATTATAGACTGATTCGTTCTTTATCAGTGGGCAAATGTACGAAATCAGCAGGGGTTTAAATACTTTTCTCCTCACTGTATATTAACTGAACGTGATCAGTTCAGCAAAGAAGAGTGGGCAAACATTGCAAAGTCTAGATGTGCAAAGTTAGTAGAGACATATCCCAACAGGCTAAGGGCTGTAACTAAAGCAAAATGTGGTCCAACAAAATACTGACATAAGGCGGGTGATCCTTTTTCCAATTCATCGATTCTGTTTTTGGATTTTTTTTTTTTTTTTTACATGTTAGTGTTATATCTTTCACTTGCATGTTATAAGTTGCACTAGCAAATACAGCTGGATAAAACAAAAACTGTGTCTGTTTTTTCACTGTATATTTATATGTTTATTGGTATATCTGCCAAAAGATTTCTATTTCAGTACAGCTATTCTTTTCATTTGCACATATTTTTCATACTTCTTAGTTAAAGCAGAATTAAACCTCTGCATAATTTATTTAAAAAAATGGTCACCATGAGCTTTATGCCATATTATTATGCACCACATATTGGCACACTGTAGTAGACTTACCTGCCAAACGATCCCCTCCAGCGCTGTGGTGTCAATGTTCTCAGCAGTCAAAGGCATTTCCATCTTCTCCCGGTCTTCCCTCTGGGTTTGGACTGTTCGTCGGCTTGATTGGCTGGGTTGAGATTACATTACTCCCACGCTTGTGCACGGGATTCACATCATCACAACACAGCGCTGTGCTGTAAATGTTACGCTGAGCTGCACATGTGAGTCTCACTGTACATAAACACTGACAAGCAGGGAGAAGCAGTTATGGACAGAAGAAACAGTCTCTTCTGTCAGAAAAATCCTACCTGTCACTGTTTTTTTTTTTTTAGTTTAATTCCACTTTCAACAGGTGAGACATGTAGTTTCTAGCAATTTAGCTTACTATGTCACCTCTCCAGCTCTAGCCTGCTCACAGTGAATCAACATCATCACCTCTGTCTGATGAGCAGAGATCTGATTTGGGAAACAGTAAAGTTGACCAAAGAAATTGTGATTTTACTGACTAGCAGAGTGTTTCAGAGGAATGGCTGCCCAAAGTGATGAAAAAATGTTTCACATAAAATAGTTGGGAACTTTCAAATGTGGTTATTTCAGAAGTGGTTAGCACTTCTGCCTAGCAGCACTAAGGTTGCTGGTTCGAATCCCAGCCACAGCACTACCCGCCTGGAGTTTGCATGCTCTCCTTGTGCCTACCTGGGTTTCCTCCAGATACTTTAGTTTCTTCCCATGCTCCAAAGACATGCTGGTAGGTTATTTTGCTCCTGTGTAAATTGGTCCTAGTATGTGTTTGTATAACTGTGAGTTAGGGAACGTAGATTGTAAGCTCCTTGAGGGCAGGCACTGATGTGAATGTATAATATATACTGTATGTAAAGCACTGTGCAAATTGATGTTCGCTATAAAAGTACCTGTAATAACTAGCTATAGCTGAGAACAATGTAACTGATAGGAATGCAGAGCAGTGATCACAACAAGTTATCAGCTCAAAAGAGTTCTGCCAGGATCAACAGATATTTTTTGCACTTACCAAAAAGATATAAAATATGCTTTCAATTATATATTTACCTGACCAAAAAGGAAGCAAATAGGAAAAGTTCATTGTTGGGCTTTATGTGTTAGGTTTAGGTTTGATCAAACTCAACTTTTGCAATAGCTAACAAAAAATATGTGTCCAGAAGGTACAGTATACAGACTTGAGGCTTTCCTATTTTCCCCAACAAAAATAATAATTCAAGCAGAGGTCACAGTAAGACTTTGCTGAAGTTTGGGAGATTGCAGGCACTTGTATTCTGAGCCTGATTTCAAATTATAGACAGGAAAAAAGAAGCACATCAGTACAAGTTGATAAGTATGCAGTTGCAATAAAGCTAATCTTGGCAGGAGATGGAGTTCACAGAAAGAGATCTGGGGAAACAGTACACTCATCGCCTGCTTCATGCTTATATCTCTCTCCATGAGATCTCATGCAAGCAATGTGGGGACAAGATCTGAATGTTAAATCAAATGCATCCTTTAGAGAGAAAAAATTGTACTAATTTCTGTGCTCTTTGAAGCCATTCACCACCTGCTGTCCTAAAGATATATAGTCATTTGCAGCGAGACACTGTGGCACTAATTAACGACATGCGGTAAGTTCAATGTGCAAAATAATGTGCACAAATATTAATAATTCTGAAACAAATAAAGTAATCGGTCCCTGCTGAACATTAAAAAATGGGAATGCTATTTGCGAGCCTCAAACATTGCTGAGCATGACAAATTGTCACTAACAAATAGCAAGGCCTACATAAATACTAGGCAGACTGTTCTGCAGAATTGATATTCAGAAGAAAAAAAAAAAAGTAATGGGAATTGTTTAAAGCTTTGTTCACGATTTCAGAAACGTTTTTTTATTTTTTTCAACATTTTGTTAGATACATTTGAATTCATAAGCAAACATTATAGAGATGTTTATAGGAAAGAACAAAACCAGAATTAATTATAGCTCATTTTAATGGAATCTTGGCAAAATGTCAGCATGGGGTTTATTTATAAATAAAAAAACTGCAGTGCAAATGTCGCAGCCTTCACGCAAAAGCCACAAATATGCCTGCAATGTCTATAATGGGTGAAATGTCAGTTTCTACTTGTTACACCAACCACCGCCGCCCCCCCCACCCCCTCAAGGCTGGCAGTCCAGTGAACGCTAGAGGATCAGAGAAGGGAGAGCAGTGACTGCACTCTGCTTGGAGCAGACAGAGAACTGAGTGATTAGTGGTCATGTGATTGATCAGTTCTCAGTGTTGGTGTTGGTGAGGAATAGAAAGTTAAAAAGCGCATGTACATTAATATACAGTGACTAATTCAGAAAGTGATATATATTGATCAGACAAATGGTGTATCATACAATCCTATCCAGATTGGACCATTCACTTATGTATATAAATTATAGTCCATACTTGACATCAAAAAGAAAAAAAAAAATGTTCATTAATATAAAAAGCTTAAACTGTATCAAGCTTCCATATTGAAAGAAAGCCTTTATATTTCAAAGATCACCACAGTGTATAATCCATCACCAGTAGGTTCAAATGCGCTTACCGGATAGTGTGGACTCAAATGTTATTAACAAGTCAGATGGGCATCCAGAGACTAAGATCTCCCAGACATTAAAACTGTGTAGCAGATCCAGCATCCATTCCCACATTAGTCACAGTAAACTTCTCACTTAGTAGGTCAATTGTCATAGAAGCAAAAAGAACCTCAACAAAGTGTAAAACCATTTATATGGTTTTAGTGGTTTTACACTATGTTGAGATTCTTTTTGCTTCTATCACAATTGATCTACTGAGTGAGAAGTTTACTGTGACTAATGTGGGGACGGATGCTGGATCTGCCACACAGTTTTAAAGTCTGGGAGAGCTTAGTCTCCTGATGCCCATCTGACTCTATGTTAATAACATTTGAGTCCACACTATCCGGTAAGTGCATTTGAACCTATATGCTGGTGATGGATTACACACCGTTGTGATCTTTGGAACATAAAGGCTTTCTTCTATCAGTATGGAAGTTTGATACACTTTGGGCTTTTTAGATCTATGAACATTTTTTTTTTCTTTTTGATGTCATGTATGGACTATAATTTATATACATAAGTGAATGGTCCAATCTGGATAGGATTGTATGACACACCGTTTGTCTGATCAATATATGTCACTTTCTGAATAAGTCACTGTATATTAATGTACATGTATAGCGCAGCACTTTTTAACTTTCTATAATCATGCACAATGTTTGTCAAATTGTGGTGTTTGCAACTGTTTAATCTATGAAGTCTACAGCGCAGTATACTATTGTAACTTATTAGTTTCGTTGGTGTGGGATGCTGCAGCACAGAGGTGAATATGGGTATTTTGTTCAAAGTCCATACTTCTCCTTTAATCCTTTAAGTGTAATGACTCAGCAACTACAGAGAGTGAACTGCTATGCAGAACTGATACAATGTTTGAGACGTTTACTGGACTTAAACCCATTACAGATCACTAAGGTAAATAACAGAGTTCTGTCTCTGCAACACTGCATCCATTCTTTATAGTGGTTCCCTCCACAGTAGCTGATTCATTACTCTGTCAGTGGTGAGCACAGGAATCTCTATGCATATAGCAGTGGTCTCCCCCAAATTATTTCCTTTTCTCATCGAATGTTCTCAGCCTATTGTGTTGGCTATTTTCTATATTGGTTGAATGATCTTTACCTCTTCTGGTTGAAAGTTCTTAGGCCTATTTTCTCTTAGTAATAAATATTAGGAAGTGTTACATTCACCCTCTGAAGGGCAACAAATAAAAACTGACGTACAGTGGGGACCGAAAGTATTCAGACCCCCTTAAATATTTCACTCTTTGTTATATTGCAGCCATTTGCTAAAATCATTTAAGTTCATTTTTTCCTCATTAATGTATACACAGCACCCCATATTAACAGAAAAACACAGAATTGTAGACATTTTTGCAGATTTATTAAAAAAGAAAAACTGAAATATCACATGGTCCTAAGTATTCAGACCCTTTGCTCAGTATTTAGTAGAAGCACCCTTTTGATCTAATACAGCCATGAGTCTTTTTGGGAAAGATGCAACAAGTTTTTATCACCTGGATTTGGGGATCCTCTGCCATTCCTCCTTGCAGATCCTCTCCAGTTCTGTCAGGTTGGATGGTAAACGTTGGTGGACAGCCATTTTTAGGTCTCTCCAGAGATGCTCAATTGGGTTTAAGTCAGGGTTCTGGCTGGGCCATTCAAGAACAGTTACGGAGTTGTTGTGAAGCCACTCCTTCATTATTTTAGCTGTGTGCTTAGGGTCATTGTCTTGTTGGAAGGTAAACCTTCTGCCTAGTCTGAGGTCCTGAGCACTCTGGAGAAGGTTTTCGTCCTGGATATCCCTCTTGGCCACATTCATCTTTCCCTCAATTGCAACCAGTCGTCCTGTCCCTGCAGCTGAAAAACACCCCCACAGCATGATGCTGCCACCACCATGATTCACTGTTGGGACTGTATTGGACAGGTGATGAGCAATGCCTTGTTTTCTCCACACATACTGCTTAGAATTAAGGCCAAAAATTTCTATCTTGGTCTCATCAGACCAGAGAATCTTATTTCTCACCATCTTGGAGTCCTTCAGGTGTTTTTTACCAAACTCCATGTGGGCTTTCATGTGTCTTGCACTGAGGAGAGGCTTCTCTCTGCCATAAAGCCCCGACTGGTGGAGGGCTGCAGTGATGGTTGACTTTCTACAACTTTCCCCCACCTCACGACCGCATCTCTGGAGCTCAGCCACAGTGATCTTTGGGTTCTTCTTTACCTCTCTCACCAAAGCTCTTCTCCCCCGATAGCTCAGTTTGGCCGGACAGGCAAGCTCTAGGAAGGTTTCTGGTTGTCCCAAACGTCTTCAATTTAAGGATTATGGAGGCCACTGTGCTCTTAGGAACCTTAAGTGCAGCAGAAATTTTTTGTAACCTTGGCCAGATCTGTGCCTTGCCACAATTCTGTCTCTGAGCTCTTCAGGCAGTTCCTTTGACCTCATGATTCTAATTTGCTATGACATGCACTGTGAGCTGTAAGGTCTTATATAGACAGGTGTGTGGCTTTCCTAATCAAGTCCAATCAGTAAAATCAAACACAGCTGGACTTGAAGGTGTAGAACCATCTCAAGGATGATCAGAAGAAATGGACAGCATCTGAGTTAAATATACGAGTGTCACAGCAAAGGGTCTGAATACTTAGGACCATGTGATATTTCAGTTTTTCTTTTTTAATAAATCTGCAAAAGTGTCAACAATTCTGTGCTTTTCTGTCAATATGGGGTGCTGTGTGTACATTAATGAGGAAAAAAATGAACTTAAATGATTTTAGCAAATGGCTGCAATATAACAAAGAGTGAAAAATTGAAGGGGGTCTAAATACTTTCTGTCCCCACTGTATCACACATATTACAAACATTACAGGGACAGGATTGCAAATTTTCAATAATTTAATGAACAGTTTGTAAAATCTATAATTTTTGCATCTGTCCGTGAATGTTATGCATTTTATCAATCTGAAAATAGCCCAAACTTTTCTATTTCTCTAACAATTTGACATATAGGTGTACACAAATTCTCACAAATTCAAGTGCCGACCTTGCTACACGAAGCTTAATCCCCTCTTTTTATTATGTTTTATGTGTTTTACATTTATGTATTGATGGGGGAGGCAGTTCCTGCATTAATGTGCATAGTACCAAATTCTGAGGGGGGATATACCTTGGATATTTATTGATCCCCAGTAATGTCCAGGTGCTAAGTATTCACAGCAAACAGTATTGCTTTATAAGGTTTATTCACATTTAAATGAATGGGACTGTGAAAGAGAGACATATAGAAGAGATTAAAGTGTTTGTAACCCTAAAAAAAAACATGCTCCTGTCCCTTTAATGCAAGGGATATAGCATAGTGCTTTTACTATGTCAATTGTCCTTTTCTATGTTGTACAATAACTGGCTGATCCTGCCTGTTCCTGTCCTCCCCTCTGTAAGCTGACCACGTTTATCGTGGCTGCTGATCTCTGATAGCGTGGTCAGTTTTCATGCCTCCATCATCCAGATATCTCCTCAGCATCTCTGCATCTCCCCCACTCCCCCTCCCTCTACCCCTGTCAGTTCCATAGTCTGTGTCAGAGCTGATCTCCTCCCTGCCCCTCTCCTCTCATGCCTGTGTAATTCTATTACCCACAGCTGCTCCAGTGCTTGTAAAGTAAAGAAACCTGTATTAGTTACTTTGACCCTCTCTGTTTTAGGTCCCTGTTCAGTACAGTGTGTGTGTTTTCCTAAAACTATAATGCTCCTAAAACTATAATACCTTCTTTGCAGAGCTCTGCTGTGCAGACACATGACCTCCCTCTGCCAGCTTACATGAATCACAGGGGAATCTTAGCCCCTCCCACTGTGGTCTCTTAGATTGGGAAGGAAAGCAGAGGGAGGTCACAGGACAGCACAGCAGGGATCAGAAAAGAAGATATTTAACATTATAGTTTTAAGAAAACACACACACTGTACTAAACAGGGACCTTAAACAGAGGGAATCAAAGTACTTAATATAACTTTACAACCACTTTAACCACTTGCCGACCGCCACACGCCGATGTACGTCCAAAGTTTGCTGGCAGATATCGTTGTTATGGCAGCAGCTAGCTGTCATAACCCCGGTATCCCCGTTTTCGTGCGGCGGTCGGCTTTCAGATAAAAGTGGTCTCTGCGGCAGATTCGCCGCGAGATCACTTTTATCGGTGGCAGGAGAGGAGCCCCCCCTCCCGCCGTGATCCCGTGCCCTCGGTGCCCCCTCCCACCTCTAAGCCGTCGGTAGTGGCGTAGGAGATCGCGTCCATCTCAGTGCTGTGCCTGGAGATGAGTGAGGCTAAGATGGCGCCCACTCGTGTCCATGACACTGCTTTAAGAGGTCCTGTCATGCTTTTTTCTATTACAAGGGATGTTTACATTCCTTGTAATAGGAATAAAAGTGACCCAATTTTTTTTTTTTTAAAACAGTGTAAAAATAAATAAAATAATGTAAAATAAATAATAAAAATAATTTTTTTTTTTTTTAAAACCCCCTGTCTCGACGAGCTCGTGCGCAGAAGCGAATGCATACGTGAGTAGCGCCCGCATATGAAAACAGTGGTCAAACCACACATGTGAGGTATCGCCGCAATCGTTAGAGTGAGAGCAATAATTCTAGCCCTAGACTTCCTCTGTAACGCAAAACATGCAACCTGTAGAATTTTTTAAACGTCGCCTATGGAGATTTTTGAGGGTAAAAGTTTGACGCCATTCCACAAGCGGGCGCAATTTTTAAGCGTGACATGTTGGGTATCAATTTACTCGGTGTAACATTATCTTTCATGATATAAAAAAAATTGGGCTAACTTTACTGTTGTCTTATTTTTTTATTCAAAAAAAGCGCGCTTGTAAGAATGCTGCGCAAATACGGTGTGAAAAAAAGTATTGCAATGACTGCCATTTTATTCTCGAGGGTGTTAGAAAAAAAATATAATGTTTGGGGGTTCTAAGTAATTTTCTAGCAAAAAAAAAACTGTTTTAAACATGTAAACACCTAAATTCCAAAACGAGGCTGGTCCTTAAGTGGTTACAATAAGACATGCTGGAAGGAAGATAGTGTAGATATCTGAATATCACATGCACACTGATCGCTGCCTGCACTAAGTTATCCCAAAAGGTCTTTCCTTTCCCTTCTTATTTTTTGGGGGAGGGCGTAGGCACACCCCGGTTCATCTAAATACTTGGCAACCTGGATGGGAAGCAGGGATAATAACAATAAACTTCTAATCCCTGTTCTCCTGAAGAAACTACTCTATATGTGCCAAAACATGTTGAGAAAGTAAACTCCCTCTGGTGTCAAGAAAGATGAAGCCCAGGACTACTTGACAGAGTACATGTCGAACAAAATAAGGAATCTGAGGTCTGGGTGATGTAGTTTCAGGAGGAAATTGTCATTTTACTACACTGGACAGGTTTTGTCCTTGTTGGGCTGCATTCCCACCTGAGTAGGGTGATTTTCAGGTGTTTTTATTTGAGCATTTTTGCAAGCATATACAAGTGTTTCAGAAGTGTATTACTAGCGTTTTACATTTGTATTCAAGCTGCAGGAGTTTTTGTTTTAGCAAATGGAAAGCACCGGGGAAGGAGATCAGTTAATAAAGGCTAAGAAAATGCCTGGGAAAAAAAAAAGCTCAAAAACACTCAAATACAGCCTTTTTAAGCACTCCTTCTAAAGTCTAAGGGGCCAAAAATGCTTAATTCTTTTTTGAGCAACAGGCATTACACTACAAGTGACAGGATGCTCAACGCATTTGAACAGGGGCTATTGAAAACAATGAAATTTGGCTTGTTGAGCATTCTGGAGCTTTGAGTTTCAATCCACAAAATGCTCAGGTGTAAATAGGGCCTGAAAAGGCATTCTGAAAAAAAAAATGAAGTTATATTTACCGGAGTCTAGAGTAATTGCACAGCACCTTAAAGAAACCTTAAGCAATTCTTAGCATTTTGGTGTTCTATTCATTTAATTTGGATATTATCTGCAGATAACCTGTCTGTATTAGCCAAATCAGTGCAACTGTGTACTAATATAGTGACCTTCTGACTTAAAATATTCCTGGGTAACAATCAAATGTCTAATGAAAGCTTGTATAGGTTTTTTATTGTTATCTAAAATGCACCTCACCCATCTTCTGATGTCTGCTATACATTAATAGAATTAAAACAGACCATTAGTAATTCCTCTGGCTCCCCTCTCAACTTTCTTCCTCTACTAGATCACATATGCACACATATGCACACACTGCTCCATTGGGTTGAGTGTGAATATCTAAGAGAAATTGCTTTGCTGGGGTGCTGAGGAGGAAGAACCTCATCTTATGAGATTTTACCAAGAAGTGAACCCTTTAAAGGCACATTACTTTTTTTTTGCTATTATGTGCTGGCTCCCTGCATAAAAAGGTGATGGTCCATTGTCGAACTACATAGCACTGTGAGTAATGGTAACATTCTGTGTAGCAATACCTCTGTTCAAAACAGAAAAAGCAGGCCCAGGTAAAGAGCTGTTCATTTTGTACTATAATAGGTGAATGTGTTGTTTTGTCTGTAGTTCTCTTTTGACACCTAATTATGTTCAAATTAGGTATCGAAAAAAAAAAAGAAGCATTAAATCGATCATTATTGCTGGCGAACATCATGTCTAACGCCCTGTACACACGGTCAGATTTTCTGATGGAAAAAGTGTGATCGGATTGTGTTGCCGGAAATTCTGATCGTGGGTGGGCTCCATCAGACTTTTTCCGTCGGAATTTCCAACACACAAAGTTTGAGGGCAGGATATAACATTTTCCGACAATAAAATCCGATCGTTTAAATTTCCGATCGTGTGTAGACAATTCCCACGCACAAAGTGCCACGCATGCTCAGAATAAATTAAGAGACGAAAGCTATTGGCTACTGCCCCGTTTGTAGTCCTGACGTACGTGTTTTACGTCACCACGTTCAGGACGATCGGATTTTCCGACAACTTTGTGCGACCATGTGTATGCAATACAAGTTTGGCCCAAAATCCGTCGGAAAAAATCAGTTGGATTTTGTTGTCGGAATGTCCGATCAATGTCCGATCGTGTGTACAGGGCATAAGAGTAGAGATTGTTTACAATGCTTGGCAGGCAGTAGTATTGCTCGACATACCTGAACATCAATGCAAGATGTGAACCAAGGCCCTTGAGCTGCAATCCTACACCTGCTGCTACAGACTAAACGTTCCCAACCCCTGTATTTCCCCTGCAACTAATGTTCCCATCCCATCATTTCCTGTATTTAAAAGCCATGCCCTGCCCTTGTAAAGTGCTGCACCTATACTCCCACTTCTTATAACCTCCTTTGTATACTGTGGTCTTCCTCTCACCTCAAGAAGAAGCAACTTATTCACACATTTGTTCATGTTGTTAACAAAGAATCCTAGATTGTAGGGTCCTTGAGGGCAAGGACTATTATGAACATATAATATATGTAAAACACTGGGTAAATTGTTGACACCAAATACCATACCTGAAATAAATAAATAAGGGTATATGGACACATATTTTGACCTTATTTGCCTTGCAGGGGCATTGGCCTGATTCTAATGGCAACCTTCACTAACTCTGTTTCCATACAGGGGTTTTTATTATTGGATATGATTTCCTTCAGCTCAGTTCAGTTCCCAAAGTTAGGGGATATTTCATTTTTAAAGTGTTACTAAACCCAGGACCCTGCATTCACTATATCTGGTCTCCCACAGTACACAGAACATGGAAATGCAATTGTTTTAGTAAATAGAAACTTCTAAATACCCTTTTTCATCAGTAGTTAGTGCAGTCTTGTGACTTCTATAAGTGTCTGGTTAAAGCTTGTAGGAGGAGTTTACATTCTGCCCTGACTGTCCTATCATGCTGCAGGACCCCTGAGCCTCTGTCTGGGCAGTGCTGATTGGTCCTGTGCTGATCACATGCACCCTCCCAAAAAAAAACAAAAAAACTTTCTAGCAATACACACCAAACTGAGCATGTGCAGCTTGTCCCCTAGCCTCTGTTCTATCAGCGGATAGACTGGGGACTGAGGGAGAAGGAAAGGAACAGAGAAGACAGGTTTAAACAGCCTTTTTACACAATTTGGAGGATTAACTCCTTAGGTTTCACAGTGAGTATAACAAGCATGCTTTACTGCATATACAGACTGATTTTACTGTTGTGGGTTTAGAAACACTTGAAGAGTTTTCATCAGAGCAGTTGTCTACACTGGCAGACTACCCTTCACCTTTAGTTCTGGTGACAACGGTTAACAGTGGGGTTTACCACTACTTCTGGTCCCAGTGGTTCTAACCTTTCCTGCTGTATCCAAAATTAAAAAAAAAAGTTTGCTGTTTTATAGGTCTTCATATTTCAGGGTGGATTTAAGGTATTCAGACAGGTGTCTACATTTCAGGTAAGTAGATGACCTGAAGTAGCTTGTAATGACAACTGGCACTGTTAAGAATAGGGACCATTAACATTCAATATGTTGTGTTGGTGGGCAGAGGTTGCAATCACAATGCACGCATTTTCATATGTTACTGGTATAAATGGGACCCTTCATTAGAAAACAGAGCATATTCACTATAAACTCCATCTGTCAATTGCACAATTATTAAACTAACAGACACATCCATCCAACTGCCATGTCAGCGCAGATGAACATATAATATATTTCACATTAGCATCTGACTGCCTCCCAATGCTTTTCTATATTTGCAGTGCAGCTTCTATAATTTTCAATTATAAGTTGGAATGAATAGATTTATCTAAAAACTCACCATTTCTCAGACAGTTCATTCTAATGTAAAACATTTGGTTAACATGATGCAATATGAACAAAGAAGTGGTGCTGAATAATTAAAGGGCTTACATATTTAATGAAATGGCTTGCTTGCATTAGAAGCACTGGTTAACAGCTGCACACTCCTTTGAAGGGAACTTAAAAGTGTGGCGATGACAAGAGACTGCAAATCACAGCATTAGGAATTACATAGTTTTGTCCTATTAATATGCAAACAGCTTTCTATTTAATGAAGAATTATGCCAAACTAGTGACAGAAGAAGGAAATGACAATAACTTTCTATATGTATTCATTAGAGTGTGTAAAGAAAACCTCTCACTAGATAATGGGAAAAGTGCAACAGTGACTTTTTCATCCAATAGTATATTCACCAAGGGCAATACCTTATTACACATTACACCAGAAACCTATGGATTTATTGTATAATATATAACAAAGCGCTGTGGTATGCAGTACTACACAGCTGGGCATCCCTGGCCAGCAGAATCTCAGGCTCAGTAATTAGGTGATCCTAAAATATCATATCATCAGTGACATGATGATTTTACACAATGGGATATCTATGTGTGATCAAGAAATGCCAAGATAAAAAAAAAGAGGAGTCAGAGTGGGTAGACATTTTCCCTTTCATGTGTTATTATGCTATTGTTATGTTATCAGAGTCAGTGATGGTATTATTACTATTAATAATACACAAAGGGGCTGATTTACGAACCCTTTGCGCCATAAGTTGAGGCGCACGGCGAGGCGCAACGTACGTTTTGGTATTTACGAAACGTTTGCACCGTTAACACAGCGCTATTCCCCATTTACTATAGTAATCTTGGCGCATGGGAGGAGGCGATCAGTGCGCCACTATGGACATGGCGCAGGGCATCTTCAACTCAAAATTAAAAGAAGCTGGAAGTGAACGGGAGCACCTCTAAACTTGACATTTTTTTTTTTTACGCTGGTTCACTTTTATGTGTTTTTTTAAGGGTATTTGCACACAGGTCATGTTAGCATGTTACGTTGCCAACATGTGACATGTCCCTTGTTAAAATGATGTAAAAAGACTCTCACTCCTCTAGCTCCTCCTAAAAGGACATTTAACCTTCCCCCTCTAATGCATATGATTTCCTTGGGCTAGCTTTTGCTTTTAAAGAGGAACTCTACACTCCAATGCTCTTATCTCCCCTCTTAATGCTTATATTTTATTTGGGCTAGTTTTTGCGTTTAAAGGGGAACTCTACACTCCAGTGCTCTTGTCTCTCCTTCTAATGCTCATGTTTTATTAGGACTAGTTTTTCCTTTTAAAGGGGAACGCTACACTCCAATGCTCTTGTCTCCCCCTTCTAATGCATATAATTCTTTGGGGCTAGCTTTTGCTTTTAAAGGGGAACTCCACACTCCATTCTCCAATCTCCAAGGGCTGTGAGCTGCCTTCACCAATCCAAAGCACATTCTTTTTCAGAGGAAACAACAGGGCCAGCTACGAAAGGGGTGAGAAGAGCGATCGCCCAACTCCCTCCCGAACCATTCAAGGCCACATGCACTCAACATAGCTGGCTGCCTTTGGGGCATGTTGGGCTCAGCCCAATACCAACCACAAAGCACATTGTACACACTAGTTTAAAGGGGCTTCCTACATTCTGTAAAGCCCCCCTATCTGCAGCCCTCCACAACCCCAGCTTAGGGTTGTGTGGAAGAGGCCCTTGTCCCCCTGAATATGGGAACAAGGTGGTTGACTTTTGGGGTGCCTGTGCCCCTTCTGCTCCCAAGCATACACCCCCTTTCATGGGCTGGCTTGCTGTGTGTTTGTGTGTTTGGCTAGGGGTTTGTTAGTATGTGGGAGGGGCACAATATTTTTTAAATTTGGGGTGGTATTTTTCACGTGGGGTTCTCATTTTAAGCCTTTATAGCCCCAAATGGCCTTGTATGTATTGGGGGGGCAGGCTATTTTTGGTTTTGTGGTAAAATCTTGCAGCTGCAATGCTGATTTGTATGTTTTCTCTAAAGCCGTACATCTTTGAAGCAGCATTTTGGATACATGCTACAGATGCACCACTTTACAGGCAGAGTAACCCCCCCCCCCCAAGTTACTAGCTTTAGGGCTAGTTCACTCCATAGAAACGCAGTCCAGATGCATGTGCGTTTTTTATACGATCCAGTGCGTTTATGATATGTTTTTGGTGCGTTTTTGATGCAGTCCAGTACTTTTTTCTACCTTCTTTCTTCTTAAACTTAATTAAGGACATGCTGGATGATGTGTTTCATTTTGGACAGTGGGGGTGGCTTATTTTGTGCTAGCTGCATTTGGGTTGGTCTGGGCATGCTCAGGGACTTTGCTTTTTTTCCTGTGCCTTTTGGTGTGTGAAATGCATTTGGGTTGGTCTGGGCATGCTGAGGGACTTTAGTTTTTTTGGTGGGTGATATTTTCCCCTGAAATATGTTTGTTGTCAATGTGTGTCGTTTGTAGGTTGTTCATTTTGATTTAATTGCCTGTGCTGCATTATTTTGCATAAACGTTCTCAAGATGTTGTGACTAATGTTTAAATCCTTAATAGATATCCATTTGTGAGCGCAGTCCTTTTAACTCATGTTAACCATTTTCTGTTATGAATGAATGACTTGTATAGCGCTGCAAATGCGAACTGAATCGCCTCAAGGCGTTAGTGTCTCAAATTAACAAACGTGTTTTTTTTGCTTTCCTTGCTCTTTTCCAAGTCCTATTTTGTTGACCAATAAAATTTGTAGCAAATGTTTATGTTTTGTGTTTTTTGTTACTTTTCATGCAACACATTTCCCAGCTGCAGCTTAACTAGGCTGATTGACATGGCAAATCTCAAAAAATGTGTGATTTGTCTAAATTACTTTCCTGGTGCCTTCATGGTAGCATATGCATGGATTGTGTGTATGTTGCCATGGATAGGCACCAGGAAAGAAATTACAGAGAGGTAAGTATTCAATTTTCCATTTTAGCGCAGTGGTTCTCAGCCTCAGTTCTCAAGACAGGACATGTTTTGGGAATTTTATCTTGGCTAAAATAGCTGTCCAAAATCCCAAGCCATTGACTGATTTAAAGCACCTGTGCAAGTTGAAGGAAAACCTGCAAACATGGCCTGTTGGGGGCACTTGAGGACAGAGTTGAGAAGCACTGATTTAGAGCACTGAGCTAAAATCTAGCTCAAGACAATCCTATTCTAATTTTGGGCATTTAAGGCAAACAAAGTGAGTGTTAGAACCCCTGCTTGTCTTTTTTAGGTTGGGCTTTGTGTCCCTTTTCTTAAAATTGGCTTCACTTCCTGTCACATAGCCAAACGGGAAGTGAGGGTAAAACCCTATCAATGCCTTTCCTTGGGGACACACAGGTCAATCTAACTAGTGTCCCCATTAGGCAAATTGCACTCTAGCACTTTGTTTTGTACACTCCAAATTCTTAGGTATTTTTTGTGTTTATTAAAGGCAAATCCACTCTGCAATAGAAGTGTAGTCACTAAAAATCTGAGGAGAAGCACTTGTGATTTTAACATTCAATTTGTAGAAGCAAAGAAGGTGTTTTTTTTTTTTTTTTCCCTTGCATATCCCCCCTCGGATCTCCACCAACTGCACTTGTAGTGCAAAGTGGATTTGCCTTTAGTAAATAAACCCCAAAGTCCAAGATACCTAATAATTTGGGGTGTACAGCGCAAAATGCTAGAGTGCAATTTACCTAATGGGGAAACTATTTATATTGACTTGTGGGTCCCCAAGGAAAGACATTGGTAGGGCTTTACCCTCACTTCCTGTTTGGCTATGTGAC
Organism: Aquarana catesbeiana; assembly: GCF_042186555.1. Classification (NCBI taxonomy): domain Eukaryota; kingdom Metazoa; phylum Chordata; class Amphibia; order Anura; family Ranidae; genus Aquarana; species Aquarana catesbeiana. The sequence goes on from NC_133328.1 coordinate 459,531,786, forward strand.
AGAAAGTGAATAAATTTGAAGGAGAAAGTGGAAACATTTGGGAGGTGTCTTCACCCTATCAGGGGTGCAGAGATCCCCAAAAACTGACAAGACTTCTAATGCCTCTGTACTCTATCCCCAAGCAAAAATAAGAGGATTTCATTTAGTTTTACTTTGCAAAGACACATTCCTAAGTACAACTGTGATGCATGTCAATGGCCCATTTAGACCTTGTTTAATAGAAAACACCAGTTGTCTTTCACTAGAAACATTGGTTAGTCCAGTCCTCGAAATCTGCATTTGCTTTACTATTAATTGCCATAAAATTTGGGTTTCTGCAGCTAGATGCGCCAAATGCATCTAGATTTGTGACCGCTGTGTATGTGAGATGCGCAACTGCTGTGTGCACACAGGTATCTGCATATGTGGTTCTCGGAAAGCGGTGGCCAGAATGACATCATGCCCCTACAGGAAGTTGTTTGTACTGCTGCTAAGTTCTCTGAGGAGATGATCCTTAATTGCACATTAAGAAAAAAATGAATTTTTTTGACATGGGGTGGTGTTTGTGTGGGTGCCTAACACACATTCATATGTATTAGGGCCAATTTAGACAGGATCCAATTTACAGCATGTTTTTAGATTGTGGGAGGAAACCGGAGTACCTAGAGGAAACCCACGCAGGCACAGGGAGAACATGCAGACTCCAGACAGATGGCATCCCGGGCGGGATTCGAACCAGTGACCCTTTTTGCTGCTAGGTGAAAGTGCTAACCACTACACCACTGTGCTGCACAAATATGTAACTATACATGTAGGTTCTTGTGTCCACTTGTGAAAATACAAGTGGGTCATGGCACATCTACATTCCAAATTTGGCACTTACGATGGTCATGCACTATGCAGTCTGATTGTCCAATCTCTGAACAACTTTTTTCCCCCGCAAAATAGGTAATAGCAATAGGCACTTGAACAATTAATTCACATTTTTGGAAATCAAACAGGGTCTTACCATCTAATTTGTCTATTTTTTCTATTTTTTTTTTAAGATTGCAGTGTATGGTCACCTTTAAAGATCAAGATCTGAAAATATTATTTTTTGGGGTTTAGAAACACTTTTCTGTTCTTTGTAATGTATTGAAATATTTGTGTAAAAATAGAAAAAAATATATTTCAAAGATATATTAGAAGTAATAGGAATGAGATTAGCATCAAAAGGATTAATTAATGAGAACACCTTCTAATTGCCTAACAAGACACACCCAATGAGATGGGCGTGTGCTATTATCAATGAGAAAACAGCAGTGACCCTGGCACCAGTTTCCATTTACATATTAATTATCGTGTTACGCATCTGCGTGCGCCGGTTTGCACACTCAATGATTTATCCGGCGCAACAATTAAGATATGAACTGGCGCAACACACTGTTCTTAGTAAATCAGCCTCAAAGTGGTAATAAACTTTCATCAAGTTTATTAGATTGTAAGCTCTTATGAGCAGGGCCGCAGCCCTCTTGTATTGTATTGCAGCTGCACTGTCTTCCTTTAAATTGTAAAGTGCTGCACAAACTGCTGGCGTTATATAAATACTGTATAATAATAATAAAAATATAAACCAAGTTTCCTCTTCTAAGCAAGCTTGGTTTATTTTTGTTACGCTCCTCTGGACTATCTCCAGTACTGCTTCCATGACCAAATAATCAATGCCTTAGATGACATGATCTCTGCTGATATGAAGAATCGGTCAGTCTGAACTTTGAATCTCCCCTTTAGCAAAGATCATGTGAACAATTGCCTAGGTGTTTAGTTATTTAATCCACACTGGAAGCAACCTGGAGAACATTATTTCAAGGAAAGGTATGCATTTAAATCCTTCTGTTAGTCTTGGGTCTATGGAGCCCAGGTAAGTAAAAAACAACTGAAATCTAAGGACAGCATGCAATGCCAGGAGTTTATTGGTAAAAGCTTCTAACAGCATTTTGCGTAAGACTGAAAATCTGTTTCATTCTGACTAGAACCTTATAATTCATTATGCAGTGCTTTTCCTAAGCAAGCGTACAATATGAAAGGTATAAAGATAATAGCTATAATCCATTATACTGTACTTTTACACTACAGTACAGCATCAGTCAATGCTAAAGTTTTTAAGTGGCACCTTCACTAAAAGTGCACTTACATGCTTCCATTAAAATTTTATAAAGGAGTTTCTCAAAGTTGGACCTATAGAATTCTGTGGGGATCACCTGTACTGGAGTGACCAAGGGAAAGGTAGATTTTAGCCAGAAAATCTAAAGATTGCTGAAGGGAAAGACCGGCTGAGCTATTTAAGAATGTATAAGGCGTGTTTTTAAATCAGGGGTGCTGGGTAAAGGATAGCGTTACTTCCTCCGAATGTATGTTATCCTTTAAAAGAAGCCTGTAGTGTTTGTATTTACCTGAAACATTAATTGTAATATTTGATTCTTTTTGTTTTTTTAAAGTTGAACACCATGATAAGTAAAAATCTTCCCTTGCGGTGGGGCTACCCCTGCATTGCAATGGTTAAATGTTGGTTTAGTGTACCAGAAAAAGCACTTTTACTTACCCAATTCTCCGCTCCCACAAGCTGACTCAGTTTAACCCTTGCAGTGCAGAGGCTCCCCCACAGCCCCAGGGATAAGCTTTAATCCCTTGGCACCAACCACAGGCAAACATGTCGCCTCTTGGCGGGTTGGCCTTGTTACCGAGTGGCCCCATATTTGCATGAAATGATGCAAATACAGCTGTGCCGAGAGTGCACACCCTTGCGATTGGGAGCTTTCCGGTCATGTGACCACTGTGACAGCCAACCACAGCGATCACAAGATCATAAACCCCACCCTGTCTCCTGGCATCCTAAACCTCTTAAAGACCCGGGAGGCACCAGCGCCAGGACGTTAAATATGTAATTTAAAGCAACTTTTTGAGTTCAGAAAACATATTGCAATTAATATAATGAAGTCTTCTGCCCAGCTAGCAGAATAACATTCTAGTCTTTCTATCACATATGAAAAATGTATCACTCTTAACTGTGCTGCAAGAAGGATTTTAATAAATAAGTCATCACAGCAGTAACACATCCCTATTCAGATGCATAGCTGGAGGTTTCAATTGAATAAAGTGAGCAGCAAAGCAAGCAGTATCTGCTAAGCTGTCTCATTAGCTAATTCATAATGCTCTGACTTTGTCATGTTTTAAAATGTTTATTTTTAAAACAAATAATCCTCCCATGTGTGTGTGTGTGTGTGTGTGTGTGGGGGTTAGGGTTGGTCCACTGCAGGGGTTAACTGCTTGTTTCTGTCTAGAAGACTTGGTAAACCAGTGTACTGATCCACTGCACCCTCTTCTGCACTATGCTCCAGTATTCTCAGGTCCTCTGACATCGTTAAGACCAATCCTGAGACCATCGATTCGATCAAGCTGATTACAAACATTCAGATGTGCTTGGTATACCTGATCTTAACAAATTGTTGAATAAAATAATTATAGAATACGTACATCAATAAAGTTTCCATTGATATAGTCTGAGCTGGCTTCATCTTCAATACTCTGCAGTCTCACTCTGGAATGATCATCTGCAACAAATTTAGAGTTATGATTTTAAATGCTTGCTGAACATTTAACACTACTGCTTTAATTCTTCAGGAATGAATCCACAAGGCATAGCAGTTATGTTACACCTCATATCTAGCTGAATCAAACTAGCAACTCAAAATCATGAATACTGTACAGCACATGACTTTTAAAGTGTCTAGATGCAGGTACAAATGTGCTGAGAGGAATAGGGGAAGAAGGACAGCAATGGGATCTAGAATTAAATAATGGGAGGAATCCTTGTCATTTGTTTTACTTCCTGCTTACCTCTACTACCCAATCAAGAACTAGTCCAGTACAGTATCTCACAAAAGTGAGTACACCCCTCTCATTTTTGTTATCATTTTATTATTTCTTTTCATGTGACAACACTGAAGAAATTACACTTTGCTACAATGTAAAGTAGTGAGTGTACAGCTTGTATAACAGTGTAAATGTGCTGTCCCCTCAAAATAACTCAACACACAGCCATTAATGTCTAAACTGCTGACAACAAAAGTGAGTACACCCCTAAGTGAAAATGTCTAAATTAGGTCCAATTAGCCATTTTCCCTCCCCGGTGTCATGAAACCCATTAGTGCTACAAGGTATCAGGTGTGAATGGGGAGCAGGTGTGTTAAATTTGGTGTTATTGCTCTCACACTCTCGTACTGGTCACTGGAAGTTCAATATGGCACCTCATGGCAAAGAACTCTCTAAGGATCTAAAAAAAAAAAGGTTGCTCTACATAAAGATTGCCTAGGCTATAAGAAGATTGCGAATACCCTGAAACTGAGCTGCAGAATGGTGGCCAAGACCATACAGCAGTTTAACAGGACAGGTTCCACTCAGAACAGGCATTGCCATGGTCGACCAAAGAAGTTGAGGGGACATGCTCAGCATCATATCCAGAGGTTGTCTTTGGGAAATAGATGTATGAGTGCTGCCAGCATTGCTGCAGAGGTTGAAGGGGTGGGGGGTCAACCTGTCAGTGCTCAGACCATACGTCGCACACTGCATCAAATTGGTCTGCATGGCTGTCTTCCCCGAAGGAAGCCTCTTCTAAAGATGATGCACAAGAAAACCCGCAAACAGTTTGTTGAAGACAAGCAGACTAAGGGCATGGATTACTGGAACCATGTCCTGTTGTCTGATGACACCAAGATAGACTTTTTTGGTTCAGATGGTGTCAAGCGTGTGTGGCAGCAACCAGGAGAGGAGTACAAAGAAAAGTGTATCTTGCCTACAGTAAAACATGGTGGTGGGAATGTCATGGTCTGGGGCTGCATGAGTACTGCCGGCACTGGGGATCTACAGTTCATTGAGGGAACCATGAATGCCAACATGTACTGTGACATACTGAAGCAGAGCATGATCCACTCCCTTCAGAGACTGAGCCGCAGGGCAGTATTCCAACATGATAACGACCCCAAACACACCTCCAAGACAAGCACTGCCTTGCTAAAGAAGCTGAGGGTAAAGGTGATGGACTGACCAAGCATGTCTCCAGATCTAAACCATATTGAGCATCTGTGGGGCATCCTCGAATGGAAGGTGGAGGAGCGCAAGGTCACTAACATCCACCAGCTCTGTGATGTTGTCATGGAGGAGTGGAAGAGGACTCCAGTGGCAATCTGTGAAGCTCTGGTGAACTCCATGCACAAGAGGGTTAAGGCAGCGCTGGGAAATTATGGTGGCCACACAAAATATTGACACTTTGGGCCAGTTTGGATATTCTCACTTAGGGGTGTACTCACTTTTGTTGCCAGCGGTTTAGACATTAATGGCTGTGCGTTGAGTTATTTTGAGGAAACAGCAAATTTACACTGTTATACAAGCTGTACACTCACTACTTTATATTGTTGCAAACTGTCATTTCTTCAGTGTTGTCACACGAAAAGATATAATAAAATATTTACAAAAATGTGAGGGGTGTACTTACTTTTGTGAGCTACTGTATATATACACAGCTAAGGTGCTAGGTGCCAGGAATGCTTTATTTTATATAATGATGTAATCAAAAAGCTGTGTGTCCTTAAATGACTTTATCAAGAAACAAAATACATTTGGAACTAGCGGGACTTTTGAATAGTCCAATGCAGCATTTAAAGGGCAGTAGAAGGTATAGCTAAGTTTGATTTATCCTAGGCGCTAAGATGATTTAAAAGTGTGATTATTTCCAAACAGGAAACTTATTTTTAGGATATTTTGTCATTTTTAATTGGAAAATTATGTTTTGACAAAATGGACGAACACTCCCAGATTACATTTTACAGACATACTACAAATACAAGCTCTGATTCTATGCCATTCTGCATATCTGTAATCTACCTTTCTGCAGGGTTCCTATTGGGGAATGTTCTTTTAGATTCTTGTACAGATTAGAAAAAAAGACGTTGGTTATTTGATTGTTCCTGCTTTCTAAATTAGAGAAGGTGTAAACATCTCTGAGGCATAACACATTTCACAAATCCGTGGCTTTATTACTAATATGTGAATTAAAAGGATGTGCCATTGTAACAAGTTAGATTATCTAGCTTACCCAGTTTCTGAATAACTTTGGAATGGAATTAGAAAACTTAAGTCTTCACAGATTCCCAAAAGGTCTGTCGAATTAAATAAAAATGGGTCTTGGCCCGTTGCTCTGAGCTAGCTGCTTTTGCTCATTGTAATAAATTACTTTTCTTCCTGATGGCACAATTCCTTATTATGTATTTCCCTTACATGATGATAAGACATAGCCTAGTTCCTAATGCACCACAGGGCTTAATTATGCTCTAGTATCAAAAAGTCAACAGTGTCAGCAAGTGACAGTCAGTCTCATGTAATGCTAAAAGCTATAGATCTGTAATTAAAATTATTGGTATGCCAATACTGTTCTACTTTACTAGAAAACAACCGAGTAGAACACGTCAGTCCACTAGACGATGATAATGGTTTGGAAGAGAGTGTGGTAGTGGACAGTGAATTATTAGTAATAAATAATAATAATAATTACAAAAATAGATCCTGCACAGCTCTTTGTGAACTAGAACAATCCTATTTACCAGTGTTAAAACCAATGTTATTTTTTTACTTAAATAAAGTCTTGCAGATTGTTTGTTTGTCTTACTAGTCTTATTGGGTCTATCTACTTCAAACTGATTAGGTAGATTCAAAATGTAAACAGAGATCTTCATAGCTGTTAATTATCTATCCAGCTATTTTTCATATGTTTAGGCTAAACTGAATTTAACCCCTTAGCACCGACCGTATGCACATTTGCGTTCTCGGCTTTCAGGAGTTATAACGGGGTGTTGCCTGCAGCTGCAGGCAGTTGGCTCCTTAGGGATAACAACCGATGTGGCTAAAAGCTGACTGGTTATGATCCCAAATGAACTGGAGGAGACATAAAATAAATAAGTAAAAAAATTTTTTTCAAGCGCTCGTCCGCCGCGAGCTCGCGCAGCAAAGAAAAATCGCACCCGCATATGTGAACAGTGTTCAAATCACACATGTGAGGTATCGCCGCAATAATCAGAGTGAGAGCAATAATTCTAGTAAAAGACTTCCTCTGTAACTCTAACCTGGTAACCATTAATTTTTTTAAAGCGTCGTCTTTGGAGATTTTTACGTACTGTAGTTTGTCGCCATTCCACGAGCGGGCGCAATTTCAAAGCATGACATGTTAGGTATCTATTTACTCGGTGTAACATCATCATTCACATTATACAAAAAATTGGGCTAGCTTTACGGTTTCGTTTTTTTATAACTCACGAAAGTGTCTTTTTTCCCAAAAAAAGTGCGTTTGAAAGACCGCTGTGCAAATACCGTGTTACAAAAAATATTGCAATGAGCACCATTTTATTCTCTAGGGTCTCTGCTAAAAAAATATAAATAATGTTTGGGGGTTCTAGGTAATTTTGTGGCAAATAATACAGATTTAAACTTGTAAGCAACAAATGTCAGAAATAGACTTAGGCGTGAAACAATGTACTCAAATTCAAAATTGCTGATCTATAAAAAGAGAGTAGCGCCCCCCTGCTGCAAGGGGTGCATGCAGAACTTTTTTTCATTGCACACCATTGTGAACTGACACCAAAGGAAACAAGGCATTTGTCTTGTCCTGTGCTGGTATTGTGCTGGACAAGGCTGACAAGAGTAGCCTTAGTGGACCTAGTGTAAACGATCCCTACAATTTTTTCTTTTTTTTTTAAAAACAAAGATCGTATACATAAAAAAAAAAACAAAAACACCTAAATATAATGAACCCTGAACCATAATATATAGTTTCCCTTAAAACAAAGTAAACTTTTCATTTACTGGGTGGATGCAAAGAGCCAGCTACTAATACACAGGCCTATGAACGCTTGCTTGCTTGTATTGTTTAAACTGTTTCAGAGCCATGCTATCAATAGTTAATTTTGTATAGGATGAAGGGAACTCTTCAATCTGATCACCCAGGGCAACGACACAGACCATCAATAAACAGAGCAATGTGGCTTTTACCAGTCATGCCCTGTGTTCTCAATTGTTTAATCAGCTCTGTTAAAGGAACATGTTGGAAAATTTTTATCAATCAGCAGCTGCACCTGCTTTTTGGCGTTTTCTAATAGGTGCTGCTATCAGAATAAAATGTACTGGCGGGACCACCTGTGTGGTGGTCCCGCCAGTACAATCTGTTTTTAGTACAATCTGTTTTTCATTCAGCCCTCTAACTGAAAAAAAAAAAACTAATAATGTATAGCCAACTTAACAACTGGCTGATAAAACAGCAGGAAAGAGATAGGATCAGGGTGGGGTTGGAACATGCCTGATTCCTGACAATAAATGATGAGTCTGCATGGTGGCATGTGGATTATATATGATTTTGGTACAGCAAAGCTAACAGAGATGTTTAAATATGAATGCAATATTTAGGGTTGCAATTTTAAAGTGTTTTTTATAATTATAAAAAAAAAATACTCTAGTTCTGCTTTAAGATGCCAATTGTCCAAATCTGTATCCATATTGGTCAAAATTGGGAATGATCAGACCCAAGAAATTCCTTACTCTACTTTAAAAATCACTTACCAACCCGGCCAATTCTGACACTTTGCTCCTACATGGAAAAATCATAATTTTTTTTGCTAGAAAATTACACAGAACCCCCAAACATTATAAATGTTTTTTTAGCAGAGACCCTAGAGAATACAATGGTGGTCATTGCAACTTTTTATCTTGCAGCGCAGCAATTTTTCAAACGCGTTTTTTTGGGAAAGAAAACAGTTTCATGCTTTATAAAAAAAGCAAAACAGTAAAGTTAGCCCAATTTTTTTTTCATAATGTGAAAGATGAAGTAAATAGAAACCTAAAATGTCATGCTTCAAAATTGCACACGCTCGTGGAATGGCGCCAAACTTCGGTACTTAAAAATCCCCATAGGTGATGCTTTAAAAAATTTTACTGGTTACATGTTTTGAGTTACAGAAGAGGTCTAGGGCTTGAATTATTGCTCTTGCTCTAACGTTCCTGGCAACACCTCACATGTGTGGTTTCAACACCGTTTTCATATGTGGGCGGGACTTATGTATGCGTTCGATTCTGCGTGCGAGCACACGGGGACAGGGGCACTTTGCTTTTTTTTTTTTTATTGTTAATTTTACTTAAAAAATGTTAATTGACACTTTAGAAAAAAAATTGATCACTTTTATTCCTATTACAAGGAATGTAAACATCCCTTGTAATAGGAATATGGCATGATCGGACCTCTTTACAGTGAGATAGGGGGTCAATAAGACCCCACATCTCACCTCTAGGCTGGGAAGCCTAAAATAAAAAAAAAAAAAAGAAAACAATCACGCTTCCCAGCCGAGGCGGCGATGGTTTTTTGAATACAGAGGCCGGGGGTGACGTCATAACATCGCGCCCAGCCTCCGACGATCATAGAGACTCCGGCGACCATCTGATCCGCCAGAGATCTCTATGGTAGACATACGAGGCCAGCGGATCCGTTCTCCGACTCACCGATCTCAGCGGTGAGTCGGTAGAAGCATCGGAGGGCAGCGGGAGGGGGGTTGTCCCCTCTCGCTGCCTGTAAGAACGATCGAGTGGCTGACCCGCCACTATGCTCATTCTTATGGTGTAGGGAATCACTGGCTGAAAATGGCAATATCTGAATAATGCCTCTAGCTGCAGGCATCATTCAGATACATCCCCACAAACCCAGGACATCCTAGGATGTCCCACAGTTAGCAAGTGGTTAAAAGTAAAGACTGACATTAACATTTGCATTAATGATATTTCTCCTTGTGCTTCTGGTTATGCAAACAGTCCTTTATTAGGTCACAATAGAGCCACATTTATGTTGATTAAAAAAAAACGTAGATAGAAAGCGCAAACTTGTTTAGCCATCATAAAGAAATTGTAACTTAATAATGTAATAAAGTTTTGTTTTTTAAACCTGTTCTATGTACTAAATCTTCACATAGAATTAGTGTTACCTCTGCTGAGAAGGTACTAACCTTAAAGGAGGAAATTGATTCTGATTTTGTAAGTTTGTGCATAATATTCTATACAGCAGGAAGTTTTTAAATATATGCCTGCTCTTTGGGCTAAGATGATTTATTTAACAGGCACAAAATTTGTAACCTTTTCTTCTGAATGATCTACGGATGTTTCACATTTGTAAAGGTTATAAATTTGCCTGTGTAATGAAATCTTTAATTTCAGCCTGGAATCTCTCTGAAGCAAAAACCTGTAACCTGAGATAAATGGGTGCATAATTACCAGGCACTCACAACCTTGAAACACAGCAAAATTATCACAAAATTAGCTCCATCCTGACTCTAGGTCTTGAAGGGTTAATCCACATATTTAATTTGCTAGCTTCAGCATTCATTAGGCAAAGATAATACTGCTTGGGGGCTTAAAATATAATTGTCCTCAAAGTGCATGCTGGGAAATTGTTCTGGTCAGTTTTATCAGAGCAGCCACTGCAATGGAATCATATGCAGTGCCACTATTGTACTGTCAAGACTTACATGCTATGATATTTCCATATCTGTTCTTCATTCTGTTCTCGTCTTTCTTTGCTGAGTCCCACGGTGCTGCCTGTCCTTCAAAGAAGCTCTGGAAAAAAAAAGAGTCACAAAACATTATGCCACATAGAGGGAGGGGAAAATCCACACTCCAAGGTTAGGAGCAGAATTACAGCGAGAACTTCCTAATAGAACTAGAAAAATGCCAGCTTGACTGAAGTAACAGAAATGACTGCCTCAGTTGTTCACAAGATGATTTAATTATCTGGAGATCTAACCGAAAAATCATGTCTGCTTCATTTGAGCAATACGCAAGGTGCAATTTACGTTGTCACTATCACACATTCCTTTCAAAGCAGTGCCACCCAAGCTTCCTCTCTAGATAATGAGCCAAGAATAAACTGTAATAGGAACATAAATGGAGACAATGATAGACAATACAGTATTCTGATAAGTTGTTAAGCTGTGCATATGCTAGTTATTTCGATAACAAACAAATGGCCATTTACAGGCACAATCAAGAGGTATGATTTTAGTATGGCCTACATTGTGGATGCAAACATAGCTCATGAAACTGAGGAAAACTTTAGTCAAACATTTTAAAAGGGACATTAAAAGTGATAGTGCAAAGCACAAAAATATGGTATCAAGCATCCTCTAAAGTAGTTCCCATAGAACTATGTGAAGACCTAGAAGGTCATGACACGAATAGTTTAGCGGTATAGTGAAGTGTCTTTTTATTTACAATGCTCAGATGCAGGTGTAGGCCCCTTTAACTCTATTTCCCACAACTCCCTAGGTTTCTTAACATGCACAGGGAGTATAAATTCCTCATCTTCCTTCTCTTAGGAGCTCATACCTGATGAGGCTGAGGTAGCTGGGCAAGTGACCTGCAGCCAGGAGAGAGGTCCTCTACCATTGGAGCAAGTGGGCAGCCATGCCTGAGCCCAACAGAACGCAAACTCCCTAGCTGCAGGGAGCCCCTCACCAATTGCTACCAGAGTACTCCAGATCCAGTGGGGTGGCCCTTTGTGCGTTAGATACCTCCAGTTGTTCACCTGGTTTTCACTGAGAGGGATGGTGTTTTCTAGGAAAATCACAAGTAGCTGTGTTCTGAACTGTTTTACTTGTGAAGAATATGCTTTGCAGCCACATATTACCCTGCTTGAGTCACAGAGACATTGCTGTGAAGAGTCAGTGTTTGTGCAGGATTCATTATTTAGCAGGGTATGCTTGTTTTGCCAACCTAAGACTGGTTTGCATTATTACTTTTAACTTTGCACCTCTTTAGTAAATTGCAAGTTACAGTTATCCCATCTGTTTATTCGTTCGATAACCTATTCTCGTACGAGATTAAAAGTTAAACTCAACCTGCAATGAGTTTCTTCCCAGGGAACCTTGAAAGTAGCGAAGATGTAACAAGGGATTGAAGCCTTCCCTACTCCAATCAAAATGGACCAAACTATTTGGGTGGAGTAACTTTTTAAACTAACTAAGGCAGCCCATAGATGATTTGATTTTCTTTCCTTCCACTATAGCTTAGATTCCCCAATCAACACAATCAGCATTAATGGAGGAATGCCTCACGCAGCACTATTGTGTTCAGTCGGCTGGGCAGGGGGGGCACAGGGAGCCTTACTGGCTGGCAGAACATAATGATTACTGCTATCAGCTATAATCTGACAGGCTAGTTGTACCCAAGTTGATCCATCGATCAACCTGCCCATACTTGGATCGAATGTTAGCCAGTCCCTGCTGAACTGGTTGCATTGCAATCCATATATGGCTGGCTTAACCTCCCTGGCGGTATGATTATGTCAGATTTTTGGGTCTCAAATTGGTACATTTTGCATAGAAATTTGGCGTTTTATATTGTAGGCCTGTAATTCTTAACACTAACACACTTAAATCTGTCCAAACAAGAGTCTAGATAGATATCCCGGGTATGATAAAGTTTGAAACACAAAATCATAAATCGTAACATAATAAATAAATATAAATAATTATAAAAAATAATAATATAATAATAAAATTAATCCCCACGATTCACTATCGCTCAATTCTGCAAGTGTTCTAATTTACTATCGCTGTTTTCTAGCTGGTCTAAAACAACTTTTGACGTAAAGGGACACTTTTTGGTTGCTATGGACAAGCTCCAGTTTCCAGGCAGAAAGAACAGTATATACCATATAAAACTGCATGCAGGGCACTGGACAAAGCACTGGGGACAAAAGGGATGTGAAATGATTTCATACAGTACTGTAATTCATTTTTTGAATTTGCCGCCAGGCTCCGCCCCGTGCTTCGCGCCGCTCGCAGGGAACGGAGCCTGGCACAGAGAGGCTTCGGAGGAGACAGAGCCCACAGACACTGCGGGAGACATCGCAGGATCCTGGGGTCAAGGTAAGTAAAACCTCACCAGGATCCTGCAGTGTAATCCCGAGTGCGGCTCTGGGTTACCGCTAATGGGACTGAAATTTAACCCCGAGCCACACTCGGGATTACCGTCAGGGAGGCTATGATCTATATATATATATATATATATATATATATATATATATATATATATATATATATATATATATACAGTTGTGCTCATAAGTTTACATACCCTGGTAGAATTTATGATTTCTTGCCCATTTTTCAGAGAATAGGAATGATAACAAAAAAACTTTTCTTTCACTCATGGTTAGTGTTTGGCTGAAGCCATTTATTATCAATCAACTGTGTTTACGCTTTTTAAATCATAATGAGAACAAAAACTACCCAAATGACCCTGATCACAAGTTTACATACCCTGCTGATTTTGGCCTGATAACATGCACACAAGTTTACACAAAGGAGTTTGAATGGCTATTAAAAGTAACCATCCTGAATTTGCCGCCTGGCTCAGCCCCCATGCGTTGCGACGCTCGCAGGGAACAGAGCCTGGCACACAGAGGCTTCGGGCGGAGGACAGAGCCCACAGACACAGCGGGGGGACATCGCAGGGTCCTGGGGACAAGGTAAGTACACTGCACCAGGATCCTACAATGCAATCCCGAATGTGGCTTGGGGTTACCGCTAATGGTACTGAAATTTAACCCCAAGCCACACTCAGGAAAACCACCAGGGAGGTTAAGTAACATAACAGGGAAGGTCACTAAAAGCTATAGAAGCACAAAATACCTAGCAAGTTACACAGATGACAATAGGATAAACCACCACTGCATGACTCTAGACCTGTATTGAAATATCACTTTTCAATAAAGCTTTGTGAAAAAAGAAAAAATTAAACAGTGTGATGCACTGGGATCATCATATCGACTCTGCATCTCCTAGCATATACAAGCAGCAGGGTGACCAGTGTGACTTGCTGGTGTGAACCTGCCCTTATAACAGGGATCGTCAACCCATCGATTGTAATCTACTCGTCGATCATGGGCAGGTGATGGGTGGATCACGTCCCTTGTTTGCTGACCCTGGAACCTTGAGAAGAGGGGCAGCAGGGGCAGCATTTAGTGGAACTGATGGGCTTTATTTTCCTCCCAGCAGCAGCTGAGTTTCGGCAATGCCCGCATCTCCCTCTCTCCCTCCTACCGGCATTCAGCTGCTACAGGGAGGAAATTACAGCCCATCAGTTCCACTAAATGCCATCCCTCTCCAGGTTCCTCTTCCTTGTAATGCCTGTCCTTGTGTGCTCTCTTGCCCCCCTCCCCACAGCGCTGCTGGGCTCCCCTCCTCAACTCTCCCACTGCTGCTTTCAGGATGGAGAGCAGAAAAGGGGTCAGTAAATGTGCCATTTACCTGCACCGTCCTTTTCTGCATGAACACAGTCAGTGATCTGTACCAAACACTGACTGTGTTCATCTGCAGCATGGTCAAATGTGTTTACTATGCTTCAGTTGGCGAATGAACAGGAAGCTGCTCAGCACTTCCCATTCATTCACTGTCCAGTGCAGCTGAGACTGCAGAGAAAGGGACTGGGGAATCTCTGTCCTCAGTCCATTTTTCTGTCTCAAAAGTGAGACAGCAGGGGTCTGTTTAGATCCCTGGTATTTCACCAACCAACCCCCCCCCAATTGGGCTCCAGAAAAACATGTAAAAAATATATATATATATATACTACTGTAAACAAATACAATTTTTAAAAAATATTAAAGAAAAAATAATACAAAAAACAATACTGATGTTGTCCACCACCCTACTGACACCAACCTATGCCCTGCTGACACCGTCCACTGCTTTACTGACACCTTCCACTGCCCTTTTGACACCATCCATTGCTCTACTGACACTGTCCTCTGCCATACTGATACTGTCCTCTGCTCTATTGACACTATCCTCTGCTCTACTGACACCATCCTCTGCTCTACTGACACCATCCTATGCTCTACTGAAACCATCCTCTGCCCTATTGATACCGTCCTCTGCTCTACTGACACCATCCACTGCTCTAATGACTGACACCGTCCATTGCTCTACTGACACTATCCACTGTTTTACTGACACCATCCACTGCTCTACTGACACCATCCACTGCTCTACTGACACCATCCACTGCTCTACTGACACTGTCCTCTGCCATACTGATACTGTCCTCTGCTCTATTGACACTATCCTCTGCTCTACTGACACCATCCTATGCTCTACTGAAACCATCCTCTGCCCTATTGATACCGTCCTCTGCTCTACTGACACCATCCACTGCTCTAATGACTGACACCGTCCATTGCTCTACTGACACTATCCACTGCTTTACTGACACCATCCACTGCTCTACTGACACCATCCACTGCTCTACTGACACTGTCCACTGCTCTACTGACACCATCCTCTGCCCTACTGACACCATCCACTGCTTTACTGACCAACACCATCCACTGCCCTACTGACACCATGTACTGATCTACTGATACTGTCCTCTGCTCAACACCATCTACTGCCCTACTGACACTGTCCACTGCTCTACTGACTGACACCGTCCATTGCCCTACTGACACTATCCACTGCTTTACTGACACCGTTCACTGCTCTACTGACACCATCCGCTGCTCTACTGACACTGTCCACTGCTCTACTGACACCATCCACTGCCCTACTGACACCGTCCTCTGCCCTCTTGACAACATCCACTGCTTTACTTACCGACACCATCCACAGCCATACTGACACCATCCACTGCCTACTGACATTGTCCTCTGCTCTACTAACACCATCCATTGTCCTACTGACACCAAGATCTGCTCAACTGACACTGTCCACTGCCCTACTGACACCATCCTCTGCCCTACTGACACTGTCCACTGCTCTACTGACTGACACTGTCCACTGCTCTACTGGCTGACACTGTCCACTGCTCTACTGGCTGACACTGTCCACTTTTTAGATAGGCTACATTTTTACAGTGACGTTTGTTTTATTATGTTTTTCTAAGATTTCCCTGCTATTTAGTTAGGCCTTGCTGATTAATTTCTTTAAAAAAAAAAAAAAAAAGCAAGCAATGCTTGATATACTGACAAAACAAATTAAGTAGAACTCCAACAAAAAATGCTATTCGCGGATAGAATGGGGAAGGGATACAATCTCAGGCTTCTATTATATAATCCCCGCTGGGCAGATTTACCCTCGGATGCAAGCCATTTGGTCCCGGTGATTTATTAATGTTAAGTTTCTCAAGTCTAATTTTAATTCTGTCCTCTGTTAACCATGGAGGTGCTTCCTGTGTTGTGTCATAAGGATAAACACTGCAGTTTTGGTTACTGAAGCCCCCCGATTCACTCGTGAAGACTGAGGAGAAGAATAAATTCAATACCTTCGCCATCTCCCCATCCTTTGTAACCAGATGTCCTTCCTCATTCTTTATGGGGCCAATATGGTCTGTCCTTCCTTTTTTACTGTTTACATACTTAAAGAATTTCTTGGGATTTTTTTTGCTCTCCTCCACTATATGTCTTTCATGTTCTATCTTAGCCGTCCTAATTGCACCCTTACATTTCTTGTTGCATTCTTTATAAAGTCTGAATGCTGAGGATGATCCCTCAACTTTGTATTTTTTTGAAGGCCTTCTCATTTGCTTTTATATGCATTTTTACATTGGAGTTAAGCCATCCAGGACTTTTGTTCGCTCTTTTAAATTTATTACCCAATGGGATACATTGGCTAATGCCCTTATTTAATATACTCTTAAAGCAAACCCATCTCTCCTCCGTATTCTTTGTTCCTAATATTTTATCCCAATCTATGCCTTTTAGCAAGGTTTGTAGTTTAGTGAAGTTGGCTCTTTTGAAATTCAGTGTCTTCGTATTCCCTTTAGGTTTCCTAATTGTGTGATTTATACTGAAACTAATTGACCTGTGATCGCTGTTACCTAAATTGCCCTGTATTTCCACATCCGTGATCAGGTCTATTGTTGGTAATCAGTAGATCCAGTAATGTTTTATTTCTAGTTGGTGCGTCTACTATCTGACCCATAAAATTGTCCTGCAAGACATTAAGGAACTGGCTAGCCTTAAATGAATGTGCGGTTCCCTCCGCCCAGTCTATGTCTGGATAATTGAAATCCCCCATTATGATAACACTTCCCATCCTTGCTGCTAATCCAAATTTTGATAGGAGATCTGTCTCCACTTCCTCCCTCAGGTTAGGGGGCCTATAGCATACTCCCAGTATTATTTTCCCCTTAGCTTCATCCCTTTGGAGCTCTACCCATAAGGATTCCACCTCCTCCCTAGCTCCCTCAGTGATGTCATCTCTCACATTCACATCTACATTATTCTTGATATATAGGCATACCCCTCCCCCTTTTTTACCCTCTCTATCCTTGCGGTAAAGGGTATACCCTTGAATGTTTGCCAGTCAATCATGAAAGCTGTTGAACCAGGTCTCTGAAATTCCAACAAAATCCAAATCCTCCTCGTACAACAGTATCTCTAGTTCAACCATCTTGTCCGCCATGCTCCTGGCATTGGTGAACATGCCACATAGTTTAGACCAGTCGCATATTGTCCTCGTATTGGGTGTTTCGAGATTGCAACTAGGATTTGCTACTAAACTTACCTTGTGTTTTTGTGCTTTGGTCAACCTACCACTAATGCCCCCAATACTACCCTCTGGAATATCTTCTCCGCTGACTATCTCTACCTCTGGACCCTCCCCCCCATCACCTAGTTTTAAAAACCCTCTAACTTTTTGGCCCTCTTCATTCCCAGCAGATCTGCACCCTCCTCATTTAGGTGCAGTCCGTTCCTTCTATAGTACCAGTTATCGACTGAGAAGTCGGCCCAGTCCTCCAGGAACCCAAACCCCTCCTTACTACACCAGCTCTTTTCTTTCCCTGTTGTGTTACTGGTGCAGAGAGTACGGAAGATCTTTCAGACCCCTTGGCAGCAGCACAACCACTACAGTGCAAATATTGTCTTACATTATAGAAGTGACTCCCAGAAACACTGCAGAATCTTGATTGCTAGTGATATACTGATTTGGACATCAGGGACATGATGCCATATCCCAATGAGAGCCAATCCACAAAAGACAGCAAGACATCAGTAAAATGCTAACAGTGTTTGTAAACCTTCCCCACCCTATCCATAGTTAAGGAAGATGCTGGCTGAAGTTCTGCCTTAGGTCATTTAATAAATAAACTTTTTATCACTCTCTTTGCCCAATATTGTGTAACCGTACCCATAATATACAAATTAAATCTCCTTATTCACTCATACCCAGAACTACACTGGACAGGCCTAGTTCTCTTCAACTGGCATGACAATATATAAGTATATTCACATGCAGTTCTTCTGAACATCCGGTATTTTTTGCCAAGAAAAATAGTAAGACAAAAGCTTTGCCTTGAAATTGTTTATTTGGCTAATTTCTATAAATTACATCTTCTTCTGGTGATACAATTCCATGTAATCTACCAGGTAGACAGCATCAAACTTAGGCCCTCTGGATCATGTTTTAGAGTGATGTTTGGAATTATTTATTATTTATTTATTTATGGAATCTGATACATGTTTCTGCCCAAACAACCTTCAATATTTTCATCTTAAAAGCTAGCTACTTTTTCCTTTTCTGCGACACATAATGAACACGGTGGAAAGGCAGTAAAACATATAACTGCTGAGTACCTTAGAAAGATTTGTTGGTATAAATCTAGCAGAAAAAAATCCTGACAGAGCAAATTAGACTTCTGCTAGGGATGTCATGGGGTCAGTTCAAAATGTTACATGAAAATCAAAGAATTTCAGTTTTCATTTAAGATAGAAACCCAACACACTGCTCAAGAGCCACACATTCTATTTAGAACTCTAAGGTTTTCGTTTAAATGAAAAACACATCAGGAACCAAACCCTCCTAGTGAGCTCTGTGTTGTTAGAACTTTGCTAGAATTCTAGAAAGATGAGGATCCAAGTTGTCAACAGCTGCCAAGTAGAACAAAGGTGTTTTTTACTTCATTTTTGGAAGTTGAAAACACCTAAAATGGCAGCTGCACCTGTACTTAAAACGCTAACATAGGCATTAAGTAACTGTATGCTGCTGACTAGATATAAAGATGTACATGTGTGCCCCTTAAGATGAGAGCTGTACCCCACATTTACAGCCTCCACCAGATGGCCCTATCTTCTAGATTCTGGGGGATGTCTTGATGATACTGACAAGGGGGTCAAACTATTTCAGGTCGGCTCAGGGAGATACTTTCATGAATAGAACATACGCTTTTCTGCACAGCCAAGAGGATTGATAACATCCATGGGGAATTTATGTATCTACTTAAAGATAAATATGAAAAACATCATGCTTGGGTTTCTATTAGTAAACCTATTCTTTCTAGTCTGCTTCGGAACAGATGCTACAGAAGTCAGTTATACGATATAAACTATAAAATACTGATCAAATACCATAAGCATAATTGTTTGATGCTTGTTTTCAAATATCATGTATTTTGTTCACCTTGGAGCTTGGTCACGTGACGTCACTGTGGAAGTCCGCCATCTTTACAGTTGGAAACTTTCTTGCTGCTTTTATGGATTGATATGCAAGTTTTATACCTACTTTTGTAAGTATATTGAATTATTTTTAATACATTTTTTGAGTATCAGTAATACTGCACAATGTAGTGTCCTTTATCTATCTCTGCACCCCACATGAGTTAAGGTTCTCTTTTTGTTGGAGGCCCTCCTGGTAGTGAGGTAAAGACATCTTTTGATCCCGTGGATCTTGTGGCTTGGAGCTGGCTTAATTGAATGTGTTTGACCATTATATTAGATGGTCCACTACTGAGGGTAAGGGTCTGTGTGTACTTTGCTCTTGGTGGAGGACCTCTATTGCACCTTTTGTGTGTGAAAATGGCACGGGTTGGATCCCTTACTTTGGAACTGTACCATGTATTTTGTTGTTGAATATTTTCACTGTAGACTGTGTTTATGAATTGGGCTCTTTAGGCAGGGTCAGCTGGAGCAGACTCACCCTGTTGGGAAGCAATAACTCCTTTTTCGTCGGATGGGATAGCCAAATGAAACTACTTTATAATCAAGAGCTTTGTATTGTCAAACCTGTGAGAGAGATATCACACTTTCCCGATAGGCCCTGTTGGATTTCAATAAACATTTAAGCAGAATAGACCAGTTGTGTCTTCATCTATACATCCTATTTTGGAGGTGGTTCATTGGGAATATGACTAGTGTGAGGTTTACATAGTAGAAGTGTTGCCAGTGGCAGTACAGTCATGGAGTGCAACACTTAATCCTCCTGGGGCACACAGCTGCTTCTTTAAATCTGGAAAACCTATGGCAGGTTTTTTTTTGGGAGGTACAGCTACTCTTTAAAACTGTATAAAGGTGAAAAACAGGCATTAACATATGGGTTTACGGAAATCATGAAGCTGCTTGAATCTGAAGCAGACCATTGGCTTTGGTAACACAATAAAGCTATATACTATCCATTATGGTCATAGAGAATTGTTTTTTGTTTGCTCTGTAAACACAACAGTCTACATATGTCTCTGGAATACTTACACAGACACACATATGCCTGCTGTTACCCTAGAACTACAAGAAAAAGTCATATATTCCCCACTGGTCACAACTGGCTCCACGAGTGTTAGATTTAATTGATAGCCTTACAATTTTCTAGAGGGTTGGGATTTGGTAGAACAGCAATAGTATTTTCAGCTTTCTATTTCAACTTTATCATTTTAGACACCCAGAAACTATATAAACGAAAAGATTTACAGCACCATACCTTTTCCACTTTGAAATTATATTTATGTTCGCTAATACTGAGTGCAATAAAGCAGAACCTCTGTCTTCCTCCAAGTAAACAGAAAAGAATTATAGTTTGTCTATGAAATTGGCAATGAACTTGAATACTTAATTATTCAAATGATATAAATACTATCCATATGAAAATAAAAGCTGTATTTATAATTAACAACGGGTGCATTATAATTACATACAAAATCATTTGCATAATTTAAGCAGCTACAAATCGAAGAAAGGTTTTTCATGTCCATTTAATGGGAAATAATAAAATATAAAAGGATTGAAGAGGTTATTTAGTGTAAAGTGATTAATTTTTTTTCCTCTCTGAGACACTGCTTCACTGCTCATTATGTTTGAGTAAAATCATCAGATAAAAAATAAATAAAAACATACTTAGTGTATTTTGTCTGCAAAACTGGTACATGCACGTACAAACACACACACTAAATGGGAAAAATAAATTTTACATTTTGAAAACTAAATAGTAAAGTAGCTGCCACTCTTAACTCCACCATTGCCGAGTGTATACAGTATATGCAGCATCCAAGAAGTGTGATTTAATCTTCGACACCACATATATGTGTTCCTCTGTTTGTGCTGGAAGCGCACTTGATTGTGCGCACCCAGCACTGAGACTGAGTCATCAGTGACTGCTCCAGGTCTCAACCAATGGTTGAGAGCCAAAGGACTAAACTGACTCGATCACAGTGATCATTCTCTCTGTAGCCCATGCCTGTGTTGTTTCTCCTCTGTGAATAGGAGAAACAACAGACTTTTCCTCTAGTGAGGCGGAAAAGATATATTGTATCTTTTCCTCCATGCAAGAGGAGAAGTCTATAAAAAAGATCTGTTAAAAAAAATAAAATAGTAAAGTTTAACTAGATCAGGGCTTGGTCTAATTGAGTAAGTGTTATGCCGTGTACACACGGATGGACTTTTCAGCATCAAAGGCCCGGCGGTCTTTCCGATGGACTTTTGACAGACTTCCGACGCCCTTTCGAACGAATGGACTTGCCTACACATGATCACACCAAAGTTCGATGGATTCGTACACGATAACGTACGACCGGACTAAAATAAGGAAGTTGATAGCCAGTAGCCAATAGCTGCCCTAGCGTCGGTTTTCGTCCGTCGGACTAGCATACAGATGAGCGGATTTTTCGACCGGACTCAAGTCTGTCGGAAAGATTTGAAACATGTTCCAAATCTAAAGTCCGTCTGATTTTAGACTGAAAAAGTCCGCTGCAGGTCCGATGAAGCCCACACACGGTCGGATTGTCCGACAGATTCGTCCCGTTGGACCAGTCCGGTCGAAAAGTCCTCCCGTGTGGATACGGCATTAGTGTCAGTGTAGGTGTTAGTAGAAGGGTGTCAGCTAGTGTCAGTGTCAATGTCAGTTAGGACTAGTTTACACTTGCTTCAAAACATGGCTTCGGACAGGCTTTGTTAAAGCTCTTTGAATGCCAGTCAAAGCTCCTGTCACTAAATAAAATGGTTAGCTTAAAGTCCTGTTTACACATTGCTGTTTGCTTGGTGCTTCAATGAGGCTTTGGTGGGGCTTCAATGAGGCTTTGGTGGGGCTTCAATGAGGCTTTGGTGGGGCTTCAATGGGGCTTCGGTGACGCTTTGTGGGGCTTCGATGAGGCTTCGGTGGGGCTTCAGTGGGGCTTCACACGAGCTTTGCAATAGACTTCTATGGAGGCATTGAAGATGCTTTGAAGCACCACTAACGCTACATAGGGTATAATTTTTGAAGCGAAGCCAAAGCAAAGCAAAGCAAAAGCAAGGTGTAAACAGGACTGTAAGCTAACCATTTTATTTAGTGACAGGAGCTTTGACTACCGTTCAGAGAGCTTTAACAAAGCCTGTTCAAAGTCTTGTTTTGAAGCAAGTATAAACTACCCATGTGTGTTGAAGCAAGTGTAAATGAGCCCTAAGTGTCACTAAGACTGCATTTACACCAAGGCATTTTGAATCGCAGGCAGAATTGCCATGATTCTGACCACAATTTCAAAACATTCTGCTAAAATGACAAATCGCGCAATGCGAATTGCAGATGCCTTTCATGCACCTAAAAACACAGTCATGTCAAGTTAGTGGCAGTGTTAGTGTCGGTTAGTGGCAGTGTTAGGGTCAGTGTGTTTTATTTCAAATCTTTTTTATTTGATTTAAAAGAGTACAGGATAACATAGTAAAGTTTAGTAACGGTGTTACATAGGATATTACATGCCTATGTATGAGTTGGTATGCACATGTCAAAGTACTTAATATTATTCGGTCTGAATAAACACAGCATAAACAAAAGAGTTATATCATTCTGAGGGTATCAATATGAAGAATTGCCACATATGCTTTTAAATCAATAATACATAGGGTCAGTGTGTGAAAAAAAAAGTTTTATATTTAGTTTAAGTGCCAGTGTGTGTAGATAAAAAAAAAGAAAAGAAAAAATCAAAATGCAATTGTTTCTTGGCTCTACTACTGGTACAAAGAAAAAATAATGCTGCACACATATGGGTATCGTGGTGATCATCAGAAGTAGGAGAATTTATTTTGCAGGTTTTTGTTGGTGGTGGGTCATGGTAATGGCATACAAATATAAGGTTAAAGTAGAATTTTTCTTTTTCTATTATTTTTGGCCAGTTTTCCTTTCATAGTAAAACAAAATTAGGAGATATCAATTAACACCAAATGAAAGCCTAATCTGTCCTGGAAAAAGCAATAATCCACCTGGATACACTAAGTAACTGCAATGATATGTAAACTTATACTAACACGTCAAATTATGTTTGGTCATTAGGGTTTGTTTTAACCCTGGTCATGAAGGGGTTAAGATTCACTTAACCCTGTCAAGCAGGATAACCAGTTCCCAGACTTCGGTGTTCTTCACTGCAGTTAAAACAATACAGCTTGGTCAAGGACCTGCCCCAGCCTGTTGGTGAATTGGAAAGGAGCAGTAGCACACTCATGAGAACATCACTCTGCTCTCTCCTATTAACATGTTCTCTATGTTGGATTGACAGTTCTGCATGAGTCCTGCTCCTCTCTCCTCCTTCCTTCTCTCTTCTCCAAACTAACAGAGTGACTGAAGACTGCACTGTCCACTATTAACTCTTTCTTGTGAAGACTGGCAGGGAAGCAGCACAGGGAAAGCAAGAAGCAGCAGCATTTAGGCCCCTTTCACACTGGGGCGGTGGGGGCATCAGCGGTAAAACGGCGCTATTTTTAGCGTTGCTTTACCGTTGTTTTAGTGGTGGTATTCGCCCACTACCGGTGCGGTTTTAACCTCCGCTGGCGGCCAAAAAAGGGTTAAAACCGCTAGCATAGTGCCGCGGCGGTATAGCCACGGTATTGCCGCGCTGCCCCATTGATTTTAATGGGCAGGAGCGGTTTAGGAGCGGTGAATACACCGTTCCTTAGTGAAAATTATATATAAGTGCAGCACATATATAATGATAATCTATAGCTCTGAACATACAAAATAACAAGAGTTATTAATAATTTGTGCAAATAATCAAGTTAGCGCACTGATTGAACATAAAGTCCAAAAAATGTCCATTAAATGTATGTATAACAAAATATATAAGTAAGTTCGTCAAGGTGTATAAAACCACCAGAAAAAGTGTAGAAAAATAATGACGTAGTGTTGATAGCAGATCCACCACCGTGTAGAAAAGTGGGGGGCTTACCAAAGTGATTGGACACAGACGGGTGTACACCAGCTGTGTCAATAAGGCTTGTGTAAATAAGGATCTCTAAAGATGCAGTGAGGAAAACCAAAATATGGAAAAGTAGTGTTGATAGCAGATCCACCACCATATGGAAAAATGGGGGGCTTACCAGAACGATTGGACACAGACAGGCATACACCTATTACGTCAATTAGGCTTGTATAGATGAGGGTCTCTGGATATATGGTAAGGATAACCAGGATGCTTGTAAAGGTTGTATATGGCAGAGGTAAATCCGATCAGATATCCACAGCATATATAAAAAAGATGCAAAAGCACATAGCATAATACTGTATAAAAAAAGCTTTACAGCCCATTTATTAAGATAAAAAACTCACATTTGTGAAGATAAAAATACAGCGCTGAAAGTAAATGAAAGACAAGGCAGTATGGGTAGCATCAGCAAGCGGTCCCGGTGCGTTTCGTCCTACTGGACATCATCTGGGGTGCCCTACAATTCCACTTACTGCCCTTTATATAAGTAAATAAATATATAAGTGACCCCCCTGTAAAATTATGGCTCCAATCCACGTTCGTATGAGAAAGAACATTACTTCCGGGTGGAAGTAAGATGGCGCCAGCCGCGTGCGTTGCACGCCTCTCTTTGTTCCACCTTGGCGAGGAGGTGCTACTACTCGTGGCGTGTCCCAATTAGAAACGTATTGGATATACGAGATCCAGTCCCACTCGCCATTGGGGCTCAATGTCGAGTGGGACATTAACGCCTTCATCAACCAATCCTAAATATTTGTTATGCCTTACTCCTTTCATGATACATTTATATTTCAATTTTACTTTTAATTTTACTGTTTATACCATGCTCATGTACAGTCCCTTTTATCAAGACGGTATACTTTATACTGTATTATTTCTATATATGAATATCAGCTATGTATGGTATATAGTGGACTGGATTATTCTAGACCCCTATGTAGAATTGTGGCTCTAGTATTTATATTTTTTATCATATCTATATATATTATCTCTTCAGAATTTTTATTTTTATTTTTGCTGATTAGTGTCTATGTGCAAATATTTACATCTATATATGCCATGATTCAAGTAATTTCATTTATATATTTGCAGCTTTATGCTTTATATTGAGACCCACATTGTCTGGTTGTTGTGGAGTGCCACTACTTCCGTGTTTAGATGCGTTCCAAAATACAACCAGAACGAGGTTTGATACACAACGTCATGACGTCACCACGTCTTCACTCGGCGCCATGCGCCGGCCCCCGTGTAGACGCTTCAGATGTACGGACGCTAAGCATAGCATATCTTGCTACTATAGCAACGTGCATGCTTGCGTCCCTTTAGATCCCCCAAAGAGAGGCGTGCAACGCACGCAGCTGGCGCCATCTTACTTCCACCCGGAAGTAATGTTCTTTCTCATACGAACATGGATTGGAGCCATAATTTTACAGGGGAGTCACTTATCATATATAAAGGGCAGTGAGTGGAGTGGTAGGGCACCCCAGATGATGTCCAGTAGGACGAAACGCACCGGGACCGCTTGCTGATGCTACCCATACTGCCTTGTCTTTCATTTACTTTCAGCGCTGTATTTTTATCTTCACAAATGTGAGTTTTTTATCTTAATAAATGGGCTGTAAAGCTTTATTTATACAGTATTATGCTATGTGCTTTTGCATCTTTTTTATATATGCTGTGGATATCTGATCGGATTTACCTCTGCCATATACAACCTTTACAAGCATCCTGGTTATCCTTACCATATATCCAGAGACCCTCATCTATACAAGCCTAATTGGCGCAGTAGGTGTATGCCTGTCTGTGTCCAATCGTTCTGGTAAGCCCCCCATTTTTCCATATGGTGGTGGATCTGCTATCAACACTACTTTTCCATATTTTGGTTTTCCTCACTGCATCTTTAGAGATCCTTATTTACACAAGCCTTATTGGCACAGCTGGTGTACACCCGTCTGTGTCCAATCACTTTGGTAAGCCCCTCACTTTTCTACATGGTGGTGGATCTGCTATCAACACTAAGTCATTATTTTTCTACACTTTTTCTGGTGTTTTTATACACCTTGACGAACTTACTTATATATTTTGTTATACATACATTTAATGGACATTTTTTGGACTTTATGTTCAATCAGTGCGCTAACTTGATTATTTGCACAAATTATTAATAACTCTTATTTTGTATGTTCAGAACTATAGATTATCATTATATATGCGCTGCACTTATATATAATTTTCACTTTGGTTTGCACAGGTTTAGATCACTTGTTTGTGTCAGCTGTTCATATCTCTTTTTGACAGCGCGGTATTTAACACATATTTTCAATACACCGTTCCTTCACCGCTCCAAAGATGCTGTTTGCAGGAGTTTTTTTTCTCTCCTGCCAGTGCACCGCTCCAGTGTGAAAGCCCTCGGGGCTTTCACACTGGAGAAACAGCAGCGGCAGTTTTAGGTCGGTTTGCAGGCGCTATTTTTAGCGCAATAACGCCTGCAAACCGCCCCAGTGTGAAAGGGGCCTTAAAGTTGTAAATTGCCAAATTTAACAAATAGTTTACTGGGGAATGTTTGTTTTGTGCTCAATGTGTTAAGGTAAAAAATGGACAGGGTTTATTACTACTTTAAGTTATGTGTCCACTTTGGTTTGTGCTTTTAGCACTCAGCATCATTTCAAACGAAACTATACAAATAGTCAAGTAACTCCAAATTAAATATACAATTCTTATTATATTTCTGAATGTCTAGAGTAAATTCATTCTTAATGTATTTTCAAATGTAATGCTTTACCATAGCATTCTTTTTCTTTTTTTACCATAGCATTTTGGGTTTGAGGATCTGGAATGCAACCTCAATATGCCAATAATAACAAATTTCTTAATACATTTTAGCCAACATATATTCTGCTACATGTCTTTGGTAAAAAAAAAAAAATCACAATAAGTACATATTGTTTGGTTTGTGTGAAAGTTATAGCGTCTACAAACTATGGGATTTATACTGGAATTTTTTTACTATATTTATATTTTATACTAGTAATGGCGGCCATCAGCGACTTAGAATGGGACTGCGATAGTGCAGCGGGCAGTCTGACACTAACCGATGCTGGGGAGAACTAACTGCCACTGACATCACCAGTGATATTATTACTGTGATCAGTGCTAATAATATGCACTGTCACTGTACTGACACTGGGCAGGAAGAGGTTAACATCTAGGGTGATCAAAGGGTTAAATGTGTGTCTAACAAGTGTTCATGTGTGTACTGTGTGCTGCTTTTACTGAGGATCTAGTTGTTTTCATTCCGTGCTTAGCACGGAATGAACAAACACTGAGATTCTTTGTCACTGAACACAGCTCTGTGTTGTTTACATTCACAAAGCTGTATTCGGTAAAGCTCAGAGCCGAACACAGGGTGCCAGTAGTCAATCACTGGCTGGTACCTGGTGATCAGCATGTGCTGTGACGAATCACAGCACAGCAGATGTGTGTACACGCCCCCCTGCCCTAGTGCGCGGATCATTTACTATGTAAGTTATACGGTCAGCAAGCAGATATCTGAGCTGATAAGCTTCACACAAGCAGCTCAAGAGGAGAATCATTGGCTAGACTAAAAATTATTTAGAGACAGCAAGTCACAATACAGCTTGTCAACTGACATGGTGCACTTTTAACAGGTTTTCTTTGAAGGTTTTCAGTTTTGACTGGATTTCAGCTTTATGGGTTTAAGTATATCTAAACCCAAGAGCACATATTTTTTATGTATATTAGCTTACTTTTCTTTAGCTGTGGCACCTGCATTTGTTTTTTTTTCAGGCTCAATTTCCTTTATTTTCACCTTGAGATTCTGCCAGTAATATTCTTGCTTGTTTATGGTGACAACACTAACATACTGTACTGTATCTACGGAGGAGCAGCTTTGTCACTTTATGCTTGCTTCTAAATAAGACTACAGAACACCATACACTGGGGTTGATTTACTAAAACTGGAGAGTGCAAAATCTGGTGAAGCTCTGCATGGTAGCCAAACAGATTCTAACTTCAGCTTGTTCAATTAAAGTGTGACAAAAAAAAAAAAAACTGGAAGCTGACAGGTTTCTATGCAGAGCTGCACCAGTTTTTGGACTCTCCAGTTTTAGTAAATCAACCCCATTATGTGTTAAGAGTTATGTTTCAGTGTTGGGCAAGGGTTTAGTATTAGAGGTTGGTCAAGTATTGACTTTCTGTTTAAAGTGATTGTAAAGGCAGAAGGTTTTTAATCTTAATGCATTCTATGCATTAGGATAAAAAGCCTTATGTATGCAGCAGCCCCCCTAATACTTACCTGAGGTCTATCTAGATACAGCGATGTTGCAGGAATGTCTCGGCTGCCTGGGACTCCCCTCCTCATTGGCTGAGACAGCAGCGGGACGCCATTGGCTCCCGCTGCTGTCAAAGTCAGTCAGCCAATCAGGAGAGAAAGGGGGATGGGCCCAGGTTTCGGCTCTGTGTCTGAATGGACGCAGGGAGTTACGGCTCGGCTCGGTTGCCCCATAGCAAGCTGCTTGTTGTGGGGGCACTCAACAGGTGGGAGGGGCCAGGAACATCGAAGAGGGACCTGAGAAGAGGAGGATCTGGGCTACTCTGTGCAAATCCACTGCACAGGACAGGTAAGTGTAACATATTTGTTATTTTAAACTACAAAAACAATCACTTTAAGTGTAGGGGTGTGTGTGATTTTTCCACTTTTTTTTAGCACCAAAAGCCTTGCATTGAGAGCTACCAGCTCTGTGCTTCTTTTTTAACATAACAACAACGCATACAGCTTTTTACAACATAATTTTCCCACATGTTGTATATCATTCCTTGTTCTTTGAGTTATGTCATATCAAGGTTTCTGCCTATTCAAGTTTTCTTCTGTTTACTGTCCCTGCCAATTCAGGTTTCATCCATCATTCACTTCTACGGCAAATGCAGGATGGAGAATCACACTATATTATTCAAGGTTTCTCCTGATCTTTTTAGATCAAGATAGCTACGATGGAAGTATGACTGGGCTTAGCTACCATTTCATTGTTATTTTTATCATAAAGGTACACATATCCTTTATCTAACACTCAGTATAAACGAACATCTGTGTCAAGTTGGGGCATTTTTTCTAGCATAACTTCTAAATCAGTCTCAAGATGGTCCCTCAACTGCCAAGGACTCTATGCCCTATGTCAGACTGGAGGTTTTGCTCCTGTCATATGTCCCTTTATGACTTCTTTCTTTGGATTCTTCTATAATGCTCCATCAAAAAGGAAGTTTCTTAATGTGTGTCTTCATAAGGTAGATAATGCAAATACATCATTTAAAATGGTCTGGAGTGACAGTATCCTTCAATAATTGGATTTAAGACATAACTAACGTCTTATTCTCTACTGGATAGTTTAGAGACTCTTACATTTTTATATTTCCATATTAATTTTAAAAATATATTTTACCCCAGAGAAAATCTACAACATTTCTGCATATCAACCTTCATCAATGGTGGATGGAAGTAAAACCTAAATTTAGGGATGCATAAAAATATTCATGTGCCTGTATAAATGACCGATATGCTAAAAAAAATGAATTACTGAATCTAGCAACTGATGATTATTTGTGTGTCTATTTTAGTTTTACTTTAACGGCCAACATGGATATATCTATTAAAAATGTATTTGTGGCATTGAAGTGGTACATATATGACATTGAAAGACTAAGTTTGAGAGAGCTGTGAAAGGTAAAATTAAAGATCTTATCTATATTTTTTGTCAGCCTGTATAAGGACTGCCACAGAAGAATAACTCTTGAGAAGAGAAAGAGTTTACCAGTAGAACTTAGGATAGATCAGAGTGCTGATGTTTATTGGAAGGATGCAAACATTTCCATCATGGGAAATAGACCTATGAGCTGCCAATTAGACCTAACAAGTTTAGCTGTTACATTAACGTGACCCTGTTAACACACAACAGTCTACCTGTAAGGCCTAGTTTACACTCCCCCAAAGTAATCAAATACATTTCTTGCGAGTAACTACAATCCTATATGTTAAACGAGATCCAGCTGCTAGCACTTAACACATCCCCATACTCATGTGTGCATATATAAAAAAAACATCAAATGTGCCACGCTATATATACCTAAATCAATGTTATGCTGAATATAAATTAAAATCAAATATTATTATAGATATAGATATGTTTTATGCTGATTTTTATGCTGTAAAAAGGAGGTGCACTGGAGCACCCAACTAACGTCAGTAGTACCTTTGGAGAAATAAAGAGCATTTGTATTTTACGATAAAAGGAATATTGGCGTGGCTTTCCTTATATGCATGTCTCGGGACATGCTGTATGTATTGAGGAAACAAAACAACATCAGTAGGAAGGGGAAGCAGCTGCTGTAGTCCTGGAAGGACTAAAAAGCGATATACAGTATGACCGAACTTAAGTGTAAGGTCACATTTCATCTGGTGAGCACACATCTGATGGGGGGGCACGAGTGTATTATGTAAGCACATGTGTTAAGCACCCAAACACCATTTCAGAGAAACATATGGATATATAGAAGCATGAAAGCACGGCACTTTTGATACACCAGCATGGATGGGATTGCACTTTTATGGACTGTCCTTTTACATATATTTATTTATATTGTGTGGTTTCTATTTTTCTTACTGGCACTTACTTAAATTCAGAGGGAGTTGATGTATTGTAAAAAAAAATGGATTATTGATTACATGACACTATGATTATGAGTTGGAGCACTTTTTATTAATGATATTGTATTTATTATTCATATTGAGTATGAGTTAAAACACCTTTTATTAATGATATTGGATTTTAATTTATATTCAGCATAACATTGATTTAAGTAAATATAGCGTGGCACATTTAATGTTTATTTTACATTCCCCCTAAGCTTAAAGCCAGACATACATCACATGTATACACATACAATGGCAACAATTATCCCCCTCTCATGTTTGGCAGCCAGTACTGCCAGCTGAATGCAACTCATTCAAGTAAATGTGACAACGCTACTACTACTTGGCAACCACATGCAATGGATATGATTGCAGTGTGGGCTTTTAGGGGTAACAGCACCTGTCAAACACCCTCTTAAAAGTGATCCACTGCAGATCGCTCTTCAGAGGGCTACCACAAGTGTAAACAAGCCCTAAAAGAGTCATGGATGTGCTAACCTTTCTGCTGGCCCAAGTATTGAAACCTGCTGCATCTTCCTTCTCCAGCTGCTGTACATATTTGACTGTCGAAGCAATCAAATACATGATTCCCCTGCTTTCACTTTTTACATTACATGAACCACAGTAGACAGTGAAGGAGTAAGTTTGCCATCCACCCCCGTTTGCCAGGGACATTCCCCATTTTAAGGGGTCTGTCCCTAGCGAGTAAACATTCCTAGCAATGGTAGTGTTGTTGTTGGCTATAGTGCCCTGCCTGGTAGCCATTTTGGCAAATAAGGCAATAATTGGGGCCAGTCACACATGCACAGCAAATGGCTCTTGGGCTAAAGACAATATCTCCTATGCAATGCACAGCCATATTGGGATGGCACTGCACGTGCACGCTACCCAATATGGGGCAGACCTGCAGCTCTTCCGCACCAAACACAAAATAAGGTTTCCACTGGATGGGATAAATGCCAGGAAATTGAAGAGGGGTGGAGACTAACCTCAGAGATACATCATGTGGGGGAAGTAGGCTCCATTTTGATTCAGGTTCTCACTGGTGAGGACCCGATCACAGCCCAGTAAACGGAGTTTGTAATGTAATTTGGTTTATTGTCCATTCCGTTTTTTTATGTTTGCATCAAAACAAGGTTCCTCATGCCATTGCGCTTGAATTAAATCCAAAAATTCCTGCACTGAGTGTGTTTTTTATTATAACTATCAGCACTCTAGATATCCAAATACAAGATAAAAAAACGATATAAAAAAAATAGGGGCGCTCTCACCTTAAATCAATTGCAAATTATTAAAACAATCAAAATCAGTGTAATAAAACAATTTAATTTCAGTGATAACATAACAATAAAAAATGCATATCAGTTTATGAATGAAAAATGTCATAAGTGAAATACTTGATATCCTTAATCTTATAAATATAACGTGCCAAAAGTCCACTTCACACAAGTGCCAGCTTCAGTGTGCCACACCACCAAACTGCCCAAACTCGTAACCAAATGGATAAGATCTCCAAATTATAAGAGATTTGCAGCACATATATTTTTTGATAAATCATTGATAGTTTAAAATGGTATCACAGAAGGTAGTTTGTACTTATGCTCTTTCCACGATGATCTTTGCTTTTTTGTGACTTGTGGGGTTGATTGCTGTTTATGTGCTGCAGATCTCTTAAAATTTGGAGATCTTATCCATTTGCTAAGGAGTTTGGGCATTTTAGTGGTGTGGACAAAGCAGAGGGCAGTAAGAATACAGCAACATCTTGGATGACTAAACGCACTGGGCAGGGTTGGCATGTGATGTCAGCCCACACCTTTGGAACACACACTCGCACCTGCAGGAAATGCTGGTGGAGTGTCGCTGTTACAAGGCTAAACTTATCATCCGGAGTGTTGCGTCAGGCACAGGAAAACGTGATAATGCTATGTTTTTACCATAAAAAAATGGTTTAATGCAATACAAGGCTTTCGCTCTCTGCCTTTGATTGGGGTTGGCTCTGGGGAAAATAAAGAAAGGGGATTACATTCTGTGGCACAAAAACAACAAGCACATTAAACCCATTTATTAATTGAAGGGGACTATAGGTGCACTGTATGAAAGATCGACTTTCACTCGAGTGTTTGCGTTTGGTGCAAGGAATAGTTTTGGTGGATTACAGAAGATGTGTGTGTAGATTCACTGGTTTTGTTGGATAAGGACTTTGCAAATAAAATATGTCATTTTGAGTGTTGGTAATCACTTAAGGTGAATGAATCGGGAGCAATCTGTGCTAACCCAAAAACCCCTCAGTGATGAGTGATTCACTTAATAAATCCACGTAAACTTAAATTATCATAGAATAATGATGAACAAAAAACTGACAAGTGCTGCACCCTAAAGAAACTTGAATATCCAGTTCTAACAGTAAATAAAAATAAATTAAGGTGCGCTACAAATGTCAGAAAAAAATGTTTAAAAGGATACCTTTAACCTAAACACCACAATGTAACATGCTACAATCCTGATGAGTGAATGTAAAAAGAAACAAAATAACGTCCTGAAACATCAGTACAAAGTAATGTCCAATGAAAATCAATCAGACACTGTATGTCTATGTAGATCTTTGTTCCATCTAGTAACATTCCATCTCCCCTGGTGCTTGCACACATTCAACAGCGGAAAAAAGAAGGGGGGGGCGCTTACCAGATGTGGTGGACCTCTATCATGGGGGTCTTACGAGCTCTTAGATATCAGATCCGACAGGCGGGGACAGCTACTTCAGCAGGTAGGAACAGCTGATTGTGCTTGTGGGCTTGAAATTCTCCTTCAATTCTTCCCGAGCACTGGGATTATCGTGTGATCTGTGCCTCGGAGATCGCTAATTGCATGTAGGGAGAAATCAGATAGACAGAGGATCCTCCATGGTGTAGTACTTAAAAAAAATGTCTTTATTTAAAAGTGATGGATTGCTGACATCGAGGTGAAACAGAAAGTTCCAAAGAAAACAGACAGCTGAGTCGCGGTGAAGCTGGCCAGCTGATGTGTGGTGACATCAGGTCCGTGGCTCCTTTCGATGAAGCGTTTCCCCGTAAGAGGCTTCAACTGGGAGAGGAGGCCTCCTCTCCCAGTTGAAGCCTCTTACGGGGAAACGCATTCACGCTGCGTCGGACGGAGCCACGGACCTGACGTCACCACACATCAGCTGGACAGCTTCACCGCGACTCAGCTGTCTGTTTTCTTTGGAACTTTCTGTTTCACCTCGATGTCAGCAATCCATCACTTTTAAATAAAGAAACATTTTTTAAGTACTACACCATGGAGGATCCTCTGTCTATCTGATTTCTCCCTACATGCAATGAGCGATCTCAGAGGCACAGATCACACGGTAATCCCAGTGCTCGGGAAGGATTGAAGGAGAATTTCAAGCCCGCAAGCACAATCAGCTGTTCCTACCTGCTGAAGTAGCAGTCCCCGCCTGTCGGATCTGATATCTAAGAGCTCGTAAGACCCCTGTGATGGGGTCCACTACATCTGGTAAGCGCCCCCCCCCCTTCTTTTTTCCGCTGTTGGATGTGTGCAAACACCAGGGAAGATGGAATGTTACTAGATGGAACAAAGATCTACATAGACATACAGTGTCTGATTGATTTTTATTGGACATTACTTTGTATTGATGTTTCAGGATGTTATTTTGTTTCTTTTTACATTCACTCATCAGGATTATAGCATGTTACATTGTGGTGTTTAGGTTGAAAGTATCCTTTTAACACTTTAAACATTTTTTCTGACATTTGTAGTTTTAATTTATTTTTAATCACTTAGGGTGAACTATCATCACATAATTTATTATATAGTATATGTGAATGGCACAGAAACACTATATGTAGTTATGTATCACAATTGTGTTGAATTTTTTAATTGCCCATTTTTAATTACATTTTTGATATTGTATAGTAGCTGGATTATACAGTATATTGATAGTAGCACTTGTCAAGTAACGCAGTGCCGTATCGCAAAAAATAGCCTGGTCATGAAGGGGGGTAAATTCTGGAAGTCAAGTGGTTAAACTCTTATCAATATGTCTTTTTTTTACCTTCAAGTTTACAGTTAGACTGTGTGTTATATTTTGTTGGTATCTAATGGAATAAATTAGTACAATAAATGTACAGCCTATTTATATATGAATATATATATATATATATATATATATATATATATATATATATACATACATACACATTTTTACAGTTTATATTGAAATTTAAACAGCTCAAATTCAGTGAAAAACCTAAAATGGTACAAAAAGTAAGCAGTAAACTGCCAGAGGTGAAAAAGAAAAGTTGACAAAGAATGAAAAATAATACTAATTTCAGAGTTATACAAAAAGGCCCTTTTTCAGGGAAGTATTAGATTAAAAACTCACAGATGTTTTTCTGCGATGTAAGTAAATTAAGCCTTGAAAGTTTATGCTAGCAATTCCTTCAGGTTTCCCAACTTTTGTTGATTATTTACAAACTCTCTGTCTGTATAAAAGCAGTGATGAAACAGATTGTGTCACTACACCCTCTTAAGCAATATTTGGACAGTGTTGTACTGCAGAAAGTAGTATATTGCTCTCAAAATGACAAGAAAAAGGCATTTAACAAAGGAAGACAGACAATCTATTATAACCCTTAAAAGTGTAGGTCTTTCCTGTAGAGAAATTGCAAAGAAAGCCAAGGTGTCAGTTAGTACAGTTTTCTACACCATCGAAAGATACTTGGGAACTGGAGAAAACTCTGACTGGAGGGACAGTCTGGCAGACCCAAAACCACAACAGAATCAGAAGACAAGTTTCTGAGAGTTAAAAGCTTGCATGACAGGTTGCTCACAGGACAACAGCTTCAAGCGCAGCAT
Organism: Aquarana catesbeiana; assembly: GCF_042186555.1. NCBI lineage: Eukaryota > Metazoa > Chordata > Amphibia > Anura > Ranidae > Aquarana > Aquarana catesbeiana. The sequence goes on from NC_133328.1 coordinate 459,567,895, forward strand.
AACACTGATCAAAGTAAGCAAGTCTCAGTTTACGCTGTGAAGAAAGGACTTTGAGCTGCAGGTTTGAAAGGTCGAGTGACTATAAGAAAGCCATTGCTAAGATGGCAAAATAAGAAAAAGACCAAAGGACCAAAAAAGCATAGTCAGTGGACTACTGAAGACTGGAAGAAGGTCTTATGCCCCATACACACGGTCGGACATTGATCGGACATTCCGACAACAAAATCCTAGGATTTTTTCCAATGGATGCTGGCTCAAACTTGTCTTGCATACACACGGTCACACAAAGTTTTCGGAAAATCCGATCTTCTGAACGCGGTGACGTAAAACACGTATCTCGGGACTCTAAACGGGGCAGTAGCCAATAGCTTTCATCTCTTTATTTATTCTGAGCATGCGTGGCACTTTGTGCGTCGGATTTGTGTACACACGGTCGGAAATTCCGACAACGGATTTTGTTGTCGGAAAATTTTATATCCTGCTCTCAAACTTTGCGTGTCGGAAAATCCGATGGAAAATATGTGATAGAGCCTACACACGGTCGGAATTTCCGACAACAAGGTCCTATCACACATTTTCTGTCGGAAAATCCGACCGTGTGTATGGGGCATTACAGATTGATGAATCAAAATTTGAGATCTTTAGTTTATCACACAGGGATTGTGTATGCTGTCAAGTAGGTGAAAGGATGGCTCCTCGGGGTGTGACACCAACTGTCAAACATAGAGAAGAAAGTGTGATGGTCTGGGATTCTATTGCTGTATCCAGAGTCAGCAACTTGCTCAGAGTGAGTGGCACCCTGAATCAAATCTACTACCACAGCATTTTGCAGTACCAAGCAATACCCTCTGGAATACGACTAGTTGGTCTGGGGTTCATCCTACAGGAAGATAATGACCTAAAACATACTTCCAGGCTGTGTCAAAACTACCTAAGAACAAGATGGTAGACTGCATATCATGGAATAGCCAGCATAGTCTCCAGACTAAAATCCCATTGAGTTGGTTTGGGATGAACTGGATAGAAGGGTGAAAACGAATCAACCTACAAGTGCAACACATTTGTGGGAACTGCAACGGTGTTGGGAAGAACTTTCTAAACAATATTTGATTTCCGTTGAAGAAAGAATGCCACGAGTGTTCAGCTTTTATATCTGCAAAAGGTGGCTGATTTGATGAGTCAAAAATATAGATGACATTTTCTTAAATAAAACAATTTCATGATTTCTTTTGTATGTCCAATTGTACGTAGACAGAAAGAGAGAAATAAATAGAAGATAATTTTAGCATTTATTTTCTGCTGAACTGAATACCCTATTGTACGGTAGGTATTGCAGAATCCAATACACATGTAGTTTTCCTGCCTTACAGGATTTCTGTATCCTTTTAAAATGGTGACTGCCAATTATTATGCTCTCTCCTTATGCTAAACTTTATGTGCGACTTTTAAACTGCAAATGGTTCCTAGCTTTTGAAATAAACTATTTTTCTGAAGCTGAGAGAAGAGGAAAAAATATAAATCAAATCGGAAAAGCGGCAATATAGTGAACAGAAACTGTATTCTTCATTTCTGACACAGTTTTTCCTTTGACAGTTGCCTCTCTGATCCTACCTTATCTTTATTCTGCTACAATGGTGCACATAAGATCAAAAGAGAGAAAGCAAAAGTAAATCATTTATTCGGTAAAAGCCTGGGGCTTAATTCATTAGTGCTTAGAAATATCTCCTTAGATTCAGACCTACTCCCATAAAGAATGGTAATTTAACAGGTGTTTAAAGCTTACTTGTAATGAACACTTTAATTATTGAGCAAAAGAGAAATACCGTGATTTCCAGAGTTGGGAAAAAGCAGTAAAGAAGCCAACGTATCATTTTCCAAAACAGGAATAAATAGGGCGTGCAGATGCAGTGTGTTAAGATGCAAATGTGAGGAAAAATGTACTGGATAACTACATTTTAGTTCAGACTAGGTAGTAAAATATTTATATATTAGACATTTTCTGCAGGACAACATTTTTTTAAAATTGTGATTAAAAATGTAATATTACCTTAGACTATACTGCACATATTATCTTACATAGATTTCAATGGGTTTATCCTAGATTCAGAATACTCAGATTTAAATTATTTTAATGCCATAAACTTACTTATGAAAGATTAATATTAGATTTATATTTGCCTTCTGTTTTACTGTTTATACTGAGAAACCAGCTTGATCAGTGAAGAATGCCGGTCTTATCTCCTCTTTTCATGGAAATTGCTATAGAGCCCAAAGTCTGGATCACAATGTAGATACTCCCACTTTCAAACTGATTTCTTGTGTACATAGGCTATTACTATTTTTTATTTAATACCTGTACCTTGCAGAACTCTATTTGCCCACAAGATGGCAGTGTCCACTACTTTGCCTAATCATAGTTGCAACACCAGTGTCCAGAGCAGTCTGGGAATTGTAGTCTCGAAGGAGGACCTTGAACACAGTGGAGCTGGGGTCACAACTACAAGGCCCATAAGCACCAGAGAGGGCCTATATAAAAACAAAAGCTCAGGAAGGAGCTGGGCAGTGAGAGAAATAGATACACCAACTGGGAAGGAGTGTGTTGATACACCAACTGGGAAGGAGTGTGTTTAGCTGTGCTGTGTTGAGCCAGGCCAGGCTGGGCTGCATCTGTTGGGGCTGTACCATAGCCGAGTGGCTGCTGAGCTGAGCCCTGGGCCGTGGAGGTAACCCGAGGTGGAGCATCCATCATCCGCATTCGCTGCATCGTTGCTTAAGACAACTTATGGCTGCATATGTTCTGTCACAGAGGGATCTGGTTTGAGGGTCCCTGACCCACACAACAAACATAACTAACAGTTAACCCCTGTTTTTAACTCAAGCCAGAGGAAGGACCGTTATCCTCCTTTGACACTGCTCCCATTAGAGGCTAAACACAATTGCTGCCACTTTCATCTGAGAGCAGCTGCTATTAAAACCAGAGACAAAGCACTAAAGCTGCCATTACCCCAGACTGCCGACTTTGATTACTTCTTGAGCACTTCTACTTGCTGCATAATACCCTAGTGCTATCTCCTCCTAATCCTCTCTCTGCATTTCTCTTCTTCTTTATTAGAACGTGTTTATCCTCTCCTAACCACATTAAGAGAGTATACCCACCTACTGAGTTATTCAACTGATTTTGAACGTCACCGTTAGAAACATCACGCTGCTTTTGCTCGGCACCATTAAAGGACTGCAACCGTGCTGGCAGATGCTTACTTCAAGGAACTGTCTAGATCCTGTTACATACCTGGGGGCAGAATTGGGCTGCGTTGCTGGTAGTGTATTAACTAGGGCTGGGAAAATGAAAGATTAATTCCTCGATTAATCGTTAATTTTTTTGATTAATCAAAATTCTTTTGATCGGTACTCACCTCTTCGTCGGCTTCCGGGTCTTCAGGGAGTTCTATCGGAGGTCCGGTGACATCACGGACATCGACGTCACTGGACTCCTCCCCCCTTCCCCAAGTGCCTCCATCTGCTAACAAAGGGAAGGGGGGAGGAGTCCGGTGACATCAATGTCCGTGAAATCATAAATTGAGGAAGACAGATCCTAACGGTTTGATTGATCTCACTGGTCAAAGTATTCACATCTATATAAATCCTGGACTTGGCTATGAAAATCAACATATCTGAGGGCTTTCGTGGCTGTAAGTCAGTTTGACAATGAACTGACATTGATTGGTTATCCAGCAATCAAGAAACATTTATGATGAGGGCACTTTTTATCAAAGAGCTGACACTTTGCTGTCTCAGCAGGTGATGGATGCCTCTGGCTTTCCATCGGTCCCCCTGATGCACAACGGTGCTATTTAAATAGACTGTAGGGTGACGCCGTAGCCCCACCCCGCTGAGGAAGTTCTGAGGAAGTTCTGACTGAACGTAACGCGTACGGGGGAGGAGCTACGCATGACGTCAGCTAAAAGTAGTTGGATCTGTATGTGCGTTATAATTAACCAAAATTAGTCGATTAATCAATTTTAAAAAATTGATTAATCGAACACGAAAATTTTAATCAGTAACAGCCCTAATATTAACCATTTCAGGAAGAATTTACCCCCTTCCTGACCAGGCCATTTTTTGCGATACGGCACTGTGTCGCTTTAACTAATTAAGGACCGAGCCTCTTTCTGTGATTTGTTGTTTACAAGTTAAAAACAGGGTTTTTTTTGCTAGAAAATTACTTAGAACCCCCAAACATTATGCATTTTTTTTCTAACACCCTAGAGAATAAAATGGCGGTCATTACAAAACTTTCTGTCACACCGTATTTGTGCAGCGGTCTTACAAGTGCACTTTTGGAAAAAATACACTTTTTTAATTAAAAAATAAGACAACAGTAAAGTTAGCCCAATTTTTTTTATATTGTGAAAGATAAAGTTACGCCGAGTAAATTGATACCCAACATGTCACACTTTAAAATTGCGCCCGCTCGTGGGATGGCGAAAAACATTTACCCTCAAAAATCTCCACAGGCGACGTTTAAAAAATTCTACAGGTTGCATGTTTTGAGTTACAGAGGTCTAGGGCTAGAATTATTGCTCTCGCTCTAATGATCGCGGCAATACCTCAAATGTGTGGTTTGAACATATGCGGGCGCTACTCTTGTATGCTTTCGCTTCTGCACTCGAGCTCGACGGGACGGGGCGCGTTTAAAAAAAAAAATTCTTATTTATTTTATCTTTTATTTTTTATTTTTACACAGTTTTTGAAAAAAAAATGGTGTCACTTTTATTCCTATTACAAGGAATGTAAATATCCCTTGTGATAGAAAAAAAGCATGACAGGACCTCTTAAATATGAGATCTGGGGTCAAAAAGACCTCAGATCTCATATTTACACTAACAAAAAAATTGTCATTAAAAAAATAATTTAAAAAAATGGCCCTTTAAGAGCTATGGGCGGAAGTGACGTTTTGACGTCGTTTCCACCCTGCAGTGTTATGGAGACGGGTGGGGGCCATCTTCCCCTCACTCGTCTCCATGCCCAGCAAGGGTGAAGATCCAATCGCCTCCGCCGCTGCGACGGATCCGGTAAGCGGCGGAGGGCACCGGAGCGTGGCAGGAGGGGGGCCCCTCTCCCGCCGCCGATAAAAGTGATCTCTCTGCGAATACGCTGCAGAGACCACTTTTATCTGAAACCGGCCCGCTCACTGAAGAAGAGGATACTGGGGTTATGGCAGCTAGCTGCAGCCATAACAACGATATTCCTCTTCAAAAAGCCCAAGTATAACGGGCAGTCTGAAAGTGGTTAACTGACAATTGCGCGGTCGTGCAACACTGTACCCAAACAAAATGTATGCCCTTTTTTTTCCTTTCTTTTGGTCATATTTGATCATTTCTGCGGTTTTTATTTTGTGCGCTATAAACAAAAGAAGAGTGACAATTTAAAAAAAAAAAAAACACAATATTTTTTACTTTTTGCTTTAAAAAATATCCCCAAATTTAAAAAAAAAAACTAATTTCTTCATCAGTTTAGGCCAATATGCATTCTTCTACATATTTTTGGTAAAAAAAATTGCAATAAGCGTATATTAATTGGTTTGCGCAAAAGTTATAGTGTCTACAAAATAGGGGATAGATTTATGGCATTTTTATTATATATTTTTTCTTTACCAGTGATGGTGGCAATCAGCGATGTTTATCAGGACCCCCGTTCTGCCTCTCTTCACTGTGATCGAGTCGGGCAGACCCACGGACAAGCTCCCGCGGCACACGACGGCACGTGCGCAGTACCACATGCACAGAATGACGTACAGGTACGTCGGTTTGCGCAGCCGAGCCGCCTTGTAGTAGTGCAGTATATGCGGAAGGCGGTCGGCAAGTGGTTAAACAGCTATGAACAGAGTGAGGTAAGCGTGTGTAGAATTAATGGAAAGCGGTTTTATTTTTGCAGAATAAGTACACTACTGCTATATTGGTACACAGGGGAGCTGGAATTTAGAAAAAAAAGGTGAACAAAGGTGAACTTAGCCTTTAACATTGAGCAGCTTAAGTTGTCCCATTCTGCCCATTGCCTCTATGTGATTTTACAGTTAGATGATTCCCAGTGTCATTCAACAAACTACTTCCCTTGGGCGTTTCCCTCTTGGACTGCATGAGACATGTCACCTGGCTCTGTCCTGTCAATTTAGGCTTTATGGATACAAACAGGGGCAGTCCCCCAGCAGCAAATAAGCTACTACAGGCATAAGAGGTGGATGGATACCAGTTGGGTTGAATCCATGCTCACACTGTGTGCTCTTAGAGGCACATGAGTGATAAGCACCCAGGGCAAAAGAGAGTGGCCAAATATAGGTCTCCTTTAATAGTGACAGTGGTTGGCATGACTGGATGGGCTTGCAGAAACAAAATAACGTAGTGGCTCTGGCTGTCCTATACAGAGGGATTCACTCTGAATCTGCTGCCAGCAGAAATGCATTGCCCACAAATGCCAGGATGGCCAGCTGGATCCATTTCTCATGGTTCACTGTGATGTAAGTGCTAGTGGTTGATATCTTCTTGGCTTCCCAGCTCATCCTGCCCTTGGTCACCACACATTAAGCCAGACATGCAGAGGAACATGGTCATGTAATTACTTTTTGGTGCCAATTTTAAGCTATTGAATGACAAAATATTTGCAAGCAGGAAAATTTAAAAGGAAGCCTGAGTGACCTATATTTACTTTACTATTACTGATGTAATGTTCTGATGGTTTCTTTGCAGGCTTCTTCTTCAGTAAAAACTGTATGTCAAAAATATATCTTTACTTTTGGCTTTGGACCCTTCTACATTCTGATTCTCTCTACTGGTCAGTAAGGTTGCCTATGACATTAAAGGACCAATGCCTAGACTTAGGGTGAAGGAGAGGGCAAAACTAAGCTCAACGTTTCTGTTACTTTCTGATTCTGTCTGCAGTAAACTGCACTCATTTTTTTCCAGACTATCAGAAACTTTATATTGATGCCAACATAGGAATTCATTTTTTCACTGCTATGTTCATGGGAACTTATATAACTACAATGTAAAGAAAGGGAACTTTACCACATTATGAGCAATTGATGATCTTCATACAAGTTGAAAAAAATATTCAGCAGGCTACACAGACAAGCAGCATCTAGTATGCAGGAGAAAGCAAGTATAATGCATGACATGATAGCACCGTTTATTGATTCTCACTCATTTGTCAAACAGACATGCCGACTGACTTCCCCTCAGATGCAAAATGTTATTCAAGAGCTCAGGGGAATCACCTGTAAGTCGTACTGGCAGTGAAGGGAGATTATTTTTCAAATAATTTCATGGTCATATCTTTTCTGCTACAGAACACTGCACATTACATCTATCAGTCAACAAGTGTCATCCTTTCCTGTGCATTTCATAAGCTTTCACATGAAGGAACCATTTAACCTAAACCAGAAGCTGACTTACATGAAAAGCTATTAAAAACTTTAACAGAAATAAAAGTGCAACTTCCCATGAATTGATCATGCACTTTGGAGTTAAGTTGCCTGACCTCATTTACTTACAGATTCAGATGGACTGATTTATAACAGATATAGTCACACACACTAATAGTAAAATCTGTAAGCTATGGATGTTTGGCATCTTTGAGGAACTTCTGGATCCTGTATGTATCAAGCGTGTGCAAAAAAACCACATATGTCGCATATTGTACATGGACTAATATGGTCATCTGTTGACTGCATATTACACCCTTCCTGACTGTAAGTGTCTGCTATTCATACACGGCTCAGTTCTGATCAGGGTAGGCCTGAAAATGATATAACATTTGGCAGTCAAGACATCAATGACATCTATATTCATCTATATACTGTATACTGTAAATACAGCTTAAAGTTGCCTACTGTTTTATGTTATCTATCCAGTTATTTTTTGCCTTCCTATGTTTCCATAGTATTATGACAAGAGGTCAGCTGTGTGTTTTATGATACTGCAATTAACTTTCATACTTTCTCATGTATTTTAAGTTATGATGAACTCCTGAATCTTTCTCTAAAAACCAAACCTGTGTTTACATTTTAGGGTCCCTTTAAATCTTAACTATTGAGTGGATTTGTGCCCATCTCCCTAAAGCAATGTCATACTTATTTAAAAGTAACAAAACAGAAAGGTTCAGGCACACAGTGTAATCAATACAAGTCAAACTGGATGCCCGTCAGAAAAACATTTAACAATATAAGACATCAGACTTTATGCATCCTCAAAGTTCACATCCTGTCAGCTAAAGAGGAGATGAAAGGCAACGGTGTCAACTCTTCAAACCTGTTATGTAGCTATCTCATTGAATCTAAAATATTAATAATGAATGTTCAAAATAAAATATTGAAAGTTCTTTTTGGAAATTACAAGAGATGAAAAAGGCATTTGAAGTTTCTGCTGCATTATACCTTTTTTTGCAGCACCTCCTGCCATCGTACCCGTCTAGGTTTCATACTCACTTCATACTCTTCTTTGAATCCGTAGCCTTCAGCACATTTCATCTGTGTGATGTGCTGCAGCAAGTCAGCTACCCGGATGGCTGGGTGAAGCTGGCCTGTCTGGTAGGGAACATCAGCTGCCTCCCGTTTCTTGTATGTATGAGACTGGGCTAAGCTGCTTGTCTCGCTGTTCGTGTGGTTTTCATCTATCAAAAACAAAACAAAACAGGGTTAGCGATTTTGAACTTGTATAAAATAGAAATAAAATATAAATGAAGTATAAACATAAATTTAAAAAAAAAAACAAAAACACAAAAATATAAATGAAAGAAGTGGAAATGAAATTATGACGAGATAGAAGGTAAAACACTGAGATAAGAAATATGCACATTTTAAATTACATTTTAAATAGTTGGTAACGATGTATCAAATACAAATGAAACAGGCTGAAACAAATTCACAGAGTAGTTTGTAACAGTATACGCAACAGAGCTACAAAGTAAATAACTAACTAAAACCCTTTAAAACACATGTAAAAAAAAAATGAAACACAATATGGTTGGACACTGGTTTAGGGTACAGACGTTTAAGGTTTACAGTTCTACCCCATTCATTTGCATGCAACTTGTAACCAAGGTTCTTAAACAACACATGAAATGGGGCAAAACTGAGATGCAAACAGACAAAAACAGAACCACTTGGTGTGAAAAAGACCTACATGGGTTCCCCTGCCATTTATCCTTCCAAGTGCTGGAAAAATATACAGAACATTGCAATGTATACTCATCCAGCATGGGAAAGGACACCCACCTCCCCCATAGTTGTTTCTCCAGAGCGTACAAAGAGAAACTTACCATTAATTGGCACTTTTAAGAAGATATATCAGGAGGGAAAAGAGTAGGAAAAAAATAAGACAGGGCATAAGCAATTAAAATGTATTCATTAACAACAGCATGGCTCCTGACTGTGGTCAAATAGAAGAGACGGGGTATGAGGTTGAACTAAAAAGCCATAGAAAATAGGAAGCTAAGTGCTAAAAATTTTAGTGGATCTATGATTGTATACCTATTAATAATGAGGGGCAGGGTAACAAACTTTTTGGGATTTTCTACTCAGAGCTAAAAGTGGACCCTTGTTGGAGAAACTTAGAGTGGCATTAAAGAGAGATGCCCAACACCTACACACTTTAGGATTGGGATCAATAGATACACTTTCATATTTCAGGTGCTGCACCATAATATTGTGGCTCATTCGTTATGGTATAATGGTTCTCTATGAGCATAATTTTTTGTCAATCAAAGGCTGCTTACAAAGATACCGTTAGGGCTCGGGGACATCTCAGTGTTATCACACTGCGCTCTTTGAGTTACGGGTCTACTTTTATTTTGAAAGTCGAAAACCCCTTGGGAATTAACCTTTAGTGAGGAAGTATAGAAGCTGCCATTTTTGATTCCTCCTTCTGAAAATGTTAGTTCTCTGGTTGTCATGGCAATCCAGTGGCTTTAGTACTCCCTAAGTGACTAACTTCGAACAAGCATCCAGATTAGAAGTTTGCTTTCACTTTCTTAACATGCATGTTTGCTCCAGGTCAGAGTCTCAAAATACTGAAGCCAGGAGCAGCCTAGCAACTAACAGTTTCACAAAGAGTTCAATAGCAACTTCCCTGTTTCTCTCACTAAAGGTTTCCTCTAATCCTACTGCAGTTTACATATTTTATCTAGATGAGTGTTTTTATTTAATGGTGGAAGCGATAAAAATAAAAACATCTTTTCATTGTCTGATAAATTAATAGGTCAAAAGTCAAATGTCCACAAATATTGCTTATGTTATAAAATTATCGTTTAACTTAAATTTATTCTTATATAAGTCCAAAGGCTATACTTTAAATGGGTTTCTAGCTGGGTATGATGTATCTTATAATTTATGTATTTCATGCACATGTGCATAATGAAGACATAGATCTATGAAGGGATATTACTTAAAGGTAACATAATATATACAATCTACTACATCATGCCTAAAAATAAGATACGACACAAAGGACAAAAAACATAATGCCATTTAATTTTGTTTATTTTTAATTGTCAAAGAATCCATCAAATTTTTGTATCACAATATATCCAACCTAACTCCAAATCCTCATGAGATTCTGGTCCAGTCCTGGTTTTCAAACTCCCATTCTGGTCCTGGTATTCCAGATTTTCTACAGAAAATTAAAAATGCCATGACCAGAATGCATCGAAAAAACAGAACATTTGAAACAAAAACAAAGAAAATCAGTAATAGGAAAAGATAACAACACCCCCCCCCTTCATCCCCCACAAAAAAAATTGTACAAAATGTTTACATTGAAGATAAGTTATATTAAAAAATAGATGTATACAGTTTTATAATGGAATAAAAATAATCGGTCATCAGTAATACATATCATGCAACAGTTTAATAAAGATCTCAAAAGCATCACAAACATTATATAAGCTTTCACAAAAGTATTTACATACTAAATGTTGCGGGAAGTACTCTTTAAAAAATAACATCTTTAGTGCTGTTTTCCTTCATTGAAAACATCCATTTGATAAAAAGCCAAACTCATATATATTTACAAATGCATTTTCTTGCATTTTATGAAACACTTGTTACTGTGATATTTAGATTAGGCATTCAGACTGTACATTTATTTAGTAGGTCTAAATACTTAGTAAATGTTTTCTGCTATGAAGAAAAGTTCAGTAATCTGACTTAGAATTACGTATCCCCTATTATACAAATAAACGTTTGTATTTCTTACATTCTAATGAATGCATTATATGGCAATTAGTTTGAAAGGTGTGGCCTGCTTTTGCCTATAACTTTTATTTTTATAAATTTAATACATATTTTAGGAAACATAAAAGTATACTTTACTGCTGAAAATATAAACATATGAATGTACAACTTAATATATTAATACACTAATTAACTTTTACTATATTTTATATACATACGTATTGCTTCTCAGCCTTTTGGCTAAGATTAGGTGTAGATTATATATATATATATATATATATACATATATATATATATATATATATATATATATATATATATATATATATATATATATATATATATATATATATTACAATTTAACTGGTGTGGCTGTTATGCAGCTATACATACTACACAAAATATACACAAATATGGTGGACAATTATAACAATTTCGTTATAGGGTCCAAAACACTTCCTTCTCATTACTAACATCATTTCCACTTGTACTTGTCGCTACATTACTAGGCCCCCTTACTGCTTGGCTCAATAGTTGCTGCACTATCTGTTATATAAGGAAAAAGTGCGATCGGATTGTGTTGTCGGAAATTTCGATCGTGTGTGGGCTCCATCTGACTTTTTCTGTCGGAATTTCCAACACACAAAGTTTGAGAGCAGGCTATAAAATTTTCCGACAACAAAATCAGATTGGTTAAATTCCGATTGTGTGTACACAAATCCGACGCACAAAGTGCCACGCATGCTCAGAATAAATTAAGAGACGAAAGCTATTGGCTACTGCCCCGTTTAGAGTCCCGACGTACGTGTTTTACGTCACCGCGTTCAGAACGATCGGATTTTCCGACAACTTTGTGCGACCATGTGTATGCAAGACTAGTCTGAGCCAACATCCGTCGGAAAAAATCCATGGATTTTGTTGTCGGAATGTCCGATCAATGTCCGAGCGTGTGTACAGGGCATTTAGGTATTATTTTAGCAATTGATATGCTCAGTGATGGACAAAGTCAGCGAGGGGTCCCTGTGCCGAAATGATGCATTATAACTTACTGAATTGTGAGGAAAAAAAAATGAACTTTGGAGAGAAAGAAAATCACACAGTAAATTGGTAGTTTTAGGAGAAATGCCCATAGACCTGGAACCCAGCCAGGATACCTTCAGTCACTGAAGGTACCCTGCTTGTCATCTGGTCACTGAGGTTCTAGGGCCCATCACAGGCAGGAGAAGCCCCTACCTGCAATGGGCCCCAGGACCTCAGAGGCCCTTGGTGCCTGTATGGACTGCACTGATGTGTCCACCACTGGATAATCTTCATTTAAAAAACATCACAAACAGCGACGTTAAAAACTTGTAGCTTACATGACCCTTGTTAAAAAAGCAGCCCAGTCCTTATTTACTGATTTATGTGAAACTGCAAATAAAATCAGAACCTACAAATGACTAGGTATTATTGTTGGCATCTTTGGCATTGCGGACATTACCTAGAGGAGAGCAAATTTCTTTGGTTAGTAAGGATCCACAGGGATGGTGGATAGGTTTATCAATATAGTTGAAACAATTTCTAGTTTTATAAGCCCAAAACTGATAAATAAAAATCTCAGGAGTAGGAGTATTTAATTGTAAAGTGTAGATATTGGGGGTCTCATGTAACATATTCCTGATCTCTACAGTTCCTGCAGCGTATCTGCAGCCTTTAACTACACCTGTAGCATGTTCCTAGTCTCTAGTGACCATAAGCAGAATATTGTTTGTCTCTGACAGCCTTTTGTAGCACTACATATACTGAAATTGACCCTCTGAAGATGCGAAGGACTGCAGTTGAGTTCTCCTTTTTATAGTAAGTTGACCACCACTGTTTTATATCCTACTGGGACAAATTTACAGGTCCAGTTTCATGACAGAATTTTCTTCTATTCATAAGTGATGCATGTTGGCATCCCATTGTGTACAGACAATGCTGTGCACTATAAATACAAATTTGATTATCTAATTTATTTTGTGAATTAAAACTGTATGACAGGCTTACTTGTCAGTGTCAGAAGTGCTGGACAGAGATAAGCGAATGAAAAAAAATATCTAAGATTTTACTTAATAGGCTTACTATAA